>NC_133414.1:122947500-123547500 GCF_049350105.2 Macaca mulatta
GTATACAGTAGGTACTCAATACATCCTACGACATTGAACTGAATTTTCATTTGGGATGTTTAATTTGTGCCTCTTCATTTCCAGATTGGAACTGGAGTTGTGTCCGGGTCTCTGGGTAGGAGCTAGGACCATACAATTAGAAGGGCTTATTCTAAGTATCGACATTTATTCTCCTGGGAGTTGCATTCCAGGCCATGTCTGATGGTTCCTTTTATTTTAATAATCAAGCTCACATTCAGTGTGTCATGTTATGGAGCTCGCAATAGCAGATACACAGCTCTGGCTGCACCACAGGACACATGGCTTCTACCATAATCCTGAAGGTAGGTGTGGTCCTCATCCTTCTTTCCTGTGGCTGGCTGTGGGTGGCAGGTTTCAGGCATTTGTTTTTAACCACTGCACATCACTGCTTCTCCCTCAATGGCAAACAGGAGCAGAGCCTTCTATGTGGATTTGGAATGATGTGTGTGGTGGGGCACTTTTCAGTAAACTCTTAGTCTAAGAAAGTTCTGGGCATAATGAAAGAAGACAGAGAGAGGAAGGGCCAAACCTGCTCACTGGAGTAGAACCTTGCAGTTTGGGGAAACCTAGTAGACCATGGGAAGCACTCAAGGCCAGAAGAGAAAGGCAGCCGCGGCCAGGCTGTCTGGTTCTCTCAGGCCAGGAGCTGGGACTGGCGCTTTTACGTGTCTGTGACTGAGTCAGCAGCTGAGGCCAACAGAGCCTGAGGCAGCCTGTGGGCTGTGACTAAATTAGGAAGAAAAAGCCCTTGGGCTCTCCTGGGAGCTCACTGGGGCAGGTGGGCCATGGAAGGGCCTCTGGTGGGCAGCTAGAAACAGACTGGTCAAACTGACTTTCACTTTGCTTTTTCAGCGTAACTGTAGAAATGTCACACACTGGGTCTGAGTTCAGTCCCAGCAGGAGGGAAGACCCCCGATGCCAGGGTACCCCAAGCCCCATCTCCTCCAAGGGGCTAAGTAAAATAGGAGAATCTGGTAAGCTTCAATCACTAAGTCATTTATAAGCTCACTGGGGAGTTGTGACCTTTTAAAAGGAATATACCCTTTTGACTGTTTTGAGTAGGAGATTATAGTGGACACCAGGCATCGCAGGTGGACAACAGCCTGTCCCAGACAGGACAAATTGGAATGATGGTTGCTTTGCATCCATCATTCTAAAATCTGTGACAACAGATTTTGATTTTAGAAAATCACAAGAAGGTTCAGTTTGGTTTGAGTGTTTAAGGATTGCAGTGTGAGATTTGGAAGGAGGAAAGTAAAAAAAAAAGTTGGCAGGAGAACGGTGGCTCCTAGGAAGAAAAGTTACATTTCTAAGTAATCAATCAAACTCTGAATGAGGCCAGCCAGGGCCTTTAGCCACTTCCTCACAGAGAGGGGCTTCTTGGTTTGTTTGTTTGTTTTTTTTTGTTTATTTGTTTGTTTGTTTGTTTGGTGGTGTACTTTCTGCAAGATTGGTTGAAGGCATTAGCCTGAGAGCACAGTTTCTCAACTGCAACACTATTGATATCTTGGGCCAAAGAATTCTCTTTTGTGGTGGTTGTCTTGAGCATTGTAGGATTTTGGCAGCATCCCTGGTCTCTGCCCAGTAGATGCCAGTTGCATCCCATCAACCCCCTCAGTTCTGACAACAACCTGTTTCCAGCATTACCCTGGGGGCCAAAATCGTCCCCAGCCACTGCTTAGAGCAAAGGAGAACTCACCTTTCCTACTGAAAGGAATTGCAGTTACCACTGGGTAGGTGAGATGATGGGTCGTCTCCGTTCATCTCCTGTTCCACAAAAATAAAGAAGGGCAAGTGTTTCTGGAGCTTTGCTGGTTGGGTGTCAGTTCGCCGGGATTGTCTGATGTAGCTGTATTGCTAAGGATTTTTAGGGTATCTTCAGGACCAAATTTTCACCCGTGAAAACCCAGAGTAAAAAGCAAGCAAACAAACAAGCAGACCACCACCCACAGCAGCAACAACAAAAAACAGAGAAGTAAACCAGGTGAGACTTTGGAATTTATTAAAAATGGTCAGCGCGATCAGCCCTAGATCTCTCCGTCAGAAGTGCTCTCAGGAGGCCTGTCTGCATAGAGCTGGCTTGGGTGTTGATACGTGAAGAGGCTGAGAACATGTGGCATAAACATCGACTGATATTGTTTGCCATTGCCATTTACACTCAGCGTGTGTAATGCAGCAGGAATGGCTCCCAGTGGCATGTGACTGCCCTTCCAGGCGGGCATGCCATGCTCAGGCACTGCTCTTTCTCTTTCGCTCTCTTCCTCCCTTGCTTGCATACCCCCTCCGCTGCCCCTTTCCAGACTCGGGAGAGTTTGAGTGAAGGCTTGTCATGATTGGCATGCAGAAAGCTGGTAGAATGTCATTGGAATTTTCTAGGGAGGCACATGCGCGACACCCAAAATGACTCCTGGCTTCGGTGGCCACAGGTCAGCGCGTCGTGCCAGGCACCCTGGTCTGTTTCAGAAAGGTAAGGTTGCATGACGTCATCCTACCTTTCCCCAGCACAGGGGAGAAATCAAGGTTTATTTGTTTCTTTTTTAATTCTCCAGTTCAGGCAGTACCTCTGAACATGTTCTCGGCGCTGAGCGTTTGTGCATGAGTGTGCGATTTGTCTGTGTCCCCACCCCCTCCGTTTAAAAAAAAAATTAACAAATGATTCACAACGGCGGTTTAACATGTGACCTAAAACAGCTCCTCATGACCCCAGTGAAATCAGCGATCCTAATGTCAGGAAGTCTCGATGCTCTTTTTACGCCGGTTACTAAACTCTTCTATAAAGAAAAGTCGCGAGGCTACTGGAAAACAGATTGCGTTATCACCAGATCTGGGAGAATGGAAGGGGATGCATTCAGAATCCCAAAACTTTATAAATGATGGACATCTCTTAAGGGTGAGGTGTTTTGTGTTAATTGCTGGAATTTGGCAGTGATGGAAAGTGAACTTAAAGGTGTTTGAAACATCTCGTATCTGTTGAGTGTTGACTCATTCTGGACCAGGAGGGGAGTGCCGTGATAAAATTCATGAGCAGGGGATATTTCGCCAAGAAACAAGCTTGAGAATGGCTTCTGAGCACCCCTGAAGTAGCTGGAATATGAATTTCAGCACCTCTTAGAGATCTTTAAGTAAAGTCAAGTTTTTAAACAAAACTATTTTCATTGTCGCCAAGCAAGCAAGCAAGTCTATAAACTTCTGTCGTGTGGTTCAGGGCACAAATTTGGACATGGACATGATGGTCTGTTAGCAGACTCAAGCACAACCAAACATGACTCACCTCATTTCTCTATCTGATGCAATTACAAGTAGCTTCAACACACGTGGTAGAGGAATACTAGTTTTCTGCTTGCAAGTGTGTAAAAGCAAATCCACACTCATAAAACAGCATGGACAGGGTATCTTATATCACGGAGTTTTTTTTTTTTAACCTTAAAAATATCTTTTATGTAGCTTTGCCATTGGTGCCATTGGTTTCTGCCTTATATGCACTGGAATCTTTTCTTTCTTGCAATTCTGAGATGTGAGAAAACTGAAGGGGAGAGGGTTAACATGTTCACACACTTGCCCCTCCCCCACGTGCTTATGCTAACAGCTGCCATGTATGATTTTTGTGGAATTTGATATTTCGAATGAAATGACTTCCTTATTTTCCATAGTAATATAATAATCAATTTTACCATAGAGAACAGTGTACATGTCAAGCCTTGGCTGCTTCTAATTAGCAATGGATGGGGTAGCTGGGGAAAGCGCAGGAGAGCAGTTTCAAGGAAAAAAAAAAATCAGTCTTCAAGCTTTAACCATTCTTTCTGGCCTCAGCCAAGGCAGTTTTCAATCTGCTTGGATCTTAACTGACCACAGGTTTAGTTTGTGGTGTTCTAAGAAAATATGTAGAATGGCGCGTGCAAATGTGATGAAGATGGGTCTGTGTATCTAACCGTTGTGGGGTTGTCTTTTATCTCTACTCTACATAACTTTCTTATGGCCACAGCTTTGTAAGATAGAGGCAAAAGCCAGAAGTAAGGCGCATGTAATATTCTCTGCCTTGGGCGACATCTATGTTTTGTTGGCTGTAGTCAGAAAGGTATGTGTCTTAAGGTACCAGAAACTTCCATCCATTTTGGGAAAGGGATATTTTTCTCAATAAATAGTTATATGGCTTATTTACAAAGCCCCAATCTTAATGTTCTCATTTAATCTAAGGAATGTAAAGGAATGAAACTGTGCACATTCCCAAAACACACACGGAAACATATACCACGTCCTTCACAAGGAAACAGAGTATTTGGGTAAGACCTACATTCCCACAAGCTTAAGACAGTCATAATTTCAAGTCGGTTGAACGACTATTTGTTCAGTGCCTCTAATTTGCCCAGTGCTGAGCCACGTAGGCACTTGGGAGTTTGAAAGATTCTAGGATGTGGATGATGTCCTCAAGGTGCTTATAATTTAGAAGGCAAAACTCCTCCCCTGGCAAACCTCACCTGGCTTTCTGCAGCAGAAACTGTATGTGTTCTCTGGGGGAAATCTTATTGCAAAAAATAGTTATTGAATTGCATGGGAAGGTGCATCAATAGAGCTAAGAAATATTTTTAGCTCGATTGTGTTTGACTCTTTGTGGACTTGTGACCCTTTGTGGACTTGTAAAAGTTTCAGTATTTATTCTTCAGGGTCAGTTAAGACAAAAGGCCATGCTGTTTGGAGTGACAAAAAATGGCTTATGGAACCCAAAGTAATAAAGAACAGATTGATTCTATTCTTTTATAGATTGGTAATTCTTAGACTTTGCTGCACGATTGTTCTCCTGGGGAGTTATTAATATTACAAATTCCAATGCCTTGGTTGAGTCAATCTCTGAAAGTGGGACTCAAGCCCCAGTACTTTTTAAAACTTCCCAAGTAATTCCTAAATGCCACCAAGTTTGAGATCTAGTGATAGAAATGACTTTATCAACAACCTTTTTTTGGTTGTTTATTTGGTTTTTTTAGCCTAAGCCTTCTAGGGTGAGTTTTGGAACAGGCTTTTTATAATGATGGGGGTGGGTGTTGACTAAACAACTTTCAGCCTTCTGGAAGCTCACCTTCTGTTCTCTGCACTAGTGAACTCAGTGTGGATGGAGGTATGCTTTCTCCCTTTCCCACAAACCTGGTAATATGACGCCAAGTCAATCACTCAACCATCTACGTTACCTAAGGTTTCCTGAACCTTGAATGTTTTTATTACAGGAGCCCAAATGTTCTGAAAATCTTGATTATGTCTCTTAAGGGAGGGTAGTTATATGATTAATTACATGTGCCTCTTGAAATTATTTTTGCATTGTCTGAAACCCCCATGGAAAAGGAAGTCCATTCTTGGTGTACTTGCAGCTAGTAGAAGTAGCTCATTAAAATACAGGGGTTACTCAATTCCTGATAACTCACTATAGATTTTTTTTTTTTTTTTTTTCAGACAGGGTCTTGCTCACTCACCCAGGCTGGAGTGCAGTGGTGCTATCATAGCTCACTGTAACCTCAAAACCCAGGGCTCAAGTGATCCTCCCACCTGAGCCTCCCAAGTAGCTGGGATTACAGTTGTGCACCACCATGCCTGGCCACTTTAAAGACTTTTTTTAGAGACAGGATCTCTCTATGTTGCCCAGGCTGGTCTCAAACTCCTGGCCTCAAGTGATCCTTCTGCCATGGCCTCCCAAAGCGCTAGGATTACAGGTGTGAGGCCACTGTCCCCAGCCACCTCACCACAGATTCTTAGAGTTGGAAAGTATTTTCAAAATATTCTAGTGCTGTGGTTCTCAAAGTGCAGCATCAGCCTCACCTGGACTTGTTAGAAATGTACATGTTCAAGCTCCACCCCCAGATCTTCTGAGTCAGACACAGAGATGAGGGTGTGGGTGGTGGTGAGGGGCGGGCCCAGCATCTGTGTTTTAGGAAGTTCTTCTCTCTGGCTGCCCACCAAAATTTGAATTACTGCTGTTATTTCACCTTGTCAGAAACTGAGATACCTCAGTCCTGGCATCTGTCTCTGCATCATGGCCAGATCATCCTAACTTTTCTATGTGTCATGAATAACTGCCTTAAGAAAACACCCACCATCCTAAAATCATAAGGTATAAAGAAACCTTTAATGTTGTCTCATCTGACTCTCCCATTTCACAGATGAGAAAACTAAGGTCAATAGGGTGACATGAAGTCAGTAAGATGTAGAGTCATTGGTGACATTGCTTTTGGTCTACTTATAACCAAACACTCCTCCTCCCACACTGGCCCACATTGCCTCTCCAGTTTCATGTGGACTTCTAGTGTTTGGCATAAATCACATCAGTTAAAATGTCTAGGTTAATCGACAGGCAACTCTAGAAAAAGACCAACTATTTAAGAATTTTAATTCTTTAAAATTATTCCAAAATTCTTTAATTTCAAATTGGCTTGAATTTTATAACCATCTTTGTACATTTAATAGAAAAAAATCTCAGTGGTGTAAACTGCTGAAAAGAAAATTCACAGAACATGGGGAGTACTCCTGGAACATAGGTTTCATCCCAACATCATGTAGATTAGGCACTAACAGTGCCTCAGAGGCACACACTGAAATTACATTTTCTTCAGATTTAGTTAAAAGGAAAAATGTGACAAGAAGCCTGTTTGTTGAATACTTTAAAATTTTATACTTGATGTAGCTGGTGATATTTACGTAATTTTGTCAGTGTTCAAAGACTGAATCTAATCCACATTTTCTGCAGAGCTTCATCTTTCAAAACATTGTAGCAATACACAGGGAACATTTAGCCAAGAAAACGAATGGAGAATGCACAGCTATTATCTACATACCCACATACATGGAGCAGGCATGTCCATGGATAATTTTTTTTTGTTTTTTTGTGCATTTTTTTGAGACGGAGTCTGGCTCTGTTGCCCAGGCTGGAGTGCAGTGGTGTGATCTCAGCGATTCTCCTGCCTCAGCCTCCCGAGTAGGTGGGACTACAGGTGTGCACCACTGTGCCTGGCTAATTTTTGTATTTTTTTTCAATAGAGACCAGGTTTCGCCATGTTGGTCAGGCTGCTCTAGAACTCCTGACCTCAAGTGATCCTCCTGCCTCACCGTCCCAAAGTGCTGGGATTACATGCGTGAGCCACCATGCCTAGCCCATTGGATAGAAGTGTTTATTGGTTCCACACACCTACCATGTGCCAGGTATTATGGTATGGTATGGGACACATATAGTTCCTATCTTCGAATGATCATGGAACAGTGGGGAAGTCAGGCAAGTGCTTCAGTAGACAATTATAAGAGCAGGTGGTGGAGTTAGAAGAGAGTACAATTGAGGTTAATGGAGCAGAAGGGCATTCTGAAGATCATGAAAGGGACATCAGTGCACACTAGATGGGAGCAGAAACCAGAGAAGGCTGCCTGGAGGAGGTGTCCTGTGAGCTACATTTCAAAGGATGGTAGATGTCTAGGTGAAGGGGAGTAGGGAGGAGGTTGTGCAGGGAGAGGGGCCAGTATATGCCAGGACATCAATGCTCATGTGCACATTGTTGATCACTGGGGCAGGACTGATCTATAAATCCCTATATATTTCCTTTGTGTGTATAAACATTAGCAATTTGGTTTCTTAGAGAATTTTGTATAGCAGTTTTAAAATATACATTTCGAAAAGCTCATTTTTTCCATTACAAAAGACTCAGATGTTTCCAAGAAAAGTTTCTCAGCTGAGCGGTCACCAGATCTTATGTTACCGAGAAAATGGAAAGATTTCCCCTAACCCCAGAAGTCAAACCAGCTTCCTCAATTTGAGACTGCACAAAACCAATTAATTTTTGCCCAGTGTGGATTTTCTTAATAATCGTATCTCAGACAAACCAATTCCTGTCCTAAGTGGATTCGAGCCACATTTCACTCTGAAAGTTGTGGGTCCATCTGGGAAATGTCTTTGTAGAGGAGAGAATTTTATAATAAGGTATTTTTGGTATTTCATTTACTAAATCTTCAGGGATATAGGTAAGAGAGCCTCTGTGCTGAACTGACTACCCAACAGAATAAGGTTAGAGGGAATGAAATTATTTCATGCTGGCTGGCCTGCAACACATGCCTCTGAACGAAGCCATATACAGTCATGGGTTGCATAACGATGTTCTGGTCAACAACAGATAGCATATACAATGGTCGTCCCATAAGATTATAATACTTCATTTTTACTGTACTTGTCTAGGTTTAAACATATTTAGATATGCACAAATACTCACCATTGTGTTCCAGTTGCCTTCAGCATTCAGTACAGGAACATGCTGTGCAAGTTCATAGACTAGGAGCAATAGGGTATATCATATAGCTTGGGTGTGTAGTAGGCTACACCATTTGGTTTGTGTATGTACACTCTATGATGTTCACATGACAAATTGCCTAACAACACATTTCTCAAGGCATGTCTCCATTGTTATATATGGATATATATAATCTCCATTGTTATATATACATGACTGTATATATAACGATGTTTTCTTTAAAAGCATTTTCAGGAGCGGCCAGGCGCAGAAATAGCTTAATTTGTGAGCAATGATAATGATAGCTAATATCATGATCATACTTTCCAGAGCCCTTGCACATCATGTTTGATCTTCACAGTGAGTGGAACAGACACTACGATCTCCATTTGACAGATGAGGAAATTAAACCTTAGAGCTATCAGATTTCAAAGGTGAAGAGACCTTGAAGATCCTTTCATCCAGCTTTCTCATTTTACAGAAAAAAAACTCCCTGAGATCCAGGGAAACGAACTGACCTAGGATCCCACAGGGAGTAAATAAGGGCTGTTGGGCCAGGCCTGGGTTTTCTGATTTCTAGCTCCCTGATTTTGTACTCCATCATACTGTTCTCCATCTTCAGTGTGTTAGAGGAAACTTGGTAGGTTATGCATTCATTCTTAAGGAGAAATCTTGTTGATATCAGTCCTATGTGCTATTTTATAAACACACACACGTGGAAAAAGTCCCTTATTTTCCTGTTTTTTTTCTATATGTAGATACAGACGGACACATACAGACGGATACACACACCACATGTGGATGTCGCTGGGGAGATGAGGGTGGGATTGGACTTAGCAGAGTCTCAAAGGGGACTTCAACTTTGTCTGTCAAATATTCTTTTATTAAAAAATTTTGAAGCAAAATGCCATCACAGTAGTATTTGTTCATTTTGGATAATGGGCACTGAATTCATAGGTGTTTGTTTTCCTCTTCATATTTCTGTATTTTACAATTTTCAAAAGAAAACCAAATATGGATATTAAAAATAAATTCTCACCTATAATACCATACCCTTATTTTATAAAAATAAAGCATATTTTAAAGAAAGAAAAATGGTTCAGAAGGAAGGAAAGAAAACTATACTATGGTTCTCATTAGTTAAGTTGACATTAATCCTCTCTTTGCTTTAAGTCTTTCCTGGGATGACACTAGCAGAACGTGTATCATTTTCTCTGCATTTGCTGCAGGATCAGTTCTTTTTGGCAGGTTTTGAGTCCTTCTAATAAGTCCAGCAGGAAAGGCAGGCCTCTTGTGTCGGTTCTAAACCCACCAGCTGCCTCATTGTGACTGCATAGTCCCCTGGCTGTGAGAATATGCTCTGCCTGATAAACAACGTACACAGCATGATGGACTGAAAGCCCAGGGATCTGGTACCAAACATGTTAGTTAAACTCATGCCCGAAGGAAGTAGGCCCAGAAACGTGGTTTGTGGAGCTCCCTTTAATGAATGTGTAAACAGAGAATAGAATATTGACCTTACAGTTTAAAAACCCTCCTTCAAGTCCCAGTCAAGTCCCTTATTCACTGGATGACCTCACACGGTTCATCTGATCTTTCTTGGTTTCAGTCTTCGTACTATAGACTGGAAATGGTCATATTTGACTTAGCTGTCCATATGGCTGTTCTGGAGATGAGACAGCTAATGAAGTGAGAACACTTATTAACACACCGACTGAAAAACACAAAACAAAAGAGAGATGATAGGATTATTATTGCTGTTATGAATCAGTCCAAGAGGTGTCATGGTGATATGAATCATCATATGGTAATGTCATGGCTAAGGGCCAAACACAGAATAGCAGTATTGACCCAGCAGTCTCAAAATTAGTCACAGAGGCCAAGCTACTGAAGACCCAGCAGGCCTATTGTTATCAAGAAAGAGCACTATCCAAAAAGTGTGTGGCCTCATCTTCTCCTTGCAAAGAGGAAATTCATCTGGTATATGTTGATAGGCATGTATCCCACCACTGCCACTCCATCAGTCCTGAGGACAGAGGCAGCCTGCATTCTAGTCCCAGCTCTTCTCTGTCTCGGTGTGTGACTTGGGCTGATTCACAGAGGATGCCAACTTCTTTGGCTTTTGCAGTTTTTTGTTTGGGTTTGTTTTGTGTGTTTGTTTTTTGTTTTATTTTGTTTTGTTTTTGTCTGTAGAATGAGTGAGTTAAACTAAATTGTCTCTAAGGCCTCACCTTGCTCTTCAAATTTGTGATCACTAGCTGGAGTTTGAACTTTAGCCCCAGTATGACTGTTGTGTTATCATTGTCATCTTTGTAACCTGGCATTCAGGGACGTCCCTCTCTAGTTCGTATTCTGACCTAGCTTCTGAAAGCATTATAGCGGAGTTGAGAATTTTTGATCTAGGAAAGATAAATATTAAAAGGAAATTCCCACCTACAATACCATAAATAAGGAATATTTTAAAGAAAAATGGTTCAGAAGGAAGGAAAACTATAATGTAGGTCTTGTTAGTTAAGTTGACATTAATCCTGTCTTTGCTTTAAGTCTCTCCTGTGTTGACACTAGCAGAATGTGTCATAAAGGCATGGAAAGATCATAAATTCTCAACTCTACTCTAAAGATGTGACCGTGAGCATTGCATTTTTTTGGCCACATCTTTATAGTGTTGTCATACCTAGAAAACATTTTCTTGCCTGGTCATGAGCCCTCCCACCTCGATTATTTTCTATATTTTAGCACAAAAGAAGAAATGGCACATTCGCCACTCAGCCAGTTGCGCTGGAAGTGAATTTAAATTCCTGCACTGGTTATCTTGGAAGATATTGTGCTTATTGCAAATGTGGCCGGTTGCATGAGTTTAGGCGCTACCGTGCTCTGGGCTGTGGTTCTTGGTTCCTGCTTCTGGGTGACTGGACAGTAGCAGGAGAGAGTCTGCTAATACATCTACACACATTCACTCTACTGCGTTTCAGCTGTGCCCTTGTTATTCCACAGCCCCTTAAGTCCTGGTACACCAAGCAGATGTTAAGACTCTCTTGGATCCCTCAAACCCCATCCCCCATGCCTGCTCCCTCCTCTCTCAGCAGTTATCCACTCCTTATCTTCTAATCCTCTTTTCTCCCTACGATGATGATAGTGACCCTGTAGCTCCAACTACTGGGTCCTCACAGTCAGTCCACTCCTGCAGAGGAAACTGGAGGGTGACCAGGAACCTTCAAGTCAATGTGGGCCACAGAAAGAAACTGTCTTTAAAAGCTGGTTAAATGCTGGTGGTTTATGTAGACTGGCTTTCTTTAAGCAAATAAAGGAAATGCATTGCCTCATGTCCAGCAAAGTCCAGGGTGGATTCAGGAGAAGCTGGCTCAAGGCATTCCTAGGAGGTCATCAAGGAGCTGCCTGTACCTCTGTCTTCAGGCCAGCATCTTCTGACTTGGCTTTATTCTCAAGCAGGCTGTCATTAAGTGATGGCTTAACAACAATTTAGCAACCGTGGCAGGAAAGAGAATCATGCCTGATAGCTCCAGCAAAGTATCAGAGAGTCTTCCCCCTTGAGCCAATCACTGCAGCCAGAGGGATGTGGTTCTTGGACTAGCCAGATCTGAGACATACTGCATGGGCCCCTATTTGTGCAGAATTTGCCCCTGACTACGTTCCCAGAGGGTCTTTGGATGTTTGGTTAGATGGTCTGTACTCTGGGGGGATCAATTCATACCAGCAAGATCCAATCAGCCCCTACACCTACCACCGCCTCTCTAGTGGAAGCTGCTTTTGCATCTAATTGTCTTGGGAACTGTGCTGGTTTTCTCTTGCTGCTGTAAGAAATTGCCACAAATTTAGTGGCTTATAATAACATACATTTATTATCTTACAGTTCTTGAGGTCAGAAGTCCAAAACCAGCCTCACTGGACTACAGTCAAGGTGTTAGTTCCTTCTGGAGGCTTAAAGGGACAATCTGTTTCCCTGTCTTTTCTAGTTTCTAAGAGGCTACCTGCATTTCTTTGGCTCATGTCCCCTTCCTCCATCTTCAAAGCCAGCGGCAAAGCATCTTCTCTCCTCTCTGACTTCTGTTTCCATCCTTATATCTTCTCACTGACTCTGATCCTCCTGCTTCCATCTTAGAAGGACTCTTGTGATTACATTGGGCATACCAAATTCAGAAATTCGGATAATCAAGATCTTTAATTCAATCACATCTCCAAAGTCCCCTTTACCATGTAAGACAACATATTCACAGCCTCTGTGGGTTAGAATGTGGACATTTTCAGGGCATCATTATTCAGCCTACTGCAGGGATTATCCACTCTATTTAAAAACCTGGACTTAGACAGAGAAAGAGTAGACTGAAGCTCCTGCACCGGAGTGGGGAATTGTAGATAGTCCTCTAGGAAGGTGACTTTGTACCTGCTTATAGGTTGAGTTATTCACAACAGCAATATTTATTTGCTTCTTGGGTGTATTTAGATTGTCCTTTTTGAGCTTTTTGTGGGTTTTTCTCCACAGAATTGTGTACTCATAAAAGAGGTATCCATATTGCCTCAAAGCCACCAGGTTCTGATGAGCCATACCCATTATCTTCTTTCTCCATTTTGTTCACGGCAATTACTTTGTGCCCATCAAGTGGGAGGCAGTGTGCTGAGGAAATACAAGATTCTCCAAGACATACTCCTTTCTCTTGTGGAACTTATGTCTAATGGAGTAGAAAGGCACGCACGCAATTATTTTTAACCCAAGGCGCAGGATGTGCTAAGTGATATAAAAGTGACAAACTAAGGAGTGTGGGAAGACAGCAGGAGACATCAGTTCCAGCTTCCAGGGGTGTCAGATCATGCACCCCAATTCTTGGTTCAGAAATATGATCACTATATGCACCTGAATTTCAGGTTATTAACTATTGCAGGCTAAGAATTTTAGGGCTTTAAAACATAGTATGATGTGTTTTTTCTTCTTTGTCTAGGGTGTTTGGATCAAAACAGGTGCTCAGCTCTGATGATTCATGTGAAATCACTTCTACTCAAGGTTGACTAAAGTTGAGAATGATGAAAATTTTCCAGTCAAAGCAAAAGTTAGGAAGAAAACCTGGTTAGTTTTCTTACTTTTTGCAGAATCTGAATGGGTTAACTTCCGTAACCTGGGTCATACTCTGAAAAGGACAGGTTTCCCATGGCTGACCTGCAAATACCCAGTGTGGCTGGCTTTCCTAGTCGAAAAGCTATAGCTCTTCCTCACATGTCCTTTCAGGGGCAAAGGGGAATCTCTACTAAGAGCTCTCTCCTGCCCAGAATGCAATTTTAGAAAATACAGCTGACTTCTCTGGGAAAAACAAAACCAACCTTGTCTTACTCTGGTCATGGAAACCAACTTGGCACCTCATTATCGCCTTGTTAGCAAGAACAGGCTGCATGATGGACAAACCTGGGAGGAAGAGTTGGCCCAGCGTGGCCAGGGTTTTCAGTTAAGCTTAATTGCTCTTCTAAAGCTCAGCTACTTAATATTACACAAGTCGAAATTTATCGTCAGACTCTTGATCATCCATCCTCCTCTTCCTTCCGTATTCGTGCCTACATAGATATCGGTGCCTCCCCATTCTGCTGCTGTTGAATTTGTGGTGGGCCACCAAAGGGCCCCCAAGGCTTGTTTGCAACCAGCTCGACTCCCCAAAGGAGAACAGGGCTGTAACTACCTTTAGCTTTGAGCGCCCTCTTCCCCCATATTTTAAAATGCAGCTAGCTGGTGCTGCCCTTGGAGCATAGCAGGGCTGCTGGCTGGGGAAGGTGGTGCCTTTTTAACATCTTATAGGCAATTTTTGATTTTTCATACAAATGGGAAAGAATAACAAAGGTATTTTATCTGGCTCTCAAATGTGCTTTGTACTTACATTTAAATGTGGGTGTGCCTGACGTTCTGGGAACTCCCTGCCAACAAGACAGTGTGGCAGCTTATGTCACTTGCCCTTTTCCTCCTCACCTGAGCTAGTCCCCCACCTAAGTGTCCAACAACAGATGAACAGATCTCCTTTTTGTTTCATTATCGTTGGATTTTTACTGTACAGAACCTGTGACAGTAGAGACTAAGGTGTCCCAGTTATGCAATGTCTACCCTGTGCTGCCTAAGCATGCTTATTGTACAGCATGCATTGTCCATGGCAACCCCAATTTCCAATTTTCCAGTCCCCTTCTCCCCATTCAGATGTCCTAGAATTCCAGTTTATCAACATCCTGAACATATTTCCTGATGACACCCACTTTTCAGAGGGGAATCTAAAACCTGGAAAATATGGTCTTAACCAAAGATTCCCTGCCTGCCTGTGGTAACCACATATCCCAGACGTTCTGGGAAAGTGTTTCCAGTTTCCAGATCATGCACACTGATTTTTGGTCCAGAAACCACTATAACCAACCAATATAGGTCACATGAAAGACACATGTCAGACAGACACCCTTTGTGCAGTAACATTCGGTGAGAGTCTACCGTTGCCCACTACTTCAAATTCAGATTTTTTTACTTGTAATTTTTTGGTTATTCCTTATGCTAGTTGAGTTTGAGAGCTCAGTTGAAGGGAACTGTGATATTGTGAGATTTGGTCTTCATCAGGTTTCCTAGCATACAACTCCAAAAGTCTTTGGAATCACATAAATATCTTTTTGTATGCTAATGAGTTGACAAATGTCTGGCAGCCCTTTAGGATGGGATCTGGTTACTGGAAAGCCCACGGCAGCATGGAAGGATTGGGACTTTCAGCCCCACCCCCAACCTCAGGGAAGGTGAATGCCGCTGAAGGTAGAGTTAATCACCAATGGCCAATGATTTAATCAATTATGCCTGTGCAATGAAACCTCCATAAAAACTCAGAAAGGACTGGGACATGTGGAGGTTCCTGGAGAGGGGGGTGCCTGAGAGGTCGTGGGAGTTCTGCACCCCTTCCCACACACTTTGCCCCGTGCACCTCTTCCATCTGGTATTCACTGGCATCCTTTGTCATTTATCCTTTCTAATAAACCAGTAAAACCAAGCAAGTCCCTGAGTTCTGGGAGCCTCTTTAGCAAGTTAGTCTAACTCCGATTTACAGCCAGTTGGTCAGAAGTACAAGTAAAACAACCTGGGGCTTGTGATTGACATCCAAAGTGGGGGACAGTCTTGTGGGGCTGAGCCATCAACCTGTGGGATCTGACACTTTCTCCAGGTAGTGTCAGAATTGAACTGGAGGACACCCAGCTGGGGTCCACAGCAGAACTGGTTGCTTGCTTGGTGTGTGGAGAAAACCTCCCACACATCTAGTGTCAGAAATGATTCGTGTTGTGAGAGTATAGGAGATGCTGAATTTGTTTGTGCCTGTATTCAGACAGGAAGACAATTCATGTTGCTTTTGGATGTGAAATGAGGACAAGGATGAAATAGTGTTTGGCACAAATGTAAACACGATCCACTCTGTAGGCAATTGTGAAGCCTGCCTTTTTCACTTAACATTAGAGCATATAGATTTTCTCATGTCATTAAAGTGGTTTTGTTTTTGTTTTTTGTAACAGAGACTTTGGCAAATTCAAGATAATGTTTACCATTGGCTATGATGGGGAAGGGTGAGGTGGGGAAAGCAGGTAACCAAGGGAGATTTATCGTGTTGGAATGTTCTCTGTCTTAAACTTGGTGCTGGGTACTCTTTTTTGAATGTCCTGAATGTTACATAATAAAGTAGAAATTTAAACACCAAGTTTAATGATTACTTAATATTTTATTATGTTGGTGTACCATAATTTCCTCAGTTCAAATCCCATCTCCCTATTGTTGGATATTTGTAATTTTCAACTTTGGACTCTTAAATAATATAGTATTAAGCATCTTTGGGTATCAAATTTTATCTTCATTTGAGCTCCTTTTCTCAGTTTAGATTTATATAATTGAATGCCAGGGTCAAAGAATATGTCTATAATAAATGCATTTTGTTAGACTATCTTTTAACAAAGCTATATGCGTTGATTATCACTGACATTGTGCCTATTCTACTCTCTCTCCAACACAGTGTCATTTTTTAAAAATTGCTATTTTGCTAGACGAATATTTATTTCGAATGGTTTTAGTTTATGTTTCTACTTGCCAGTGAAATTGAACGTTCTGTCATATAATTTTTCCATTGGAGTTTTTTTCAAATGAGTATGTGTGAGCACAGGTTTTTGCAGATTCACTTGTATGTGGGACCTGTGTGGGAAGGTCTTCTTTATGTGGGGGCGGGGACCACAGATAACAAACAACAGCCCCTTGCCCCCCTCACTGAAAACGAGCTGTGCATCTAGACCTCTGTCTTCCTGCAGTGCCGCCAAGCTCCTGGACAAGAACCCGTTCTCGGTCAGTAACCCGAACCCTCTGCTTCCTTCACCTGCCAGTCTCCAACTGGCTCAACTGCAGGCCCAGCTCACCCTCCACCGGCTGAAGCTGGCACAGACAGCAGTCACCAACAACACTGCGGCCGCCACAGTCCTGAACCAAGTCCTCTCCAAAGTGGCCATGTCCCAGCCTCTCTTCAATCAACTGAGGCATCCGTCTGTGATCAACGCCCCCCACGGCCATGCTGGGGTGCCCCAACATGCTGCAACCATACCCAGTACCCGGTTTCCCTCTAATGCAATTGCCTTTTCACCCCCCAGCCAGACACGAGGTCCTGGACCCTCCATGAACCTTCCCAACCAGCCCCCCAATGCCATGGTGATGCATCCTTTCACTGGGGTAATGCCTCAGACCCCTGGCCAGCCAGCAGTCATCTTGGGCATTGGCAAGACTGGGCCTGCTCCAGCTACAACAGGATTCTATGAGTATGGCAAAGCCAGCTCTGGCCAGACATATGGCCCTGAAACAGATGGTCAGCCCGGCTTCCTGGCAGCCTCGGCCTCAACCTCGGGCAGCATGACCTATGAAGGGCACTACAGTCACACAGGGCAGGATGGTCAAGCTGCCTTTTCCAAAGATTTTTACGGACCCAACTCCCAAGGTTCACATGTGGCTGGCGGATTTCCAGCTGAACAGGCTGGGGGCCTGAAAAGCGAGGTCGGGCCACTGCTGCAGGGCACAAACAGCCAATGGGAGAGCCCCCATGGATTCTCTGGCCAAAGCAAGCCTGATCTCACAGCAGGTCCCATGTGGCCTCCACCCCCCAACCAGCCCTATGAGCTGTATGACCCCGAGGAACCAACCTCAGACAGGACACCTCCTTCCTTCGGGGGTCGGCTTAACAATAGCAAACAGGGTTTTATCGGTGCTGGGCGGAGGGCCAAGGAGGAACAAGCGTTGCTCTCTGTGCGGCCCCTGCAGGCTCACGAGCTGAACGACTTTCACGGTGTGGCCCCCCTCCACTTGCCACATATCTGTAGCATCTGTGACAAGAAGGTGTTTGATTTGAAGGTAAGTTGTCCAAGACAGGCTGGGAGCCACAGCTAGAAGCCTGGGCAGGCCTTTCCCCACGACCCAACTCACGCTGCCAGTGGGCAAGGAACTTTTGCATTGGGATAACAGAATTTTGCCATCAGTATTCTTGACTAAAATCATAGGTATTAGGACCCAAAGGAATTTCAGAAATGTATCAGGACCAGTCCCTTGCTTGAAGGTGAGTCAGAAATTCTTACACACTTTTTATAGATGAGAAAGCTGAGACTGAGTAGGGGAGCAAAGGACCCCATCTGGGTTGCTGAGAAGGGGCTCAGGAACTCGAGTTTCCTGCCCTCTTATGGAGCGCTTCTCCCCTGTGGTATACCTAGAAGCTACTGCCCCTTGAGTACCCATACTGTAGTGAGTTAGAAAGGAAATAAACCAGAATTTTGAATTAGGGGAAATAGGTTAATTCCCCCTTGGAACCGAGACAAATTATTATAGAGAGCCTCAGGTTCCTCATCAGCAAAGTGGAGATAGAGCCTCATGACACCTTCCCGGTGGTTGGAAAATGCCTTGAGTTGCTGCACACAGAGGTGTATGATAGTATAATTTCCCCCCAAACAATGTATTGCAGGTGCAGTGAAATATTTTGAAGCAACAAAAATTATAACAATTACCATATATTAAACCCTTTCTGTGTGCCAATAGTAACTCTTATGAGGCAGATATTATTATGATTTTCATTTTACAGATGAGAAAACTGAGGCCCAGAGAGATGAAATGACTTTCTCAGCCCCTTCCCCCTGCCACCTCCCCAGCTTAAAAGTGGCAGAGTGGAGATTCAAATGTGGGCCTGACCCTTCCAGAACCTGCACCATTTAAGCACCGAGCTGCCCCGCCTCCCATCCCTTATCCTGTCCAAAAGCATAATAATGTCCTTGCAGAGTGTGAGTGACACTGCAGCATGTCATTCACCTCTATTTGGGTCACATCATCCAAATGCATCCCTGTGACCCAGATGGGACATGCCCTCTGACCTCCAGTCTTGGGAGGGGGCTAGCTGACACTGGGAGGTGCTCAAGGATTTTGTCTCTCATGAACCTTTTCTAAGGCTTTGTAAGTCACTGTGAGTCTACCTGCCAGATTCTCCCACCTGGATATGAAATAGATGGGGTCTTCCTGGGGGAAAGGAGAAGGGGTGGGAGGTGGGAGGTAGGTTGTGGGTGCAAGGGTCCATTGAGAGGGGTAGAGGGAATCCAACTTGTGAGTCCGGGCTCCTGTTCAAGATGGGCATGAGATGGGTGGATGAGGAGCCGATGGAGCAAAGACTGGATGGGGAGGCAGGAACAATGGGAGGAGCCTGGGAGGGAGAGCAGGAGGGTGGGGGATGTGTCCGCAGGGGTGGTCTAGCCTCTGGGAGCTCTGTGCTCCCTGCCTGGCCAGTGACTCTGTGCTCATCCTTTGCCTTCCCATGGACTCAGTTCTACTTTGGTCACTTTTTTTTCTTTCTGACCTAGGACTGGGAGCTGCATGTGAAAGGCAAGCTGCACGCTCAGAAATGCCTGGTCTTCTCTGAAAAGTAAGTGCAGTTCAGGAGGACAGGCTCATGCATCGGCTCAACACATATTCACTGAGCATTTACCGTGTGTCATACGCTGTTTTGAGTCCTGGGGCAATAGCAGAGACCAGAACAGGCAAAGTTCCTGCCCTCAAGGAGCTTATGCTTCACAGGGGCCAGAGAGATGATAAACAAAATGAACAAGAAAATTACAGCATCCCTGGTGGTAAATGCTAAGCAGAAAACACCGGGTAGAGGCGGGAAGTGTGTGTGCGCGCGTGTGGAGGCGGGAAGTGTGTGTGCGCGCGTGTGGAGGCGGGAAGTGTGTGTGCGCGCGTGTGGAGGCGGGAAGTGTGTGTGTGCGCGCGTGTGGAGGCGGGAAGTGTGTGTGTGCGCGCGTGTGCCTCCCTTTTCTGGCTTTCATATTTTTTCATTGTAGTCAAGTTCACATAGGACTTACTATTTTAAATACTTTGAAGTATACAATTCAGTGGCATTTAGCACATTCACAAGATTGTGCAAATGTTACCACTCTCTAGTTCCAGAATATTTTCATTACTCCAAAAGGAAACCTCATACCCATTAAGCAATCACTCCCTATTCTCTCTAAGCCAGCCCCTGGCAACCACCAATCTGCTTTCTGTCTCTATGGATTTGCCTGTTCTGTACATTTCTGTAAATGGAATCATATAATATGTGGCCTTTTGTGACTGGCTTTTTTTTTTTACTTAGCATAATATTTTCAAGGTATATCCATCCATGTTGTAATATGTACAACCTTTCTATGGCTGAACAATATTCTATTACATGTATTATCACATTCTTGTTTATCTATTCATCTTTTGATGGACATTTGGATTGTTTCCACCTTTTGACTATTGTGAATAGTGCTGCTAGGAACATTTGGGTATAGTTTTTGTTTTAACACCTGTTTTCAACTATTTGGGGGTCTGTACCTAGGAGTGGAATTTCTGGGTCACATGCTAATTCTTTGTTTAACTTATTGGGGAGCCGGTTTCCCTTTCTCGCCCTCTCCAGTGCTGGCATCCGGTGTATACTTGGTTCGGCAGAGGGAACATTGTGTGCTTCTCCTAACAGCACAGCTGTTTATAGCCCTGCTGGGAATGAAGGTGAGCGAGGCCCTACAGGTCAGCAGCTTGAAGCAGAAATGGACTTCCCACAGGCACATTATGTCCCATCTTCAATAACCAGGACTTCCCTGATGTCCCCTTCTTATGCATATAGAAAGCAAACAGATCCCAAGACACTAAAATGCACTGGGCCTGCTGTCTGGAGTCATCAGTATTCTCTGAGATACTTTAGGCATAAAGCTTTGCTGATTATCAGCATGTCCAGAGGTATAGTCATGTCAATCACTAATAATATGTGAAGGGGAAAGGTTCGGTTTTCTATGCCTGCTTATGTCCTAATAATGACTTTTGATGTTAAGTTCTGGGTTTTCATCGAGTTTGTGTAATTCGTCATTTAGATTATGCCTCAAATCTTGGAACATCATACGTGCCCATTCCAGCAAGGTCATTTGCTCAGTCAAGCCCCACATTTCCTTTGGCTTCTGCGGGGACAACTGTGAGTACAGAAACATTTTCTCCAGAAATTAATGAAAATTATTATTAGTTTATTTATTTGTTTGTTTATTTATTTGAGACAGCCAGGCTGGAATGTCGTGGTGCAATAATATGTCACTGCAGCCTTGAACTCCTGTCCCCAAGTGATCTTCCTGCTTCGGTCACCCAAAGTGCTGGAATTACAGGTGGCCAAAGTGCTAGGATTACAGGTGTGAGCCACCATGCCCTGCCTCAAATACCTCTCTGTGTGCTGGTCACCCTGAAATGCTTGTTGCTTTCCCCAGCACTGTGTTCTTCATGCTCAGTATGCACCT
This sequence comes from Macaca mulatta, assembly GCF_049350105.2. Classification (NCBI taxonomy): domain Eukaryota; kingdom Metazoa; phylum Chordata; class Mammalia; order Primates; family Cercopithecidae; genus Macaca; species Macaca mulatta. Next base: position 122,968,584 of record NC_133414.1, read on the forward strand.
GACATGCCACAGACTGGGAGGATGTTAACATCTTTTTCACTTAAAGAATAGAGAGTTGGCTGGCTTTTGAGCTCTAGACTCATTTATACCTTGTACCCTTCAATTTACCACTCTGGGAATCACACTCTCTAGTTTCCAAGATGATATCACCACTAGTGAGGTGAGCATGTGACTCAGGCAGCCCGGGAGATCATCATACTTGCTGGCCATAGATTGGTTCATGAATGGTGTGTACCTGTAGTCCCAGCTACTTGGGAGCCTGAGGCAGGAGAATCACTTGAACCTGGGAGGCAGAGGTTGCAGTGAGCCGAGATCATGCCACTGCACTCCAGCCCAGGTGACAGCGGGACTCCGTCTCAAAACAAACAAACAAAAAACCATTTTCTCCATTGTCATTGTTATCCTCAAGCATTTGTATGGGCCTAGAGGTGCTGATCTGGCTTTGTGTCATTCAGAAAAACATCCCCAGACAGAAGTTAAGAGCTGTTTAATCCAGTTCATCTAGTATGGAAACACATGACTTAAGAAGCTGACATAAATCCTTAAAATTGAAGGCATTCCTGGACTTTCTAGCATTCAGCGCTGGCTTAGAAAAAAATAAGTTTGAGCTTTTTATGTTTTTTTAAAGACTATTTGATGTTTTATTGAAGTGGGTTATTTCCTAGGAGAAGGTAATTTTGAAGCTCGAACCAGAAAACGTGTGAAAATAAGGACTATGCGCTGAGCATTTGTTGGCCCCTTGAGGAACCAGTTGGTGCTGTATAATGTTTTTGTTTGTTCGTTTTCAGTTTTGCTGTCTCTACAATACACACTTTAGTCCTCCAAAGCTCCTAACCTTCGTCTCTCCTTTTTCACCAATGGTGACAGCTCCTCTTCTCTCTGGGGTTTCAGTTGTTTTGTGCCACCACCCTACCCACCATCTGACTTCTCTTCTTCTTCCCTGGGCAGGAGAAAGGGGAGTGGGAGGAAAGCTGACTGTAAAACAAATGCGTTTGTCTGAACCCTCTGGAGGGCACCTGTTTGTATGCCTTAGCCTGTGCCTGTGTTTTTGTGGTGTGAGTTGCTGCAGCCTTTCTCTCTTGTCCTGCGAGTGAACACAAACTCACAAGAGCGTGTCTCCACGTGCTGTCCCTTCTATGTGTTGGCATGCAAAACATCAGGCCAGTAAGCCATGAAGTGCAGCTCTCAGGCTCTGGGGAGTGAGTAAGTGGAAAAGCGGTGGTTCGTGATGAGATGTGAGGCCTGCCTGAGCCCAGGCTTCTGTTTATTCGTGTGCATTGATCTGTAATGTTGAATAGGAGAAGCGCTTTGAGAGAGTCCCTGTCTAGAAGCCCACATTTTGGTGAAAGAGAATTTTGTGGTTTCCTTCTTTGCACTCTGCTCACTCAGAGCCACGCCCAGGTCAATGGCAGCTTCGGGTCAGTCCCAGGAGCCTGCAATGGCTAGATTCAGTGAGGCCTGTCCTCTGAGGTCAGATTCCTGGTGACATGACCTCTTGTCCTGATGGAGGTGTGGGCCATGGAGGAACTTCTGTGCTCACAACCCTGCCCTGAGACCCCACTCCAGGCACTGAAGGGGAGGGACTGTGACCACGATCGGGGAGGCTGGATTGGGTGTCAGGTGGGCAGGGGCCAGGGCTTGTAAATTGACTCCAACCTGGGATATGGGTACGGGGAGGAGATGGCATCAACTGAGCCCCTCTGTAAACCGGGGTGGATAGGGAGAGAAGTGACACAGGCAGGACATTCTGCAGTCTGTCCCAGGCCTCTTCCCCACGCTCCAGTGCTGCCCATTGAGCCAGAGACCCTTTCCTATGGACTTGGCTCTAGGGACCTAAGTTCAAGTCCTACTTCTGGAGCCACTTGCTGTGTGTCTCCAGGCAAGTCACGTTACTTCTCCGAGGCTCTGTTTCCTTAAGTGGGAACAATAATGCCTTTGGAAGATAAAGTAAACAACTGGATTTTCATCCAGCTTGTGTAATTTATTGTTTTGATTATCCCTCGAATCTCAGAACATCCCATGCAGCCCTGCAGCCCAGGCTTCTGGTTCAGTGGCCAGCACCAGACAGTGGGAGCAAGGCTTGGCATAGACCCAGTATTGTCTTGCCCTTGTGAGGATCAAATGAGATAATATAAGGGACAATGATTTGGGAACTGTCAAGTACATATGAAGTAACCATGGCTGCTGTTGAGTAACGAGCGCTTTTAACCCATTTTGGCTGTGAAGAGTGGAGGGGAACCCACCCTGTCTAAGGCTGGCTCTGTCTGCTGGCCACAGGATTTTGGCTGTGAAGAGTGGTGGGGAAACTCACCCTGTCTAAGGCTGGCTCTGTCTGCTGGCCACAGGATTTTGTCTAAGTCTTGGTATCAGTGTTCCCCTTATACAAATCTGTCTAGTAATACCCAGGGTCACCCTTGCTCCACCTTAGAGATGTTTTGAGGTTCCCATGAATGTATTTTTAAATTATGCACCAGTGGGCAAGCACAAGCAATCTGATGATTTGTGTGTTGATTCTAATTAATTCCTAGGAGCTCTGAGTGCAACTTCCTCCAAACGCCTAGAGATGGGGAGTTTATCTGACTTGAGCCTGGTGAGAAGCAACACAAGAAACATTTTGCTAGGAGCTAGGAGGTGACAGAGACCTAGGGGACAGCTCTCTGCTAGAGCTAGGAGGGGACAGAGAGCTAACATTTTGGGAGCTAGGAGGGGACAGAGAGCCCCAGACATTGTAGGATGATAATAACAACAATAGCCAACATTTATGTAGTGCTCAATAGGTTCTTAGCATTTTTGTTTTGTATTAGCTCATTTAATCCTCTAGACAACCCTGTGAGGTGAATACTATTATTATCCTTATTGTACAGTTGGGAAACTGAGGCCTAGAGAAGCTGAGTACCTTATCTAAGGCCACATAGCTGGTAATTGGAGGTGGTGGGATTTAAACCTAGGCAGCCTAGCTCTGGAAGTCTTATTTGAAACCACTAAGCCCTGCAGCCTCTCTGCAAGGATCTGAGGGGTGTCTTCCTTGCTGTGATCCTTCTCTTTAGTAAGCCCCTCTCACCTCCTCCTCCCCCCGCCCCACAAGCCGCTTGGGAGGTTCCGAGGCTGCGTTGGAGGTGACAGGGACTTCTCTGGCCTTGGCCACTCAAGGATCAACCTGAAGAGGCCAGCCACACCTGGTATCCACATTCTTCTGCACTCGGACAGCATCTGCCAAGATGAACTCAGATGTTTGGAGGCTTTTTCTACAGACCCTGTGGAAGGGGAGAATCAGCATTTGTCTGGTTTTATCATTATAACTTTTGTGACATCTTGCTGGTCACATGAGCCTCCCCAAGGCTACCTGAGGGACAAGGACAAAGCCTGCCCCAGCCAATCCCTACATTGTCAGTGGCTTGATGTTCATTCACATCCTTCTGTCAGATGCTGGTCCCCCAGTTTGCCATTGCCAGCAAATAGAATTGAATGCAGGTGTATGTGTCTTGAGGAAAACCTGAAACGCAAGAACATTGACATTTGAAGACAAGCTCAGAAATGGATAAATGATTAATCCACTCTTGAAAAATACTTTGCAAGGCTCCTTTAAGTAGCAGGAGAGTCTCTCAGAGAAACTATTGATTTTCTTTCTGCCTACAAACACCGACCTCCAAAGATATTACCTCAAAGATAAGGGGTGATTACTCTGTTGCCAAAGGATATTTTTCCAGGTTCCAATGAGTGCCCAGTGAGTTGTTTTTGCATATACATTTCTATTGTTTTTCTGCTTAAAAAACTTATGCTTATTGTGAAAATGCAAACAGAAAAGAAATAATGAGGGGAATGAAATTCCCCGGTTATCTCCCTTTCAGCCCCCATAGAGATCCCATTTTCCTCCACAAGTGAGGTCTGGTCCTGTGCCAGCACTTTTTATGTCTGACTCCATTTACATACATCTTTTCAGAAACACATTTTGTTGAGTGAAACCAGGAACAGCCAGGACCCCGCCACTATCTGATCAGATCGCTAATGTCTGTGGAGCGAAGAGCAGTTACTGCCTCTAAAGCTCCCTGTTTTTAAGCAAGAGAAAATCAAAGTGACACGGAGCTCTGGAAATGAGCCTTCAGAATATATCCGAACTGCCACAAAATCTAAAAGGACCGCAAAGACCATCTGCCCCTGCCACCAAGCCCTTCTGGGGACAGACTTGGCTGCATTTAAACTTCTCCCACCTCTGTTGGAGTCTGAGTGTTTCATTGCCTTGTTTGTTTGTTTATTTTTGTTTGGGTTTTTTTCTCATTTTCTTTTCTTTTCCTTTTTATTGTTATTTATATATGTATTTATTTATTGAGATAGGGTCTCGCCGTGTCACCCAGGCTGGAGTGCAGTGGCGTGATCACGGCTTACTGCAACCTCCACCTCCTGGCCTCGAGTGATCCTCCTACTTTAGCCTCCAAGTAACTGGAACTACAGGCATGCGCCACCAGGCTCAGCTAATTTTTGAAGAGACAGGGTGTCGCCATGTTGCCCAGGCTGGCGTGTTTAGTTTTGACAGAGATGGGACACTGCACTGACAGTTGTATGCTGTGTTTGCTAGTGGTGGGGTGATTTGTGTCTGTCCCCCGCCCCTCCCATCCCACCCCAGGGTCCCCAGAGATGGGTGTTCACTTTCACTTAAGCTTCTGCCATTTGAGGCCAGGCACTTTCCCCTTGGCTGCCTGAATTGACATAAACAGTAATCAGGTTTCTGGAAGGGGCCTCGGGGCCTTCTCAGCCTGTTAATAGTTTTCTTGTGCCTGCCCGAGGTGCACTTTCTCTGTGACCATCCCTGTAAAGCCACCCTGCGGTTTTCACAGCCACTTTGGAGTTTATTTAGTGCCACTGTCACACATGGGCCACCCTGACCTGGGATGGTACACCGTGTTTTTATTATTTCTTTCTCGCCAAGACCCTGCACATTGGGGAACTTGTATAAATAAGGAAATGGAGGCTCAGGAAAGTAGAAATGTCTGTGGAAGGCCAGAGGTGTAAGTCACAGGCTGCACCCCAGATTACTTTCTGTTTCTAGAACGTGCATCTGTCTGCCCTGGCCCTCTGAACACATGGCTCAGAGCACTCTGGTCTCCTGACTTCTTTGAGCATGAGGACTAGTAATTGATGTGGCGTATGCTACCAGCCCCCTCAGCCACCATTCCAGCTCTGTCATTGCTCCTGTCCCTCCAGCAGGGGCCACCTTGTGCTTTTTCAAAGAGAACAAAGATGAGGATACAGGAGCCCTGGGTAGGTTTTGCTTCGGAATTTGTTCTTTTTACAAATCTTACTTTTTCTTGTTGGAAAAGCAGTATGAACATTGTATAAACAATCTTTAACAGTAACAGAAATACAAAAGTCAACTTTGCAGAGAAAACCGAAGCTAAATGCTTTTATTATAACTATATATCTCTCTAGCTAGTGTATGTGTACATGTTTCATTAGTAAAAGTAATTTTTTGGGCACAAATCAGATAATGTCATATAATCTGTTTTTTTTTCACTTAACATAAGCTTTCAATACATATTTAAATTGATTTCTAGACATCTTTCCACATCAGAACATAAATAGTTCCTATTTTATTTTTTAACTTCACTTTTGTATTTACCTTAATTTGTCAAGTCTGCAATTGATAGGTTTTTCCAGTGACATCTGAGTTTTAATCACAAATCTGCCACCGTTTAATTGACCACAGATTAAGATCCTTAACTTCTCTCAGGTTTCAGTGTCCTCATATACAGCGTGGACCAGATGACCTCCCGATTTTAACGTTTTGTGACTCTACAGTTTCCAGGGATGTTAAAGTTGCTAAACAGGTGAATCGTCCAAGATCCATAGGCAATCCTGTGGATTTACCAGTAAAAGTTAATTCACTCTAAGTCAAAGCTAATATGCTCTATAAAATATTTGAAAGTATTAGTAAAGGCAATGTCTACCCTCCAAGTTAAGCCAAGATCCATAGCTATGGAATTCACAGCCATTTGCTATCTGCATAATAGGTTCAAAATCAACATCTTGCTCTCTGCATAACAGGTAATAAATCAACATCATGAGAGATAAATATTTGCCATGTTTGTTCTTAGGCATGTTTAGAACAAAACCAGCAAAGGCCCACAGACTCTGTGCCAGATAAAATTAGGTCACATCTAAGAGAGATCAGGCTGGAGCACAGAAGTCGTTTACTGAAGATGGAATCTACACTCCGCAGCTCTAGGAAGCAGTTTGAGAGACCTCTCACCCTGCAGGCCTGTTGCCGTAAGCCATATTTTTATTGCAACTCTAAGTTATTTGAAGTTGGGCCTCTTACTTGAACTCATCTGTGAAGCCTGTTTCTACCTGCACCAAGGGGAAATGAAAGGTCTCAGAATCTTCATATACAAGTCTGTTTGCTTCTTTTGCATTTCTCCCCAGCTATAAAAGAGTTGAGGGTCAGTTGAGAGGTCTGGGGCCCAGCCATATGAACCATCAGGAGCACCATCTGGTTTTAAAAGTGCAGCCCCAGCTTGTGAAAATGCACAGCCCAGGCCCCTGATCCCATGTGGGGGTACTCAAGGTCAGTGCTGGCTTGCAGGCAAGCTAAAGCCTCCCTGAGGCTGCAAAAGGATGATTGCCCCTTTAGCTTGGTAATTAGGGCTTTGGTCACTCCCCTGCAACTTAGCTGTCTTAGAGATGTGACCTCTGCTAGAAAGTTTTCAATGCACCTGTCTTATGTGTGGCTCCTGGGCGCTCAGCAGACAGAGCCCAGCAACACCTTGACCTGCCCTTCTCCCTACAGTATGTCTTTTAAAATTTATTTTTGATAACTTTTAATATATTTCAAACTTACAGAAAAGTTACAAAAAAGGTATAAGGAACTCCCATATAACTTTTGTCCAGATTAACTTCACTCCTCCTTTATATTTTGCCCCATTTGCTTTGTCATTTTCTCTGTATCTTCCTCTATCTATCCATCCATCTATATCTATCTATCCATCCTCTGATCAGCTATGCATTTTCCCCTAAATCATTATTTTTAGAGTAGGTTGGTGACATTGTATCTCTTCGCTTCTTTTTAAGCTTGAATTTCCTAAGAATACAGACCTTGTCTTACATAATCACACCAATATTTTTCCCAATCCAGAATCATTGTGACATATCCTTTAACTGTTGAGGGGAGGAAGGAGATAAACATTATTTATAGGAGCCTACATAATGCCAGGTATTGCAGCAAAGCACCATACATTCACGGTGGCATTTCATCTTCCCAGCAGTCCTGTGGAATCTGTTTTTATCACCCCTGTTTTACAGACAAGCCAACTCGGGCATGGAGAAATTCAGTACAGACTCAGGTCTGTCTGATTCTCCCACTTCCCTGACTCTGGTACTTGGTGACTATAAAACTCACACTTGACGTGAGTCTGTTCTCAGAGAGGCCCCAGGCCCAGGTGTCTGTAGTTCATTTGTGTATCATCTCAACTCTTTCTAGCCACTGTGGCAGCACAATTATTCAGGGAGCTGCAGGGTTCATAAACAAGGTGCTCACTGCTTGGAGCTTATCTTCAGTCCTATAAAGATGAGACCACTACTAACGCAGACAAACATGTCTGAAAGATGAACATGCTTGGAAATGGATGCATGGTTAAACAGCCGATTACATGGAGAGAGAGGACAAACATTACATTCATTGGGACAGGGAGTGGGAAAGACATGGGTTTCCTGTTTATGCTGAGCACATTTGGAGAAAGCTATCATTATCCTGGTTCTTGGGGTTTAGCTTGCCAAGGCGTCTGGGAGGAGTAGAATTTTAGAACTTAGAGCCACATAAGCATATATATTTTTTACATCTGGAAAGGACTTTAGACCTACAGGTCACCTCCCTCATTCCAGACATGGGGAAACTAAGGCTCAGAAAAGGAAACTAGTTTGTCTCTGTCATGCACCTAATCAGTGGCTGAGCTGGGGATTGAACCCAGATCCTCTGTTTTCTAGCAGGATGTTCTTTCCACTGGAAAGTTCCAAGCTTTTTATAGCTCAAGTCCCCTTTCATTATTTACTTCCACCCCCAGCAGCCACTGTCCCACATTTTCAGATTTGGAAAGATTTTGTCTGCCAAAGTACTTGTATTAATAAGTAACTAACTAGTGACCCATTTTTATTAATCAAAGACAGAGACACACCAATTAGACTTTCTGATTAGCCTAAGAGCTAACCAGTGTTAAAAGACAAATTTTAAATGAATTACATTTAACAGAGTTTAATTTAATTGGGCAGCCCTCAGAACCAGAAGAGATTCAGAGAGCTCCTTTGCACCACGTGGGCAGGCAGCATTTATGGGCAGAAAACTGAAGCGAGGTACAGAAACAGCTTGATTGGTTACAGCTCCGTATTTGCCTAATTTGAACATGGTCTGATAAGTCGGCTGCCTGTGATTAACTGAAGTTTGGCTGCTGTGATTGGCTGAGACTCAGCTATTTGTTACAAAAGTACACTACTTCAGGCTTTCACCTAGTTGATGTGCTAAACTGCAGTTCCTTACATAAGAACTCAAAGTATGGAGGCATCCTCAGGCCTAATTGAATTTAACACCAGATTACCATATCGATAAAGAAACTCAAAGTATGACCTCAACTCGCATTTTTCAATGTCAAAAATAATGTTTAGCCCCCTGCTTCCTGTAGTATTATTACCTTCGAAGACCTTTAAGGGCTTATAAGAGAGCCCAGTTTGAGAATTACTGCACAGCATGGTGATGCTTGCTCAAGGGCACTCAGGATTGCCAGTGCCTCTGATGTACAAACTATACTTTTGATGTACCACTCAGGGACCTCACTCCCCCTGTTTCCCTTCTCACTTTCCTCCCTACCTCCCTCCCTTTTTCCCTCATCATTCAGATCTCCCACAGGGCATAGGGCAAATATGCCCTGTGGCATATAGCAATGTTTATGTGAAGTGTAATGAGAGTAGAATAGAGTGATAATACTTACTATTCTACATCTCGTATGAATCATAGATGGTTTTGAACCTAAATGGACTTTAACAACAACCAAAAGATATTTCAGATCAATGGCAGAAAAGAACTTGATGAAGCATCCTAAATAAAATATTGACAAAAGAATAGAACACATAAAAATTAATTTATCTTTCTAACTGGATAGGATTTACCACATGCCCTGAAGCCAGACACCACACAAAAGCAAACTATTAACCCACAGATTCTCAAGATTTTCATTTCATGGCTCACTTAGAAAATAATCTGCTGAAGTAAATGGTTTAACTGAAGAAGCCGTTCATGGTTACTGGAGGAACTTGGCCTTCAGCCTGAGGGATCAATATCTTGGCACTCCCATAACCATTTGCAGTTGATGTAGCTCATAATTGGAAAGCTCCAAATCACTATTATCTGGAAGAATCTAAAAATCTCATTCGTATCTTAATAAATGACGACAAGGGAATTGGTAAAATCCGGCTCCTATTTCTGATTAAAATCTTGGAAGAGAAGGAACTCAGATGTCTTTTTAAAATTTGAGTGGAAATTTTAATTGCGGCCCATTCACTTTAGTGCCTTTGGGAACGACATCTACAGCATGAATACTTCTCTCTGGTGACCGGCAGCCGCGAGGTTGTTTTTTCTACTACCCAGCAGCCGCAGTTGCTGTGCTGTGTTCCAATAAAAGCCTCTCGAGTTGTCCTTTCAGTCTGGAGGAGACAATGAGAGAGGCACTGGCCCTCATGCCTGTTCACTAGGCAACTGGATGGGCCAGGAGCAGGATAGGCCCGGAACTGCCTTGGGTGTCTGCTCCGTTGTCCAAGCACGCATTAGCACAGGCCAAGCACAGCAAAGTCACATGGGGCAGAAACGTGCCTCGCTAAGAGGAGACCAGGCAGAGCGCCCAGCCTCAGCCCTCCTTGTGATAAGCTCAGAGGACCAGCTACTCTGCCCTGCTTGAAAGCTCAGCTGTGTCTGCATCTTTATGTGAACACTCACACTAATGGGAGGCAAAGATTCTGCTTCTTAATAGCACTCCTCCTTTCATCTCTGCAGAAGGGTTCAGTCCTCACTAGCCAGGCTCAGACTCAAAGTCTCCTAGCTGATGGAGAGTGCATTGCACTTTAGGGAGATGAGGAGCTGCTCTGGGAGCTGCCTGAATCCTTGCTCCCCTTTGGGAAAGTGCTTGACCTCTGGACATTGCAGAGTGGGAGGTCGGAAAGAGGCACTTGGGCTTCTACAATTCAGGGCTGAACCATAAAAGGAAATTCTTATGGACTGTAATTGTTTTCACCTCAAATGAGACAAACGAGGGCTTTTCATGGTAGAATTACCCAAGTATTAGCCCTTGTTAGGGATGATATCTTAGACTTTCCCCCTATATTACCTTAGCAGAGTCGGACCCACATCAAATGTAATTAGATGTTGAAGTTCAGTTTAACATAGAAAATTGTGATTATGCAAATGGAGACTATGCTATTAGAATGTGTTTCAGGTTTGGAAAATTATATCGTTCTCTTCCACATTGGGTTGGCTTATGGTTACTAATTCTTGACCCTCCCAGAGACTCTAGGCTGATTAAGGTTTGCACAAAACAGACAGACACACTTCCTCCCTCAAGGAGCTTTGATTAGGGCCAAATGGTGGCTTCCAAACTGTATTCCTTAAAGGTGCCTTTGAGACTGCCAGGTGGGGGTGGCGCCAGGGTGCCAGACCCCAAAGTTTGACCCGAATAGCTCTTTTATTTGTTGAATACATTGGTATAAATCAGTTTTATCTGAAGAAAGGATTCCAAGCTGAAAATATTTTGAAAACCACTGCCCTAAACCACAGGTTGTTGCTGTGAATGTCAATGCATATATATTACATTCTCATAAACTTTTCTGTGTTCTTTTTTCTTTATTGGAATTGTAAGTCAAGCAATATGAGGTATATATGAAGAAGGTTCAGCATGTCTCATCTTACTGCCTTCCTCTGAAGATAACCAGCACTGACAGGTTGATATGTATGCTCCACATCTTTGTCTGTTTGTGCTGACATTCTTTAAGCATTTTTTATTGCAAAAAATTTTAAATATACAGAACAGTAGAGACCAGTATAATTAATCCTTGTATACCCATCACCCAATTCCAGTAATTATCAAAATTTTACAACACTTGCTTCATCTTTTTTCATATATTTTTGTTTTGTTTTCCAAAAATGGCATCATGGTACACATACCCCTTGGTAGCCTGCTTTTAACTTAACAATCTGTCTTAAAAAGTATTCCATATCACCAAGGTGAGAGAATCACTTGAGGTCAGGATTTCGAGACTAGCCTGAGCAATACAGCAAGACCCTGTTTATACAAAAAATAAAAATAAAAAAATTAGCTGGGTGTGATGGCTCAAGCCATCAGTAGTCCCAGCTGTTCGGGAGGGCGAGTCGGGAGGATGGCTTGAGCCTAGGAGTTCAAGGCTGCAGTAAGCTATGATTGTGCCACTGCATTCTAGTCCGAGTGGTCCAGGAAGATTCTGACTTCTTAAAAAAATTATTCTATGTCAGCACATTTACCTCCTTCTTGTCATGGGTTTGTAGTTTTCCATTGTATGATTAAACCATCATTTACTCAAACATTTCCCTATTGTTGGACATTCAGGCTGTTCCCAAAATTTTTTGCCACCTAATAAATTACTGTAATAAATGTTCTTGCACATAAGCCATCACATATTGGGGTGCTATTATTTCTATAGAGTACATTTCTAAGAGGGGAATGGCAGGATCATGGGCTCTGTATACTTTGTTTTATTTAATATTGCTAAAGTGTATTCTCAAAAGTTTATCGATACTCAACCTCCCACTAGCAACATACGGATATGCTCATTTCCTCATATCCTCCACAGCCCTGGTTGTTACTGCTTATAAAAAACATTATTGCCAGGCGCGGGGCTCACGCCTGTAATTCCAGCACTATGGGAGGCCGAGGCAGGCAGATCACGAGGTCAAGAGATCAAGATCATCCTGGCTAACACGGTGAAACCCCGTCTCTACTAAAAATACAAAAAAATTAGCCGGGTCATGGGTGCCTGTAGTCCCAGCTACTGGGGAGGCTGACGCAGGAGAATGGCGTGAACCCAGGAGGCGGAGCTTGCAGTGAGCTGAGATTGCGCCACTTCACTCTAGCCTGGGCGACAGAGCGAGACTCTGTCTCAAACAAAACAAAACAAAACAAAACAAAACAAAAACATTACTGTGACATGGTGGTGGACGCCTGTGGTCCCAGCTACTTGGGAGGCTGAGATGGGAGAATCACCTGAGTCCAGAAGTCAAGGCTGCAGTAAGCCGTGTTTGCACCACTGCCCTCTAGCCTGGGCGATGGGAGTGAGTCCCCGTCTCAAAAAAATATATATATATTATGAATCCTTTTGTAAAGAGATAGAATACAATTGATATTTTATGTGTGTCTGTGAATGGATTTTTTCTGCACTAATTTTGTAAATTATAGTTTTACAATCATTGTTTGGGGGAAAGATAGCCATTAGGAATGTCTGGAAGAGAGGGGAAAAGGGAACCGTCTTCTGAAGACCGCGACTGATCCTTGTTGCTATTAGTTTGCACAGCGGAAAGGGGCTGGCCGCGTGGTGCACATCTGCAATCTCCCTGAAGGAAGCTGCACTGAGAATGACGTCATTAACCTGGGGCTGCCCTTCGGAAAGGTCACTAATTACATCCTCATGAAGTCGACTAATCAGGTAGGTCTGGGTATTTTCACTCCAGTGTAATACCACACATTAGTGAAAGGGAACGATATAATTTTTGAAAGAAGTCATTCTTAACATAAAAAGCTGTTGCATAGCTGGCCTTCTGTTGGCATGGCATAGACGTTTTTGCTGGTGTTGTTTTTTTGTTTCCCCTAGTTTCACTCTATCCTTCTAGTGATGGATACAGGCCTTTGTGAATTGCCTAGAGGTGAGAGGAGGTGCTTTGGAATGAGGTGCTCATTCACATAGAAAGGGTAATTGGCACACCCAAAATAAAAATCTATGGATTTTAATCTCTTCACTGTGTTGTCAACCCCCTGAGCTAATGCTATAGTCTTATCTTCTAAGCCTATCCTATCTTATGACCTGGATTTGGAGCCAGCCAAGAACCTGGGACTAGGTATTTTTCCTGGTCCTTGATGTCAGCAGGAGAGTAGGAGTGTAAGAATGGATGGATGCTTAGTAAATCTAAGGAACTAAGAATCCTTAACCTGTAGGAGTTGACTGAGCCCTTTGGGATGGAGTACCTTTGTCTTCATTTCTAAAGTCAGGTGGGGAGTTTATGCTCCCAACAGTCAAAAATCAGAATATTTTATCTTTTAATGAATATTTTTACTTTATTAATCAGAGGAACAGGAATAGGAAAAATTCTTTTCTTAAAGAAGGCTGAACTTTGGAGACTCATAGCCACATCAGGTCATCAGCTATCTCTCTCCATCAACCTGGCGTGAGACTACTCACTTGTCTCTGTTCCTACTTCTCAGAAATTCTATTTTGGGTAAATGCACAGAATTCAGCTTGTAACATTGATGTAGTGAGAGTCCCTATATTAGTATTATTCCCATTTGACAAGTGAGAGCTAGAGGTGCTAAAATGTTTATCAAGAAAGAGGCACTTAGAAAGCTGGGTGGCAGAATGTGAAATAAAACCCTAAAGAATCTTGACTTCTTAGTCGCCCACGCTAATGTCATAGACTATGACAGCATGGAGAAAAGCCGTGCATCTGAAATTCAGAAATAAATATGAGAGAAGGAAGGGAATGAGCTTATTTAGACCATTTAGTTTAAGGAAACGAGAGAGTTAGGGGCTCACAGTGAGGGCTTCCCTGTCACTGACCCCTTTTCCCCTGTAGCACTGAGAAATCAGGCTCAGTATATTGTCAGTATAGTACAAACCAAACAAATCCAAGAAACAATAGCAGCAACAAATTCACCACACCAGCTACTGGGGTAAACTGATGCACAGTCAAGACAGTCTCTTTGGAACTCTCAGTAGACACAGATTGAGTGGAAAAGCCCATTTCTCTGTGGTTTATCAGAGCAGTTAAATAAAGAAGAAAGATGCTGTGGAAACATAATTGGGGAATTTTCCTTTTTCTGTAACTCACGACAACATGGCCTTCCTTCAAGCCCAGGGGTTTGTGAGTTCCTGAATTTTGAATATGTTTCTGTCTTTATAAGGAAAGTAAGAGCTCAAGTAACCAAAGCTTGTGTCTCTTGCTGTCACCATCACCACCAAATAGCACGTTTTATAGGGATCAGCTCAAGGCCACATATGCAACTGCCCCTCCAGGGAAATGTGGGTTAGTGAACTCTCCCATCTCAGAGGGATTCTATGGCATGATGTAGCCCGGGACAGACACACATAATTAAGAACAATGTCTGGTAACCCTGGGGATCAGGAAAGGGCCATCTTATAATGAGCTCTTTTGGTGATGTTTATAAAAAGGTCTCTTTGAACAGATGGGATCAAAGAGATCTCTTCTTTATACTGACTTTTTTTTTCCTTTTAAGTGAGGTATAAAACACATACTCTACAGTGTGTAATGTACACTCATCCTACATGCACAATTCCATTAGTTACATGTGTACACCCATATAGTTAACACCCAGGTCAAGATATAGAGCATTTCCAGAATGTCAGGTTTCTTCATGCTTCTTCTCCATCAGTTCCCCATCCCCACCTGAGAGAGAAGCTCAATGCTAACTCCTGTCACCATTGATTAGTTTTGTCTGTTTTTGAACTTCATAGACATGGAATCATGCCTTGTACTGAATCTTGTTTAAGACCATTAAAGTCAAGTCCAATGAGTGTCCTTCCTTTCTTTCTTAGGCCTTTTTAGAGATGGCTTACACAGAAGCCGCACAGGCCATGGTCCAGTATTATCAAGAAAAATCTGCTGTGATCAATGGTGAGAAGTTGCTCATTCGGATGTCCAAGAGATACAAGGAATTGCAGCTCAAGGTAAAGCATTATCTTGTTCATTCAGTCATTCAACAAGCACCAGATGAGTTTCTCCTCCTTGTTAGGCACTGACCTAAATGCTGGTGGAAAGGAGAGGATAGGAAAAGATTCAGAAATGACACACTGCCTTTGAGGATCTTGAGGCAAACCATTGCAGCATGGCAAGAAAAGTGCTTTTGAGGTAAATACAAAGTGCAAAGAGGCATTTAAGTCTACCTGGGAGCCAAGGAAAGTTTTCCAGAAGAAGATGTTTACAGGGGAACTAAGTCAGAAGGGAAAGGTTCTGGGAGTTCCAGGCATAAACGCTTGAATACAACCTTCTCTACCTATACAGACCTTCAGTAACTTTTTCTTCCTCTGTCACCCCCTTGATCTCTTGCTCTCTTCTCTCTCCTTCATATTTACGTCTTAAGCCTCATAGAAGCCCTTCTAAGCAGTCCTTGGCTGAATTGGCCACTGTCAGAACTCGGGAATGCATTCAAATAGTTCCAAACCAGGGTTTGCTTTTGTTTTAGCTGATCTACATTTCTTTCTTTTCTTTCCCTTCTTTTTTGTTTTATTGTGAAGTATAACAGAACACACAGAAAAATGGCTGATTATACATTGTGCGGTTTAAAAAGTAATAATGGGTGAGATCTCATAAACCCCATAAAACCACCACCAAAGTCAAGAAGTAGAATATAGACACACCCAGAAGCTCCTGTGAGTCCCTCCTCATGTTCAACCCCTCCCTGTCTACTCTCCTGACTTCAACGATAATCATATCTGTGCTTTTCTTTGTAGTTCTACCACCTGTATATGCCTCCCTAAATATCATGGTTTAGTTTTGCCTGTTTTTGAACTTTACATAAATGGAATCATGCTGTGTTCTTACAGATCTTGCTTCTTTCATTCAACATGATGCCATCCATGTTGTTGGGTGTGTCTATTTATTTTCATTGTTATATACATTTCCATTGTATGGCTATACAATTTGTCCATTCTACTGTTGATGGACATTTGAGTTGTTTTAGGGACAAGGCTAATCTGAACCTTCTCAAACATGTCATCCTGGTATATATGCACTTGAGCAGACAACTAGAGGTACATACATAACTAGGATTGAGATAGCTGCATCATAAGGCATGCTTACCTCAACTTTCCTAGATGACAGCAAGCTCTTTCCAAAATTAGTTGTCTCACATTTATACTCCTCCTAGTAGTGTATTAGAGTTTTCGGCTGGGCGTGGTGGCTTATGCCAGTATTCCCAGCACTTTGGGAGGCTGAGGTGGGCAGATCATGAGGTCAGGAGTTTGAGACCAGCCTGGCCAACATGGTGAAACCCCATCTCTACTAAAAATACAAAAATTAGCCAGGCATGGTGGCAGGCGCCTGTAATCCCAGCTACTCGGGAGGCTGAGGCAGGAGAATTGCTTGAACCTGGGAGGTGGAGGTTGCAGCGAGCTGAGATTGTGCCACTGCACTCCAGCTTGGGCAACAAGAGTGAAATTCTATCTCAAAAAGAAAAAAAAAGAGTTTTCAGTGATCTACATTCTTGCTAACACATTGTCTTGTCCAACTCTTAAATTTTTGCCTATCTTGGAGAGTATCATGGTTTATCAGAGTTTTGTTTTGTTTTGTTTTTGAGACGGAATCTTGCTCTGTTACCAGACTGGAGTGCAGTGGTGCGATCTCCGCTCACTGCAATCTCCACCTCCCAGGTTCAAGCGATTCTCCTGCCTCACCTCCGAGTAGCTGGGACTACAAGCATACACCACCACACCTGGCTTTTTTTTTTTTTTTTTTTTTTTTTTTGTATTTTAATAGAGACAGGGTTTCACCATGTTGGCCAGGATGGTCTCAATGTCCTGACCTCATGATCCACCCACCTCGGCCTCCCAAAGTGCTGGGATTACAGGTGTGAGCCACTGCACCTGGCTGGTTTATCACAGTTTTGTATTTTATCCTCCTAATTGTGCATGGAAGTTGAGCACTTTTTCATTGTTTGTTGGCTGTTCCATCTGGATCTTCTTTGATGGGATGTTTCTTTTCAAGTCATTTGCCCATGCTTTTCTTTTGCATTGTGTCTTCTTATTGGTTTGCAGGAGTTCTCTTAACTGGAGCACCAAGTCTATTTGGATTTCTTGTAATTATTGCTATATTTGTGTTTAAATCTACCCTCTTATTTTGTACTTTCTACTGTTCCATTTAATAGGGATTTTCCTGTTCACTTTAGCTCATTCCACATTGACTTAGGATCCATTTTGTCCAAGACCCACAGGCCTTAATCCACCTTCAAGGTTGAAGTCAGAAGACAAAGGCTCAGTGGCTAGGACTGGCATTCTGACAAGTCTCCATATGTAGATGGGTACTGTGTCAACCAGCTTCCAGAGTCCTGAATCTGCTTTGCTTGCATCATTGCCTCTAAAGTTCCTTCGCTAACAGTTCTCCTTCCGGCAGAACTTGGCTTTTTTTTCCCCCCGCCAATGAAAGTATATTGCTTCTTTCAGACAAGTAAGGATCCCACCCCATTCTGTATCCAGCCAAAGTTCCTGTTCTCCTGGATTCTCCCCCTCGGGGCTAGAATTGAATTTCTACACTAAGTTCCCAGTGGAACTTTGGTCTCCAAATGAGAGGTTGTCATAAGTTTCTGATTAAGATTAACGGCAGTAATCGGTTTCTTAAATTAAAGTACCAAAGCATAGTAATACCTTCCTGAGGGAGATAGTTTGGGGTGGTGCAAAAAACACGGGTTAAAGAGGTCAGATGGTCAAGTTTTGCTTTCAGCAAATGTGCACTGAGTGCTCACCGTGGGTGGAACTGGGCCAGGTGCCATGGAGGTAGAAGTAGCAAGCGGGCGAGGAGCTCAGTCTGGTGGGAGTAAAAGCAAATAAACAAAGAACCACTGACAACCATGTGACCTATCCCAGATTGGAAGATGGTGATGTCAGCCTGGGCTCTACCACTTCCTGCTTTGGTGAGTTTAGAAGAGTTGCTTAACCTCTGTGAACCTCAGTTTACAGATCAGGAAAGGACTATACTTTGAGTAATTTGGCTTTAAGCATTTTTTTCATATATTATCTTTTGAGTCTCATAATTCACCATACCCTGTGAGGTGTGTAGGGTGGATAATAGCAGTAATTATAAGAGTAAAACAATAACAATAATATATACCTTTAATTGAGTCCTGGTACTCTGGAGCAAGTAATGTACCAAGCACTTTACATACATTATTTAATCCTGACATCAGTCCTGTTAGACAGCTATTATTATCTCAGTTTTACAGATGAGGTATCTGAAGCTAATAGAAGTTCAGTAAGTTGCCCAGGATTGTATTTAGCTACTGGAAGAGCTATGATTAAAACTTAGTACTGTTTTGGTTTTGCACTAAAGCTGCATTGTTATAGTGTGTTATTATGATCTCTGTTGTCTGCATGAAAAAAACCCTGAGAAATCACGTAATTTGCTTATAGTCACCCAGCCAAGAAGCAGCAGAGATAGTATTATAACAGAGCTTCTCGAGCTTCAGTGTGCTACAAATCACTCAGTGATGTTGTTAAAACGCACTTTGATTCAGCGTGTCTAGGGTAGTGCTGTTATTGCGTATTTTTAACAAGGTCCCAAGAGATGCTGCTGCTGGTGGTCCTCGGAGCATAGTTTGAATGGAAAGGGCCCAGAACACATTGTTTTCTGATCTTTAGTAGGGCTTTTCTGCTCCCCAAGCTGCCATATTCCCTCTTAAGGTCATTGTGAAGGTCGCATGGAATCATAGATGTGAAAACAACTTAATGTATGTTTCAACTACATAGTAATGCATGCTTTATGGTCCCTATGTTGATATGAATCTCTCTCTGCAAGTAACAGAAATTCATCTCCATTAAGCCTGTTGGCTTAAGTAAAAAAAAAAAAAAAGAAAGAATTTATGGATTCATGTAAATGAAAAGTCCAGGAGTAGCTCTGGCTGCAGATACGGCTGGATTCAGGACCCAGAGACCCTCATTAGGACTTGGTTTCTCTCCACTCTGCCTTCTGCTCTTTTGGCCTTGTTTACTGGGGGCTCCCTGGGGTGGGCCGTTGCAGCCCAGGCTCTCTCCTCTAGGTGGCATGATAGCTACAGTGACCTCAGCAGTTCTTACTCCCCCTTCCATTTCCTTCAACAAGAAAAGCCAAGAGTTTTTTTCCTAGAAGCTCCCACAAAAGTCCTGAGACTTTTGAGAAAGTAGCTCTGACTGGACTAGCTTAGCACAGGGGCACATCCCTAAATTGATCTCAGGCCAGGGCTAGGTCATTCTGTGATTGGCTGGACCTGTGTCATCTGCTACATCCTCAGAGCTGGGGCAGAGACCCACCCAGAGCTCTGGAGCAAGATGAGGGAGGAACAGCTGCTATCAGGAGGAAGGACAGTGGCTACTGGGAAGGTACAGGGCAAACACTGTATCCCTGTGTTTCTCTGGGCCAAAGGGGCTGCATGTGAGGTCCCACCAGGGTTTGCAGAGGTGGAGAGAAATTCTGATTGCTCTTTCTCCTCTAACTGTATCTTTTGCTCACCAGGCAAAGTATAGGGAGAGAAAGGAGAGATTTTAAGGTATTTTTCATTTCCTCTCTTGAATATTTCCTCATGCACCTATCTTATCTCCCCATATACTTCCTGTGGCAAAGGTTCTGTTCCTCAGCTTATTTGAGGCAGAACCTTTCCCTTGATAGATGTTTAATAAATATGCAAAATGAATAAGAAAGAGAAAATCTGAAGGAACAATAAAAAGTGAGTAGCCTTCTTCCTACAGACCTGGACAAGACGATTGGAATATTTTCTGGGTTGTTCTATAGAAACTTCGTCAATAAGTATGGAATCATAATCTCTTTGATGCAGAAGTGAACTTGGAATAATGTAAACCAGTGTCTCCCAGTCACTTCATCAGAGAGTCATCAGGGGATTTTTTGTCGGAGGAGTCCTCTTGCCCAGAGATTCTCTTTAGTAGGCTTGGGGTGGGAATGAGACTCCAAGGTGCTTTTGAGGGCAGAGGGCCTGGTTTCAGAGCCACTGGTCTTGCCAGCCTCCTCACTACAGAGAGGGCTTCTGGCCCTAGGAAGCAGTCTTGTGAATGGTCCATGGTGCTCTCAGTTGGGAAGATGATTGAGAGTCTTCTCTATGTACTGATAGTTACAAAGCATACAAGGCATGGTTCTCACTTAGGGAAGAGTTCACTCTCCAACTGGGAGACAAATTATTCTCGTGCAAAATTACACAAGATTTAAACATGAATGCATAAGTACAGGGGCGACCAGAAGTTCCATGGCAAAAGGCAGTATGACTGAGGGGTGTGAAAAAGGGAAGAGATTCCTAAAGGAGGCCTTGAAGAAAGGGAGAATTAGCTAAAGAGAGACAGGGCTTCCAGGTAGGAGTCAGGCGAATGACGATATCAAGCCTAGAAAGCCTGGTAATGTTGAAACAGTCGGGGCTGCCTTGACAGGATCTGGCTTAGATGAGTTCTGGGCTCATCTAGAAGGTTTCAGTGTCTTCCTAGGACTCTTGAAGTGTGTGAAACAGCTGTGGAGTTGTCAGAGGGCATGAAACTCTCCAGCAGTTCCCTTCATGTTGGCCAAGCACTCTGTGACTTTTACAGGTGTAGCCTGCCATGCCCTGAGGCTTTTGGTGGATGCCAGATGGGCCTCATTAACCCATCTTTACAGGTAGAGAAAGTGAGTTTCCCATAGGCAATAAGCCTTGACCCAGGGTGACCCAGCCAGGTGCGGGCACAGCTGGGGCTACTCTTCCTGGGTTGAGGTTCCAAGTGGTGGTGCCTCCCTCTTAATATGCCAGCACTTTTCTGGAACTGCATGGGGCTTGGAATCTCAACCTTGTCTTAAAAGCAGCAAGATGTGTTAACTCTGAGCACTGTAGATGGTCCCTTGTGGGACTGTTGAGCGAGATCATTGTCATCGCAGAATGGATGTAAAGATAACAATGTCTGACATTTGCTTCAAAATAATATAGGAGGTGGGGAAGGAAGGTGGTGAGTACGGATGTATATTAGTCCATTCTCACACTGCTATAAAGAACTGCCTGAGTCCAGGCCGGGGTGGCTCACGCCTGTAATCCCAGCACTTTGGAAGGCTGAGGTGGGTGGATCACTTGAGGTCAGGAGTTCAAGACTAGCCTGACCAACATGGTGAAACCTAAACTAAAAATACAAAAATTAGCCAGGTATGGTGGCAGGTACCTGTAATCTCAGATACTCAGGAAGCTGAGGCAGGAGAATCGCTTGAACCCAGAAGGCAGAGGTTGCACTGCACTCCAGCCTGGGCCCACAGAGTGAGACTCCGTTGCAAAAAAAAAAAAAAAAAAAAAAACTACCTGAGACTGGATAATTTATAAAGAAAAGAGCTTGAATTGGCTCATGGTTCCTCAGGCTGTACAGGAAACATGGCTGTGGAGGCCTCAGAAAACTTACGGTCATGGCGGAAGGCAAAGGGGAAGCAGGCATGTTTTTTGTGGCCAGAGCAGGAGTTAGAGTGGGAGCAGGGAGGTGCTACACACTTTTAAGCAGCCAGATCTTGTGAGAACTCTATCACGAGAGTAGTACTAGGGGGATGGTGCTAAACCATTAAAAACCACCCGCATGATCCAATCACCTCCCACCAGGCCCCACCTTCAACATCTGGGATTACAATTGAATATGAGATTTGGGTGGGAACACAGAACCAAACCATATCAAGATGCAACAAGATTGGTCAGCATCATTGACTGAAGATGGGTAATAGATTCTTCGGGGTTCAAAAACCATTCTCTCTACTTTTGTGTATGTTTGAAATTTTCTATAATAAAAAGGTAACCAAAATTTTATCATAGACCTACTCTTTTCTCTCCCATTTCATTTTTTGATTACAAAGCTGTAATCACCTTTGTTTCACCTGCCCTCTTTATGCCTTTACCCACAGGATACAGAAGCTGGTCAAAGAGGAAGGTTGAGAGAATTTTCTTAGGGCTTTCAGAAGTCAACTCTCTTATTTGAAAATCTTTGGCTACTTCTGTCCCCTTTTCAGATGGCAGCTGACAGCTGGTCCACAGAGCACCAAACAATTTGCAATTACCACCTAAAATAGCAGAACCAATGCTCTGATCCTCGGGAGGGATCACAATACCTGTGACCGCTAGCCCCAGCATGTAGTATTTGCAGATTCATATTCATTCTCTGCAGCCACCTCCTTCCATCTCTCCAGCCACGCATCTTGAGATGGGTGTTAGGCAGCGCCTGCTCCATGCCAGGCTCTGTGCTGGTGCTGGCTGTGTGAAGACTGTCAGCGCAGGAGGCCCCTCACGGGGGACCTGCGATCTGGATAGAAGTAACTCCAGGAGGTATGGGCTGAAAGCGACCCCAGGAGGACGTTCTGTCGTTAAGAAAATAAGGGACAGAGGAAGGTTTAAGCCAAGGAGAGGCTCTTCTAAGTCCACTCTAACTGCACCTCTTTGACTCCTGGGAAACTGCATGGGCCACTAGAGGATGTTTTCATCTGCAGTGTCTGATCAGCCTGTTCTGCCCCTCATTGGGGGCACCCCTGAGGGGAAGGGCCTGGGGGTGCCATCTGTGATAACCAAGGTGCAGAAGGGACCGAGAGCTTGTGGAATGCCTCTGGCCCTGACATTGGCCTGACCTGCTCCTGCCCCCATGCGCCTGAGCCCCACCCTCATAGTCACTCTGCCGTGGGTAATCTGCAAAACCTCAGCCGCTCCCTGCCAAGACCATCCTCCTCCCACGTCGGCCTTTCTTGGATCTGAGCTGGAAGGAATAACCAGGAGAATATGAAGTTCCAGAAGAGCAGAAGAAAACTGGAACCTTGGGGACTCTTTTTACAACAGAAAGCTCCCCATCCAATTCCCATGGGGAATTTTATTTTTATGTTCTAAAGAGTTGCCAGATACATTTATCCCAGTTTGGGGACACATTCTTTAGCCTTTGTCCATTCTAATGTGGCAATGCAAACCACAGATTTGGGAGGGACCTGGGGTGTGGCCTCCCCGGTGATGGCAGATCTCATGACATGATCTTGGTCCTGATGTCTCCCACCAGCTTTCCCAAGCTCCGCTGCTCCCTTGGTGCCTGCTGTGACAGGTCCTTTCAGGGACTAGCCATCCCAGTTGGCTTTCCCTTGATGATACAGTAGCCGGAGTCACTTGTGTGGCCCAAGGTGGGCAGGCAGGAAGAAGACCCACTTGGTGGGATCCACATTAAGTTCTATCAGCTTCAAGTGAGCCTTCTTCTTCTACCCCAAGTGACAGCCGACCCTGGCTGAAGGACCGGTGGTCTCTAGCCACACGGCGGGGTGGGAGGAGACATCCTGGACAGCAACTTTCTTCTTGGCCAATGCCAACAGCCTTGGCTTCTATCCTTGTTTGGCCTTGGTCTGAACAAGGTCCAGTTTAAGCAGCTGAGGTGCTGGAGGCCAGTGCGAGTCTTGGGTGATCTGGTTATTTGTAGGTGGCACTTTCAGGTGCTTTATAAAGGGTCGATCTCTGCAGCTTCAGTTTGACATAAGGGACCATTTGCCAAAGTTGTGGTGCCTTTTCTGGTGGACATCTGCCCAGTGCTGAGTTCCTGGGCCTTTTCTTGAATGGGGGATTGGCTGACTTCTAAAACCTCTGACTTATTCACGAGCACAGATGAAGGAGTCACTGCCTTCTCTTTGACATTCTTTCACTTTGCATCTCCGTATGACAAGAGGTGAGGTCCCTCCCTCACTTGAACATTTTATGTCTCTTTTCTGTGTACTAGCCCTGACCTCTCTCCCTGAAACTGCAGGCAGCTCCTCCTTCATTGTCACCTTTACTCTGTTTTTCCCAGCCCAACCCTCTATCTCAACAATAACAGATAATCAGCCACGCCACTTAGAGCACTCATACTGTGCTAGTCCAGCTAGATCACATCTCTGGACCTGAGTTTCCCATCTGTCAAATGAGATACATGATGCTTTTTAACATTTGTATGGCTCTTATTGCATGATTTAGCTGGGCGTGGTGGTTCATGCCTGTAATCCCTGCACTTTGAGAGGCCAAGGCAGGAGGATTGCTTGAGCCCAGGAGTTCAAGACCAGTCCTGGCAACATAGCTAGACCTTGTCTTTTATAAAAACTGAAAAAATTAGCCTGATGTGGTGATGAGCCCCTATAGTCCCAACTGCTTGGGAGGCTGAAGTGGGAGAATCACTTGAGCCTGGAAAGTTGAGGCTTTCAGTGAGCTGTGATTGTGCCACTGCATTCCAGCCTGAGTGACAGAGCAGGACCTCGTTTCTTTAAAAAAAAATTTTAAAAAGATGCATGATTCCTTGCAAATTACATAGAAAAAATCAAGGATAAAAAGCAGTTGATTAAATTTAATAAAACTCATTATCAAAAGTTTACATAGACTGAGGGTTATTAGCCTTGGTCTTTAAAAAATCAGCTTTTTTTTGAGATATAACTCATATTCCATAAAATTCGCTCTGCTTGATACATTTTTATTTAAAGGATGAATTTTGCATCATCTTTAGGAAGATGCTCCTGACTTGCCTTTTGTGCTTGTGAATTTTTTTTTTAAAATCATTTATTATTTATTTATTTTGGTTATCGTGTGTCCATTCTGGGTTTAGGAAAGGGCTTTGGTTGGGAATGGGGGGCTGGGGTTAGTCCTGTCCTGGCATAGCCACCGTCTGATGATTTCAGGGAAGGATGGAGCCCTGGTTGCCTAGTATTCTCAGCTGTGAAGCCCGACTCCCAGCTTATGCCACCCTCCTCACAGATTTACTTTGAGCATCAGCTGATGCCTGTGCATGAGGTGTTGAAGGGGGCACAGGGCATGGAAAGCATGGAAAGGAACTTGGAGTTAAAATACCTGGTGTCAGGTCCTGATTCTTTTCACTATCTGCGTGACCTTGAAGTGTTCCTTAACCCAACACAACTCCAAGAGTCACCAACTGCACGGAACACAAGGTGGCTGGTGACCCTGGAGCTGTGAAGAGCAGAGACCCTGCCTCAACTTCTCTGGCTCTAAGTTTCCATAGATATTAAAGGTGGAGGCTGCAGTCAATGATCTTCAAGTCTCTCCAAGTTTACAATGCATGCTTGCCTTCCTTCCTTCCCTCCTTCCATCCCTCTCTCCTTTTCTTTCTTACACATTTTATTTTATTTTTTTAATTCAGGCAGAGGTGGGTATTAACAAATGCTGCTTGTCTCCAGCACATGGATGTGAACACCAGGCTCCTTCCTTCCCCAGTTCGATGGACCACCACTCAGTGTTCTCTGGGCCACTCGGCCCTACCCAGTTTAGCATTATACTCACACTCATCCATTGGATTATACCTTTTGTCTTCTCCACACAAGGCACTTTTTCCCTTTTGGTGGACCAGGCAGTGAATGACCCAGGTCAGAGCTGCTTCCCTCTGGTGTTTGCAAGGCCATCTCTGATCTGATGGTGATCTCTCTGACTTTGCTAGAAACCCGGGAAGGCTGTGGCTGCCATCATCCAGGACATCCATTCCCAGAGGGAGAGGGACCTGTTCCGGGAAGCAGACAGGTGAGGCCCCAAGCCCTAAGTCTCCAGGCAGGTTCTGGGCAGTGGGAACACACTCCCGTTTCTCATTCTTAGGGGCATTTGAGTCATGCTGTGCCCTGCTCTTGCCCCTACCCCATCCATCTGCTTTTCTGGGCCCCACCTTTCCATGTTCCCTATGAAAAACACCAGTCCAGAAGTCTAAACTGGCTTCTGTTTAGAACCAGCTCTTGGTTTTTCATGAGTTGAATGTAGGTGTAGGAAGTAGAATGTAGATGGTTTAAAAAAATCAGTTATTTGAACAGTCACTTTCTCTGAACATTGAATATATTCAGTTTTCCAACCCATTTCTTCCAGCCGAAGTTTGTGATCAGGTCAAGCTGGGGCTACAATTTGACCACTGTCACTCCCCTACAAAGATAGTTCCTGCAGAGAACCGAGGTAGAAAACTGCAGGAGCAGGCACCTGGCTGGCACATCTTGGGATTCTTGCTGCAGTGGCCGTAGGCGGTGCTGTCACTTCCCAGTAGAGGACACAAGCCCAGGCTGTTTCCCCCATGATGGTCAAGGCAGCCTGGTCCTAGCGAGATGCACCTCGGTGTCCCCTGGTCAGTGAGGGCTGCGTGGTTTTCCTGTATTTGGGAACTTAATGAAAAAATGCCCATCCTTTTAGAGTATCGGATATATGACTCAGTTGACCTGCTTAATAACCAAACAGTCTTCAAAGTGTATGTGTATATGTGTGTGTATATCTTTGTATGTAACTGTTCAGGCTTGCTATCTTTATTTGTTTATTAGTTTATCTGTTTTTTAAAAAAATTATGATTATTTGGGTTTTTAAAAGACGTGTAAAATCCCATCCTGCCACCTGCAATTCTGCAGCAGAGCGGAGGGAGCTTAGGGAGTCTTGCTCTGAACCTTAACGCAGGTTGGGGTCCTTGTCTGGGTTTCAGTTTCTTCATCTCAAATGTGTAGGTTGGAGTTCTAGAGTCTCTTCCAACCCTAAAATACCTTCCTAATTCTTTTTTTTTTAACCTCTGAGCCTACCCTCCCCAATAATTAGCATCCCTTTTCCATGCATAAATTGAGCTGAGAAATAAATGAGAAAAGTGGAGGCTAAGAGGTTGGCTTTATTCTGATACAGCCCAAATGTAGAAGTGGCTTCAAGTCTTCTGGCTAAGAGGCCGGCTAACAGCACCCAGGGTTGGGCAGCCTTACCCACTAGGCTGGACTAGGGCAATCTTGCCCCCCAGTGCCCACCCTGCACACCCCCAGGAGGAGAGTCAGAGGTCCGCTCCCTGAGCATAGCTCCCTTCTAAGAGAAGGCAAGCTGGAGCTGAGCCAAAGCAACCTAGTTCTTCTTCCTAGTTCCCAGGAGCAGGATGAGTAAAGGGATAGAGAGTGGCCAGTACTGTGCTTAGGAGAAGTCCCCTGCACAGAAGCCAGAAGGGAGGAAAAGGCTTTCTCCCGAACCACTCTATGTGGTTGTGTAGAGTTGGGAGTTAAGAGCGTACACAGTATATCTAAGAGAGGGATTGTATCTGTGTGTGGGTGGGGTGGGATGGGAGGCGTGAAGATTCTAAATCCTGCTCCTTGGTTCCCTCACAGATATGGCCCAGAAAGGCCACGGTCTCGTAGTCCAGTGAGCCGGTCACTCTCCCCGAGGTCCCACACTCCCAGCTTCACTTCCTGCAGCTCTTCCCACAGCCCTCCGGGCCCCTCCCGGGCTGACTGGGGCAATAGTCGGGACTCCTGGGAGCACTCTCCCTATGCCAGGAGGGAGGAAGAACGAGACCCGGCTCCCTGGAGGGAGAACGGGGATGACAAGAGGGACAGGATGGACCCCTGGGCACATGATCGCAAACACCACCCCCGGCAACTGGACAAGGCTGAGTTGGACGAGCGACCGGAAGGAGGGAGGTCCCACCGAGAGAAGTACCTGAGGTCTGGATCTCCCAACCCGCCCCATTCTGTGTCCAGCTACAAAAGCCGCGAAGATGGCTACTACCGGAAAGAGCCCAAAGTCAAGTTGGACAAGTATCTGAAGCAGCAGCAGGATGGCCCTGGGAGGTCCAGGAGGAAGGATGAGGCCAGGCTGCGGGAAAGCAGACACCCCCATCCCGATGACTCAGGCAAGGAAGATGGACTGGGGCCAAAGGTCACTAGGGCCCCTGAGGGCGCCAAGTCCAAGCAGAATGAGAAAAATAAAACCAAGAGACCTGATAGAGACCAAGAAGGAGCTGATGATAGAAAAGAAAACACAGTGGCAGAGAATGAGGTAATGATCAATCTCTTCCCCAGGTAAGGCGAGGCAGGCCCTGAAGGAGAATAATCGTAATAATATAATGAGGATGAATGTTTATTGAATGAATGAACATTTACTGGCTATTTACTATGTGCTAGGCATTGTGCAAGACACTATCTCAATGAACTCATTTAATCCTCACAGGTTTTGAGTGCCAACCTTTGAGCTTGGTACTATTGTTACTGCAGATGAGGAAACTGAGGCTCAGAGAACTTACGTTATTTGTCCAAGAACACACAGTGAGGAAATGGCAGACCCGGAATTATACCCAGGAGATCTGGCCCCAAATCCCACGGCACCTGTTGCCTTTACTAGAAGTTAGGGTGGGACTTGATGGAAAGACCTGTAGTCCTATTTGTCCAGTAGGGAGTGGCCCTGAGGTGTTTGTATCCAAAGAGCCTCCCAAGGGAGATTAGATCTTTGGTTCATTCTGTCCTCCCTCCTGCCAAAAGCATTTACCAATCCTAGAGCTCTGATGAGAGGTGGTGAAAGAGAAGCCGCCACCACCCACTAAATTAAACTGGGTGCCCAGAGCTGTCCACAGTGTTTTACCTCCACTCTAATAAAAATGCACGGCGACCAGGCACAGTGGCTCATGCCTGTAATCCCAGCACTTTGGGAGGCTGAGGCAGGCAGATCACCTGAGGTCAGGAGTTTGAGACCAGCCTGGCCAATATGGTGAAACCCCGTCTCTACTAAAAGTATAAAAATTGTCCAGGCAAGGTGATGCACCCCTGTAGTCCCAGCTACTCAGGAGGCTGAGGCAGGAGAATCACTTTAACCCGGGAGGCGGAGGTTGCAGTGAGCCAAGATGATGCCATTGCACTCCAGCCTGGATGACAAGAACAAAACTCTGTTTCAAAAAAAAAAAAAAATGCATGGCAATTGGCTGGCACCTTCATTCCAGCATCTGAAAGGTCTGAGGGCTTGCAGCAGTGCTTCAGTTCACAAAGGGGCATCACAAGGAGGGTTCTGGTTACCAGGTTTATATTCCAACTTGGCTTATACTTCCTTCTTGCCAGAGCCTTCTATATTTAAGTAGGGGTAGGATAAGTAAGGTTTGGCAATATGCATAAGAAGCCTAATTTTTAAAATCCTCCACACATATCTTCTAGTCATTCTGACCTGGGAGTTGGTGACAATACTAAGTGCAAATAAGGAGCCCAAATCTCAACTCCATGAACACCGAAGAGTCACCCTTTTGGATGCTACTTCAGCATTCGTTCCCACATGTATAGATGGAGTGCCACTTTGCCAGGTGTTGTGCTAGGTATAGGCGAGCCAAAGGTGAATAGGACATAGTCCATGTTATAGCAGAGACTGAAGTCCAATGGTGGAAACAGACCTATTAATATAAAAATAATTTTTTATATACAATGGGACTCATGCCAGCATTTACAGCGAATGAGCTGCTCTGTGGGCAATTATTAACTCTGCGCAGGAACAGGAAAAGAGCTACTCAGAGAGGGTGATATTTGAGCTGAGTATTAAAAGTAGAAAAAAGCAGTTTGGGTTTTTTGTGTTTTTTTTTTGAGATGGAGTCTCGCTCTGTTGCCCAGGCTGCAGTGCAGTGGTGCAATCTCAGCTCACTGCAACCTCTGCCTCCCAGGTTCAAGTGATTCTCCTGCCTCAGCCTCCTTAGTATTTGGGATTACAGGTGTGCACCACCACACCCGGCTAATTTTTATATTTTTAGTAGAGACAAGGTTTCACCATGTTGGTCAGGCTGGTCTCGAACTCCTGACCTCGTGATCCTCCTGTCTCGGCCTCCCAAAGTGCTGGATTACAGGCGCGAACCACCGTGCCCCACCAGGGTTCTTGATAGAAGCAGAAGCAAGGGCAAAAGTGAAAAAGAAAGACTGTTTTGAAAAACCTGGAGATACTTGGCACGGCTGCATCTTTAGGACATAGTAGGGATAATGTTTTTAAAGAGTAACATCATGACCCTGATGGAGATATATAATGAATACATGTCAAAGGTTTTATTCAACTCATTAATTAATGAGGGCATCATAAGATGCAAAAACCAACTCGAAAGAGAATCCAAAGAGCAGGCAACATATACAGGCAATCAGGAATGCTAAAATGAATTTGCTAATAGGTGTAAAAGTGGCCCCTTCCACAGGGGGCAGGGAATCGGTTACATCTCCAGCAGAGACAATTCTTGTGTATCTCTAGGAACAAGAATCCTTTGTATTAGGATCTGATTTCTGCAACTTATATGGTTGTAAAATAGCTCAGTTCGAGACAATGAAAGGTGCAGTCTTCTATAGAATCAGATGCCCTGAAGGGATGTGCTAGACAAATGCCCAGCATTCCAGTGAAAGGACACCCAGTAGTCTTTTTTTGCCCATTACAAAGTCTGCCACAATTTTTCCTAACTGGCATAGCAGGGGGAAGCACAGGAGATGAGATTAGGGAAGAGGGTGAGGTGGGCTCATGGAAGACATTGTGTGCCTCACCAAGGACTTGAACTGCATCCCAAAGACCTGGTGAACCAGTGGATATTTTTAAAAGTATATCTGCTTGGAAGGGTCCCAGTTGCTGGTGATGGATGATGGGCAGAGAGCAAGAGTTGGCAGGGGCTCAAGGAAAGCCTGGGCTTCATGTGGATACCACCAGCCTGCCAACCCTCTCTCCCCCTAGGCTGAGAGGTAGAACTGCTCCCTGCACTTCTACTCACACTCCTGAGACTCTGCTCTGACGACCCCATTTCTCCTATTGTTTTACCACCCTGCTCTCATCGGTTTGTATAACATTGCTCATTTAAGGTGACACTATGTGTCAGCCAAAGAGCCCAGATGGAAAAAGAGTCTCAGAAAGCCCCAAGAGTTTCCCTACAGTTCTGTCCCTCAAGTTGGTTCTGCCTTTTACAGCCTTGGGGTGGAGTCAGTAGGGACTTACTGGGGCCCCTCACAGATTGTTTCTTTAGGTTGGAGCCAGGCAGTCCAACACTGTGTTGGAATGACAGCAGAACAGAGAGTATTTTGCACTGTCCTCAAACTCTGTATGATGAACTTGAGAAAAGCCCAGACCCCACAGGGCTGCCCCAGGAGTCAGATAACAGGTGGCAACTGAACTTTGGCATGAAGGCAGCAGGGCTTGCTGTTCTTCCAGTGTACCAGGCACCTCCCGCCCTCAGTGCCTTTACAGGTGTTGCTGCTGCCAAGGAGTCACAAGTCTTCCTGGCTTGCTCCTCGCCTCCTTTGTCTTTACTCATGGCCACATTCTCTATTCTCCCTGGCCACTGCGTACGATTTCAACACCCCAACCTGCTCCTCCCACTCCCACCACTGCAGACTATCTCAACACCTCAACCCATTCCTCTCCCATCCCACCACTGCAGACCATTTCAACACCACAACCTACTCTTCTCCCACCCCACCACTGCAGACCATTTCAACACCCCAAACCCCTCCTCTCCCACCCCACCACTGCAGACCATTTCGACACCCCAACCCATTCCCCTCCCTCCCACTACTGCAAACCATCTCAACACCCCAACCCATTCCTCTCCCACCCCACCACTGCATACCATCTCAACACCCCAACCCACTCCCCTCCCTCCCACTACTGCAAACCATCTCAACACCCCAACCCATTCCTCTCCCTCCCCACCACTGCAGACCATCTCAACACCCCAACCCGCTCCCCTCCCTTCCACCACTGCAGACCATCTCAACACCCCAACCCCCTCTTCTCCCTCCCACCACTGCAGACCATCTCAACACCACAACCCATTCCTCTCCCATCCCACCACTGCAGACCATCTCAACACCCCAACCCCCTCTTCTCCCTCCCCACCTCTGCAGACCATCTCAACACCCCAACCCACTCTTCTCCCTCCCCACCACTGCAGACCATCTCAACACCCCAACCCCCTCCTCTACCTCCCTACTTTCCTGTTTTTGGTGGCATTTACCACCTTCAAACCTATCACTTAATGTCTTTATTTTACTTAGTGTCTATTGTCACCCCTGGCTCCCAGGTGTAACCTTCACAAGGCAGGGAGTTTTGTCTGTTGTGTTCACTGCTGTGTTCCCAGTCCCTAGAGGAGGGCTTAGCACAGAGCAGGTGTCCAGTGGGTATCTGTTGAAGGTATGAAGGATGGAACCCAGACTCTGGAGAAAAAGGCCTGGCTTCTGAGAACCAGGTCACACCCTGTTTTCTTCTGCCTCAGTTTTCTTGTTTGTAAAATGGGTGTGATCACAAGGCTGTTGTACTACCTTAAAGAGCTCACACTCATTAAAAAATCCTGAGCTCTCTGGAGAAAGTGCCCATGGTTGAGAAGCCAGTGTGCGTGCTGCTCCGTGGTGATAGGTGGCCACATCCATACCTGAGACCCAATCCTGGCCACAGGACCATAAAGAGGAGGAAATAAATCAAGTCACAGATAAGGAAAACATGGGGAAGAAACACTGCTACATGCTACTGGGAGGGGGGTTCGAGAGTGGCAAGCCCAGGTGCCTAGGGAAGGGAAGCCAGGCTAATGATAATTGGAGCCAGGCCAGCGTGATGGGACCATGGTTGACTGAGGAAGTGGTGCCATCTGTGGGGCTGGAGCCACTGCTCAGCTCCATTCTACAGCTGTCATGCAGGAATGCATGCCACACTGTCAAATCTCCCTTTTCTTAGAGCAAGACAAATGCCTAGTATAAACCAAAACATAGCTGTGGGCTGGATGCCATCTAGAAGCCCCAGAGTGTAACCCCTGGTATAACCAATCCATAACAGGAGAAGATTTTAAAACCCTTATGCTCGCTTCAGAGCCTAGACAAGACCCAACCATGTGGAAAGACAGGTGAGAACTTGTTATTCACCCCACCCCCTTCTACCAATTTCATTCTTTTATTGACCAATATTTGTGGAGCACCTGGCACTGAGACCACAGTTAGTGACACTGAAATGACCCCTGGGCTCGCGGAGCTCATAGTCCAGTGAGAGAAATGCTAATCCAGTGATTTCTCAAATGAACAGAAGAGCTTGACTATTAAGTGCTAAGAAGGAGATGAAGGTACACAATGCTGAGTGCCTGTGATAAATCCGAGCCTTCTCAGAGTTAGGCTGTGACTATTGAGATTTGGAGGCATGGTGAGTATTGACTGGGTGAAAAGAAAGCGAAAAGACAGAGGGAGCAGCGTGCACAAGGGCCTCCAGCAGCTCCAGGGCTCCAGCGTTGCCATAGCAGAGAGCTGGCATTAGAGTAACGGGAGGTGAGGCCGACTTATAAACAGGGCCTACACTATGCAGGGCCTTGTAGGCAGGTCGAAGATTTTTGCCTTTATCCTAAGTACCAGGGGATGCAAATGAAGTATTTAAGCAAGAAAATACAGTGAGGAGGCTGGACAGAGTGGCTCATGCCTGTAATCCCAGCACTTTGTGAGGCCAAGGCAGGCAGATCACTTGAGGTCAGGAGTTCGAGACTAGCCTTGCCAACATGGTGAAACCCCGTCTCTGCTAAAAATAAAAATAAAATAAAATAAAATAAAATTAGCCAGGTGTGGTGGCGGGACCTGTAATCCCAGCTACTCGGGAGGCTGAGGCAGCAGAATTGCTTGAACCCAGGAGGCAGAGGTTGCGGTGAGCCAAGATCATGCCATTGCACTCCAGACTGGGCAACAAGAGGAAAACTCCATCTCAAAAAAAAAAAAAAAAAAAAAAAAAGACAATATGGTGAGGATGTGATCATTTTTGCATTTTGGAATGATCATTCTTGATTGCCTTGGCAAGAATAGATTTTGGGGGAGGGTACAGAGCAGAGGTGGGAGACCAGTTTGGAAGTGGTTCAGTAGCCCATGCCCTGTGGTGGCAGAGCCCTGCTTGCAAGAGTTGGCGTTTCAGTCTCAGTCTGTGAGCTGGTGTGGGCAGCTGGGGGCACCCGTTGCACCCATTGCACCCATCTGTTCCCCTTGAGCTGCTGCCTTCTCCTGGAAGTGATCCCAGAGCAAAGGGAAGCTCTGAAAGGTTGTTTCCTTTGCCTGCAGGGAGGAAGAGCAGGGGTCTGCTTGGTGGAGGGCTTTCAGCCCGGCTGGCAAGACTGTCCCTGCCTCTCCCAACTTGAACTGAAGGGGGTTCCTTTACTGTGTTGATCTGGGAGTGCGGCTGCAGGAGCTGCTTGGGAAGGGTAAGGATTATTCATTTTGACAAGAGAGGGCCATGCATAGTTGATTCGGGAGATAAAAATAAAGTCACCTGTTGGTAGAAGCTGTAATAGCTAAAAAGGTATTTGTAGCTGCTTTACACTCAGGCTAGTGCGGTAGACTTCAGCAAAGCTTTTGGTGGAATCTTCACAGCAAACACTGGAAACAGAAAGGACTTGAGGATTTGAACCATGCGTCCCTGTCTGGTAATAACTGGTGAAACCAGTCAGCCCTGAGCTTCTGCTCCAGCTGGCTCCTAGTCAGCTCAAGGAGGTATGTCTGATTGTAAGAAATCAGAACTAGAGTGGTTTACTTCGAACCAACCTCAGCCAAGAATGTCCTAGAACTGCAACTTGCCCCTGAGAAAACCCAGGAGTAGTCATTGATTTGGTGGACAAAGTTTAAGTCATGGGAGAATATCCCCCAGAAACTTCTAACATGGGGGTTGGCAAAGTTTTCTACAAAGGACCAGATAGTAAATATTTTAGCCTATGTGGGCCAAGAGGCAAAACTGCGGATTTTATGTAGGCACTTCTATAATCACTTAAAATGTGATTATGTAAACATGTACAATTCATTCTTAGCTCACAAGCTATACAAAAACAGGCTGCAGGTCAGATTTGGCCTGCAGACTATAGTTTGCTGATCCCCTGTCTTAAAGGTTGGTTAGAGGCCCTAATTCTCAAACCAAACGCCTGCTTTCAATTATTTAGTTTCACAGACATGGGCATTAGTGTGAGGGCCCTGATTTGGGGGAAAGGAATACAAGGAGGGAAGAAAGGGAGTGCTAGTTTGGGCTGTCACTCTAGGACAGAGAGCAAAAGAAAGGTGCGAGGGCACTCTGACTGGGTGACAACGCCCTTTCTACCTATAAGTGTCCTGAATGATTTAACCCCAGGGTCTTGGCCGGCCCAGTAGTTTGGCTGCTTCTACTCTGCAAAAAATACCCAGTTTGCCAGGGATTTCTGCCCCCTAAAGACATCGGGCCAGGCTTCAAGACATTTCTCTGCCTCCATTTGTCTGTGTGACTGTGAGCAAATTACTTAACCTCTCTGAACCTCAGTTTTCTGATCTATAAAATGAAGATGCTAATAGCAGCCGCCTCCGAGGGATTCCGGGAGGATAAAGAAAATGCTGTATGTGAAACCCCTCTGAGAGCTGGGACCTGCATTCAATATCATTCTTTTTTTCTTCTCCCTGTCACTGCTCACTGTTGATTTGGTTTGCTCTGTCCTTCCTTTGGTAAGGCTGGAAAAGAGGAACAGGAGGGCATGGAAGAAAGCCCTCAATCAGTGGGCAGACAAGAGAAAGAAGCAGAGTTCTCTGATCCGGAAGACACAAGGACAAAGAAGGTAAAGTTTATTTCAGATTCTGCACTTCTGCCATGAGGGACTGAGTCACAGGAGTCCCCCTGTTGCCTGGTGATGTCCTGCTAGATGGAATATGGCTGAGACCCCACCATTAGTTACATGAATGAACCAGTCCTCCTAGCACTACTTTGGAGGAGTGGCTGTGCCTGGAATCTTCGGATAGTTTTTATTGAAGCGATCTTTACCCACATGTCTGAGCTCTGCTCACTCTCCAGCAACTTGGCTGTGTTCCCATGAGAAGACATGTGCCCAAAAAAAGACTCAGGCTTCAGAGCCAGGCTCCCAAAATAGACAAGTCCCTTGGCGGGGATAGGGCGAGAAGCTGCTTTAGGCACTCAAGCTGGGGCCTTGACTTCAGCAGGCCCAGACCCTAGGATTAACAAGACATCTACTGTGCTTGTACAGATTGTTTTACTTAATTAAAATGAAAAATCCAGTTACAGTTCTCCTGGGCTGGGGCTGCCACAACAAAAAGAAATGTCCTTGGAACGGGGCCATCTTCGTGCCTTTCCAGTCAGGAGAGGCAGGAGAGATGAGTATCGCTGGCAGGAAAGCTGATCTCCTAGATCTTTCTGTGGAGTCAGGAGTCCATGGGCTGCTGCAGATGCCAAGGGGAAAGTTCTAGAAGGGGCCAAGTAGGAGCTTTGACTGTGGAAGTGTATGTACCCCTGCTGGGAGAGGGTGCTTGGGGGAATTTTGTGAGGGGCTTTGCTGCAGTTACATTTAGTGGTGACCCAGATGCAAGAAAGATGTTCCAGTAAGTATTTAGAGTTTATAACTTCATTATTCATGCATTCAAAAACTGTATATTGAGCACCTGTTATCTACTAGGGCTTGAAATTCTTTGTGTCACTTTAAATACGGTGGATTAAGCATTAAGGGCTTATTCCAAACTTTGAGCATCACCCTAAGGATGAGTTGGTGCTGTTGGACTTGAGTGGTTCACAGTAATTGTACCGGGTAGAGATAAGAATGCTCAGGTTCTTCCTGTTTGGAGGGGTCCTCATGGCCAAGTCTTATGCCTTCCGGTTGAATGCTCTCAACCACCCTCTGACCTCCTTCTGCATTTTTGTACAGGAACAAGATTGGGAGAGTGGAAGTGAGGCAGAGGGGGAGAGCTGGTATCCCACTAACATGGAGGAGCTGGTGACAGTGGACGAGGTTGGGGAAGAAGAAGATTTTATCATGGAACCAGACATCCCAGAGCTGGAAGAAATTGTGCCCATTGACCAGAAAGACAAAATCTGCCCGGAAACATGTTCATGTGTGACAACCACCTTAGACCTAGACCTGGCCCAGGATTTCCCCAAGGAGGGAGTCAAGGCCGTAGGGAATGGGGCTGCAGAAATCAGCCTCAAGTCACCCAGAGAACTGCCCTGTGCTTCCACAAGCTGTCCCAGTGACATGGACGTGGAAATGCCTGGCCTAAATCTGGATGCTGAGCGGAAGCCAGCTGAAAGTGAGACAGGCCTCTCCCTGGAGGATTCAGATTGCTACGAGAAGGAGGTAAAGGGAGTGGAGAGCTCAGATGTTCATCCAGCCCCTACAGTCCAGCAAATGTCTTCCCCTAAGCCAGCAGAGGAGAGGGCCCGGCAGCCAAGCCCATTTGTCGATGATTGCAAGACCAGGGGGACCCCGGAAGATGGGGCTTGCGAAGGCAGCCCCCTGGAGGAGAAAACCAGCTCCCCCATCGAAACCGACCTCCAAAGCCAAGCTTGCCAAGGAGTGTTGACCCCGGGTAACTACCTCCCCTTTCCTCATGGGTGGTCGGGTTGATTGGACCCCTGCTCACCTGATAAAGTATGAGCATGTGCAGGCTGGAATGAACATAAGTAAGGTTTCAACTAGCATTAAAGTGGGTGCAGAAAGTGATTTAGTAACAGAGGCAAGCCTCTAAAAGCCTGGCTAAACTGTTAGCGATTTTAGGCAAGTGGTGTAAAGGAAGTCAGATCGGAGGCTGCATGTTTTCTGACAAGCAAACTCAGGGCAGACTTCTCTGCATTTACAGGAGCCCAGATGGACTTGGATAACTAAAATTAGATTGAGTTATCAGCAAAAGGAGATCAGGAGGAGCCTCATGCCTGCACAGCAGAGGGCCACCCAGGCTGTTATTTGTGTGATGGGGGCAGGAATAGGGGAGGCAAGAAAGGAGTGGAAGGGGAAGGAACAGGGGATCCCTAAAGGGTACAGCTGTTCCCCTTCTTACTACCTCAGACCCATTTTTTGCTAGGGTCTGACGGTGATACAAGACTCGTTTTAGGATCTTCTCTTACTCCATTGGAGGTGACGTTTTGTGCCTATGCCCAGCACTGTGACATCATGAAAGAGAGAGTTTAAAATAGGCTAAGCCCTGTCTTCTCTGCCAAGTGGAACCTCAGATCCATCAAGGGGTTTGGGGGAAGGGAGGGAGAGTAGCCTTTAAGGTTCTCACTGTGAAAATAATTAGGGATTTGCTTTACAGAAAGCCTGCAGCACACCAGGCTTTGAAGTGAGAGTCGGGGACAGAAAATACAGAGGAAAGGCTTAAAAATGAACATTTCACCCCAGAGCCCTGTGGGTGGCATGAACTATTAGGTAACTGGGAGGCTTGGGATTTTTTCCATGTCAAGATGACCTGAGCTGTTTTTTACCTGCATGGATCTGAGTTTCCATGGAAACCCCGCCGTGAAATGCCTTCTTGTTGCTAGAGAAACCCTGAGGCCCAGCCTCTGTCTAGAGAAGGCAAGAATAAAGGAGCAGTGAAATCTTCACTTCACTCCAGTCAAACCCCTTTTATTTTGCAGTATAGGTCTTAACATGTGCCAGTGTTAGAGGCTCATTAGCTGACCCAGTGTTTGGGGTTCATATTTAATAACAGCTTGACAAGCTTGGGGAGAGAATGGTATTGCCTGTTTTGCTAGCCTCGGTGGACGTCAGCACAATTTTTGCCCGTCAGTAATTCCCCTGCCTGCAGAGATGGAATGATACTGAGATGGGAGGCATGGGGGGTGGATCTTCTCAACTGAAGCCATCAGTAGCCCATCCCCCTGGGCCAAATGCAAAGATTTGCCAAGTTTTATTGTGTGTGGCATTCTTTTGGCAGTGGAAAAAGCTCCTAATGACAGTGCTTTGGTTCTAATTAGCAGCCGTTGCCCTAGCCTTACGTGATTAAGCAGTCCAACGGACAATTCCCAATCATACTATGCAGGGATAGAATTTCAGGGACTCATTGAGGCGTGTTGTATTTCATTTCTTTTCTTTTCTTTTTGCCTTGGTTCATGTTTTGCAGAAAACTCCAGGTATGTGGAAATGAAATCTCTGGAGGTGAGGTCACCAGAGTACGCTGAAGTGGAACTGAAACAGCCCCTTTCTTTGCCTTCTTGGGAACCAGAGGATGTGTTCAGTGAACTTAGCATTCCTCTAGGTAAGCAAAACACACAGTCCTTACTGAAATTCAGGTCTAGGAAATAACAGTTCCATAGCCACCTCTAAGAACTTGAGAGGGCTTTTTGTCATTTTGTTGTTGTCATCGTTTTTTGTCCTTTTGAGACAAGATCTTGCTCTGTCACCCAGGTTGCAGTGCAGTGGCATGATCTCAGCTCACTGCAGCCTCAAATTCCTGCTCTCAAGTGATCCT
The DNA here is from genome assembly GCF_049350105.2 of Macaca mulatta. Classification (NCBI taxonomy): domain Eukaryota; kingdom Metazoa; phylum Chordata; class Mammalia; order Primates; family Cercopithecidae; genus Macaca; species Macaca mulatta. Next base: position 123,007,471 of record NC_133414.1, read on the forward strand.
CCCTCCACAGCCTCCCGAGTAGCTGGGACCACAGGTGCACACCACCAGGCCCGGCTAATTTTTTTATTTTTGTTTTTTATAGAGATGGGGTCTCCATATGTGGCCCAGGCTGGTCTTCAACTCCTGGGCTTAAGTGATCCTCCTGCCTCAGCTTCCCAAAGTGCCAGGATTACAGGCGTGAGCCACTTCACCTGGCCAGCCTATCATTATTTTAAATGTATGATGCAATAACCTAGATTTGCAAGGGGCAGCTGTAAAGCTTCTTGCAATTTCAGTCTCCTATAGTAGACCAGATACTCCGTGAACACACGCCTTGAATAGCACTGCCCTGGGACCCAGAGCTAAGAAGCCTTGTCTTTCCTGTCAGGGAATGCTTTATTCTTGATGACTTGGAGGCTTTAAGCCTAGCCCTTATTCAGGCAGGAAAGCAAATGCCCAGCAGCCTCCATAAAGTCAATAGAAATGAACCTCTTCTGCTATTGTTCATTGCTCCAGCCCTTCCCAGAACAATGCTACATTTTTTTTCTTCTTAGAGGACAAACTTTTTTGAGGCAATGATGCTGAATAGACTGTGTTTGGGACAGACTCCCCCTAGTTCATAGAAAGGGTATTGAGCAGAGGGACCTGGGTTTCTGTCCTTCCTACTTAAGGGTGACTGTGTGTCCTTAGATAAGTCATACCCCTTCTTGAGTCTTAGTTTTCTCACTGTAATTTGGACAGTGATTTTTTCAATGGTGGAAGTGTTGGGAATGAAGTGGGGAGTTAGTTTACTGATGGAATCACCTAGGAGTGAATCCCTTTTCAAAGAGGAGAGTTAAGCAGAGTCTCGGGGAGGGAGTGAAGGCACTTTAATATAATTCCCTGGGAGATTCTGACGTAACTATTAACCCAGCAACTCCAGCCTATACCATCTTTGAGTCCTCGCATTAGCTCTGAAAGGTCGGAAAGTAACTAGATAAAGCAGTAGTAGCAGCTGCTCAGGAGAGCTCGGGAAAGTGTCATCTGGGAAAGTGTCACACAGAAGCATGAGAAGCACGGGTCATCTGATGCCTGATGACCACGTGTCTGATCATGCAGGGAGGGGCTGGTCAGTGTGGAGGCTCATCCTTTCCATCCACCTTGCTCTTTTTTTCCCTTCTCCTTTAAAAAAAAATGTCTTACTATTTCTTCCCTCCAGATGTACCATTTTTTTAGTCAGATCTGGAGAGCAAACTTCCTTTTTTTTTTAAGGGATAAACTTGCTGCACAGCATCTCCCAAGACAAAAACATAAGAAAGAAGGAAAAAGCAATACTAACCTTAGAATAAACTGAGATGACCCTAGTATTTTAGCTGTAGAAAACAGTTGCAAAGGCCACCCTACAGGAGAAGAGAGGCTCCTTCATGCATTCAGCCAGTCAGCAGATACTTACTGGATAACATGGTACTGTGCTAGACACTCTGGGGTAACCAAGAAATATAACGCAAGTCTCTTGTCATCCAAGAACTTGGAACCTAATTGACACTAGCAAAAATTAAGAATAAATTCTGCTACCTTGTCATTTGTGTCTTTTAATTACTGTTTTTCATTACAGAAAATGTGAAAGACTATTGTAACAAATTCAAAAAATAAGAACCATATCAAGTCAATATTAAAGGTCTGATCTCTTCCCTGCAGTCTCTCCCCAGTCTCCAGAGGTAGCCTACCACTGTCATGCCCACGGTTTTTCTCTCACAAAAATAGGATCACACTGCACACATAATGTTCTACAAGTTCACTTAGTAGCGGGTCTTAGAGATTTCTTCATGTCGGTACATAGAGAACACATTCTTTGTAACCACTGCAAATATTCCATCGTAAAAGCTATGCTGTAAATGACTGATCTTTCCTCTGCTGGTGAACACGTAGGCTGTCTGCTCTTTTTCCCATTTTAATAGCTAAGATTTTATTGTTAACATTCCCCATGCAGGCACCATTCCTAGTGATCTGCATGCATTATCACATTTAACCCTCTCAAAACACCTATGAGGTAGGTACTGTTTTTATCCTTATTTAACAGATAAAAAATCTGAGATCGAGAGTCACACAGCTAAGGACAGGCAAAAACCAGAGTCACGTTCAAACCCCAGTCATCTGACTCTAGAGCCATGTTCTTAGCCTTTGTTCTCTGCTGCCTTTCAGATGTGCTTATTCAGTGGTATGTGTGTGCCAGTATTCCTGCGGGATAGCATCCTAGCCAGGGGGTTGTAGGGTCATATGTATTTGCATTTTAAATTTTCATAATTGCTACTAAATTGCACTCCAAAAAGATGGTATCAGTTTTCACTGTGACCTTGAGTGAGAGTTCCCAATATCCACCTCCCATTGGATTTTATCAGTTTTTAATCTTTCCCAACCAGTTAGGAGGAAACTAGTATCTTGCCTTTTTAAAATTGGCTGTATTGAGGTATAATTGATATGTAGTAAGTGCACATAAGGTGCATAGTTTGATCAGTTTTCACCTATAAATATACCCGTGAGACCATCACCACAGTCAAGACTGGGAACAATGTTCATCATATCTCAAATTTCCTGTCTCCTATGTAACCCCTCCCTCCCCACAGTGCAACCCCCAGGTAAAGGATCTCCTTTCTGTCACTAAATATTAGTTTGCACTTTCTAGAGTTTTACATAAAGGAATCATATTGTATGTGCTAGTTTGGCTTCTTTTGCTCAACATCATTGAGATTCATCTGTACTGTTGGGTGGATCAGTAATCTGTTTCTTTCTTTCTTTTTGAGACAAAGTTTTGTTCTTGTTGCCCAGGCTGGAGTACGGTGGTGTGATCTCGGCTCACTGCAACCTCCACCTCCCAGGTTCAAGCAATTCTCCTGCCTCAGCCTCCAGAGTAGCTGGGATTACAGGGACCTGCCACCACACCTGGCTAGTTTTTTTGTCTTTTTTAGTAGAGATGGTGTTTCACCATATTGGCCAGGCTGGTCTTCAACTCCTGATCTCAGGTGATCCACCTGCCTCAGCTTCCCAAAGTGCTAGGATTACAGGTGTGAGCCACTGTACCCGGCCAGTCTGTTTCTTTTTATTGTTGAGGAGTATTGCATTGCAGATATGGATACATCACATTATTTATTCATCTGTCGACAAATATTTGGGTTGTTTTCAGATCGGGGCTTTTACAGATTGTACTTGTTACTAGTCTTCAGTTAGCTTTGAGACTCATTATCTCATTGGTCCCCCAAGGAAGAGTATGGGATGAGGTTCTGCATTTGACAGGTGAGGAACCTGAAGTTCAGAGACTTACCCAAGATGACATTAGCAAATGCAGGTTAGAACTCAGGATCTCTCAGCCTGGGCAACATAGGGAGACCCCGTCTCTACAAAAAATAAAATAAAAACTAGCCAGGAGTGGTGGTGCACATCTGCAGTCCCAGCTACTCGGGAGACTGAGGTAGGAGGATTGCTTGAGCCTGGGAGGAGATCCAGGGTGCAGTGAGCCATTATTGTGCCACTGCACTCCAGCCTGGGCAGCAGAGTTAGACCCTGTCTCAAGAAAAGGAAAAGAAAAAAAAAAAAAGAACTCAGGATTTCTCATCTCAGATCACTCTGTTCTCTGGGTTCTTCCAGTTCAGGCAGCAGCACAGTGTAGGAAAGGCAGTTTTTGCGCAGAAACTACGAACACAGTGTGTGGAATCTGATTCCCTGAGTTTAAATCCCCTGTCTACTACTTACTGGCTGGATGACAAAGAGCAACTGATTTAACCTCTCTGCTTGGATTTCTTCATCTGTGAATCAGCCATAGTAATAGGAGCCTACTATGCAGAGTTATTTTGAGGATTAAATGAACAAATACTGGTAAGGTCTGAGTGGCTTCTAGTGGGAGGTACTTAATAAGGGTTGTCTATTATTATTATTCACTCATGAAATATTTAAGACCTATTATGGCTCCTCTCACTGGGGCTGCATAACCCTTTACCCTCCAGGGCTGGTCACTACTGGCATGGAGACTTCTAGGGAGGTGAGAGACAATTTTTTTGGCTTTGTCCCTGTGGAAAGCATAGCGTTGAAATAAGGGATGTCAAGGACTGGGCTTCCAGTTGGGAGGAAAGGGAGGCCAGTCCTGTTGCTCAGGGACCGGGGGTGGGCATGGCTGGGGAAGTACACTGCACTTGAAATCCAGGCCAGCTCTGCATGACCCTGGCCAGTGCGAGCCTGCCAAGGCCTGCTCTCAGTAGAAACAAACAGCTTTGCCTGCAAAGTGCAAGTTCCCTCCTCTATCCATCCCAGCTTTACTAGGATGACAGAGTTATAATTACCCGTGCCATGAGCTATTATTAGAAGCCAAATGGAGCTTTCATGATCCTAGTAGAGGCTGAAAAATGGAGGATTGAGTGGCCCCAGAACACATCAGGGCTGGGGCAGTGTGTCCTGATGCTGCCTCTTCACGTCCCCCTCACATTCCAGAAGTGTCCTGAGTTGTGCAGTGGGATTTGTGGTGTCTGCAGCAACCCCGTTATTCTGGTCCAAGTTAGCAGCTGTTGGGATTTCTCCCAACCCAGGCTTCTCTTCTCTGCCTGGTGGCTGCCTGGTACTGCCCGAACCTGCGGAGCCGGGGCCAGGGAAGAAAGTTGCCACCAAACTGTGGAGCCGGGTTCCCCAGGTGGCCTTGGGGAGAGGTTGGGGTTCAGATGAGAAGGCCAACATTTAGGCACTTATTAACAGCTTCTGTGATGAAATATTTAACACGTGTCTCCAAAGCAGTATTATCTGAGCACCAGGCAAAATGATAGGTGCTTCCCCTAAACATCACTTGTAGCATTATTATTCCTATTTCGCAGATGAGGAAACTAATCTCAGAGAGGGTAAACAGTGTGCCTGAGGTCACACAGCATAAGTAAGAGTTGGGTTTGACTCTACATTCTATTTTCTCTTCATGACACTGTGGCTTCCAAGGGTTTTTTGTTTGTTTGTTTGTTTGTTTGACAGTAGAAGTCTTTGTTCAGGTGCAATCTCTCCCAGAACTTACAGAGGATAACTCCAGCTACACTGCCAGGGGCTTTGGCTGCAGCTCAATCCCTGCTTCAGGGTCTGTGGTAGCTCCTAGGGCAGCTGTACCCCTTCTGGGGGTCCCTCCGACAGGGACTCAGAGGACTCAACAGAGGGCTTAATAAAAATCCCAGGGCTTCTTTCTTGGTACCACCCAGCTGGCTCAGAGGCTGGGACGGGACTGAGAGTGTGGCTCTGATCAAAGCCCTCCTTTTATCCCCGCTGCCCCTCTCCTGTGTTGTGGGGGTCTCGGCTCCCTGCAGAGCAGCAGCAAAGGGAAAACTATTTTGTAACAACAGAGGAAGGAGGCAGACCTTGCTGCATGCGCCTCTGCCAGCACCAACAGCCAGGAGCCAGGACCTGTTTTCGAGGTGGAGGGGAGAACTGGCCCCCACAGCCCAAGCTGGGGCCACTTTTCCGTCCTTTGCACAGAGGAAGGGAAGGACACTCAACCTCCTTCCAGGCACCTGGGCCTGAGTGAGGCCCCCTCGCTTCTAAGGGCCACTGCTGAGGGCATGGCGTGTAGCCTGCGACGTGGCAGTTAGAGAAAGCCAGGCTGAGGAGGACACCTCAGGCCCCGGACTGCAGCCTCACTGTCAGTCCGGGCAGGCCTCCTGGGCTCCCTCCTTCCCTCCCATCTCCCTCCCTCAGAGCTGCCCTTCACACTGATAAGTGGCTATTTTGAAATGGAAAAAAAGTTCTAGTGACAAGTGTAGGCTGCTTGCCTCTGACAGGGTCTCCTAAGCACTTAGCTCAGTGTCCTGGGAGGTGGGAGGAAGAAAGTGAAGCCACCCAAGCAGCTGGGCTTGCAGTCGGCCACGCTGTGCCTTGGAGCGGTTGTCATAAGTGGAGACCTTTCCTGTCCCCACCCCTGCAAGAAATTGCTGTTCCCCTGCCTCTGCCGTTCCCAGGCCCCTTCCCCCCTTCTACCCAGGATGGCCGGACCTGAAACCATTGCCCAGCCCCAGAAAAGAGAGGCTTGCCCCCAAACCTGCAGGTGGGATTGGGTGTTCCAAGCATTACCCCTCTTTCTTAGTTCCCTGATGGGTCCTGCTTCTCCCGGCCCTCACACCCTGCCCTTTGGCTGGCACTGCACAGTCAGGGGCCTGGTAAACAGTACATGTGTTCCTACCTCCATTCTCAGGTGAGGAAACTGAGTCCCAGGAGCAGTTTGGCTAACTCTCCCCAGGTCACATGGGTTCTTAGCATCTGACCTCAACCCTCTTAGAGCTGGGCTCTTTCCACTCCGCTGATTGACTGTGTCTTCAAGAGGAGAACTGTGACCTGCAGAACACCTTCGTGGAGGCTGGAGCAGCCACCATCCCTTCAAGGATGAATCCCCTGGCTGTGACATTGTCACCCCTCTGTGGTGGTGGTGCCATTTTTTTCCTTTGCTTGGAATCAAAAGGCCTCCCAGAATTCTGGGACCTATATTTAATAAATCACAAATGAAATGCTAATTGATGGTTCAGATGTAAAGACTGGAGGAAGTGGGAAAGTGTTAATGATATACAATTGCATGAAAAAAAGAGGACAGAGAATTGTAATTAGGGTATGACTAAAACGGTCCCACAAAAAGAGGCCTACATATAGGTTAATCATGTGGAGGAAAATATTTGGATTGGAGTGACTCTGGGTGATTTTTTCCTTCTGTTTATTTACTTTTTTTCTGTAAAGAACATAATTCTAAAATAAACAAACAAAAATGAGAGAATTCTTCGAGAGTCCTGGTCACAGCAGCTGCAGAGAGAGGTACAGTGTGGAGAATGAAATCCAACAAGTGAAATATCAGAAATATCAGAAATCACCTTCATTGTTCTTGGAAGGAGGCTGATAGTAGGAGAACAGGCCAGTGGCAGGCCGTGGAATGGCTAAGTGCTTACGACACTGCCAAGTCCATCCCTTATATTCACAACCACCTGTGAATGGAGTGGGTGTGAGTCTCTTTGTGACTGTTCTGCAAATGAGGAAACTGAGGCTTGGCGAAGCTTGTTAACAGCCAAGGTCAACAGCAAGTGTTGGGTGGAGCTCGTGGCTCCCATTTCTACCTGATGGCTGCCAGGACACAGGGGCCTGCCTCCCACGCCATCCTAACCCTGTCTGTCTATCCCCCATCCTTCCCCAGGGGTGGAGTTCGTGGTTCCCAGGACTGGCTTTTATTGCAAGCTGTGTGGGCTGTTCTACACGAGTGAGGAGACGGCAAAGATGAGCCACTGCCGCAGTGCTGTCCACTACAGGAACTTACAGGTAACCATCCACCCTCCTTGCCCAGCAGGCCAGGGGCTCCCCAGTCTCCATAACCGGGCCAGGTGTCTGGGGTCCTCGGCCTTGCTTGCCCCTGAGTCTAGCTCCCACCTGCAAGGCCTACTCCAGGCCACAGGTTACTTACCATTCCCCAAGCACACAAAGCTGTTTCCTGCTTCTGTGTCTGTCTCCTTCCACTACTCGGAGAACTCCTGATCTTCCCATAGACTTGATTCCATCAGGCTGCTCTCCACATGGTGGCTACCTCCCATGTTGCTCCTAGCACATGTCTCTACTTTAGTACTTAAAACATCCTGTTTGGATTGGCTTTGGCAATATCCGCCTCTCCCTCTATACTGTGAGTAACTCAAGTTAGGCCAGTGTTCCTCCGGCCTGTGACTGGGGCTGACCCCTTCCCACAAGACTCGAATGTTCCAGTTTTTCTCTGTTTCTGTTCCCCTATGCAGGTATCCCTGCTTCCTAGAATAAAAAACCACTGCTTTGTTCTTTTTAGCTGTTCATCCATACAGCAAATACTTACCACAGGCATGCTAGGTACCAGACACTATTCTAGGGACTGGGGATACTGTAACAACAACAGTAAAGTGGACAAAATCCCTGTTCTCATGGAGTTTTCATCCTAATGTAGGTGACAAGCAATAAATAAAATAAATGGTGTAGTATGTTAAAAGACGACATATAAAAAATACTGTATACACCGTATTTCACCCAGTCTAAGGTGCCATCATTTGTAAGGCACCATTATTTTTTCGTACCAACTAGAAAAAAAAATGTTGCAAATCAAGTGATGAGACTCCACCAACTGTAAAATGCATTTTTATTTCAGAGATATTAATGTGTATTAATATTAATATTAAGGTGTATCTCAAGACACCTGCTGTTTTTACTACAAGGAATCACACTAGTTATTTGAACCACAAGGCTTTGACTCAAGGAGTCCTCACAGTGGCTATGCCCAAGTCCCAGGCTAGGCATTACTATTATCATTAAATTGTTTAAAAGTGACTGATCTAGCCATTCTTAACCAGGGACATGATCCAGACTCATCTGAACAGTATTTCTTTTTTTTTTTTTTTTTTTTTTGAGACGGAGTCTCGCTGTGTCTCCCAGGCTGGAGTGCAGTGGCGTGATCTTGGCTCACTGCAAGCTCCGCCTCCCAGGTTCACGCCATTCTCCCGCCTCAGCCTCCCAAGTAGCTGAGACTACAGGCGCCCGCCACCACGCCCGGCTAGTTTTTTGTATTTTTAGTAGAGACGGGGTTTCACCATGTTAGCCAGGATGGTTTCGATCTCCTGACCTCGTGATCCACCCGCCTCGGCCTCCCAAAGTGCTAGGATTACAGGCTTGAGCCACCGCGCCCGGCCCTGAACAATATTTCTAAAATACAGGTACTAAGTTAGATATTTAGTAAAATTTGGGGGTGGAAGGCAGGTTGCAGGGAGATGTAATTTAAGAAAGTTCTCCAAAAGATTCAAATGTGCATGCCTAGTTAAAACAACAACAACAACAACAACAACAACAAAAAACACAACAACAAAAACTCAGATATGGGCCAACTTTCTTGTTTAATGATTGAGAAAATTGAGGCCCAGAGAAGCTATGTAATTTGTCCAAGGCCACGCAGATAGTGAGTTACTGGGCCTAGGATCAAATCGCCTGATTCAGAATCACTTTCGTCTTTTCACTCTACTATACTAGTCTTGGAAACTGAGACCCAGAATGTCATGGCCTGGGTCACCATCTGCAGAGGACTCTCATAGGCTATGCCCAAACTCAGGTCATTTAAGCCTTTTGATTTCCCTCTGGAGAGCAGCTGCTCTGTGACTGAGGCAGCCACAGGGCCTGTGGCCCAGGGCTAGGCCTCTCCAGGGGCAAGGCAAGAAAGGCCTGACTTGGCCAGATCAGGAGGGTCAGACTGGGTCCCGCAAAGCCAGCTGAGGGAAGTCATCTAGCTTGAAGACATAATCATCCCTTTTCCCGACAAGATGAAACCTACACAATGGCAAGGATGGAAGGGGTCTTGGAAATCATCTGGTCCTGATTTTCCCAAACCTTCGTCTTTGTACCAGCTGGCATCTTTTTGAAATACAGCTTTCTGGGCCAGGCACAGTGGCTCACGCCTGTAATCCCAGCACTTTGGGAGGCCGAGGTGGGTGAATCACGAGGTCAGGAGTTCGAGACCAGCCTGACCAACATTGTGAAACCCCGTCTCTACTAAAAATACAAAAATTAGCTGGGCGTGGTGGCGCATGCCTGTAATCCAAGCTACCCAGGAGGCTGAGGCAGAAGAATCACTTGAACCTGGGAGGTGGAGCTTGCAGTAAGCTGAGATTGCGCCACCGCACTCCAACCTGGGCAACAGAGCGAGACTCTGTCTCAAAAAAAAAAAAAAAGAAAGAAAGAAATGCAGCTTCCTGGATCTCACCCTACACTTGTTTTCTCTAGGGCTGGGCCTGAGAGTCTGTATTGTAGACCATCCTTATGTCAGGCTCTGCTATGTTGGCGTGAGAACCTTTTCTCTCATCCAGCATTTGCAGTGGTATTGTGCAGCCCTTCAGGGGGCCACACAGTTCAAGGTCACCTTGGAAGTTAGGAAGAGTTCAGACTTGCCAGGGCCTCTAATTCTAAGTCATGTATGTTTCCCAGGGCAGTGGACTGCACTGTGTTCTGAGCCTCTGGGCCACGCCCCCAGGCAGATTCCCCTGCCCGCAGCAGGCCAGAGCCATTCTTGTGGCCTTGGGGTGCCTTGGGGTAGACACTGGCTAAGCCCCTCGTGCCAGCCAGCAGCAGTGCAGCTTTACCTGGTGCACCGGCTGGGGAGCTGGGAGTTTCCAACCACAGGCTTCCCAGGTAGGATTTCTGTCAGTGGCTTTGACAGAATGCCTCTGTCCACACAGTCTCCCCCACCTCAAGCAGCAGGTGATGACTGACACTTGAATCAGGCAACTTTTAAACTTAACACAACTGAGAGGCCTTGAGTTGAGGACCAGAGATTGCTCCTAAAGGCAGGAAGCAGGTTGAAGGAGCCTCTGTTCTCTCTGAGCAGCCTGTGCTGTGCCCCACGGCTGGTCACGGCTCTGCAAGAACCCACCCAGAGTGATTCAGAACAACAGGTGGAGCCAGCGCTCGATAGGAAAACTAGATACCTGCTTGGCTCCAGGCCCTGGAGCGGAATGTGTCCATGTACTGGACGCTCATTCACTTGCCTTCCTCAGCACATGGTTTACCCTCCCTGAGCCAAGGCAGAGGAGAACCCAGGCCCTCCATCAGCAGCTTTGCCTGCTGCCATCCACCGTTTGCTCTTCTCCCAGTCAGGCTGCACCCATTTCTGGAAGCCAACTGTAGTCTCTTCTATGGAGAGAGCAGGCAGACCTGGTCATCTCACACACACCCTGTCATCTGACCCTCAAACCATCCCAGAAGGGAGGGTGAGGACAACTGTTCCTCCCATTTAGCAGATTAGTAGTCTGAGGCTGGGAGAAGAGGAGTGGCTTTCTCCAACTCATATGGCTGGTGCTGTGCTAATAAGAAAAGCCCACATGACTGAGTGTTTATTCTGTGTCAAACGCTGTGCTGAACGCCTTGTGTTGCCTCTCTTCAACTTCACAGCAACCTTATGCGGTAGTTACTGTTATTCCCCTCCCTTCACAGATGTCAGAGATATTTGATAACTTGCCTGCTGAGGGCTAGGATTTGAACCCAGGTCATCTGACTTCAAAGTGCACACACTTAACCACCGTACTGGTCTGCACCCTTCGGTCTCCTAATCCAGTGCTCTTTGCCTTTTCCTTGCTGCCCTGTCAGAGAACCCCAGCTGGGGCCTCAAACCTGTCCTAGTCTGCCTCACTGTGTTGACTCCAGATAGCCCAAGAAAGGCCCGACCTGGCTCACAGTGTTGGGCCGAGGCCAGTCATAGCAGTGAGTGTTCTGGGGTCATGCAGAGGCAGCCCTCAGCGATGGAACAGACAGGCCCATTTTCAAATCCGCCAAAAGACCTCCAAGGCTCCCCACCCACTAGCCTGCCCTGACAGGAAACAGGTTGTTAAGAGTCTCAAATGTCAGGCCGTGGTGCTGTTTTGCACAGCTGCCATAGGCCAGCGCTCATTTACCCTGCCTTCCAGCTTCCCTCCCTCTGCCTTTTAGGCATAGATATGTTGCCTAGAGCTTGGGTTGTTTCTGGAAAACAGAGTTGTTTTGGGAGTTAAATGAGCTTATTTAAGTCAAGCAGTTAGAACAGCACTTCACACTAGATAAGGGCTTTGGAAGTGTTTGCTATTATAGCTCTACTTTCTACTCTCTTTCTCTTTCTTTCTTGTTTCTTTTTTTTTTTTTTAGACAGAGTTTCGCTCTAGTTACCCAGGCTGGAGTGCAATGGCGTGATCTCGGTTCACAGCAACCTCTGCTTCCCAGGTTGAAGCGATTCTCCTGCCTCAGCCTCCTGAGTAGCTGGGATTACAGGCATGCACCACCACACCCAGCTAATTTTTTGTATTTTTAGTAGAGATGGGGTTTCTCCATGTTGGTCAGGCTGGTCTCAACTCCCGACCTCAGGTGATCCACCCGCCTCGGCCTCCCAAAGCGCTGGGATTACAGGTGTGAGACACCCACACCCAGCCTGTACTTTCTACTTTTTCTACAGGAGACATGTATTACTTGTAACCTAACATAATGAGGTACTTAGCATAAGTTCTGTAGCCTAGGGGGATCTATGAACCAGGAAGAGGGTAAACCCCACAGCTGGGCACAGATGCCAGGAGAGGGATGATCGAGGCATGTCCCCTCCTCTCCTCTCCTTCTAGGTCCCTACTGATGTGTCCCTTCCTCCACTTCCCCTCTTCTTTCCACAGAAATATTTGTCCCAGCTGGCCGAGGAGGGCCTCAAGGAGACGGAGGGGGCAGGTAGCCCGAGGCCGGAGGACAGTGGAATCGTGCCACGCTTCGAAAGGAAAAAGCTCTGATGCTTCTGCTTCTACTGCTGCTGCAAGGTTGGAAAGGAGAGCTTGCCGAAGGAAGCGGGGCCTTCCTGATTCTGGGGACAGGACTAAAGCCTGAGAGGAAGGAAAACCAAGCAGGGCACATTGCTTGCGTTTGCTCCCAGAGACTCAGTGAAATGCCCATGAAATGTCTCCAGGAGCCAAGTCACCCAGGTGTGTCCAGCCCACTGAGGGTCACCAACTCTCTCCCTGTTGACTCTTGTTTCTCTCAAACCATCTTTCAATTCGTTTTTCTCTCTTTTCCTCTTGTTCTCTCTTTCCCTCTCTCCTTATGTGCCAAGAATCATTTCCTTTTCACAAAACCCAACTTCTCAGGGATTTTCACAGTGTTTAAATTCTTGATAGGATCTAATACGTCAGGCCTGGCTGAGTCACGCAAGGAAAAGGTTTAATGGAAACTCCTGGGTCAGGCAAACCCCTGCAGTGAGTCTACAGCAGTATCTCTGTCTGGTGTCCCGTGTATCCCCTGCGTTGGGGAGCCGAGTCGGGTCTGCAGTCCCGGTGAGGGGACATCACGGACAATCTGTTGGCAGAGCTGGGAGGGACTTCATTAACCTCTTCCTCCAGCTGGGCCACCCTTTTGAAAAGCCCCTGTTTTTAATAACTCTTTCATCCTGTCAGTTCTTCTAGAAGTCTGCCAGACCTATGCCTTAAAGTAAAATAAAATGAATTTTAGAGAAGATGAAAAGAGCCCTTCATTGTGGAAGCTCTGATAAGTTTCCTCCAAACTTACTTCCCTCCTCTTGATTTCAGGAGATGTCAGGGTTTGTTCTATTCTGGACAATGAATTTGGTACAAATTCACTATAATTAAAAATAAAAACAGAAGCATCTTCCTCCAGCTAAAGCAGCAGTTGGCGTGGGTTTAGGTGGAATGCTGGCCTTTCTGCAATGTGTAGCATTGGCTTGAGACACAGTTCCAGGCTGTGGAAAACAGAGTTGTTTGGGGGGTTAAATGAGCTTATTTAAGTCAAGGAAACATCATCTGTCCTTCACTCAGCCGTGGTGCCTGCACTCTGGGGTACAACCTCCTCTCAATGGGATGGTTTTTAAATGGCCCCCCAGTTGGGGGAGAAGCTAAGGAAAGAGAAGGCTGCAGAGCCAAAGAGTGGCATTGAAGTTTGCTGGGTGTCTGTAGGTGGACCCTTTCCAGCTGGGCAGATAGTTGAGGGCTCCTTGGGTTTGACTGCCTGTGCAGACTTTGATGCCAAAATGTTATGAAAAGTCCTGATTCCCACTGCTCTTTCTGGTACTGGAGGGTGGGTACCTTCAGGCTGTGGGGTCTGTAGTCTGATATTCCATTGAAAGGGTATGGGATAAAGGTGCTGGGGGAAATGAGGCTCGGCCACAGCCATAGAGAGGCCCTCGGGCAGGTAAGAAGGGGGGCGTGGAGCTGTTTTCCTGAGCTGAGATACTCTCCTGAAAGCACCCTTCATAGCTTAGCCCAGGAAAAATAAAACAAGGAAGACAGGTCACTCTCCCCTAGGCAGTTCCTGTTGTTTCATTCCTGACCTTGGGCAGGCAGACTGAGAAGGGACTGTGTAGGGTTTTGTTTTGTTTTGTTTTCATTTTCCTTTTTATGGCATGTGAGATCATACTGCACATTCTGTCCTCTGTACTAATAGAGGAAGGGCAGAGAGATTAGTTCAAGGCTGACATTTTATATCAGGTAACTGAGGCACACAAAGGGAACAAATGAAGAACATAAAATGATCAGTGTAAACCTGAAAGCATGCAGTCATTGGCAAGGGACGTACTCCTGGGAGCTGGTGAGAGAGAACAGTTAAGGCAAGCACCGGGTGAAAGCGGACCAGCTTGAACAGGTGTGATGCGGAGAGGTTGGAAGAAGCAAGAAACCTGAACTCATCATCATCATCAGACTATTAAATAAAATTTATAGGAGGCTGTTGGTTTGAACTGAGCTCCTGCACTAGGCCCAACAGACCAAAACAAAAGGGAGTCACTCATGTTAAAGTTCTGTCTTCCAAGAAATCAGGAGAGAGAGAGAGAGAGAGAAAGAGAATAGCCAAATCCCCAAACAGGCCAGTTTTAACCAGCATGATGAAGAAGTGTCCTTGGTTTTAACCTTTATAAGGAAAGCAACTTTGAGATGACCAGTCTGGTTTTTGTTCTTTGTGTCTGCTTTCCTCAGCCCTTTTCTGTCTATAAAGCCAACCTCCTCCGCTCAGCTCCTGGGAACACTCATTCTATTTTATAGAATGACGTGTTGCCCAATTCTAGAATCAAAAATAAAAGCCAGCTAAAATCTTTAAAGTAAATTTGTTGTAATTTTATCTTTTGAGAAGACCATATGGGGGCTGCTGAAAAGTTGGTATCTCAAATAAAGTCTGAAGATCGTGGCTCAGCCCAGATTGTTCCCCTGGAACTCCACAGGTTTGAACCTGGCATTCTGGACACCAGCTCTGCCTCCTCCATTTCTCAGAAAACCTTTGATCTTGTGTGTCTTTCTTGCCACTGAAGGGAATTCTGGGGGCAGTTCTTTGGCCTTCTTGCTGAACTTTGCTGGAAATAGCATACAATTTTTATCAGAGGCTAGAACTGTACATTATCAGAGAGACTGGACACTTTATCCCCTAGCAAAGTGGGAGCAGACTTCACCAGCTCATTCTGCTCCACCCCTGCCTTCCCCCACCCCCCATCCCCAGCAGCATTTCCGGAAATCCAGATGGTCGTGTAGTGTTATGGCTCCCATGTGATAGACTGGCCTTCATATTGGAAAGCTAGGGAGGGCCCCTGGGAGGGAAAGAGATAAGGCACTATCTGCATTCAATCAGAACCTTCAGTTTAAAATCATCTAAGAGTCTATACTTGTGTACATATGTATTTATTTTTATTTATTTTTATACAATTCCATTGGCATGGTCCTTCACCGACCCTATGATTTGCACTTTTTATTCCTACGTGTGCCATACACAATGCAGTATTAAAGGCAACCAGGAAAATATTGATTTGTTTTTTAAAGCTTTTTTTCAGTGTTTTGTCAGCCATTTCAAAGTGTCTCCCAGAAAAGGATGCTGAAGAGCAATTGCTACCTTGAGCAACAGATTCATATTTACCCCAGGTTAATATAACAAAAGGCCTGTATAATTTTCTTTTCATTGTTAACACCCAAAATAGCATCTATCTAGACAGTATCCCCAAAGAATTTGGAAAATTTGATGGTGTGAGCAGCAGCCATTAGTATCGGGGTTTCCCATTCTTGGACAGTCCAAGGCTGTGACCTGTTAGATAATTAGATTATACTTGAACTGGACCAGAGTTTGTTTTTTGAATTTATGAGAAAAACAAAAACACTAAGTTAATTTAAGTTTGAACTTGTAAAGTATTGAAATTTGTTGAGTGTCCTATAAATTGTCACGACTTTTCCTGATCTGTATAACTGACTGCAAAGTGTTTGTTTTTACAAAAGAGAAAAGATTTTTAATAAAGAGAATTTGAAAGCTGTGAGTGAGTGACTCTGTGTCATGCAGGGGTCCCTGGCATTTGGCTGGGGAAGGCTCACCAAGCAGAAAGGCTGACATTTGGTCCCTTTGAATTATGAATTATTTTCAAGGGTTGAACAGAAAGGACAAAACAGGTTTTCTTAGGGCTCCAGTTAGGCTACCAGATAGAAACAGAGATTCTCAGGGGTGATCCTTGGAGAATGAGTCTGACTAGGTGGGGGCTGCTGTCCTTTTGGAGGCTCAGATATGAACCTTTCTTGGCCTCTTATAAACTCCTAGCTTTGCTACCCAGTGTCCCGCACCAGGGTTAGGCCATTTCTGGCAGTTCCATCCCCTGTGAAGATGAATATCTGGTGGTCAGTGCTGCAGTGGAAATAGCAGGCCCAAGCAGAGGCCTGGCCCTGCCCCTGTTAGCCCATGACTTCCTAAGGCCCGCTTCCTTGGGTGTAAAAGAAGATAAGAATATTAATCGCTCTGGGTGCGGTGGCTCCCAGCACTTTGGGAGGCCGAGGTGGGTGGATCATGAAGTCAGGAGATTGAGACCATCCTGGCCAACACGGTGAAAACCCATCTCTACTAAAAATACAAACATTAGCCGGGCGTGGTGGTGTGCACCAGTAGTCCCAGCTACTCAGGAGGCTGAGGCAGGAGAAGGGCTTGAACCCAGTAGGCGGGGGTTGCAGTGAGCCGGGATCGCGCCACCGCACTCCAGCCTGGGTGACAGAGCAAGACTTCCGTCTCAAAAAACAAAAAAGAATGTGAATCGCCTCCCAGGGTTGTTTCAGGGTTAAGATAATTGCTGGTGGAAGCACTTGGTGTGCTGCAGGTCACCAAATCTTGTTTGTTTTTGCAATCTGGACAGCAGCCCTCCAAATTTCAGGAGTTCTTAAGTTGTTTCTCAACCGTTTATTCTAGCAAAACAATGCCAGTCTTCTGGGACCGGTTGGCCAGTCCTTTGAATGGCCCGGAACCTTCTCTGGGCCCTTCCCTTTTGTTGGCAGTGCTCCTGAGTCAACAGGGAGGGGCTGGGCAGCCTGGACCCAGAGGGCAAAGTGAGGGGGCCGCCTGCAATTCCTGGGAGCAGATTGCAGGTCTGAGGAAAGTTCCTGCTGAACCTGTTGCTGTCTGCACCCCACCCCCACCTCCTGTGGTCATCCCTGGACCAAGCTCAGGCCTCCAGTTTCCAACCAGGAGGGGTAGGGAAACCTCCTTTTCTGCAACTGCTATCTATGTCCCAGATGGTCAAAGCAGTGAATGGGCTTGGACTGGTTCTGTTGCCCTAAGTTCAGGATCCAGGATGCTTGGGGGTACCCCTGGTGCCTAGTCCTAGCTTGTTGTTCTACGTGGCACAACTCTAGAGAGGGCGTCCACATTGTATCCTATAGGATAGCACCCCCTGGAGTTGTGCAATGCAGATACCCAGCCAGGGACACCCCCTTCCCTCGAGTTGCAGTTGTTCACCCAAGCCCGGGTGTTCCCATTTGCTCTCTGATATCTCTGTGGGCCCTAGAGCCTGATTCTGAGCCAGTCCACCGGGCTGGACCACTGCCACTCAGACCTACTCCCTGTATCATACCTATCCCCAGGGATCAACTCCAGGCTGCCCCTGCCTGACTCTGCCACAGCCTAGACACTGGGTTCACTCCTCATAATGCCTTACTAGGTCAGGGCACTTGGATACTAACCTTGTTTGCTTTTCTTTGTTTATTCGAGACAGGCTCTCACTCTGTCACCCAGGATGGAGGGCAGTGGCGCACGATCTCAGCTTGCTATGGCCTCTATTTCCTGGACCCAAGCCATCCTCCTGCCTCAGCCTCCCTAGTAGCTGGGACTACAGACATGTGCCACCACATCTGGCTAATTTTTTTGTAGCGATAGGGTTTCACCATGTTGCCCAGGCTAGTTTCAAACTGCTGGGCTCAAGCAATCTGCCTACCTCAGCCTCCCAAAATGTTGGGATTACAGGCATGAACCACCGAACCTGGCAACAGCAACTGTTAACTACCCTCTTAGGCAGTGGTTGGACATCTGGGCTCAACCCTGTAGACTCCCTGTTCTCTTTTCCCACCATGACGATCCTACAAGGGTGCCTATCCTGAGTGAAATTCCAAGCATGTTAGAGAAGGATGGCCCAAGAGACCTCCAAGTCTCTGCTTTTATAAGTGAGAAAACAGGCCCAGAGAAGAGACATGACTTGTTTGAGGCAACACAGCTTATTGGTATAGGACCAAGACTAGAATCCAGATCCCCTGAGTAGTTTTGCTGGGGCTACTTGGAGAGATTACGATATTTCAATTACATTATCTTGTGAATTTTCCAGGTCTAGTCCTAGCTGGACTCTGGCATGCAGCAAGGGACTCAAGAGAAATCATGGATTCTCATGCTTCGGGTGCATCAGCCACACCTGGTGAGCTTGCTAAAAATGCAGATTCTTGGCCCCTCCCATGGAGATTCTGACTCACTAGGTCGTGGGGAGGGCCCAGGCATTTGCATCAGCAAGCCTGGGGGGTAATTCAATGCAGGTGCAGATCACCGATCACACTTAGAGTAACACTGCCCTAGATGTCAACCAGGGACTTCCCCAGCAGCTCCTAGAATAGAAGCGGCATTTATTTTACTGGGTGGTAGGTCAGGAGAGATATGAATGGAGACCGTTCAAGGTAGGGACGCTCTAGTGTGAAAAAGGCTTGACAGTAGGAGGCAGAGAAAAGGAGACCAGCATGGCCATGGCAGAAGGGGCTGGTGGCAGCTGGTGGGTGGGGGAGCCAGCGAAGGATGGGGGTGGGAGCGTGTCATAGTCATCAAACTGGGTTTGGGAGCATGTGTTATGATTTTTAGTTGGGTTCGTACTTACTGTGCTTAGGCATAAGTCAATTTTCCAGCGCTCTCTTTATCTTTGTTAATGGCTAGAAGTGTTGTGGTTATTAAACGGCTCCTCGAGATCTGATGGAATTCCTGCCGCTGAGGACAGAGAGCTGTGTGAAGTCAGCAATCCTTTCTCAGAGGAGAGAAAACGAACAGGGCCACTGCCCAGAGCCATGTCACTGTCAGCGAGGAACTCTGGGGTCACACACACTTTCTCTTCCTCTTCCATGAGCCACTACTACTGTCAGCTCAGCCCTGCTGATTCCTGAGTCCATGTGCATGGCACACTCAGTGTACTCCATAGGGGCACTGTCTCTTGGCTTCTTCACAACCGGAGAAGCAGGTGCTGTTATTCTCCCCATTTCATAGATGGAAAATGAGGCTCTGAGAGACAAAGTGGTTTGTCAAGGGTCAGACGACCAATAAGTGGCAGAGTTGGGATTCAAACCCAGGTCCACATGACTGTCAAACCACACTCTTAGCCACTATTCTCCACTGCCTACCTCCTGTTCCTGCATCTCCCTAAAGCCTCTAGACTCTGGGTCTGCTCAGAGCTGCTTGGATGATTTAGAAAGTCTAATTTAGCAATACTTCAGTTGCCTATGACTGAATTCCTGATTGTTAAATTCCAGAAACTGATTTCTCCAGTACCTCTCCTCCCTAGAAAGGAGATAAAGAAAGGCCTCCACCCACAGCACTGTACCCAAATAAATACTGTTTCTTCCTTCTTCTCACTTAGGAGAATTTGCCAGGGGAGCTGAGTCTGAGGGCAAGAGAGGAAGGAGGGCCCCAGGAGCTCTTCAAGTTCCTCCTGTTTCAGGGAGGAGAAGAAAGAGAAGCGGCTTGTTCTGCTCTCAGGGGACTTGGGGACAAAGAGGAGTGATCAAAAGGGGATTTCCCACAGCCCCAAAATGCTAGCCACATTGCACTTGTGACCTCTCCTTCCTGAGTGAAACTTAATTGTTGATTTGCCTGACACCTGTTTCCAACGTGGAGCTGAGATGATGCACTCATTAAGACAACAAAAAAATTATAAACAAGGATTGAAGAAAGTTGGAGGCAGCAAATATATGGTCTGTAAGGGTCCATACAGCAAGAGATGTGACTGGAAGCCTCCTGGGAGCCAAGGCAGAAAGAAAAAACAAAAAAACAAAAAAACAAAACATGCTCTGTCCTTAGGCTGGAGAGAGCATTCCAGGTTATCTGGGGAGATTGTTCTACCTGCCTCTATATCCTGGAATAATTCTCCTGAGGGACGGCACAGAGGTACTGAGAGGTGTTGGAAAAATCCTTAGGGAGCTCACAGCCCAACATTGGAGAAGAGCATAGTGGGAGTCCCTTTGGAGGGGACATTGGGATGGCTCCTGGTCTGTGTGAAGTAGTTCCTGATGTCAGGGCAATACCTCCCAGTGTCCGAAGGCCTGATCCTTGCTCACACCTGCCCAACCCACCTGAGAGTGAGTATGCTGGCTGGAGTTCATGAATTTTTGTTTGGGCTTTTTTCAAGCTCTGTTTTTCAAATATCTCTGTTAAGTGGCTGAACTTCCAGGAACCACTGTTCACAGGCCAAGGAGGAGGTCACCATCATCTCTACTACCTGACTGCCCTGCCACACCCACCCAACATTAGAGAGCTCTAGGGTGGGGCCCCTGCTGTCTGGATTGTTGGGGGAAAATAAACCTTTCCAGCGTTTATTCTTCGGGGTTACCCCAAAGGGATGACCACAGCCAGGAGGGAACCCAGCCTGACTAGGAAGTGCTGACTCCTTCTGGCAGAGTTTGGGAACTGCCCTTCATATCTGTCTGATAAGGAGCGGCCTAGGGAGGAGGGGTGCAAAAGGTGTGCCCCGTTTGCCTATGAGATCTCTCACCATCACTGTATACAAGCCTAGGAAGAAGAGAGCTTGCTGGCTCAGGGACAGATTTCCATGCTGGGAATCAGGACCTTAAGTTCCTGGGTCAAATCTACAGTGAACTCATTCTGAGATGTAGACAAATGTTTACCTTCTGTTGCTTCAGTTTTCCCGTCTGTGCATTTGATGTGTGCCTTGTGCGTGCCAGAGGTTTTGAAGGAGAAAATAAGATAGGAGTGGAGACTTGCTGTCAATCACAATAAGATAGGAGTGGAGACTTGCTGTCAATCACAATAAGATAGGAGCGGAGACTTGCTGTCAATCACAGTAAGATGGGAGTGGAGACTTGCTTCTCTACCCGAACTGTCCCACATGGGCCTGTGGGGGAGCTACGGTCCTTGTTACTATCCTCCCACCCCCAGCAGAGGAATCTACCCATGAGGCAGGCTTGCTTGGGGTCGGCCAGCCTGGTCTTTGTGGTTTTTGCCTCCTGTGCTCCTCATATGCCTTAGCTTGGCCTTCTACAGACACTACTTAACTCCGCCTCCTCTCCACCCACCTCACCCCCACAGCCTCCATTTGTGGTTCAGCCATGCTCAGTGCCTCAGGGGTTCCCAGATAGCCCCTTCCAGCTCCTTGATTTTGCACATGGTTTTCCCACTGCTGGGAATATCTTTTGGCCCTTTCTGTCTACCTGGAAACTATGACTTTTTTTTTTTAACATTCTACTTAGGTGTTATCTTCTTTACGAAGCCTTCCTTGGCTTCTCTGACCTCCCTGCAGGTATTACTGGACTCCACTGTGTCCCAGAACACTTTGTACCCCTAGCCCAGACACACACAGAAGCCCCTCTTTTTTTCTTTTTTTTTTTTTTTGAGATGGAGTCTCGCTCTGTCGCCCAGGCTGGAGTGTGGTGGCGCGATCTCGGCTCACTGCAAGTTCCGCCTCCCACGTTCACGCCATTCTCCTGCCCCAGCCTCCCGAGTAGCTGGGACTACAGGTGCCCACCACCATGCCCGGCTAATTTTTTTGTAGTTTTAGTAGAGATGGGGTTTCACCATGTTAGCCAGGATGGTCTCAATCTCCTGACCTCATGATCCGCCCGCCTGGGCCTCCCAAGAGGCCCCTCTTTTATAGCCCTTATCATGTTGCCTTGTTATCTGTTTCTAGATTTGCCTCTGCAGTAGTCATTGAGTCTCCAAGGGTAAGAAGTGTATCCTGCTTCCCCTGTGCACACTGGTATCCCCACCACAGAGCAGATACCAGTGAATGTTAGTTGAAGGACTAAGTTATCCCTTGCTCACCTCTGGGACTTGCTGCAGCAACAGAGACCTGAGTCCTAAGTCTCTGCCCAGTCACACTCTGCCCAGGTGCCATGAGGACTGGCACAGCTGGCTGGCTCATAGGAGAAGGGTGGGTTCTTGGAGCAGTGCCAGGGAGCACCCTACCCACCCACCACCTTCCTTTCCCCTGCCATCCTTCCCTTCCCTGGTCCCCCTCTCCTAGGGCTGGCAGTTGGCTCTGACAGTGGATAAGAGAGCCCTGCTTATGTTGCCCAAAGCTTGGCCTTTTAACAGCTGGCTTCTTCTATAGCCACAGAGCCAGGCCTCCTATGTAGGCCGCATCTCTCTCTATCCCCAGGGGCATCTCCTCCCCAAAACCTGTCTGTCCTCACGCTGCACCTCCACCTAGCCAGGCCCACCCAGTTCTCCAGAACCTTCCCAGGCAAAGCTGAGAACAAAGCAGGGTTTATGACAGTTCTGTCAACACTGGGTGGATGGCCTTGGTTCACCCTGCACTTTGCAAGCCACGCCTGCCTGCATGCCTGATGCCCACACCTAATCAATGCCTCCAAAGACCCAAGGGCTGCAGGGAGGCTCCTGGCACCTTCTTCTCTTCATGTCTAAAAAGCACTGGGAGACTTGGGTCAGTGAGTGGGAATTTCACAGCCCTGGAAGAGAGAGATCTTGGTCTAGATTGATTAGGCCAGCCAGATGATTAATAATTAAACTTGACCTGTTCCCAGCCACACACATACCCTGCAGCGAGGAATTACCAGAGAGCAGGGCCTGAGAAGGAGGCTTTGAAGCTTGGCATGGGACCAGCTCTGAAAGCCCCCAGGGAACGAGGCCTCTTAGTCTCTGGGGTTCCTGCCTACCTATCCCAGGTCTACAAATCCACCTCCTAATAAAACCTTACTGACTTTTTCCACAGGCTCTGAGCTCAGAGCAGGCCTTTGGCAATTCCTAGGGTGCAGGCAGCCTTGGCAGCTCTGCTCCGGGGTGGGATTTGCAGAGCAGATTGGACTTCAGCTGCACCTGTGTTGACACACGATTTCCTCCTGAGCCCCTCCTGAGCACAGCCTCTTCCCTTTCTTATTTATACTCCCACTGCTCAGCACCTGGCAAAGGGCATGGCACACTCAGCATACCCAGGACTGGCTTCTTTTTTTTTTTTTTTTTTTTTTTTGAGACGGAGTCTCGCTCTGTCGCCCAGGCTGGAGTGCAGTGGCGCGATCTCGGCTCACTGCAAGCTCCGCCTCCTGGGTTTACGCCATTCTCCTGCCTCAGCCTCCTGAGTAGCTGGGACTACAGGCGCCCGCCACCGCGCCCGGCTAATTTTTTGTATTTTTAGTAGAGACGGGGTTTCACCGTGGTCTCGATCTCCTGACCTTGTGATCCGCCCGCCTCGGCCTCCCAAAGTGCTGGGATTACAGGCGTGAGCCACCGCGCCCGGCCTTCAGGACTGGCTTCTTGCATGATCCTGTCACAGCAACAGTGTTCAGCTCAGAGAGGTGGGAACTGGCCAGTCAGGGCGCAGCCCACTCATATATCAGCAGGAGTCTCCTAAGCTCTCGCAGGGGTCTTCCCCAACCAAGAGAACACTGAGACTCCACAGCTGGTTGCTGGACACCATAGAGGCTGAGGACCCAAATACTAGGGTGCAGCTAGGTGGCCAAAGTGGGGCTCCCTTCCTCCCTCTCTCTGTAGACTCATCCTCCCAGCTTTTCCCTTGTTTTTTCTAAGGTCCTGGGGAAGCATGATCTTCTCCCCGTAGGCTGCCTTCCTGCCGCCCCTTCCTCCTTCCAGCTCCACATTTCCCCAGTTATGGGGCTTCTTCATCTGGGGGAGGCCACTCATCAGCATGTTGTCCGGTCTTTTGTGGCTGGTTTTTACTTCAGGTGTGGGGGTAGGAGTATGACTTCAGCCCCTCTGATGCCTTGGTCTCAAGCCAGTTAGGCTAATGCAACCCTTCTGCTTTGGGATGAGATAAATCCCCCAAGCTCTCTACAGCCCAGATTTCCCATCTGAGACAGCCCAGCCAGCCCAGGAAAGCCATATGAACCCTGTGCTGCCCATCCTGCTTCTTCCACTGAATGGCAGAGTGACTTCATTGGGTCACTTCCTTTTCCCCCTACCTCCCCTCCTCACTCCCAGGCCTTTTCCTCCCTGGAAATGAGACCATTATCCTGGCCCAGCCTCCTTCCTTCCTGGTGTGAAGTAGCAGAGAAAGACATCAACCTATTATTTAAGCACGTGTGTGCAAGTGCATGTGTCTGTCCACACGTGCATGTGTGCAAGTGTGCATGCGTGCATATGAAGCTCCTGAGAGCAGTCACGGTTGGCAGTTTCAAATCTGAGCCTTCCCAGGATGCCTTGTCATAGGTAACACTCACATCCATCCTGGCCCTGGGCTGCAACCCCTCTATCTGCCTGTTTCTGTTGGCTCCTGGTTCAACAAGTATTCCTGTGGGACTATGCAAAGCCTCTATCTCTTTCCCTTTTCTTGCTAAAGAAAATTTTAACTGCCAAGCATTTACTCCTCTCTCTCTTTTTCTTATTAAGTAGAGCAGCTCAATCATCTGGGTTGGGGAAGTTCTTTTAGATTCTTTAGTATACAACAACGTGCTGGGACTGGACTGCATGGGGCTCTTAAATTTCTTCTGTTGACAGTCGTGCATCTGGGTCAGTCCTCTCCTCCTCACCCTGTTTTCACCCTGTAGCCCTCATAGCACCTACTCCATGTGCCTGCACATAAGACGAACTCATTTAAACAGTTAAATGTTGAGCAATCACATATTCTCAAGGGGCTATAGTCAAGTCCTCTCCTAGTCTTCATAGATTTTGTTTCATTTTAATGACAACTTGAAAGATGAATAGAAAAATAGGTACATGTAGGCAGGCACAGTGGCTCATATCTGTAATCCCAGCACTTTGGGAGGCTGAGGCAGGTGGATCACTTGATGTCAGGAGTTCAAGACCAGCCTGGCCAACATGGTGAAACCCTGTCTCTACTAAAATACAAAACAGCTGGGCGTGGTGGTGTGCACCTGTAATCCCAGCTACTTGGGAGACTGAGGCAGGGGAATCGCTTGAACCCGGGAGGCAGAGGAATCGCTTGATTCTGGGAGGCAGAGGTTGCGTTGAGCTGAGATTGTACCACTGCACTCCAGCCTCAGTGACAGAGCAAGGCTCCATCTCAAAAAAGGAAAAAGAAAAATAGGCACATGCACAGAACCACATCCACACATCCCCCCACACCCATACCATAGTCTGGACATCTGGATGGTCAAATGACTTGACCCCTCCACCCCCCACACCCACCCATGTATGTTTGGGTTTATGATAGTGTTGGTGCCAATAGCGTACCGATTGCTCTGATTATCCCAGGCTCTTGAGGAGAGTATTGATGGAGACTTAGTACACAAAGGACGTATTTGTGCATGTAGAAGGCAGTGTGGTTTGCAGTGGTCTAAGAAAGAAATGTCTTTAGTAATTGAGAGCCTGGGGACAGATCAGATTGCCTGGAGGGAAGAAAAGAGGTTTTATGGCAGAGCCCTTAAAGACTTCCCTCATCTAAGGGATGTGCAAAGAGTCTGAGAAGCAGCAGCCAGAGAATTAGGAGGAAATCTGGGAAAGTGTGGCATCGAGGACATCTGAGAATGAGAATATTTCAGGAGTGAAGAGTTTTGTTTACTAGAGTTGAATGCTCCTGATCGATTGTATTAGTTCAGTGCACCAGTAATTCTGAGTGTAAGTAAGTAGAAGATTCAGAGTGTTAAACAGCAAAAGTGAAAAAGCTCAGACAGGTCAAATTGTATTAGAATGAATGCCATTTTTAAACTGCAATGGCTGGCGTGACATAACAAATTTCTATCAACTTATGAATGGCCCAGAGAATCATTCTCCATCCCCAGCTTCTAATATCTGAATCCCTTTTGCCTTGCTCTATCAGCCACTCCTGAAGACCCACTGGATTCCAATTCCTGAATCAAGTCTGGCTAAGACAGGAAACATATAAACAGTCATACCCCAACATTGTTGATAGGAGCCACAGAGAGAAGCACCTGCCCTTGCAAACACACATAGTACCCACCGCTGCAGCCACACACACAACCTGAACAAACCTGGGTCTGGTTGCCTCATCCTGCCTGCTGGACTGAGCTAAACTGGCTGCAGGACCTGGTGCCCTCAGGGGCAGGGCTCCTGCCTAAGAATCTTCTCATCACCTATAATTCACTCTCCTGCCTGGTGCTGGCCTCGGGCTCTCCCAGGAACAGGCCCAGCCACTAGTCTAGTCACCAACTTCTTTTACCCTATTGAATTGATGTTGTACATAAGTTATTTTTGCCTGTGCAATATCCCTTCCCTCTTGTTCCTGCAAGAAAACCACTGCTTCTTGCAGGAACCCATTCCCTGTGATTTGCATGGGCCCATCTGTCCTGTCCTTCTCAGAGAGGTGTGATTAATCAGAGATCCTCATCCTCCCATCACAGCAATTGATTCAGGATGAGGAACATGATCCAAATGGACCAATCAAAATCTTCCCTGTGATTTTGTCAGTACCATCAAAAAGACACAGTCTAATTCTGGGGTTGCTAGCTGTAGGTCAATGGTTCTCGAAGTGTGGTCTGCAGATCCCTGCATGAGGTCAAACCTATTTTTATAACCACATTGAGATTTTATTTACCTTTCTCACTGTGTTGACATTCACACTGATGGGGCAAAAACAATGCTGGGTAAAATTACTAGCACCTTTGCTGTTCTGTGGGAAAAAGCAAGAGGCTAGATGCTGAGCAGTAGTCCTATGAACCCTGTGCTGCCCATGCTCTGCTCTGTAGTTACAGAGATCATGACCACTCTCATACAGCTCCAGGGCACCATGGATATGGTAGTCTATGAGAGTGGTCCCACCAGAGTTGTTCAGTTCACAACCCACACTGGGTGTGCCCAGTGGTCCTGAGAGCTCTACTCTCCAAACTATGTTGCATGTGACTCTGGTGCCACAAAATGCAACTCACAAAAGAATGCCATAGTTAAATAAGCTTGGGAAGGCTGCATTCTATATTCTTCTCTCTTGAGACTCTCAGTGGAAATCTGCACAGAAAGGTTTCACAACCAAGTAACCTGTTTTCCCCAACTATTTCACCATGCAATCATTTTAATTCAAGGAATATTTATAATGTACCACAGAACACTGGGCTTTAGCAAATACTCTTGAACACTATTGCAAACTTCATGACAGCAGAGACTGTCTTCTTTTCTGCAGTATGCAGTATGGTCATGGCCTGATATGGTGCCTGGCACATGAGAGACCCTTGAAAAATTTGTTGAATAAATTAATGAGTCCATGAATGATTGATGCTTTCACAAGTATCTGATCTCCTTAGTATTCTCTATATTTACAAAAGGTGAGGTCCTTGTAGTGCATTATTTATGTCATTTTGCCAACACTGAACTCTGTGCTGTGGTCTACTGTCTTCCCAAAATGATACGTTTTTCAGGATGCAATGAGATTTTATGCATTTGAATATGTTCCCCCTGTGAGCAGAGCTGGGCAAGCACAACTGTTTCCCATTACCCAGCCTCTCTGAGGCCAACCTTCTTCTGTGGTTTGAGCTGGAGAAGAAGCACAGGCAAGCCCTTCCCAGCGGTTTCTGTGTGGTTGACAAAGAGCTAATGCCAGCCTTGGAAAAGGAAGCCTGCAGCAGTTCTGACTCTGCTCAGTTGAGAAATAACGAAGCCCCCGGGACCTCTTCTCTGGAGTTGTCAGGCTCGGACTTGTGTTTCCTTCTTTGAGAAGGAAGAGGCACCAAGAACAGGAGTGAAAGTGTCTTGGAAACCCCAAGGTTTTAGAAAGTGCAGGACTTGGGAGATTGAGGCCAGAAAGAGAGAGACAGAGAGAATGAGAATATTTTACTCTTTAGTATCCTCAATTGCAGGGCTTGACAAACTACAGCCTGAAGCCAAATCCAGTCCACTGTCTATTTTTGTGCTGCCCTCAAGCTAAGAATCAATAAAAAAAATTAAAAGAATATTTTATGACATATGCGAATTGTGTGAAAATCAACTTTCATTTTCAAATATGAAATACATAAAATCTCTTTACCCATCAGCATTAACAGATGAACATTTGAAATTGATTTTAATGATAGAATACTTTGAACCCCAACTAAGGAAAATGCTATTTCTGAAAAAAGAATTTTAATCTTCTTATTAGGAGACCTGTTCTATCTAAAAACTATACTCATTATTATATTTTGAATTTCACTAATAAAAATATCATAGGAATTTGTTTTCTCTTCTGCTTTTTAAGTACCTATATCATAGCCTCGATTTTGCCTCTTGCCTGGGAACCTAGGCAAAGTCTCACTGTGTTGCCAAGGTTGGAGTGCAGTGGTGCCATCAGGCTTATTGCAGCCTTTATCCCACCAGGCTCAAGCCATCCTCCCACCTCTGCCTCCCAAACAGCTGGGCTATAGGTACTTGCCACCATGCCCAGCTGATTTTTAATTTATTTTGTAGAGGTGAGGTCTCACTATGTTGCCCAGACTTACTACCTGATTGCTTACAGAAAATGTCTGCCAATCCCTGCTCAAGTGGATTATCTGCAATGACTTAAGCTGTTATATATGGCAGGGGAAAAGGGAGTCTAAGTGGATTCTTCCTATATTCATTTAGTCACCAGGTTCTTCTAGGAGTCTTCTATGGTCTTGAGTGTGCAATTGGTGAACAAAGCGGACACATGGACATGGTCACTGTCCTCAGGGACTTTACTATTCAGAGGCAGGTCACTGGAAATTGATCAGCCTGCATGTACATGTCAATAGGATGATGAGTCAAAGTGAACCCTGACAGCTTTGGAATTTGAAGTGTGTCAGCTGGTCAGTGAGTCACATTGCCCGGGGCATGGCTACCTAGAAGTGCTCTGTGTGAAACGGTCCGGGAGGAAGGATCAGGTGAGCGCCATGAGAACGGCAGGGGAGAAGCCAAGCCCAGGAATGTCAGCCAGGATAGGGTTGCTCTGTCATATTGATTCAGGCAGTTGGTCAGAGAGTTAGCCAAAAGCAGCACCAGCAAATGAAAAACAAGGTGGAAAGCGGCATCCCAGGGCAAAGCTGCCTGCTAAGGCCTTTTTCACATTTTCACTCTAAGAGATCCTTAGCCTCTAAGAACTCCTGAGCACAGCAAGGGTGCAGGGATGGTCCTCTCAGGAGGCTAAGTACTTCTTTCTAACTTTGTTTCATTTGTAACTTTGTTTCATTTCTTCAGATTAGAAATTTCTCTTTCCTTATGGCTGCAGCCTTTAGAGGAGTCCACAGTAATCTCCTTTTGTCCTCTCAGAAAATCTGTGGATAAGACAACAGGCACATCATCTTTCTCACAACTCACCACTGAGGAAACGGTACAGAGAGGAAGAAAAAAAGCATCCCAGAAAGGCAATCCAGGCCACTCAGTGACCACCGCCTAGCACCGCCAGGAACAGAGGCAAAGGTTGGAAGCAGGGTGTGTCCCCAGGATATCCCTGCAATTCACCCTTTCTCCTCTGCTTCCAGAAACATCCAAGCAATGCCTCCAGGGCTAGTCATAGACTTAATCCTGTCTGCCTGGGTCCTTAAGATCCCAGGTAGAATCCTGTAAGCTATTCTTCCTAACCCCATACCTCGGGAGCAGCCTACCAATGTGAAATGAACATGGGCTTTGGGGCCAAATGAACCTCACCCAGAGCCTGGTTCTGCTACGCAGTAGCTCCATTATTTGACCTTGGCAATGACAACTTCTATAAGCCTCAGTAAACTTACATACAAACAGAGAGAATACGTTCACCTATAAAAAAATACATGTAAAGAGAAGAGTCTCCTTCCTCACCAATCCAATACCCTTCCCAGGAATGTATCAATAATACTTTGCTTCAAATGCCTCCAGATTTTCCCTAGGCTTATACTGACACCACAAATATATATAGATATAGATACACATGCATATTTTCACTAACTAAATATTAGTGTACATATTGATCTGACACTCGCTTTGTTTCTATCCAACAATATGTGTATATCATTTCAAGTCCACACAGATAAAATATCATACTATTCAGTGACTGTATAATATTCCCTAATATGCATAAGTGATAATTAACACAACCTACTGATGGATGTTTTTCTTGGTTTAAATGTTTTTCTATTACAAATCTTGCTGCAATGGATGTGCAGGTTTATGAATCTGTGTTATTATTTCTGTAAGACAGAGTACTGAACATGGAATTGCTGGGTCAAAAAGGACACACATTTAACATTTTAGTAGATTCTATGAAATCACCTTCCTCCCAAAGTTGTGCCAATCTACACTTGCATTAGCAGTGCGTGAGAGAACTTCAGATATCCTTGCAAGCACTTTGTACTACCAAGTTTTTAATTATTGCATTTCCCTGACAACAGAGAACATCTTTTTATGTTTATGGGTCATTTGCCTTTCTTCTGTGAATTCTGTGTTTATATTTCTTTCCTATTAATCTATTTGGATGTTTGAGTTGTTCTTACTTATAGGCACTTTTTGTACATTAAGCATGGACATCTGTTGGCAGAGAGAAAAGACACTGTGTTTTGAAGCTCCCAGGGGTGAGTATCAGCGTCTAAAGCAGGTACTGAGGTGCCAGAGCTCTGTGTTTGATATTAGGAATATTAATCTTTCACGTTTTAAGTGTTGTAAATATTTTAGTTAGGTCTGTCTTTTTTTTAACTTTGTGCTGTCTTTTATCATGTAGAAGTTTAAAATGTTTCAATATTCAAATCTGTAATATTCTTCATGGCTTCTGGGTTTCCTGTCTTGCATAAGCAGTCTCCCCATGCTAATGTCATGTAATTATTTTCATCTGTTTTCTTATAATACTTTTATAGCTCCATATATTTATAATCGCATCTTTAATATTTCAGAAATTTATATTTGGAATAGATGAAGAATTTATATTCTCAGCATACAGGATGTGTTTCTGAGGTTGTCTTCTCTCATCACTCTAAATGCACTGGGGGGGGCTCATTTTTGAGTAAAAGAGGTCAATGTCAAATATGATCCCATTATTGTACTCACTTATATAAACAATTCTATAATTTGTTAATATTGATTATTAACTAGAATGTTAATACCGGTTATTTCCATGTGATGGGTTGCAGATGTCAATTTTTTCATCTTATCATCTATATTTTCTTTTTCTACATAAACAATTATGATCTGTGTAGTCAAATGTATTTAAAGAAAAAAGTGTCAGGAGGGCTGTTATTCAGTCAATATCTCATATTGGGCAGCCACCTTGGTAGCCCTGAAAAGCACTAGACCGTAAGCTTCTTGAGGGCAGCCCCATGCTTCTTGGGTGCCTTTCCTTATCCTAGGGCACAGTGAGTCCCAGAAAGAGGTGTGTAACTCAATGGGTTGCATTTCTCTACAAGCCCGCAGTGTTTACCCCGACGTGAAGACAACAGCTCTACTCACTGAACAAGGACATTTCTTCTGGTCACAAATTTTATTTCCTGATTCCCCCTTTTATTGCCTCCCACAGTGGGTGTGGCATCTGTGTTGGGAAAAGTTCACACTCGAAATTCAAGTGAAGGCAAAATGAATTTACATTCCAGGCCAACTCATCAACAAACATGTTTGTTAGTATCATTTCTAAGTCTTCAAGAATAATTCAAGACCAGCTGGGCATGGTGGCTCACGCCTGTAATCCCAGCACTTTGGGAGGCCAAGGCCAGTGGATAACCTGAGGTCAGGAGTTCGAGACCAACCATGGCCAACATGGTGAAACCCTGTCTCTACTAAAAGTACAACATTCTTCGGGTATGTTGGTGCATGCCTGTAATTCCAGCTATTTGGGAGGCTGAGTGAGGAGAATAGCTTGAACCCGGGAGGCAGAGGTTGCAGTGAGCCAAGATCACACCACTGCACTCTAGCCGGATGACAAGAGCAAAACTCTTGTCTCCAAAAAAAAAAAAAAAAAAAAAAAACCACACACACACAAAAAGAAGAAGAAGAATTCAAGACCAAAGTGATTGCTCCTCACTGTCCTAGTGGTTAATTTGGGTAGTGTTTTATACATTTTCAGTACAATAGCATCTCTATTATTTGATTTGATCCTCGGATCAAACTCTGGCATGCAGAGAACAGCTATAACTGTGCCCTCCAGAGCACTCGTGAAAGATTTACATCTTTTCCAATATCTGAAGTTTCAAGATATTGAAAAGTTTCCCACTTAAGCACCAAAACTTTATTTGCTAGAAACATTTGTAAGAAAATTTTCCTAAAATAACATTTGGTAAAAGCCCTGCCTTGTTAAACAGTAGTTACAGAGTACAATCATTTGAAATGTCCTTGGAAAGCCTTTGTAAGTATCAACCGTCATAGTAGTCTCCTAGGCAGATGGCTTTGTAGATACTGCCACGTGTAAATGCGTTTGCCCCAGTACCAAACCGTTCCCATTGCTTTGGAAAATCTTGCTTCTGCCCTACAGTTTTTCTTTCCATTTCCTTGCTCTCTCTCTGTTTTTTATGTTTCTGTCAGCAATCAGTGTGCCTATCTCTAGCAGCTGAACTTCCTGCTCTTGAATTGTTTGTCATGTACGATAGGCTTAGAAGCCAGAAAACCAATCATATTCTCAACACGTAAACCAAGGACACACAGGCTCCAGGAGGAACTCTAAGGGACTTTTCTCTGAGTAAAAGGGAGAGACTAACAAGCAGAGTCATTTCTTCTGCTTATTCACAGGTCTTTTGAGATTTTCTTCTTTGTTTTCACACTGATGAGGTTTTACTGCACTAGCCCTATTTTACGGATGGGGACATGGATGCCAATGAGACAAGATGACTCAGTCAAGGCCACACGGCAAGTGAGTGGGTGTCTTTCTCCATCCATGGACCTGTCAGTTTTGGCTTGGATGAGTCAAGTGGTGGAAGCGTGGCTGGGCAGAGCTCACTAGCACCTCTCCTGGATTTTTCTTCAGAAGAGTGGGTCAGCTGTAGCCTCTCTGGGAGGTTTAAACAACTCCATCATACACCTGGATCCCTTCTGCTAATGCAGCAGGCCCCTTCATTTCCAGAAATTAGAGCTTGCTAAACAGCTGTGTTTACATTCAGAGCCCTAGTTTATCGCTGCGGGTCCTGGAAGGGATTGTTGAAGCTTATCTTCTCTAGATAGCAACATGCTGAGGGTTGCACAATTCTGACCCAGATTGAAATCAGCTGCAAAACACCTAGCCCTGAACACACACACACACGCATGCTTCTCAGGAGACTCAAGCCACTGCAACTCACTGACACATTCTCTCCTCAACAGGCCGACTCCCTCCCATAATGCTGGGACCTGGGCCAAGGCAAGGCGGTAGGGCAGCAAAGGTCCCAGGGGACTCTGTTGAGGCAGGACTGTTTCCCTGAGCTGGGTCCCTGCCTCCTGCCCCATGTGCCTCATTCTCCTGTCTTTCATGCAGGGAGACAGCTGGATGAGAGGGCACAGAGAAGAAAGACAGTAGGCATCATGCTGCAGAAGATTCAGGGCCAGAACAAAGGGCAGCCATTGACAGCTGCACATTTTATGCAAATCTTGAACTGTTTCATCCAGGGAACAAAACCCTTGTGAAAATGGTGGAAAAGGGCCCTTTCCCTTTTAGAAATTCTATGGTCTGACTACTCCAGATGGTAGAAGACTAACAAAAGACTCCAGCCCCCATGGCTCTGATCAGCCCACTGCCTGGTCAGAAACCTTTAAGAGCTTTCAACAGTTGGCCCTATAAAGTCTAAACTCATTCAAGATTCTTTATGGACTGGCCACATCTTTAGCTCCCTCCCAGCCCAGAATCACCCTCTGCCTGCTCTCAACATTCCTAGTCTTTTATCTGTACCCCTCCTAGTGCGCTTATCACTTTCCACTATGTACAATACTTGTTTTTATGAGTCTTATCATTCCTGCTGGCCTAGTCTATCAGTTCTTTAAGGGCAGGGCCTATGTTTGTTTATCTTTGTACGTTGAAGCTTTAGTATGGCATGCATTATCGGGTGCCCAATAAAATTTATTGAATTAAAACAGGGACTCTCCCACAGGGATGAACTTACCTTGTGAAAGACATCTAAATTCCTCACTGTACCCAGGAGCAGGAAGGACACCTTCACCCCAGCCTGCACAGGGAATGTTTCAGATAGTAACCTCAAGGTCATGTGGTCTAACTCTTCTATTTCAGGAGATGAAGAAACTGAGATCCAAGTGTTGGGCTAGGAACAGTAGATGTTATGAGTTTCATTTATAGCTGAGGGAGCTGAGGCTCTGGCAGCAGAAGTCACTTTCTTTCTTTCTTTTTTTTTTTTTTTGAGATGGCCTCTTGCTCTGTTGCCCAAGCTGGAGTACAGTAAAATGTAACCTCAGCTCAATGTAACCTTCGCCTCCCAGGTTCAAGCAATTCTCCTACCTCAGCCTCCTGAGTAGCTGGGATTACAGGCGTATGCCACCATGCCCAGCTAATTTTTGTATTTTTAATAGAGACAAGGTTTCACCATGTTGGCCAGACTGGTCTTGAACTCCTGACCTCGTGATCCACCCACCTTGGCCTCCCAAAGTGCTGGGATTACAGGCGTGAGGCACCATGCCTGGTAGAAGCCACTTTCCTAATGTCAGGCAGGTAGAAGGTGGTAGAGCTGGGATTTAAAGCAGGGTCTGCCTGACTCAGAAGTTTATTTTCTGTTGTGAAAAAGCCCACCCACAGCCTCAGCCCCTGAACATCCAGTTGCCCTGCTGGTTTCCCAGAACAGGGCTCTGGCTGGCCATGGCCTGGGACCGGTTGGGCACTGAGGTAGGCAGCACCTGGCTTGGGTGCATTTGGAGCTCCATGACTGGAGAAGCTGTTTATGAACTCTGCCCATCCAAGGCCTGGCAGCACAGCTACTCCAGCTGGGTCTTTTCAGAGAAGGCCTGTTGGGCAGGTCCTAGAACATCACACAGAGCCTTTGTCCAGAGGGCATGGTGTTTTCCAGTGAGAAGTCTGCATTGCCTACACTGGCAGGGGCAAGGGAAGTGGAGGCCACCAGCCTTTTGCCAGCAGGAATCTGCTCCAAGAGGGAAAAGGGGAGGAGAGGGAGCTCGGGCCAAGAAGGATCCACGTGGAAACTTGAGAGAGAGATGGCCTGGGCAGTATTTAGGGCAGTAGATTGAGAACTCCTCAAGAGCTCGAATTGAGTTTTGTGTTGAAACGGCTCAGGCTAATAGATCACTTAGGTTCAAATCTCAAGCCTGCCCTTTACTGCTTGTGAGGCCTTGGACAATTTTTTTGACCTTTCTGAACTTTAATTTCCTCATCTGTTGTGTGAGGAGGATAATAGCAGTATCTTACTGGATGTGATGAGGATCAGAGACCAAGGAGGATACAGGCACACAGCAGTCACTCAATAAATGGTGGAGTCCACATACATTTTTGTAAGCATTCCTTCTGTTTCTGCATTTATGAACTGATAAAAGGCCAGGGCTGCAGAGGACACCCAGGCAATGGTGTCGCATGACTGTTAACTGAGAAAAGGAAACGAAATTACCAGGAGTAGACCCACATTTAGAGGAACTTTGGCCCAGAAACAGCTGAGGGTAAGGCAATCTGTTTCTAGTTAGGAAGCAGCCAATGGAAGAACCGTGAAATTCTTCAGTTGTTGCTTCATAAATGTTCTAAACTTAGCATGTGTATGGGGGTGTGTGTGTATCTATGTGGTGTGTATGGGGGTGTATGTGTGTGGTGTATGGCATGTATCTGTGTGTGTGGTGTATGTGTATTATGTGTATATATGTGTGGGGTACATGCTTCTCTATGTTAAGATTGTGGAAGCCTTGTCTTTCTCACTTTCAACAGAGCTCAAGAGTACAGGAAGGACAGACACATATTTATTTTATAAATGCTTGATCCTTTAGTATATAGTTTTTTTCTATAATTCTCCCATGGCTCTCAGACAAGGAAAGTGAGGCTCAGAGAGGCTTCGTGTTTAAACTCAACCTGCTGGTTAGTGGCAGAGGTCCATCCTGGGCTTAGATCTGCTTGGCAACAGTAGGCATTGTTGGCTTGACTTCTAAAAGAAGAAAGCCACAAATGCAAATACAGTCGGGGTTTTGTTCTATGGTCTGCTCTTCAGGCAACTTTTATTGTGGTATGTCACCCAGGTACCTGTGTTCTGTTCTGGCTCTCAGACTTGCAACTTCCTGCACAGCACCTTGTCACTCTGGTTTTATTTTTGTCAGCTCTTCCTCTGAGCCAGGCCTCACCCCGGAGGAGCAGACTCAGGGAGGGCAGGAACAGCTCTGGGGCTATTAGGCCTAGCCCCCGGGCTGATGTAGAAGCATCAGTTCTGCCCCAGGCTGGGACAGCTGGAGTGTCAGCCTGCAAGTTCTGCCTGGGATCCAGCATGGCTGCGGTCCCTGGAGAGCTTCAGCTTCCTGCCATTCCTGGGAGGCCTCTACAGATGGCCACAGTTCACCTCCTGGCAAATTCACAGCAAACTCAAGTGTGAGCTGCAAGTGCTGAGGGCTGCTTATTGCAGTTCATTCTCTTGAGCAGCTCCACGCACACCTAGAAAATGACAGGCAGGCATCTGCCAGGCTAAACCAGGAAGTAAAACTCCATGGACAGCCTCAGACAGGCTTTTGTACAGAAAACAGAAATCCTATTAGTTCCTTTAGTCTTTCACCAAACAGGTATTGACAACCACCTACCTACAATAAGCCTCATGCAGTGGCAAGGTTTTTGCCTTTCAGAGGGCCACAGTCCAGTGGGGAATTGATGTCAAAACAAGCAGCTGAGCTTGGGGAGCAGCATGATAACAGATAGGCATATCATGGCAGGAACGGAGGAGGCTGTTCACTCTGCCCTGGCCTGGGGAAAATTTCTCATGGGAAGCATTACTTTACCTAAGGCTGAAGGCTCAGTTAGATTTCAATAAGTAAAAATAATAGCAATAGCAATTAAAGTATTATTATTATTTATTAGATACTTGCAATATATCAAGCATCCTACTAAGTACTTTACAAACATAATTTCATTTAATTTGAATAACATCCCTAATTCAACAGATACTGTATGTATCCCCATTTTACAGGTGAGGAAACTGAGGATCAGAAAATGTGAAATAACTCACTCAAAACTAGGAAATAGAAGGGCAAGTAGTCAAACCAAGTTCTGCTGATTCCACAGCCCAGGCTTTTATGCTTTTTAATATGTTCAAAAAATACAATAATATAAATAGATATATGTCTTGTTCCCCTCCTGGCATCTCCTACTGGTCTCTGTACATCCCATATACACCAACTGCCTACTGCCCTTATAGATGTAAACAGTTACATTCGCTTTTTAAATGTTATTCAGTGTTTATGTCAATATAAATGAGTCTGAATATTCTTATTTACCCCTCTTTCTCATCCAAAAGTGGCATATATTAACACTGATTTGTACTTAATGTAGTCTTGGAGAGATTTTTATTGGAGTATATAGCAATCTTCCTTATTCTTTTATACAGTTGTATAGAACTCTGTTTGCTGAGCCCAGGCTTTCAAACACAAGGTAAAGTTCAGCTGGAAAGGTACAGGCATGCTTTGCTAAACTGTCTAAATTTCATGAGGCACCAAGGAGCAAAGGGGTAATGATATGGATTTATTTTTAGAAGATTCCTTATGTTAGGTAGGAAGCTGCACACAGCACAGCCTGCCTAAACATGTAGCCCCACCTCAATACAAAGACATGATGTACTGCCGCAGTGGTGGCTGGAGAAAAGCCCTTCCATGGAACAAGTTCCGACTTATCTCTGGCCCTGTTGCCTGCAGCCCCACGGCCTCTGCTTTTTAAGATGTCTTCCCCATGATCTGCCTGTGGAAATTTTATAGTGCTTCCTATGCCTAGGATGCAGAAAGCACGTGTAGTCTTAATGTGTCACCCCAGGCTACTTCTCTGGGTGACGCATTAAGACGACATATAATAATTGTGCAAGAGCTCAAGACGCTTCACAGGTGGTACTTAAAGTATTCCCAGGCCTCTAGTATTCCCTGGGAAAGCTTGCTGTCAGGGCTGTTACTGACTCAAATGCCTTTGAAGGTAAGCTGGAGTCAGCACTCCTTTTCTCTGAGATAGGGGGTTCTCCCACAGAGCAACAATACCTGCAGTAATAACTTTGGTTCTTTGAAAAGAGGAGTTTTCTCTTTAAGGTTATGTGATCACAGTTGCTAAAACCTTGCTGGCTTCAAAGAGGTTGCATAGTTTCCAAAAAACCAGCCCCATCAAATGCACATGGCCACCAGTCAGCTGCCTTTGTGTTTGCTGAGGTCTATGGCTATGGACCTACCACACATACTCATCACAGTGAATAAAGCTGACCCAGCTTTACAGCACTGGTTACATTCTGTTCTGGTGCCTCGACATTTGCCTTATCACTCCAAAGAGTTCTTAAGAGAAGGTTGCTTATAAGCGAAATCATTGCACCACGCAGTCTCCTGGAAGAAAATATGCATAATCGTGGAAAATGGCTATAAGCAGAATCTTAGACCAGATCTCAGCCAACTCACAGATCATATTGGATAGATTACAGCCCCAGAAAGAATCTGGGAAACGTTTTAAGTTCTACACCCTTGGAGCAGTCAAATTACCCAAAGTCATACATCCGATTAGTAGCACAACTAGGATCGGAATCCAAACCTCTTGCCTTCTAGTCCAGATCTCAGTCCATTGAATGTGTTTTCCAATATGTATTCCATAAGATGTTAATAGACAACATGTACAAAAGAGTGTTATGGTCAGATAAGAACAGCAAACATGGGGTTAAAGAAAATTGAATGGGTTACTAATGACAGAACTTCTCAGAGCCTTTAAAACACCATTATTTATTGTGATTTTCTAAGAGGGGAGATGATTAGCAGTTTTCCTAAATTTACTTCATCCTAAAACCCTTTTGTGGTAGAACATCTGTGGAGCATATTTTGAGAGACATCATGTAATACTTCCTCTCTTAAATAAGTTCAAGAGTTTTTTAAAGATATACTCATGGATAACAGGGCTGACTTTTGTTTAGGAAATGTTGGGAGGTTCGGCTTATATTTTTGGCCCACTGAAGTCATCATAATGGGAGGTAGGTGCCAGGCCTGACTAGAATTACTATTGGGTGTTCCAAGATGACAATCCATCTCTTTTTAGGACCACTGCTGTCTTAAAAACCAATTTTGTTTTGTTTTCCTACTGTTACTTTGAAGTACTTTGACACTGCACCTGTTTGACATACAGAGGAAAGGTAAGTCTGGTGGCCTCTCTTGATGAAACACTGTTGTATCAAACCCCTATCTACTCCAATGGGGATGGCACCAGAGTCAAGAGGAGGAAGAAGAGACCTAGAGCCAGCAAATGAGATATGGGGTTTGGCTGGGGGCTTACATACAGGAGACAGAGTCTAGTGGTGGTGGGCTGGACAGGATAACGGCATGGTGCAGTGATGGCTGGCTGGACAGGAGAACCACAACTGCTTGCAAAAGGCATGCAGTTTTTATATCATTTTCACTTAGCATCCTTTCCCTAATAACCTCCGCCTGGCAACCTTCACTCAACCCAAAACTCAGGACCTCAAGCCGCTGTACAGCCCATGTTTCAGAGGATGGTCTGGGAACTCAGATGTTCCTAATAGACAAGGAACGAATCTCCTGGTTGGCCACTTCCAGATTCCCTAGCTCGGAACACACATTCAGGTGCATTTGTCATACAGGTTCATTCTCAGGGTATGGCTTTAGTTATTACTATCAGATGCATTTACCATACAAACACCCAATCTGAAAATGGGCCCAAACGTAATAAGATGTAATAACATAAATGTAGTAATATACTCCAGATGTTCTTGATCTTTTCTGGGACATGATTCTTTTGGGGGTCTTATGGGAAAAAGTTATTGACCCATTGTGGCATCAAATGCATATTCATGATAAAACTCGCATAAAATTTTAGGGTGTTCTTGCACCCTCTGAAGCCAACCAATAAAGCACTGGGCTAGATTTACTGTCCTCAAAGAGGGCTCTCTGAAAACAAAACGTATCATAGACCTGTGTAACACAAGAAACGGTAGTAAGACTCTCAGTTGTCCGCTGAGCAGTTATTTTTTTTCTTTCTTTTGAACTCTTGGTTCTTGGAGGGTGGCCTGTTGTTTGCTAGTTCCTGTTTCGATGTTGGCTTTGTCAATTGTGCTGCTGAATGACTGTCAATCATGTTACTTCAACTGCAGAACTTGGGGACTTCCTGGAGCTGTTGTTTACAAATGCCAGTCCTAGTTTTTCTTTCTGGACGCTGTCCTCCTAGCTTTTTGGAAAGAAAAAAAAAAAAAAAAACAGGGCAGAAGGACAAGATACATGCAGAGAACCATATGGAAAAGGAAGGCAGCTGTTGGCAGTGGAATGAGGGCCTATGGCTCTGTCTGTGACTTGCTGGGAGCCGCACCACTTCTGTCTGGGCCTTGGTTTGCTCATTTGTTAACCGAGCAAATTGTCCTCACCGGGTCATCTCCTGGGACTTTCTTCTTTTCTCTGACCTTCCAGGGGGCTAAGCTTCATTTTTATTATACACATGTAATAACAAAAAGCAACATCTTTCTTGGGTTTCCCTTGTTTTCCTGTTGCCAGTACTTTCATTTATTTTTGCTCAAAATAAACAGAGGTTCGATTAGTTCCATTAATTAACTTCTACCCAGCATTTGTCTCTTGAGCCACCCCCCTCCCTCAACCCTGCATTATCCCTGCCCTTCTCTAGCCTTCTCTGTTTGTACTTCCTTGTAGATCTGGCTGTCTTAATCACAACCCAAGATCATTCATTTCATTTATTTTCCAGAATGAAAGTTCCTCATTTTTATACGAGGCTCTCTGGGCTCTATCTCCTTGTCTGGGAAGCAAGCCGACACTGCAGACATAGAGGGGAGGAGGGCACGATGGCAGCTATGTGCACTCAGGGCAGCTGGAGAAAAGAGGATTAATTCTGAGACATGTGAAGCCTAGCCCAGGACCCAGTGTTCCAGAAGAATGCAAATAAAGCCCCCAGAGATACAACTGGAGGAGCACTTCTCTACCCTGACTCAACACTATTAAATGCAGGGCGTGGCAGTTATAAAAACGCTGAAAAGCATCGGGTGGAATGGTCTGTGATTGCAAAAGTCTAATGAGCTGGAGTTTTCAAAGGCTTATAACTTAGGCCAAGTATAGGAGATGTGGTAAAATTTGTGTTTTGACGGGGGTTATGGTAGGGGAAAGATTTCTTGCTAGAGTTCCTCAACGTTAATTGAGCTTTTTTCTAAATCTCAGGTGGTAGGAGTGATTTGAGCGGGGGAAAACCCTACAAAAGACAAATGTACTAAGAAAATCTTTCGAAACCTGAATTGAGGAAATAAAATCTTAGTAGTCTTTCAGTTTTTCTTGGTACATACTACAGTAAAATATTGCATCTGTTTTTTGAACTATGCTTCACATTACTCTATGCTTGCTTTTTACCCCAGGAAAGACATGCTAGAAATGCCCCTGAAGGGTTTCTAAACATTGTAAAACCCTTACTACCCTTTCCCTCTCCCCACTTTCAGGCCCCTCAGATGGATTCATCTGATACCAGGAGCCTCTAGGGCTTAGAAATTTAGCTTTCAATCAAGAGGCATGTGAGGGAAAGTCCATCGCAGCCTGGGTGCCAGAAGGTCCGGATTCCCGGTCTGCACATTCCCTACAATGCTGGGCACTGAGATCTCATATGCACTTCTGGCTCAGCTACTAACTTAGCTGTGTGGCTGTAGGTGACTCACTTAACTTCTCCGGGTCTGTTTCTTCATTTGTAAAATAAAAGATTTGGACTACGGAATCCCCAAATTTCCTTTCAGGATAAAAGTCCCATGATTACCAGTGACCTGCTCAAGTTTCATTATTTCCCTCCTGTTTAAAGCACAGAATCTTGTCCACTTCATAGGGAGGTGGTAAGTCTATGCAAATGTGCGCAGTAAACCTTAAGGCAACACAAGTGTCAGCTGTCATCATTATTATAAGTATTCTTTATGCAGCTCTCTCTTCAAAACATGTTTTATGTCTTTTACCATTTGTGCTAAAGTGCAATTTCCGCCTTACAGGAATTCTCAAAATTCAGGCTTTGGTTTGACAAAAGGAGACGAGACATCAGTTCAGGTAGATGAAGTTGCTGCAAATGGCAGCAGCATCTAAAATTTCTTAGGAAGCAAGTGGGCTAAGACCTACTCTTACTCCCCAGAAAGACAAATTCTTCTCAATTTCACTTAGGGGCATGAATGTTGCTTATTAAGAAACAGAACTCTCAAATAAGACTTTACCCAAAGAATGAAAAAGCCTTGGAGAGTTCCAAAGGCAATAATAGTAAATCTAGGTGCTTATCTTTTGCCTTCAACTGTGCATTTTCAAGTACTTTACCCAAATTCATTCATTAGTGCTCCTAAACCCACACCAGCCATCACTTTGCCTTTGGGATGGAGGGAGGTGATATTATCTGAGCTGTGCATTAGGAGAAAGCCCCTGGGTTGACAGTCCCTCTGTCCACACCCAGTGGAATCCTCTCCTGCCAACAGTGGCAAACTCCTTTCTTTGTTTGTTTTGAGGTGGAGTCTCTCTCTGTCGCCCAGGCTGGAGTGCAATAGCGCTCTCAGCTCACTGCAACCTTCGCCTCCTGGGTTCAAGAGATTCTCCTGCCTCAGCCTCCCGAATAGCTGGGACTACAGGCATGCACCACCATGCCCAGCTATTTTTTTTTTTTTTTTTGTATTTTTAGTAGAGATGGGGTTTCATCGTGTTGGTCAGGCTGGTCTTGAACTCCTGGCCTCAAATGATCCTCCCACCTTAGCCTCCTAAAGTGCTGGGATTACAGGCATGAGCCACCGCACCCAGTCAGCAAACTCTTATCTCTTGTTCTCCATTCCCAGGACTCCCATGGTACCAACTCAGTACCTTGCTCAGCATCCCACGGTATTAGAACTGAATGACTGCTTATGAACTCCCTGCGGTGGGCACCTCCTTCTTTTACAGCACAGAAAATCGAAGCATTCAATTCACCCAGGGAGAGGAAGGGAAACACCCAAAGCAACACAGCTAGTTAGGGACAGGGTCACTACCTTGTCTTGAGAGGCAAAAAATAGAAACTATCTCCCACCCTCTCCCCTAACAAAACCAAACACTTGCACCCCTCCAAGTATCTCAATATTGCTTAAGCCTGAGTAGTACGGGAAAATGAGGTATATAACGTTTATCTGCTCACACAGCACAGAGCTTCTGTTGCCATCTCTGAACAGCTGTCTTGTTCTGGGCAACTGTGATCTCCCTTCCTCTCCTAAACTCTTGGAATGAATCATTCTCAAGGGAAATGGAAGTTGCAATTCCATTATTCTGTAT
This sequence comes from Macaca mulatta, assembly GCF_049350105.2. Classification (NCBI taxonomy): domain Eukaryota; kingdom Metazoa; phylum Chordata; class Mammalia; order Primates; family Cercopithecidae; genus Macaca; species Macaca mulatta. The sequence continues at coordinate 123,050,617 of NC_133414.1, forward strand.
AGAGTGAGTTCAGGGGAAGGACCCTCTCCTTTTCTGTCATCTAATAGCTAAATTAACATAAGCCCATAGGCACAGGGATTCAGGTAACAGAAACCTAGTTTGTGACAATTACAACGTGAAATGAAAATGTACGTTGTGGCCCAGAAGCCTGGGCAGCTCTAGGCTTCAGATATTACCTACCCTAAAGTAGTACAATGCCTTTTACCAAGAACATAGCTGAATCAACTGTGCTTTTCACAGAATAGGCACACACCAAAATATTTCTGGATTGATTTGGTAGGCAAAAATTCTTGGCACTTGGATACTTTTCTATTTTCAGCTTATTCTTAAAAACATTTTTTTTTTTTTAAATGTTTAGCTGCAAAGGCACAGGTGACTAGTGTTCAACACAGTTGGAAGGAATGTTGGTGATAGTGGCTATCATCCATATTTCCCAAGTTGGTTTCTAAGTAACACTGCTTCTGGGGTATCTTGAGAAAAAAATGTTCTGTGTTCAAACAAGGTAGGAAGCATTACTAATCTTCCTACCTTGGTCTCCCAAGATGCTAAAGGCACATAGTTTATTAAAAACACTGAGAAGGCCGGGCACGGTGGCTCATGCCTGTAATCCCAGCACTTTGGGAGGCCGAGGCGGGCAGATCACTTGAGATCAGGAGTTCGAGACCAGCCTGGCCAACATGGTGAAACCCCATCTCTACTAAAAATGTAAAAATTAGCCAGGCGTGGTGGCAGGCGCCTAGAATCCCAGCTACTGGGGAGGCTGAGGCAGGAGAATCACTTGAACCCGGAAGGCAGAGGTTGTAGTGAGCCAAGATAGTGCCATTGCACTCCAGCCTGGGCGACAAGAGCAAAACTCCATCTCAAAAAACAAACAAACAAAACACTGAGAAGAGTTGTGGGTAAAGAAACAGTTTTATCTTTGTTTAAACGAGTTATTTCCAAGAGCATTTGACCATGGAACAATCCCTCCCGCATTTTTTTTGCATGATATCAAAGTTCCACAAAATTCGTGTTCTTTGGAAAATACTTTGGGAATTAGTGATTGAGCCCAATTTCTGAATTTTATTGGTAAAGAAAAAGGTCCTGAGAGGGACTGAAGTTCTTACAGGAAGTTAGTGGGGGAGGTAGGGCTACAACCCCATTTCCTGAGTGTCTGGCCCAACCTTGTCAACCACACGCAAATATGGCAGCATTCTCAAAGGTGGGTTCTGGGATCCCCATGATCCGCCCCCAGCCATCATGGGTACTGCTTGAGATAATATGCAAAAAGGACACGAACATTTTCCTCCCTAATGGGTCCTTTGGGGGCAATTTGCTAAAACATAACAGGTTGTTTTAGATGCTTTGTAAAATTGGTAATCATATTCCATTCTTTCCTTATCTCATAGATCTTGGGATGCTTATCCAACACAGCCTGATTATGCTATAGGTGCTGAGTAAGTACATTCAATGAATGACTAAATGGAAGACAGGGAGGAAGAAGGAAAGGGTTGGGAACTGAAAGGAATGAGAAGAGAAAAAATGTGGAGAAAGAGAAGGATGGTAACAAAGGACCAGCCGTCACTGATCAGTAGAGTATAGGTGAGAGAGGGGAAAGGAGACAGCTGCAGATAATGGAAAAAAACAAACTGAGGTCTGGGAAGCTCTGATTTTAAAAAGTGAACATGAATTATGAGACTAATTCAGATACTGGCCAGGCCAGGAGGCCACTGCCCAGGAGATGAGGATGACCACCAACTGCTGAGAATCTTTGTAAACTCAAATCAAGGTGTATTTTGCACAGGCACAATAAATGAACAAGGTATCTTAAGTACTACAATAACGGGTGAGTGGGTCATGCACAGTGGCTCACGCCTGTAATCCCAGCACTTTGGGAGGCCGAGGCAGGCAGATCCCTTGAGCTCAGGAATTCAAGAGAAGCCTAGGCAACATGGCAAAACCCCGTCTCCACTGAAAGTACAAAAAACTAGCTGGGTGTTGTGGCACACGCCTGTAGTCTCAGCTACTTGGAAGGCTGAGGTGGGAGGATGGCTGAAGCCCGATAGGTCCAGGCTGCAGTGCGCAGAGATTGCACCACTGCTTTCCAGCCTGGGCAACAGGGCAAGACCCTGTCTCAACAACAACAACAAAACCCAGATGAGTAAGACACAGGTCTTCCCCTAAACAAGGTTACAGTCTAATGGGCAGAAGGGCTAGACAGGGACTCAGATAAAATAATGCCAGGTAGAATGTGATCAGTGCCTCTGGAGGTGTGACAAGCCAATACGGTGAAGAACCAGGGGCAGGAAGATCATATCAAATCACGAGGCTCCAGAAAAACTACCAGCGTCCAGGAATGGTGGCTCACGCTTGTAATCTCAACGCTTTGGGAGGCTCAGGTGGGCTGATTGCTTGAGCCCAGGAGTTCAAGACCAGCCTGGACGACATGATGAAACCCCGTGCATACAGAAAATACAAAAATTAGCTAGGCATAGTGAGGGGCACCTGTAGTCCCAGTTACTCAGGAGGCTGAGGTGAGAGGATCGCTTGAACCAGGGAGGTTGAGGGAGGTCGAGACAGCAGTGAGCTGTGATCATGCCACTGCATTCTCCTGGGCTACAGGGCAAGCCCCTGCCTCAATTAAATAAAACAACAACAACAACAAAATAAAAAACTACTAGGGAGGGCCATGAGGCACAGAAGGATTGCACCAGGCAGAGATAGGAGATGAGAAGAGAGACATTTCAAGGTGATATATAAAGAATTACCAGGGGTTGAGGAGGCATATAGGGATATGTGTGGAGACACAGCTTGAAAGTCTTTAAGTCACATTGTGGAGCCTTGAACGACCGACCGTGGCGCTGACACTCAAGAGAGGCAGTGGGAAGCCAGTGAAGGTTTGTGTGTGTGTGTGTGCGTGCGCGCGCGCGCGCGCGTGTGCAGAGAAATAGCAGCATTAGAGATGATTCCCAGGCAGGGTGACTGGGCAGCCAAGGGAAGGCGCTGGCCTGCGCGGGATGAGGCAGTTGGGTTCTGGAGGGACCAAGCAATCATTCAGGTGCTGCCCATCAGACAACTGAAAAATCTTATGAGAGGTAGTGGCTAAGTCCCCTCCTGGGAGCACAGAGGAAGCATAAGGTTCTGGTTATCACCCTCAGGGGACCGTGACGTTGAAATAAGGACAGGACCAGGCAAAACGAATGCAGCCAAGAGGAAAAGTCAGAGAGAACAGCGAGGGGAGGTGGAAGTTTCAATAGAGAAATTGTAGCCATGGCTGAGATTCCCAGCACCGGAGTCCGGAATTAGTGCGTTTGAACGCCAGAGGCTTGGCAAGTCATGATTAGCAAAGGGACTTCAAAGAGTTTTGGGGCCTGTTTTATATCTGTGAAATGGGAATTATTTCTATCTCAAAGGTTTGAGGGGATTCGCTGAGAGAAACTTCTTAGCATGAGATCTGCAGAAACTAGAAGTCATGGAGAAAGCAGGGGCCAGAGGGAGGAGGAATCGGGCAGGCTGATCACTTGGAGTGTTCGCCTGAGTGTCTAGAAATGGAGGCAGCGACGTCAGGAAGCTCAAAACCTGTGCTTCAGCCCAGTTTGCAGAACGCCCTGTGAGGAGAATGGGTGAGCTGGGACTAGGCAGCTTCATCCTCGTTCCCATCCCCCAGCACTGCCCTTTTCCCGACGCTCCCATCTCGCCACGCTTCCCAACACACCCCCACCCTGGCTTCCCGCTCCGCTCCCGCTCCAGCCAGTCCCAGGAACCACAAGCGCATGCGCCCTCCGCGCCCCTCCCCAACTTTCCACGTTTCACTCCTCTCCCCTTTCCGCCTCAGCTCCGGCTCCACCGCCACGATTGGCCAGCCGACCACCCGGCCTTGGCCAATAAGCGCCGCCCTCTCGCCCCCGTGTTACTGGGTAGAAGAAAACAAAAACAAACAGAGCGAGAGGGGCCAGAGACTCTCCGAGGCGGCGGCAGAGCCAGAAGAGCGGGGTCGGGGCCGGCTGACCAGGGACCTGGGCGAGCAGCGGCAGGGGCCGGAGGGGTCAGTACCAGTAGGCGCGGCTCACACGCTCGGGAAGACTGCGCCCTCTCCCCCATCCCCCCTCGGAGGCAGCCGCACGATGGGAGGGGGCGGGGGCGTGGGGGCCGCGGCCCTGTCAGGTCCGGGCCAGCGGTGCGGGGCCCCGGCTGCCTCCTCGTAGCCCCATAGGTCCAGCCGCGCCCGCCCCAACGCCCCGGACTGCGCGCAGCCGGCCCGGTTCCCTCTTTCTGGGCCCAGCCTGGAGCGTGGTGGCGCGGGCCCGCCCCCTCCCGGAGCCCTCTTCCCACTGAGAGGGGCGCGCGGGACGCTTGCCCTCGAAGGTCTCCCTCAACCCCCCTCCCGCTCTGGCGGAGGTTGAATTCAGGGGCCGGGATTGGAAGGCGTGTTTCCGGCTGGACTGAAATCCTGTGAGGAAGATTCGCGCCCTCCCCGCCCCCTGCTCTCCCTGGGAATTCTCTGAAGATGCGCCCCCCTGCTCGGCGTGACCCTGGAGCTCCGTTCCTGGCCCCGGCCCAGCCCCTTCCGGGGGCCGACCCGGGCTGGGGACTTCGGGGGTCCTGGCCTGAGCCCGCTGCGGGAGAAAGGGTCCGGCCGCTGTGGGGAGGGACCGCGCGCTAGCCTCACTGGGGGGGCCCTAGGAGGCGAACACGTGCCCGCCGCCCGAGCCCCGCGCGAACTTCGCCGAGCCAGTCCTCCGGCAAAGGGTCTCTTTTTTTTTAGTTCAGGTAAAATATAATCTCCCAGAGAAAACAAAGCTGGGAAGGGAGCCCCCTTTCTGTGAAACGCATGCCGTCTGCTGCATTTGTCAGTTTGATGCTGTAACGTACATGGAGTTTTGCAAGAGCTTCAAAACTGTCTGCAGACGTCAATGTCGCCCACCTACCCCTTGTGAGAACTCGCTACCTAGCCAGCGACTGTGTAGTGTCTACAAATGATGAAAACGATCAGAAATGCGACTACATGTCTGGCAAAAAAGGGTTTCCCTTGTTTTTTAACTTGTATTTTTACTTTAATTTTTATGATTTTGATAACGTGACTTTTTTTGGGAAACCACCAAGTGCTTTTTAAGCAAGGAGTTACTGGCATTTATACCCTTAATATTCCTTCATTATAGGCTTATTGAATACCTTAATATTTCAGTAAGTGTCTTGGAATTATAATTGATTGGCTTTTTCTGTGGTACTAATGTGAAAGGAAAAATAATTGTTAGGACTGCAAAAATAAATGCCACTTGAATATTATCTGTAGTGCTCACTTTTGCATTACTGTAGTAGAATGCTTTTAGCTGGTTTTAAGCTGCTAATTAGCTGTTTGTAGCCGGAGAATGAATACAAGTAATCCTAGTTAATAAATGGCCAAAGCTTGACTCCCCAAAATGCCAGAGCAATTTATGAGGTATAGTTCAGGAAATACATATATATTTCGTGGGAGAGTGGAGGGTCTATCTCTTAGGGAATGTTTTGGCAATTGAATACTTCCGATTGCTTGTTTCATGTAACACTGAAGAAAAGGACAGTGTTTAATGTCAGCCTTCATTTTCTTCTAACTTGTATGTATAGTTTTCTCATCGAAAAATCATTTTTGTAGGTTAGTATGAAGGAAATAGGGTTTGGATTTTTTGCTTTATATTTTCTTGTTTGGGCCAAGTAAGGGTGGTTAAATAAATTGAAAAAAATCCTACTACTTTAAAGAGAAGAAAAACGTAGAACATGTCTTATGCTTATCTAAACTCTTAAAACGTGTTTGTTGCTCTCAAATATGACTTGAGTTCTTGATCAGGTTATCATTGCCTAACGACACAGGACTATTAAGATAACTTTGTTTTTATCTTAATAAAAGAGATGATAGTCATTTCCTGACAGTTTTCTTTGTTTGACGGAATGCCTTCTGTATAATAGTTTAAAATAATTATTTTTAGTGTTTGGAAAACAGCATTTAAAAGTTTGATTTAACAGCAGAAGTCTGTTTTAATAAGCTTCTGGTAACCCTTGAAAATAATCTTCCTGTGGGTTATTAAAATCTTGGATTGAACTTGTGCAAACAGTACTGGATTTGGAAGGTCTGAATTCTCGTCCTGGCTGTTTCACTAAGCAGCTGGCTGTCGTTGGACATATCACCTATCCTCTCTGAATCTGTTTAGTTGTGTGTAAGGTGGAATACTTACCTGAAGATTGTTCTGTAAGGTACATTAAATAATACATGTACAATTCTTTTTGAATTGTAAAGGGCTTTATAAACATTAGTTATAATCATTTCACTTATTGGGCTCTGCAGAAAATATTCTCTCAAAGGTTATGCTTTCATCAAGAATGAAAAAGACTTTGTAATGGAACTCTAAAAAACTGAAACACATATGACATTATTCCTTTCCTATATGTAATTCATGCATGGAATTAAAACAGAATGTAGCCTTTTCAGCCATGAAGGATGCTGAATGTTTAGATTTGCAAATCATTTTTGTTCATGTATTTATATGAATCTCTACATATTTTTAAGATTTTTTTTCATATCTAAAGTTGGCGGGAGTTGTATTAAAAAGTGATTTTAAAGATTCACATTATTTTATTCTAAATAGAATTAGAGAATGATTTCACCGTTTTGTTAAGTTCCCAAGCAATATGATAGCATGTTAGTCTGAGGATTATGCCATAGCAAGAAGCTTATAGGCCGGGTAGTGGCTCACGCCTGTAATCCCAGCACTTTGGGAGGCCGAGGCGGGCGGATCATGAGGTCAGGAGATCGAGACCATCCTGGCTAACACGGTGAAACCCCGTCTCTACTAAAAATACAAAAAATTAGTTGGGCGGGGTGGTTGGCACCTGTAGTGCCAGCCACTCAGGAGGCTGAGGCAGGAGAATGGTGTGAACCTGGGAGGCGGAGCTTGCAGTGAGCCAGAGATCACACCACTGCACTCTAGCCTGGGCAACAGAGCAAGACTCCATCTCAAAAAAAAAAAAAAAAACCTTACAATTTTAACACAAGGTCCATTTGTTTTTGCTTTGCAAAATAGTACCCTTTTCTGAAGAAAAGGGCTATAAACTTGTGTTAGCAAATAATAGTATATAATGTGGAATTTAAAAGTCAGTTTCACCTTTGAGTCCCAGGAGGCTCTGCATATATCATTGTTATCCTTAAATGACATCTAACAGTAGGTTACGTTATATGGAAAAAAATGTGCTTTTCTGTAATTATTAGGCATTTCCATTAATTTGTGCATTTTATATCTCTGAAGAGCACACTGCTAGCAGCCTGATTGTAAATGACTGGAAGGACTTATAACCAACCTATGTGACTTAAACATACACTTAAGTACTCTAAACCACTATTTAAAAAATACTTCTAGAGAGATTCTGAAATCTTAATTTGGTTGCACTTTTTCTGGTAATATATTTTTTGAAAACTATTTTGATATTTCTTTCATATAACATTGGATCTGTATCACTAAGTTAATTGTCTAAAAGGTAACTGATTTCATCAAACCTTCCAGGATTAATAATTTTTAAGCCATTTTGAAACTGAGGCCTAAAATACTGAGATGCTTATCTTGTTGTACTTACTCCTTTCTGAAATGATCAGATTTTTAAAAAATGGATTTCTCATATAAGTAATATTATCAAAAAAGCTGATTTTAAAAGTTTCTCCCAATCTCAAAGTCTTATTCTGGTAATTATAGACCTAGGTAATGAGTGGCAGATATATCTGCCTTTCAGATATGCCGTAATGTGAAAAATAACACAGTCATGTGATATTCTTTATTAACTAAAACTGTGTTGTTTTTATTTTGGAGTAGTTCTCATAATTCATTGGTAGGGAACTATCCAGTATTTATATTCCTATATATGTATATCAGATTAATTTTGAGGCTTAGTATTCCTAAAAGATTTGGATGTGTGTATTTTTTTTAACTTGACATAACCACATATCGCAAACATATCTTTTAATTCCAATTAAAGGGGTGCTTTGGCACATGCTGAAATCTGGAATTTTTTTTGACTTAGATAAATTTATCAAGAAGATTGGAACCAAATGTTAATTAGGGTAAGTTGTCTTTGAAAGTAAAGTGAACTCTTTTATTTAATGGAATTATGTTTTTTTTTGTTGTTTGTTTGTTTTTACAGTGTGCTTAAGTAAGTTTAATTCAGCTTAATTACATCAGTTTAAAAGATGTTGAAGCTTTCTTTTTTTGTTTTAAAAAAACAGATTCTGAAGGAAGACTTCCATTTGGTAATTTGTTTAATCAGTGCAAGTGAAATTAAGGAAAAATGGATGTAGAAAGTGAGCAGATACTGAATGTAAACCCTGCAGGTAAGTAAGAATTTCCTTTTTTTTTTTTTTCTTTTTTTCTTCGTCTTGGGATGAGATCTTGCTCTGTCACCCAGGTTGGAGTGCAGTGGTGTGATCATGGCTCGCTGCAGTTTCCACTTTCCTAGGCTTAAGAGATCCTCCCCTATCTCAGCTTCCTCAGCAGCTGGGACAACAGGCATGTGCCACCACACCAGGCTAATTTTTTATTTTTTGTAGAGAGAGAATTTCACTATGTTGCCCGGGCTGAATATCTTGAACCTTGACTATGTTGTGAGTAAGCTTCAGACCATTCCATATTTTATAAAAACATGATAGAAAAACTATCTTTAAATACTGCTTTATTCATGCTATAAGAAAACGGGCTATATTATTTTTAAAGTCAGGTTTGTGATTTTTATTTTCATGGGAATTCATTACACGTCCTATTTTTCTGCGTATCCTTTCACATTCCACACATTCCTATCCTGAATTATGTAGTACAGAACAGAGAAGAATAGTGAGCCTGCTTATTTTCACATGGGCTAGTTAGTGATTTCTATAATATTAACTTACTGGTATCTTTTGATATCTTTCTTAACGAATAATTTTTATATTCTGAATTACCTAGGGTATTTTCCCTAATTCTCCATGGTGCTTCAATAGTATGTTATTATCATAAAAATGAACAAAGTTTTGTGGACTAGATGACCAAATGTGAGTAGCTCAAGACGATTTGAAATGTATTTATAGTTTTCAAAATCATCTCCCCAAAAAGGTAATTAGAATTGTATAATATCTGAATAGTGAGAACAGTTCATATTGGTATACTTTAGATAATTCTTTGCCTTATAATTTTATTAATATTGAAAGCTGTGTATTTTCTGTCATTTTAAGTGTATTTCATTACTACATCTTTATTTCTTCAATGACAACTCACTATTGTTTACAACATACATAGTTTTCTTTGATCTGAACAAACATGTTGAATTTGAAGCTTCTTTACCATTGTTTATTTACAGATCTTTTTAAAGTGTGGTAAAAAATTGAAAAAATTTTTATGTAATTAATGATCATTTCTGTGCTGCTATGTACAGAAGCTGTATGAGTATGCTTTAGGGTTATAAATGGGTAATATATACCTACTTAATTGAGATGGGGATGGTAATAGAGTTTAAGAATATATTTTACATATAGGTAATTGCTACTTTTCTGCACTGTCCAGTATAGTAACCACTAGCTACATGTGATTATTATTACTCCTGGGCTCAAGTGATCCTCCCTCTTCAGCCTCCTCAGTAGCTGGATTACAGGTGTGTGCACCACTGCGCTTCGCCACATGTGTTTGTTGAGTACTTGAAATGTGGCTACTCTGAGTTGAGATGAAGGTCAACTATCTCAATAATTTTTTACATTGCTTGCATGTTGAGATGATATTATGGTTATATTAGATTAAATAAAATTTATTTAAATTAATTTCACCTGGTTTTACTTTTTAATGTGGTTACTGGAAAATTTAAAATTTCTTATGTGACTTGCATTCTATTTCTATTAGAAATAGAAACATAGCTTTAAAATGTATACTTTTTGTTCCTAACTATAATAAGACCTAGTTTTAACCCTGTTCTTGGTGCTTCTGTCCAGCACTGCCTTAAAATAAAAAACTTGTTCTTCAATATTTGGATAGGCGTAAGACAGACCCTCTTTGTAGTAAGTTCTTTCCATAGCAATCCAAGTCACACTCTTACTCTTTTACTTGGAGGAAGTAGGTTATTTATTCTGACCTTCAGTTTCTTAGTGTATAAAATTGGGATATAAACACCCTCTGTATAGATTTATAATTAGGATTTAGTGAGATACTGTATATGTGTGTTAAGTCTGTGAAGCACATAGTAGGTATGTAATACATGAAAATGTGGTAATATTCTAATTATGCCACTCATTGGACACCACTAATTGAAAATGTGATTTTCGGGTGCTGTGGTCATATACAATTAGAGTGGTTACTATTGAGATGTCAGAATTCAGAAAGAGGGAATTAGTACACAATAGAAAACAGTTTTGAAGTCATCACATTCTGTACTCAGGTTATCATTTTAATTTTGGTTTTCTTAAAGTCAGCTCAATAGGGGCTATGGAACTCCAACACTTAGGTTAGTATGAATAACAAAATATAAAGCAATTAATATAAACATAGGTTAAAAATTATAAGGTCAAATATATAAATTATACTGAGAGAGAATGTTTACTGCTGCAGAGACATAAACATACTTGAAAGAATATTAAAATGGTTGAAGAAAAGAAAACTTGATTATGGGAAATAGATACATTTAAATTGAATACTCCAAGGGACAGTTTAAGACATTTTATTATAGTTCTGAGTCCTGTGTCTTCTGGACTAGTTTTGTGGTTCACCTTAATAGTGCAACGATGAAAGCGCTATGTTACAGGTAGATATTTAATGTTTTTCTCAACCATCCACTCTTACATGAAAATGTCATCTAATTTATCTGATCCTGGTCTTTCTGCCCCTTCTACTTAATCATTTTTGTTTATCTCTCTTTACTTTCACTCCCTTGTCCATTTTTCTTTAGCTGTCAATACTCTGCGATATTCCAGTTTTGTATTTTCTGTAGTTATAGTCATATGGGATTAAAAATATGGGTTTGAATCCTAGCCATAATCCTTTCTAGATATGTAACTTCTTGTGAAACACATTCCTTCTGTAAAATGAGGATAAACAGTTTCTTTCTACAGCTTTTGAGGCTTACAGACCACATATGTAAAGTGCCTAGCATAGAACCTGGTATCTAATAGGTACCATGTAGTGTGGAACCTGGAATCTAATAGTTGACAATAGTAGTGGTAATGATGAAAGAAACAGTACTACGGCTGCTTCCACTAAGACTGTAATTACTGCTGATGGTTGTGATGATGTCCCAAACACACCATCCTAACACCGGCTTCTCACCAGTTCGAAAACTTTTAAGGCATTGTTCCACTTCTCTTTAATCGTAGATACATTCTGCTTAAAAGCCTTTATTATTTTCTTTAAAAGTATAACATTATTATTTTCCCACAGTTACTACCCTTGCTCTTTACCAGTTAGCTTGTGACTGAATTACTGAAACATTTTCTTAGTGGTTTCCCACTTTATACATACTCTTTTTGTAATATACTCAATATTCTTCTGCCAAATGAATCCCTCCCATCTCCTTCCTATGATATCTAACTTAAGCTCTGACAATTTTAGTGTGGGAGTAGTTAGCAGTGATTCTGGTGAGGTAAGCAAGGGCAAGATCAAGTTACAAGGTAAAGAGTTTACATTTTGCCCAGCTGCGGTGGCTCACGCCTGTAATCCCAGCACTTGGGGAGACCGAGGCGGGCGGATCACGAGGTCAGGAGATCAAGACCATCCTGGCTAACACAGTGAAACCCTGTCTCTGCTAACAACACAAAAAAATTTGCCGGGCGTGGTGGCGGGAGCCTGTAGTCCCAGCTACTTGGGAGGGAGAGGCAGGAGAATGGCGTGAACCTGGGAGGCGGAGCTTGCAGTGAGCTGAGATTGTGCCACTGCACTCCAGCCTGGGCGACAGAGCGAGACTCCGTCTCAAAAAAAAAAAAAAAGAGTTTACATGTTTTGTGACATAATGGGATTACTTTTAAAGGATCTTCAGTGAGGGCATGCATGAGAAAATCAGCCTTCATTCAGTATAGTTTGAAGACTGCAGGCAGGGAGACTACTTAGGAGACTAGTGAAAAAATTTGGCTCTAATAGATGATTTTGTTTACAATAAAACATTCCCACCTTCCTAAGTATGTCAAGAATTGTAAAGATTTAAACACATGTAGGCTTTTTATAGGTTGATGAAAATTTTTGGTTTGAATATATCTTAAAACGTTAAAGTCCATGCACATAGACCTGACATGTTATAATTATCTTTAGGCATATAGAAAATGATTTGAGTGATTCAGCTCTGATTTGAGTTAACAATAATGAACAAAACTCTGGCCCAGTGGTAGCTAATTCAGTAGCCTTTCTGACTTAAAGAGCTTTCAGGGCAAAGCCAAGTGCCTCCACTTGATCTCCATCGAATTTGAGTATGAAGGACACTCTGCTAGGTGATGGGGATACAGAGAAGGACATACAGTCTAGTTGTGGTTTCTCATTTGAAGCGTATGACTTAGTTGGAAGAAAAAGACTGTTATATAAAAAGAAAGTGCTTTCCATGACGTGTTGAATGAATAGTATGTGAGCAATTAGTGTTACTGTAGCTAGAGTTGTAAGGGAAGTTTTAATGGAGGGAGTAAGACTTGGGCTATATCCTAAAGGATTTTGATAACTGAAAATAACAATGAGGGTGACATTCTAAGTAGGGGAACCACTGGAAACTCCAGTATGTTGATCTCTTTTAGAAGAATCAATTTTATATAGGCTGGAAGATTTTCAGGATGGTAAGTAATATGAGAACAGTTTAGGGAGATGAATTAGGACTTTGAGATGATGGCTTTTCTTGAAAGCAAACTTTATCTTGAGGCAGTAAAGCACCAGCAGTTCAGCTTAACAATCATATGGATTATTTGCTAAATTCCTTTCGTTCTTTTTTGGATTACTAATAGATCTTAAGTATTTATACCTAGTTACGGGATGTTTGGCAAATCATTTAAACATTCTCAGCCTTAGTTTCCTTATCTGTCCTCAATGTTATAATAACTAACTGCCAAACTTGTGCATAAATAAATGATAGAGTGTCTAGTACAGTGCCTGATAAATAATAGTAGGCATTCTATAAATATTAGTTTGTGTCTCTTCTCAAGATGCTTTGTCTTTTCTTAATATCTCCAATTGCTTAACTCTTAGCTCATAAAAGTCTAAGGGTTTTATATTTGGTGTTGCTGTTAGCATAGATTTTATGATCTAAACACGTGAAATAACATGCTTCTTTTGGTAAACTGTTAAAATTCAGTGCCTTGGTTTACTTTCCTTGATAATGTGAAAAATAATCTTATTTAGTTGTTGTTTATTAGATTGAAGTAGATGAAATTCCCAATATGCGACTGTAATTTACCCACAAAAATGGTCGTGTCATGTGATTCAACCTAATCTAACTTACCACTATGTCTGTAAAACAGTAGATACTTAAAATACTTAGAATTTTCTTTCACCCCGTCTCTACTAAAATACAAAAAAAAAAAATTAGCCGGGCGTGGTGGCGGGCGCCTGTAGTCCCAGCCACTTGGGAGGCTGAGGCAGGAGAATGGCGTGAACCCGGGAGGCGGAGCTTGCAGTGAGCTGAGATCCGGCCACTGCACTCCAGCCTGGGCGACAGAGCGAGACTCCGTCTCAAAAAAAAAAAAAAAAAAAAAGAATTTTCTTTCTTCATTTTTCTCTTTAAGATCCTGATAATTTAAGTGACTGTCTCTTTTCTGGTGATGAAGAAAACCCTGGGACTGAGGAAATAAAGAATGAAATAAATGGAAATTGGATTTCAGCATCCTCCATTAATGAAGCTAGAATTAATGCCAAGGCAAAAAGACGACTAAGGAAAAACTCATCCCGGGACTCTGGCAGAGGCGATTCGGTCAGCGACAATGGGAGTGATGCCCTTAGAAGTGGAGTAACTGTGCCAACCAGTCCAAAGGGAAGGTTGCTGGATAGGCGATCCAGATCTGGGAAAGGAAGGGGACTACCAAAGAAAGGTTGGTATATATCATGTCCAACAAATGGAAGATAAACAAGTGGAAAAAAATTGTCTGGTTCTTGTACTACAATTTCCTTGTTCTAGGAATGAGAGAAATTAAAACAGTGATAATATAAGGCTTTACAGTTTGTATATATTTTTACTTAGTAATAAGGTGAGGACCATCTCACTTTTTCTTTAGGTTGATCTTTTTTCTTGTTTGAGTAGATTTAATTTTCTTTAGCAAAATGTTAACGGTTTATTTCCAGCAAAATATGCACTGATGTTTTTCACTGTTACGAGTTTTGCATATGTTCTTTAAGTTTGAAAGGAGTCAGAAATCCATCATACTTATTTAATTAATATAATTATGTTCATTACTACTACTAGTAAACATAAATTTGATTGATAACATCTGGATCTGAATTTTAATGTTTTCCGAGATCTGGTTGTGAGTTCTCATTAGCTCTTTATTTTGGGTTCTGTAGTGCATTGGTCTGTTTCACTGCTGTATCTCTAGTACCTGAAATAGTGACTAGCACATCATAGACAAATATTTGTTGATTAAGAGTTTTCTGATGATTTCATCATCTTTTGAATGGTGGGAACTTCAATTTATAGTGTAGGTTTCTTGTAAAATGTTTTTGTGGTGTCAAAAATTATTTTTGTTGAATGGCTCTGCAATCATGGTTTATATCAAAATGAAACCTGGTTATCAGATTCTGTTTTGGTCTGATGGCAAGGATATAGTTGGTACAAAATAAAACCCTCCAAAAACAGAAATGTTGGTGACATTGTAAAGATTCTTTAAAAAATAATGTAGTGCATTGGTCCTTAAAACATTTCAGTAAGTTGATGTAGAAAAGCAACTTCGAAAATTGGAATTGTTAAGCTTCTATTGGTTGTTTTGTATTTAGAAAATAGAATTTTCAGGGCTGTTAATGCTTAAAAGCAATTAGTATTGTTTTCTATATTTGTAATATATTGCTTAATAGTGTGGTTTAATGTGTACTTTTATATTTAAAGAGTACTGTATTTGACTTTAAAATATTTGATGGTGGTTACTGTCCTTTTTTGTCAAATAATTTTTCCCTTGTTGAGTTTTCTATGCTACGCTTTACTGGCCCAGCATGTTTCTTTTTGTCTTGGTCCCAAAGAAATGTCGAATAAAATTTAGAGCTCAGCTGCAATATCATACCCTTTGAGGTCCTCAGTATAGCTATTTTTTATCTTTATTTGTTTTTGCTTTTATTTTAAAGTATCTGCTTTTTTAGTTTTTAACTTCATAAGCTATTTGAACTTAATGTTTTCAGAAATATTGAAAGAGTGGTCTGAACAAAAAGGAAACCAATAGGGAAAGAAAACTGGAAAAAAAAGTAACATAGACATTAAATACAAATTTTTTTAGCTGTTATTTAACATCGGAACATTTAGGATTATTTTAGATTTCAACAAATTGATGAATTTTATGTTTTTTCTTTCTCAATTCTAAACTTTTTCAGGTGGTGCAGGAGGCAAAGGTGTCTGGGGTACACCTGGACAGGTGTATGATGTGGAGGAGGTAGATGTGAAAGATCCTAACTATGATGATGACCAGGTATCAGTGCTTTGCTTTTTCATAATATTTAAAATGTTTATGAACTTTTTTGACTTCATGTTTGTAGTTTACTCATACATGTGTCAAATCATATATATATATGTTTTGGATTAGGAAACCAAGTAAACTGACAGTAATATATGCATAACTTTCACTTGGTTTCCGTAGTGAGTCAAAAATAGCTCTTTACAAATTCACTTAGGATTATTAAGTTGACCATTTTTCAGTAAATTCTGTTAATATAGTTTGTTTCTATAGTAATTATAATTGAGAATATCTTCTTTTGAATATTATGAGTTAGAGATACTAGGTTGCTTTTAAATATTACCGTTTAGAATGGTAACTAATTTTGTTTTGGGGACGTGCATCTTTTAGGGATAATGCTGAAAATGTAAATTTTTAATAAGATTGTGTAGTGAATTTTTAATATTTTTTTAATGGAAATTTTAAAGTAGAATAGTATAATCTGCTTGTACTCTTCTCTTAGCTTTACAAACTTAAATAATTACAAACTCATAGGCAGTCTTGTTTCATTCCATTTACTCTCTGTCTTCTCTTGGCCTGTTTGCCCTACCCTGTTTTGGATTATTTTGAAGCAAATCCCAAACATTTTGATTATGTTTTTTGAAAATCGTGTCTTTGCATAAGGTAAGACACGGTGATGGAAATTTTAGACAGGAAAATGTTAAAGAGTATATGTTACATTGTTTTTATTGTGTGTTGTATGTATGTATTTAACTGTTTTAAGTAATAGTTGGACATGGAAATATTTCTAAGAGAATATGACAAATATGAAACTAGTAGGATTCAAGTACTGTAGAATCTTTGCTAAAAATGTCTTAATCTTTCAAGTATATGTTTTTAGGCTGAAGCCAGTCACAGGTTGCAAATATAGCAGTCTCCTCTTATCCGTGGTTTCACTTTCCGCAGTTTCAGTTATCCATGGTTCAGTGTGGTTTGAAAATACTGATTGGAAACTTTCAGAAGTAATTCAAAAGTTTTAAATTGCATGCCATTCTGAGTAGTGTGATGAGATCTCCCGCTGTCCAGCTTCATCCACCTCATCCTGCCTAGGATGTGAGCCATTCCGTTGTCCAGTGTGTATCTGCAATGTATACACTACTCATGCATTCGTCACATGGTAGCTGTCTAGGTTATCAGATTGAAAAAACAGTATTTATTGGGTTTGGTACTATCTGTGGTTTCAGGCATCCTCTGACAGGGCTTGGAACATACACCCTGTAGATAAGGGGGGGCACTACATTTCAGAGCTTGTTTTGCATGGGGAGAGAGGAGTGGTTCGATGATGTATGTTAATCTTCTTTTTGAAATTTCAATTGAACAGTGCTTTTTTCCTTAGAGATTTTTTTCTGTCACTACAACCTTGATCTTTGTGTTATACTTTTTATTATAATAATGCTAATCGTGAAGGCTTTGGTTTCTGCTTCATTTTTTCTAAAAGTGAAGTTTTAATTAAAATACCATATATGATAGGAAGCCATCATGAAGCTTTTTGGTTACCGAAAGATTGGTTT
Source organism: Macaca mulatta (assembly GCF_049350105.2). NCBI lineage: Eukaryota > Metazoa > Chordata > Mammalia > Primates > Cercopithecidae > Macaca > Macaca mulatta. The sequence continues at coordinate 123,067,735 of NC_133414.1, forward strand.
TGAGAGAGACATAAACATTTTGAGAGAAAAAATTAAGACATGGGGGTTGGGAGCAAATTATGTATTTGCTATGGTTAATGGCTCTAATCTATATATTGGCTTATTCTGATTTTGTAAAAGAGCAGTGACATACACATTCTACTATTTTTATTATTATTTTATTACTATTTTCTAGCTTTGTTGTCCATGCTGGAGTACAGTGATGAATTAATTATAGCTCACTGCAGCCTCAAACTCTTGGGCTTAAGAGAGCCTTCTGCCTCAGCTTCCTGAGTAGCTAGGACTACAGGTGCAGGCTACCATGCCTGGCTAATTTTTAAAATTTTTTTGTAGAGATAGGGTTTTGCTGTGTTGCCCAGGCTAGTATTGAACTCCTGGCCTCAAGTGAACCTCCTGCTTTTGCTTCCCAAAGTGTTAGGATTGTAGGTGTGAGTCTCCTTGCCTGGCCTAGATTCTGTTTTTATGTGATGAATGTATGTAGCATGTCTTTGTCTTGTGCTAAGTGGGGATTATTAACTACTTAGAATATAAAATTATACAACAATTTCATTTGTTTATTTGCATTTTGTTTTTTATAACTCTTACTCCCTTTTCCCCTCACAGGAGAACTGTGTTTATGAAACTGTAGTTTTGCCTTTGGATGAAAGGGCATTTGAGAAGACTTTAACACCAATCATACAGGAATATTTTGAGCATGGAGATACTAATGAAGTTGCGGTAGGTTTAAAGTTGCAAGTGTAATTTATTTAATATAGGAGAGAAGACATCTTTTATAAGCAAAATACATCTAGAATGATCTTGGGTCACTGAATAAATTTAATCATTTTCTTTTGCATGAGTGAATTTCTAAGAAATGGAATAAAATCTCATTACATTAAAATAGTTATATATTTGGGATGTGATGAGAGCTATATGCCATTTTCTTCTCTGAAAAATGACAATATTTTAATAATTTTTATAATGATAATTTGTAATGTATATGAATTTATAAAATCTGTTTTTATAATTTATAAGATATAATTTTAGCAGTTTGAGGGCACTTATAGACCCCCCTGAAACCTCTTCAGGGACCTCAGACAAGAATGCCTGACATAGTTTCATTTTTTTGACATTTATTTCAAGTATATTCAGAAGTAGGATAAAATTTCTTTGTACTTTGTCCAAAAAAAAAACCCCACAAATAATAAAGATTTGAAAAAGAATTAGAAACCATGAGAATAATTATGAATTGTTCATAAAGTAAATTTAGGATAAAATAAAACTATTGGTCAGTTAGGATTATTGAATTAAAGTAATATAATTGTAACCCTTAGAAGACTTTGATCATTTAGATTCTTAAAATTTAGACTAGACTTTTATGATTTGTCTGGTACTGTGAGGTTTGTTATCTTTGGATTTGTAGGATTTGAATATAAGACAAATATTTGTTCTGTGCATACCATCTGGAGGAATTTGTAATAGGTGATTCTTGCCCTTTTGAAGCCCAGTCAAGTGAAAGAAATGATATGTAAACAGATTATTAAAGTATGTGAAACATTCTGTTATAGAGGAAAAGTTTCCATGAGTCTGTGAGGGCAGGGACTGTTGAAATCTTGTTATCTACCTCGCATAAGACCATCTGTATACTACATATCTATTAACTGAGTAGGTTTGGAAAGCATAAAATAGAGAGTAATAGTAGAGATGATTCTCTGCTGTTCTGAAGGATGGTGAGGAGTTCGCCAGTTAAGATAGTTTTCCAGGAAAGAGGAGTATCGTGTTTGAGGGTAATGGATTAGTTGTTAAAGTGCAGTCAATGAAGATGAACTGTAGTGAGTGAGAAGAGATTACTAACAAGGACACCAGTTAGGTGGCTGTAAAATAGTTCTGGCACTCTCTTAGTAGTGTATCATGATTTAAAGATTCTAAGAAAACTTTCATTAAAGAGGAGGGCACTCTAACTGAATTAGAACTTAGCTTCTAGAGTCAGTCTACCTTTATTCCGCTTTCAGTTTGGCTACTCCAGCTGTGTGCCCTCTCTGCTTTGAGTATGATAGGTATGATAATTTAATACTCAAAGGGCTATTTGAGTATTAAATAAGATAATATAAATAAAGAGGCTATTATAATGCCGGATACATTAGTCAATAAGTATTAGCTGCAGCTATTATATTTCTAGTAGGAAATTTTAAATTTACCCCAGAATTTTAAACCAATAATCCCATTTAAAAACAGTTGTTTAAGATCTAATTTTAAACTTGATACAGAAGTGTAAAGTGAATTTTTATTTCAAGAGAAGGCTTTGAAGAAAAGTAGTATATAAATAGCTTATGATAATGTAAAATGAATTTCTCCACAAATTCTCATAAAACAGTATTTATAGAAATAATAGATTGTAAGGCAGGTTAGTTACTCCTAATACCAATCTTAGCAATATTATGTAGTTTAATGAACTAGCCATGAGCTGCATAATGATGTTTCCATGACAGACTGCATATATACCTGTGGTCTCAAATAATACTCTTTACTATATCTTTTCTGTGTTTAGATAGGTAACCATTGTGTTATAGTTGTCTACAGTATTCAGTATAGTAACATACTATACAGGTTTGTAGCCCAGGAGCAATAGGTTATACCATATAGCCTACATGTAGGCTATGCCATTTAGGTTTGTGTAAGTACACTCTATAATGATTGCACACTGATGAAATCACCTAAATGGTGAATTTCTCAGAATGTATCCATGTCGTTAAGTGACCCATGACAGTATTTTAAATGTATTTCACATTTTTGAATTTAGCGATGTTAAGGCAGTTAAAGCTTGACAAAGTGGATCAATGTCTAATTTATGCACAGGGAAAAAAGGTGTATTTATCCTATCTCCTAAAACATGACTGTGTCTTTTGATTATTTCCAAAGAGTGAGAGGTAAAGACATATAGATAAAAGCTTGATTTTTCAAATATAAAATTTTATTGAACTGTAGGTAGTGATACACGTTAAAAATGTTTTTAAATTATTTTTTTGAACAGGAAATGTTAAGAGATTTAAATCTTGGTGAAATGAAAAGTGGAGTACCGGTGTTGGCAGTGTCCTTAGCATTGGAGGGGAAGGCTAGTCATAGAGAGATGACATCTAAGCTTCTTTCTGACCTTTGTGGGACAGTAATGAGCACAAGTGATGTGGAAAAATCATTTGATAAATTGTTGAAAGATCTACCTGAATTAGCATTGGATACTCCTAGAGCACCACAGGTTTGTATGATTCTTCTTTTTGTTCATTCCCTCCCACGACTATACTCCTAATTGTGGAAGTAATGTATACTCCTAGGAAATTTTAGTAGATGGAAGGGGATGGCCCACATTTCCTACCACACCGAACTACCCCTCTAACATTTCGGTGTATTTTTTCCTAGTTCTTTTGTTTTTTAAACATGGTCTTCATCATGCTATAAATTTAATGTTACATTGTACTTTTCCCCCATGATCTGTGTAGTTTTTAGTTCTTTTTTTTTTGTTTTGCCATATATATAGTCTTTATTATATGTAGTTGTTTTATTAACTAAGATTTTTTAAAAATGTAGGTTACGATTGCTTCACTAATGTTTATTATAAAAAGTCAGGAATAAGACTCTTCCCTTTTGTAGCTTTAAAAACATGTGAAATTGTTATTGTCAAAAGTTTTTAATCAAGGTAAAATCATTTTACCTAAAACATTAATTTAGAAATAGAATATAGGCATGTCAGTTCCTAAATGCTGTTTCTGTTATACTTATGACAGACAGTAGTCTGTATGAGATATTGAGTGGTGATTCTAATGCAGACATTTTTTCCTTTTATACCAATACACGTACTGTAACAAAATGATTATGTAAGTTTATATTTATTGTAGAATTTTTGAAAAATAAAAGCCGGAAAGAAGAAAGGCCAGCAAAAACTGCTACTGGTGTTAAGTTTTCCATTCTCCTTTCTGTGGGTATATATCAGTGTATGACTTCTATAAATCCTTAATTTTTTTAAATTAAAAAAATGGAATCATACCATGTATGCTATTTTGTAAACTTGATTTTTCTCATACCATGAAATATGGTAAATATCTTTCCCTGTGGCCACATAATATACCATTTTACATATATACCATTGAACCATAGCTTTATTTTTGGACACTAATTTCCATTTTTTATAATAAGTAATGCTGTGAACATACTTCCAGCTATTTCTATACAACTTTTCTTTCTCCACAAGATAAATTCCTTTGATTAGTTTTTGAGAGAACCTAGTCTTTTTTTTTTTTTTTTTTTTTTTTGAGACAGAGTCTTGCTCTGTCGCCCAGGCTGGGGTGCAGTGGCCGGATCTCAGCTCACTGTAAGCTCTGCCTCCTGGGTTTAGGCCATTCTCCTGCCTCAGCCTTCCGAGTAGCTGGGACTACAGGCGCCCACCACCTCGCCCGGCTAGTTTTTTGTATTTTTTAGTAGAGACGGGGTTTCACCGTGTTAGCCAGGATGGTCTCGATCTCCTGGCCTCGTGATCCGCCTGTCTCGGCCTCCCCAAGTGCTGGGATTACAGGCTTGAGCCACCGCGCCCGGCCTCCTTTTTTTTTTTTTTTTAAGAAGACTTCACTTGACCTTAAATCATTCATTTAACCCCAGCACTTTGCGAGGCTGAGGCAGGCAAATCACGAGGTCAGGAGTTTGAGACCAGCCTGGCCAAGATGGTGACACCCCGTCTCTACTAGAAATGTGAAAATTAGCCAGGCATGGTGGCGTGCGCCTGTAGTCCCAGCCACTTGGGAGGCTGAGGCCGAAGAATTACTTGAACCCGGGAGGTGGAGGTTGCAGTGAGCTGAGATCACGCCACTGCACTCCAGCCTGGGTGACAGAGCGAGACTCTGTCTCAAAAAAAAAAAAAAAAAAAAATCATGTACTATGTATTCAGGCAGTGTGCAAGGTGGTAGGAATTCATTAGTGAGCACAACAGAGGTGGCCCCCACTCTGGCACTTAACTTGAAGGTTAAGATGTGGGAGTGTATGCCAGGCATAACAGGTACTACATAGGCTTTTTTTTTAAAAAAAACTTCCAGCATCTTTCAGGTACTGACTGTGTACTTCAGCCAATCATCATCATTTATGTATTTAGAAATTGTGTCCTATAAAAGTTATTTAAGATTTTTTTATATAGCTCTTTTTTTTTTTTTCCTTATTACAGTTGGTGGGCCAGTTTATTGCTAGAGCTGTTGGAGATGGAATTTTATGTAATACCTATATTGATAGTTACAAAGGAACTGTAGATTGTGTGCAGGCTAGGTAAGTAAATCAGTTTTCCTACTTAGAATTTCAAAATAGGGGAAAATTCTACAGGATCATATTGAAATGACACTTGGCATTAATCAAACACTCTGTACATCTGTTTGTCACTTCTCTATATTCTCCACTGTTAAAATGGAGAGAATGTTGACGTGACATACCAGGAAGAGGACAGTACTATAATGCAAAAGTTCTGGAGTTTAGCTAAATCATTAATTACCTTCATGTCAAGCCACTCTTCTTTGGGCCTCAGTTTCTTTATGAAACAAAGCCATTGGACAGATCTTTTAAGTTCTGTTTTCAGGTTCTAGCATTCTGTAGTAGTTTAATATTCTAATAAGATGGATAACATTAACAAGAGAGGCCTCATTTATAGTTTTATTTTGTATTTATCTACTGTAGGAATTTTAGTCAGAAAATGTCTTTTTCACTCTTGTGATTTAGTATAATTAATATGATATTTGGAATAACTAAATGTGATATTTGGGAGTTATGCTATATGATTTTTCTTGACTTCTTGGAGACTTGGACTCAGCCATGTCTTAGTTTTCCTTAGGTCTGTATATTAATTTTCTAGGGCTACTTCACATCATAGTGAAATGGTCTTCCTGGGTAGGAAGACATGGATCTAGGTGAAAGTTAATTATATATGAAGTGCTTCTTCTCAGTGTAGATCAGTTATTTTGTAATGTGTTTTGATTTTTCTTGAAGGAGAAATGAAATAAAGCATGAGAATATTAACATGAGGATCAACTTTTTTTGCTCCTTTTTGTTTTGAAAAAGTGTTTTGAATTTTATTTTGCTTTTATGTTTTGTGAAAGATTTAGGGCATATAGGATTTTGTAAGCTTTATCCATAATTTGGTAAACTTTAGGTATGTCCAGCTACCAAACTTAAATTTTTTTTCTTTCTCTGTAGAGCTGCTCTGGATAAGGCTACTGTGCTTCTGAGCATGTCTAAAGGTGGAAAGCGTAAAGATAGTGTGTGGGGCTCTGGAGGTGGGCAGCAATCTGTCAATCACCTTGTTAAAGAGGTAATGATTGGGTATTGTCTTTAACTTAATTTACATGTATTCCTCTGAGTGAAATAAATTGTGGCTACTAGCTGTTATTTTTATGGACAAAAATTAAGTTCGGTCTTACAGCTGTAATTGGAAAATGAAATAATTCTTTTATATTTGACTTTATGAGCTTTTATTATAAATTATATGATAAAAAATGAGTCTGTTAAAAGGGCTTTCATGAATAATTATAAGCAAGCCATCTATGAACTTCAAAGGAATGCCTGAAATCTTTCTCTCATATTATTATTTAATAATTTTCAAATGCTGTTGAAATGAGATTTTCTGTCTTTTAGCTATTCAATAAATATGCTTTTATATAAGTAAATTAAAACTAGATAGTCTTAAATAATGAGTTAGGAATTATGAGCACTAGAGTAGATCAGAGTGTTAGATTTTTGTGAGGACATTCACTACCCATATGCGTGTTTTAAAAGAAAATTGATAGTAATCCCAGTACTTTGAGAGGCTGAGGCAGGTGGATTGCTTGAGGCCAGGAGTTCGAGACTAGCCTTGTCAACATGGTGAAACCCCATTTCTACTAAAAGTACATAATAATTAGTCAGGCATGGTGGTGCGCACCTGTAATCCCAGCTACTCAGGAGGCCGAGGCACCAGTATTGCTTGAACCCAGGAGGCGGAGGTTGCAGTGAGCCAAGATCACGCCACTGTACTCCAGCATGGGTGACAGAACAAGATTGTGTCTCAGAAAAAAAAAAAAAAGCGATTTATTGCATTAAAATGCCAGATTTATTTCCTGTGGATTTTTTTTTTTCTGGCTGTATTGTGGTATTCTGTAACAAGAAACCAAAAAACAAAAAAAAACTCCTTATCTGCAGATCTCTTTAAGAAAAGGCATGCAACTAGAAGATTTGTAGTTCATGTGCTTCTGATTTTTGAGTATAATCTTTTCATGTAACTGTAATTTTGATTTTTAGTAAATCTTTTAATGAGGGGTGTGTGTGTGTATGTGTATCTAGCTTAAGTGTTAAGGAGTTCAAAATGTAGTTAGAGCCCTTGACCATTTTTGCTTTTATATATGTTAAAAGAGATGAGTCAGTGTTTGTAATGTTGTGATTTAGTATCTGTTTTTAAAAATTAAATAATAATTAGAAAAATTGAGGTATAAAAATAGTAAAGATGCCAGGGCAGTTAGGCAGGAAAGATAAAAGGCATCCAGATTGGAAAGGAGGAGATAAAACTAGTTGTATTCCCAGGTAACATGATCTGTATTCAGAAAATTTGAATGAATCCACATTTTTTTAACTCCCCAAGACTGAAACCAAACTATTAACTAAAAAATGAGTTCAGAAAGGTTGCAAGATACAAGATTAGTACACAAAATTCAATTCTATATACAGTAGGAATGAATGATCTGAAATGAAATTATTGCATTTATGATAGCATCAAAAATAAAATACTTAGGAATAAATTTAACAAGAGAAATGCAAGTCTTGTACACTGAAAACTGTAAAACTTGTTGAAAGAAATTAAAGAAGACCTAAATAAATAGAATGATATCCCATGGTTATGGATTAGGATATTTAATATTGTTAAGATGGTAATACTCTCCAAAATTAATATTTTTGGAAACTGGACAAGATGTTTTATGGTGTATGAATTCTCTCTCAAGAAAGAAAATTGACAAGATAAAAAAGGAAATAAAACTACCAGTATATGAGTTTGAGGTTGACATTATATGGATATTTGCTTACATGGAAGGGTTGGATCAAAGAAGACTTTTAGAAATGTATAAATGTATTTGTAATTTATTCTCAGAAGTGCATGGAATTTGATGGGGTATATTTTTAATACTTTTAAAGTTATGTAACAAATGTTAAAAATAAGTAATATGATTTGAATAACAAGTACAGTCATGTGCCACATAATGATGTTTTGGTCAGTGATGAACTGCATGGGATGGTGGTGGTCCCACAAGGTTCTAATGGAGCTGAAAAATTCCTATCCTCCAGTGATATTGAGACAGTTGTAATGTTGTAGCACAGTTACTTTGTTTTTTCATAAATTTAGTGTAGCCTAAGTATACAGTGTTTATAAAGTGCATAGCAGTGTATGGGTAATGTCTTAGGCCTTTACATTCACTAACCACTCACTCATTGAATCACCCAGAGTAACTTCCATCCTGAAAGCTCTATTCATATTGAGTGCTCTATACAGGTGTATCATTTAAAAAATCATTTATACTGTATTTTTACTGTACCTTTTCTATGTTTAGATACACAAATACCATTGTGTTCCAATTGCCTATATCATTCAATATACTGACCTGCTGTACAGATTTGTAGCCTAGGAGCAATAGGCTATATCTTATAGCACTGGTGTGTAGTAGGCTATACCATCTAGGTTTCTGTGAGTATACTGTATGATGTTTGCACCATGACAGTCATGTAACACACTTTTCAGAATGTATCCCTATTAAACGATGCATGATTATGTATTACTTTGTAATTATAAAGTAAATATATTCAAATGCTGTGCTTTAAATATTTACTTACATGTAAATATTTAAATACATATTTACTTACATGTAAATATTACATCCTAAAGCATGACAGCAATTAAATTTTACTTTACCTTTTATGAAAATACATTATAAAAGTTGGAAGGATACTTAAATACGATTTTTTAAAATTCAGTCAGCCAGCATTCAACATTCAGACAACTAGATACGTGCCCACCAAATACAAAGAGGATTTTAACAAAGAACATATAGGCAAAAATATTCCTAGCTGAAGCTCTTGTGCTGAAAAAGTTCTCCCACTTTTTTGAGATGTTCAAGTTTGAGCAGGAAAATCAATACTTGTTTCTTTACAGCTGGAAACTGAATTATTGAACATTTTAGATAATGAGTTTCAAATTCTCAGTTGTAGAGAAAAGAGAAACTGTGTGGAAATCTTTGCCCTGTCTAGTAATACCCCATTATCATCTCTCATTTTTTGGCTCTCAGTGCACTATTAAGAGCATCTTGATAGAAGTGAAATATTTATGCCACTTTATGTTGAAACTTTGTTAGTGCCCTCTAGTGGTATTTAAAATCCCTTATTTTTAGTGGCACACTAAAGCATTATGGTCACAACCCAGGACACGTCCATTATAAACCTACTCATAGATCTCAGTGATTCAGACACACTGAAGCATTGCATTTGAGTCATAATTATGAACCATTTAAAAATTGGGGATTTATTTTTTAATTATGAAAAATTCTGTGATAATAGTACCATGTCCAGTCTATATGTTACTAGCTGTTACCCATTATTTCATTATATTGGAATGAGGGCAAATAATCCTGTAGGCAAGCACGATATTTTAAAAGTTAGGAATTCTAACACATCTCAACTTTTAAATCTAATAGATTGATATGCTGCTGAAAGAATATTTACTCTCTGGAGACATATCTGAAGCTGAACATTGCCTTAAGGAACTGGAAGTACCTCATTTTCACCATGAGCTTGTATATGAAGTAAGATTACCTTGCCATGTCAAAGAGAATTATTAAGTGTTCCTTTTTGTAGCATAGTGACTTATGCTTTTTAAATAATGTACATCCTTTTTTTAATATCAAAGGAGGAAGTGGTTTTTAAATTTTCACTATTACAAAAGGCATCTGATACATTTAGGAGCGGTTTCATATATAAATTAACCAAAAATTCACTCATTGATTCAATTTTTAGGCTGTTATAATGGTTTTAGAGTCAACTGGAGAAAGTACATTTAAGATGATTTTGGATTTATTAAAGTCCCTTTGGAAGTCTTCTACCATTACTGTAGACCAAATGAAAAGAGTAAGTATACCATTATTTTTGAACAACTTTTAGGATTATGCCTTAAATATATGATTGAATACAGATTATGAATTGTCAGTGACTTTTCTTTAGGTATGTTTAGTGTTATTATGCCTATATGTTTTATTTTTTCTTAATGGTAATGTTTGAGGTTTGAACCTTTTGCAACCATTTCTTGGAAAGTAACACTGCAGTGGGTTTTTTGTTTTTTTTTTAACCTACTTTGACAAATGTGATTATGTATTCTACCTCAAGGGTTCGGTTTCTAAGATGTGACAATTTCTATTTTATATCTAGCGAGAAACATGAACCTTTAACTTTTAACAAATTATAAAGTACTTTTTTCCTATTTAAAATTTTATGATTCTTGTTTTAAATGTTTGTGAGGTTTGTGTTTGGCCTGTATTTTTTAAAAGAACATACTAAGTGTATATAGAGAAGTAGATGGGAAAGGAGTTTGCCCAATGTCTGGTGTCTGCCTACAGCTCTTTTAAGAGAACAGTATTTAAAAAAATTTTTTTAGCTATGTAACCAATTTTACTTATTTTTTAAATTTACATTTTAAATTTTAGATATCAGAGGGGTACATGTACAGGTTTGTTAGATGGGTATATTGAGTGATGCTGAGGTTTGGGCTTCTAATTAATGATCTTGTCCCTAAGGTAAATACAGTACCTGATAGGTAGTTTTTCAACTCTTGTCCTCTTTCCCACCTCCCTACTTTTGAAATTCCCAGTGTTTATTGTTCCTATCTTCATGTCTGTGTGTACCCAATGTTTAGCTCCCACTTACAAGTGAGAACATGCATTATTTGGTTTTATGTTTGTGATAATTTTCTTAGGATAATGGCCTCCAGCTGCATCTACGTTGCTGCAGAGGACATGATTTTGTTCTTTTTTATGGCTATGTAGCATTCCATGGACGTATATGTACCACATTTTCTTTGTCTAATCCACCATTGATGGGCACTTGGGTTGATTCCATGTCTTTGCTATTGTGAATAGTACCCGATAAATATACAAATGCAGGTGTCATTTTGGTAGAATGATTTATTTTCCTTTGGACATACACCCAGTAATGGGATTGTTGGGTTGAATGGTAATTCTATTTTGAGTTCTTTGAGAAATCTCCGAACCACTTTCTACGGGGGCTGAACTAATTTGCATTCCCACCAACAGCATATAAACCTTCCCTTTTCTCCTCAACCTTGCCAGTGTCTGTTATTTCCTGACTCTAATAAAAGAGAGCAGTTGTAAAACACTGTAACAAATCTACTTTCTGTGCTTCTCACTATTCAAATCAGACTTCAGTTTAACCACTTGAACATTTGGTCTTAAATATAGATTGATGACATAGTGATGGATCGATTGTGTTTTATGACATATATTTTATATTGGCTAACAATTCTGTGTGTAATTTCATTGTTGTAGGGTTATGAGAGAATTTACAACGAAATTCCAGACATTAATCTGGATGTCCCACATTCGTACTCTGTGCTGGAGCGGTTTGTAGAAGAATGTTTTCAGTCTGGAATAATTTCCAAACAACTCAGAGATCTTTGTCCTTCAAGGTACTTTATTTAAATACTACTTTCTCAATATAAAATAGTGGATGAGGTCTTTGGGAAAGTTAAGTGCTAAGTTAGTTTATCATTCCCTGAAGTCACTGAAGAACATGACTCTTGTGAGTTCATGGAGAAAGAAGGGCGAAGCTTGTTTTAGCCCCCTTGTAAATCTGTACAGGACTGCCTCATGAAGTCCCAGTTCATTTGAAAGAAACTAATCTTGTGGAGCAGTTCCTTTGTTGTAAGTAGTTTCAGTGTTATTTTAGAGTAGGTATTATCAGTGATAAGATGAGAAAATTGAGGCTTAGGGAGGTATACTTTTTCTAAGGTCACATGGCTAGTACATGGTAGAAGCCAAGTATGAATCCAGGACTTTTCTGGCTTCAAAGATCTAGGCTCTTACCTGTACTGGACATGGCTTCCTTGACTTTTTTACAGGTTGGAGAACTGGGTCTAATTGGATGTTCTCATTGGAAAGTGTGTGTGTTGGGGGGTGTGTGGAGGATGTTCTCACTGGAAAGTGTATGTGTGTGGGTGATTTTCCTTGGAGCTATTTTTTTGCTACTAGGATGTAACTCTTAAGGAGTTGCTAAGTTTTTTGTTGTTGTTAAAGCTAATAATGAAGCTTATAATGTAATAATATAAATGTTTAGTAATAGCCAAACTTACTGCTTGTGTGGGTCAGTTTTATATAATCTTAAGTTCTTACAATTTTTTATCTGGAAAATTTCTTAAGCTTTGATATTTTTATTTAAGTGCATTGTAAGAATTAAAACTCAGAAAAATATTTCCTAGTAGGGGCTTTTGCTTTAGAATTTTAGAAGCCATTAAAAGAGAGGGAAAAGAAAGTGATGAAAGATAGTTTAATAGCTTTACTAGAAATATTTGGAAATATAGACATTAGTTTGGTGATGGCAGGATTTATGTATGGATGTGCCAAGTGGTATACATTAGTAAAAACTCTGAACTTTGGCAGGCCTTATTATTATTGACTGCTTCTTCATTCCCTACCTTGGTCTCAATACGTAGTCTGAAGCCTTTATGTTCAAGATGATGTAGCTGTTTTCCACTTAGACTTGATATGAAAAGGGGCCAGTACCCTGGCATTGACTTTTTGAAAGTTTTTCAGCCTCTGTTTGAAAGTCTGAATGTTTCTGTGTGGCTTTATTCTCAAGGGTCATGTGAGGCAATAAACTTTCTGTGTATACATACCATATAGCTTTGACTTGGGTCCTTTATCTTTTAGCCTATTTGGGTGAGGTGCACATTTGTGTGTGGTTTTGCATGCTTGTGCCTGTTGGCCTGGGGTCAGAGAGTAAGGGCTAATGTTGCCCAACTTCTATTTCCCACTTACTGCTTTAGGCCACTGGCCAGCTGTTCCTTCTGGGCTATTGCCACTAGCTAGAGTGTGGTTACGTTATAGAGCTGGGCTTCTTGAGTTTGACAAAGCACAAATCCCAACATGGGGCATAGGCTATGATTCTGATTTCTTTTTCCACATTCAAGTTATGGCTTTTCTACAGTTGATAAAACTTTTTATTTTTTTTAATTGTCAAACATGGATATTTTGATAGGTTCCACAGCTCCAGTTTGCATAATTCTGAATTATGTTAGTGTTTCCTATTTGGCTCACTGTTAAGCTTACAAATAATAATTAGAAATAAATTTAAATTTCTAAATAAAATGCTTTAGTTTGAGTCAACTTTTTTTTAATATGACTGTTTGGATAGTGAACTTACTAAAAAACTCAGATTTGATATTGATGTTTTATGGTAAGATACATAGTAGGGAGTCTTTGCCAAAGGAATTAGAGGCATGCTTTTTTTTTTTTTTTTAAATGGAAAACCCTTTAAAAGCTAACAAGTAACAAAAAAATACCAAGTTTTTAATTTTTTTTGTTGACTATAGTCAGAATCTGTATCTGTTTTCATGTCTTTGTTTTTTTTCTTCATTACAGGGGCAGAAAGCGTTTTGTAAGCGAAGGAGATGGAGGTCGTCTTAAACCAGAGAGCTACTGAATATAAGAACTCTTGCAGTCTTAGATGTTTTAAAAATATATATCTGAATTGTAAGAGTTGTTAGCACAAGTTTTTTTTTTTTTTTTTAAGCACTTGTTTTGGGTACAAGGCATTTCTGACATTTTATAAACCTACATTTAAGGGGAATTTTTAAAGGAAATGTTTTTTCTTTTTTTTTTTTTTTTGTTTTTCGAGGGGGCAAAGGAGGGACAGAAAAGTAACCTCTTCTTAAGTGGAATATTCTAATAAGCTACCTTTTGTAAGTGCCATGTTTATGACCTAATCATTCCAAGTTTTGCATTGATGTCTGACTGCCACTCCTTTCTTTCAAGGACAGTGTTTTTTGTAGTAAAATCACTGGTTTATACAAAGCTTTATTTAGGGGGTAAAGTTAAGCTGCTAAAACCCCATGTTGGCTGCTGCTGTTGAGATACTGTGCTTTGGGAGTAAAAAAAGAAAGTTGTTTCTTTGTCTTAAAGAATTTTTTAAAAATTAGTCATGAGACTTATTCATCTTTCCAGGGAACATACTGATTGGTCTTAAAAGACTAGACAGTTAAGTAAATGGTGGCTGGAACATCTATTTTTCTACAAAACTGGAAAAATGAACCTGGTTCTAGAAGAATGTACACCAAAATAAAACATGTGAAGCAGTGTTGATTCCTTATTGGGAGTACATTATTTTAGGTCTCTTAAACTTTAATTTCACACAGTAAAGTTTAAATCTCATAAGGAAGCATATTTGAACCTAGTGAATTTAATCTTAGTGTTCCTTGAAAACTTTTTCCCTACAAAATTTCAAGCGAAAAGTACAATAGTAAATTAAGATTACACTGGGGAAAAAAATGCAGGTATCACTTTACTCCATTGTTATCTGACCTAGAGCTTAATTAAGTTTTAGAAATATGTTATACCTTCCATCATTCCATCATCCTTAAATTCTGTTACCAAATAATGGCTAGTGTTACAAAAAGTTATACTCCAAAGACCCAAAGCTTGACATTTACCCAATGTATGAGAAAATATTACCAATTAGTAACACAGAATTATCATATTTTTAACCTCTTTTACATAGCCTAATAACTCAGCAAGGCCTCAAGGTCTATGCTAATTTAAACTGCCAAATATTGACTGTAGCAAACAAGAATTATATTCAGAATTTATGAGGGTACTGTTAGGAGTATACTAATTACAGGTTTAGATACAGTCCGTTAGAATTAAAACCAAGTTTAATGTTCATATTTACCTCATGGGTTTTATCCAAGCCCATATTTCCTCGGCTTATATAAATATAGTTACCATTTTTAGGTTTTTTATTGTTTGACACTTGGATGATAAATGCAGTCATTTTATTCTCAAGTCCTTAAAATTAATGTAATTAAAAGTTAGCTGCCCACAGAATAGGTGAGGGTTTCTTAAAAATGAGATTTAAGGGCTGGGGCGTGGTGGCTCACGCCTGTAATTCCAGCACTTTGGGAGGCCAAGGTGAGCAGATCACCTGAGGCTGCGAGTTTGTGACCAGCCTGACCAACATGGAGAAACCCCATCTCTACTAAAAATACAAAATTAGCCAGGCGTGGTGGTGCATGCCTGTAGTCCCAGCTACTTGGGAGGCTGTGGCAGGAGAATAGCTTGAACCTAGGAGGCGGAGGTTGCAGTGAGCTGAGATGGTGCCATTGCACTTGTTTGGGCAACAAGAGCAAAACTCTGTCTTAAAAAAAAAAAAGAGGTTTAAGACAGTTTTGTTATTACTGGTAGGATCTGGTCACACAAGATAGCATTAAACGTGACACAGCACATAAAATTGGTTTAAAAATTTCGTTTTTTATGTAATGTAAAAGCTCATTGAACACTTTATGCAAGATTGGAATGTATCTTCAGATTTAATAAACATAAAGATCCTCTGTATATAAAAGTTGTATTTAGTCCCTTGTGCCCAAGAATGTTATCTATAAGAGATCCCAAGCAAGTTACCTATAAAAGAGAGCAATAGCAATGGTGAACAAATAATGTAATTTGCAATTCTAAAAACATGACTTAAACCCCATAAAACTTGGTTCATAGTTCAACTGTTTATGTTCAATACAAACCAGTGTGTTTATATTCATAATACAAATTTCATCAATCTTGGATATTTTTGTATTTATATGAATACTCTCAATTTTATTGATAATATTAACACATACTACTTTCAGCACACAGAAGCATATTTTCTAGTTATTGTTAAATAGTAGATAATGTAGGTTGTTCCCTAAAGTGCTCAGTTATTCAGTGGGTTATTTGCCGTTGATCCTTTTCTGCCATTTCTTGTTGGTGAATTGTATTCTGTGCTGCTTGATGCATTTTCTCTAGTTTTTCCAGAGTCAGAGATTTTAAGGGTAAAAGTTTGGGTTTACACAGCACCATTGTGGTTATATCTTCCACAAACAATGGCCCTAAGTTTAAGAAGAAATAAGAATTAATTCAAGAAAGATAACCCAGTTGTTTGGTAGTTAGATTTGCAGCTAGAATGAAGGTCTAAAAAATTAATCTGTTGTCAGTGAAAAACTCTTGTACCTAAACTGAGTTTTGCTGTGGGACCAGAAAGATCATTGTCACTCTAAGCAGCATTTCTTACTACTAGGGTGTTTCTGAGGAAGACAAGTTTTGAGCTTTCTACCCAAGCTATGCTACCATAAGACACAACTTTTTGTGTCAGAAGTTTAATTTTAAAATAAGATTTGGCAGAATATATATACATAGTGCAAAAAATATAGCAAAGTATGATATTTAACATAAATATTCAAATAACTGAATGTTTAAACCTTTGGCTTTTCTTACTGTTGCTTTAGGTTTCTCTTTTTCCACTTTCAGACCTTATTTAACATTACAGTAAATTCCATTATTTCTTTCATTGAAGTTTCATATTGAGCCGGGCATGGTAGCTCATACCTGTAATCCCAGCACTTTGGGATGCCAAAGGGGTTGGATTGTTTGAGACCAGCCTAGGCAACACATTGAGATCCCATCTCTACAAAAATAAAAACAAATTAGCCAGGCATGGTAGCACATGCCTGGCTAGTACTAGCATATCAGTAGGCTAGGGCAGGAGCCCAGTAGTTCAAGGCTGCAGTGAGCTATGATTGTGCCAACTGTACCCAAGCCTGGGTGACACAGTGAGAACCTGTTTCTTTAAAAAAAAAAATTCATATTGTAATTAGCAATTTTAGGAATTAATTAGCTAATTGGCAATTTTAGGTATAAGAAACAATGTTTTATTTGTTATCCTTTTACTGGATATCATGAAAAAGCATATAGTACAAGTAGACAGTAAATGGGATAATACGGAACACAATAGCTATAGATGTTTAGCTGTTAAGCCTCCTATGTGACACTGCCTATCACTTGTTTAGTCCCTATAATAATGACTTCAATATTTGTGATGTACATACCTTGTTTTGGAAGAACTTCCCGGAACATTGACTTCAATTCTGCCATATCTGAGTTGTTGGATACAGTATTTTTTCCTTCAATGAGAAATCAGTATTATTCAAGAATAAATTCCCAAAGCAGATTGCCTGAGACATTTCCGTTGTAGTTTAAGAAGTAAAATCCAAATTCCTATAGAAAGTGAACTACCCTAACCTTGTATAATATTGCCATTAATTTCCTGTGACCTTGGGATAGTTCGCATAAACATTTAGATCTTGTCAACTTCCATTATTCAGTTGTGGTGTTAACTACAAGGCTAGGTGTTACAATTTTTTTTTCTCTCATAGTGAAAACTTGGAAGAGCTTCAGTTTTTAAGGCAAAGATGATTAATATCATCTGAGGAAAAGGCATTTGTGTGTAGCCAGCATGGTTCATTGATAGCATCTCCCCTGAATGGTGAGTGACAAAAAACATGACCACCATTTGAGACGGGGGGTGAGGCAGGTAGGTAGGAAAAGGAGGAACTGGCAGGCTAACATAAGATTCCTACTTGTCTCAACAGCTGGTTTCTACTTTGTGCCTAACAAAAAGAATCCTATGGCTCACTGGCTACACAGCTGCAATTGGTAATGAAGTAATACAATAGGTGAAACTGGCTCGTAAAGAACAGAAATAAGGTAGAGTTTCAGTTTACTATTTTCCTCTAATACTGAGATTCTATATGCGAAAGGACCAGCAATACTTAACTATGAGTATTTCTTATGAACATCCCAGCATATATGCCATTTTTGCCAGTGACATTTGCTCCAAGTATTACAGCCAAGATTCTGCTATGCTGTGTTCAAGGTGTTCTGGACTAAGCTGTAGAATGATCCCTTTCCAAACACAGATGCTTTTCTAGACGGTCCCACCTACTCAAGTGATTCACCTTGCTGATGCAACCTTACCATGCATCTTTCACATCACCCCCGCAGATTTATTATTTATAAAGTGGTGAATCTGGCTTGGTGCCTGCCTTTACCAACCACTGCAAATTAATTATAATCAAGTGAAGCTTCTTCTGGTCTTTGTTATTCCCGCTCCACTACTTTGACATTCCTCATAAAAGCTTCCTACTCTGTATTCAAGTCTCTTCCTCTTTCTTGCTCAGATTCTTATTCTGGAACGTCTAAGTTCCTGAAAACCTCTATCTGCTTTCCAGAACTTTGTCATCAAACTTTACCCCTATACTGCTCTAGCTGGGAGAGATGATGAAATAAGTAATGGACCAAGAATAAAGCAACTCATCACTAAATGGAATGTGAAGTAAATAAATATACAATTTCCTTAGCCTGCACAGCTTCTCCTACAATATTCTTTTCTTTTTAGGCCTGCCAGTGGTACCTAGTGATCACTGCCTTTTTTTTTTTTCCTCCAGGTTAGGATGAAGGTTACTAGCATTGCAGACCCCCTGATTAGCCTTGAATTAAAGTATCAAAAATACCACCTAGCCTCTCCATTAAATATATCACAGTGAAAATATTCATTATGATCATGTTTCCTTATTTGAAGCAAACCTGACATGATATGCCACTGAAAGGGAGGACATTATAGATGTTGATAAATGTGAAGGAAATACATAGGAGCTAAGGAGTTTTATATGTATCACCAAAATCCTAAAGTGGTAGATGAACAACTCTTAGCTGTTATATAGCGTAAGCAACTCCAGCTACTCTGAATTGTCACTATCCTTTGTTTTCTCTTAGTCTGATACCTTTTTCACATCCAAAATCTGACCTGACAAAAACAATGAAACTTGGTGCTCTACCAAACCTCAGTTCTCTGTTTGACTAAGGTGCCATTGTTACTGTAAATGGTGTGGAGCCAAAGGGATGGTAGGGAGTGGGTTGTGCCTAGTGTGGGGCAGATCAGTGCCAGTCACTTGCCTGGATAGAATGTCTGTTTTAATAGGGTTGGTTCTTGTTTCTAGGCCCCCTTAGGCATTGGCAGGAAAGAAACAGGAAGGGAAGGGCTAAAATAAGCAAGGTGGTGGTTGGATGGCCAGCACTGGCTGGGCTCTACTTTGATAATCAACTGCCCTGGGAGTCCAGAGTAGGAAGGAGTACAGTCATGTGTTTCTTAATGATGGGATATGTTCTGAGAAATGCATCATTAGGTGGTTCTGTCATGGTGCAAACATCCTAAGAGTGTACTTACACAAATCTAGATGGTATAGCCTAACATAAATCTAGGCTATATGGTACAGTCTACTGGGCCTAGGCTATAAATGTGTACATGTTACTGTACTGAATACAGTAGGCAACTGTAACACAATGGTATTTGTGTATCAACATAGAAAAAGTAAAGTGTTCTGCCATAATATCATGAGCATTACAACGGGTATGACATCATTAGGCAACAGGAATTTTTCAGCTTCATTATAATCTTATAGAACCACTGTTGTATATGCAGCCTATTGTTGACTACATGTTGCTATACAGACAGTATTTCCTTCTCCCACACGGCCTGCTAATAGCCAGACATGGGTGATTTGCTTAGAGTAATGCACTCTAAGCAGTTGTGGCTACTTTTAAGAGAACTTTCTTGTCAGGTGAGATGTATTTAAACCAGGGACAGATGGGCCAAAGGAGAAACATAACAGCTATGGCTGAAATTGACGTGTATTCTACAACTGCCATGGCCATTTAATTCAATAAATATGCGAGTTTTTTAAATCATATGCCAAGCATTGTTCATAATGAACAGGACAAAAACTCAAAACTTTGCCTTTTTGGAGCCTACAGTCTAGAGTAAGAAGAGAGAAACAACAGCATTCCAGAAGGTCTACAGAAAATAGTGTAAAGGGGATTAAGGAATGCTGAGGGGGGTGGTGGTTCAATTTTAAGAGGAAAATTATGATGACCTCATTAAGAAGGTGACATTTAAACAAAGACTGCTTTTGTGTGTATGAGTGCATGTGTAATGTCTTTTTAAACAGCAAAAAGTTAAAAGTCTGATAGTATCCACAGGTAGGGACGGTATAGGGAAATTAGCACTATTAAGCTTTTTTAGAGGGATTTTGCAGTACTGTATCTACTAAAACTAAATATGCATATTTTCTTTGACATGGTAATTGGCTGTAAAGAAACAACACAAATGTAAAAAAGAATGTTCATTAAAGCATCGTGTTGAATAGCAAAATGTTCAGCAATAGATAAAGCTAACTAAATGTTCACCAGCAGATCAAAGGTTAAATAAATCATGGAACATCCATAGAACGGAATACTATGCCAAATTAAAAAATGATGCAGATTGTCAAGGCATATTTTAAGAGAAAACATTAAATTACAGAAAATGAAATTTTTCTTACATTAATAGAACCAAACTTACAATGCTCACAGAATACAGTGTCAATTCATCATTTTTTGAAGGCCTTGGTCTAGGTAAATGGAAAATAATCTGCTGCTTCCTTTACTTACGTAGATTCTAAAGTTTGTAATTTCTCCCAGAGATAATAGTTTTGATGAACAGTGCATTCCAAAATCATGATAAGGTATGCAAACCTGTTGTAGCTATTTGGGCTGGATGTCTAAAATTAATGCTGAAAAACTTGAAGGAAAACCAAATCTTTGTTATGAAATATTTTACTCTGCTGTAGGAGTGAGAGTTAAAAGGCATGTCTAGGATGGATTATTGCCTTCAAATCAATCATACACATTTGGCAAGTTAAAAATCCCTGGTGCGGGGGCTGGGCGCGGTGGCTCACACCTGTAATCCCAGCACTTTGGGAGGCCGAGGCAGGCGGATCATGAGGTCAGGAGATCGAGACCATCCTGGCTAACATGGTGAAACCCTGTCTCTACCAAAAATACAAAAAATTTGCCGGGTGTGGTGGCGGGTACCTGTAGTCCCAGCTACTCGGGAGGCTGAGGCAGGAGAATGGCGTGAACCCGGGAGGTGGAGCTTGCAGTGAGCCGAGATTGCGCCCCTGCACTCCAGCCTGGGCAACAGAGTGAGACTCCGTCTCAAAAAAAAAAAAAAAAAAAAAAAAAAAAAAAATCCCTGGTGTGATTTAGCTGGATAACCAAACTAAATAATGGGTGTGAGACCAGACTAGATCACTGAAGCTTCCTTCTGAACCTGGAGAATATATTATCAGTGGTCTTCAAATTTTCTACTTGCATACTCCCAAAGAGATTTGGGAAAACTAGGCATCACTTCATACACTGATACTTAAATTTATTATCATAAATTTAAATTATAAAGGATATAATTTCCAGCATATTAAAAATAACTGTTACCTCAGTCTTTTAAAAACATCCAATATAATCTAAACGTAACAGCAATTTGATAGCTACCATCATCCATTAATAAAAAGAAGCTAATTTTTAAGTTAGAAGTTTTATATCATCTTTTTTTCTTCCTGGACCTCTATTTCCAACCCACTTTATTCTAGTGCAACATATTTTCATGCCTTTTTTTTTTTTTTTGAGATGGAGTCTCGCTCTGTTGCCCAGGCTGGAGTGCGGTGGCGCGATCTCGGCTCACTGCAGGCTCTGCCTTCCGGGTTCACGCCATTCTCCTGCCTCAGCCTCCCGAGTAGCTGGGACTACAGGTACCCATCACCACGCCCGGCTAATTTGTTTTTTGTATTTCTAGTAGAGGCGGGGTTTCACCGTGTTAGCCAGGATGGTCTTGATCTCCTGACCTTGTGATCCACCTGCCACGGCCTCCCGAAGTGCTGGGATTACAGGTGTGAGCCACTGCGCCTGGCCTCATGCCTGATATTTTAATGATCATCCTATCATACTTCTTTGCTACAAAAATGTTTATAAACTTCAAAATATTTTGGATTCAGTTATTACAATTGGTACGAAATTGGTCAAAATGCATTACACATTGATAAAGCAATTGTTGAACATAAAAATAAAGTTATTGGCCATGTATGTTAATAAGAACATAGCTTTATTTTCTCAATTAGTTCATGTATATACATGGCTGAAAATTTACTTATTGCTACAATTCTGTTGTTGTTCTTTTTTTTTTTTTTGAGATGGAATCTTGCTCTGTTGCCCAGGCTGGGGTGCGGTGGCAAGATCTCAGCTCACTGCAACCTCTGCCACCTTGGTTCAAGTGATTCTCCTGCTTCAGACTCTTGAGTAGTTGGGATTACAGGTGCGTGCCACCATACCCGGCTAATTTTTGTATTTTCAGTAGAGATGGGGTTTCATCATGTTGGCCAGGCTGGTCTCGAACTTCTGACCTCAAGTGATCCGCCCTCCCTTGACCTCCCAAAGTGCTGGGATTACAGGTGTGAGCCACCGTGCCCGGCCCTATTCTTCATTTTTGTAGATGTAAACACTGAGATGAGAATGGGAAAATTTTTTTCAATCTTTGAACCTAAGTTATATGCTAACAATCATGTAGTGACCTATCATCAAGAAATAATTTTAAATGACTAGCAGACTACTCAATTAGGTATTCCTTCAGTATTGCTGAAAGCTGAGAACAGTCTCTTGACTTGCAAAAGCACTACTTAATAATTAGCAAAGCCCTTAGTCTTTCTTACTAGAGTTACCAATGTTTCCTTGTCTCTGTGTTTAGCTCCTAAGAGATGTTTATTCCCTTGAGCATTTTGTCATAGTAAGATTCTACCAGGCTAGAGAGATGCCTTTCCTTCATACATTCTTAGAAAAATAATTGTGGGACTGGTATGGTGGCTCGCATCTGGAATCCCAGCACTTTGGAAGGCCAAAGTGGGAGGATTGCTTAAGCCCAGGAGTTCAAGACCAGCCTGGACAACAAAGCAAGACCTCATCTCTACAAAAAATTTAAAAAAAAGTTAGCCGGGCATGATGGAGTGTGCCTGTTAGTCTCAGCTACTTGGGAGGCTGAGGTGAGGGTACTGCTTGAGCCCGAGTTTTAGATTGCACTGAGATATGATCACGCCACTGCATTCTAGCTTAGGTGAGAGTAAGAGCTTGTCTCAAGACAAAAAAAAAAAAAAAAAAAGAAAAATGGTGAAAGGGGAGACAGGAAATGAGATGAAGCATGATGGTTTATCCACAGGTCCATTTTCTCAGGGAATGCATTATCAGCAGACATCACATATAAAAGTTTAGGATCTGAAAATTGATTGTTCTTAACCTCGCTTGCTTGTATACCCCTCCGATTGTCTTCAGGCATCTTGAGGGATATGCATATCCTGGTATATAGACTGATGATCAATACAATAACCACGTTGTTCTTTGAGATGTTTATGGACTTTCTGAGAAGATTCCATAGTATTAAATTTGAGAAGCCCTGGGAAGGAAAAAAGTTAAACTTTCTTTTTAACAGCAGGACTCTTTAGAAACTTTAATATGCTAACGTATGTGATACATTTCAAACAGGAGAATTGAGTATATATTGTTTCCTAAAGTTATGTGATTCTGGAATTCTTTAAAAGTGCAATTATGGGACCAGTATTGCCTAGAACACACTTTGTATTCCTAGGGCAATGTCGCTTTCAATATGGCATATGTAGTAATACGCACATTTAAGGAAAATACCAGTATTTACAAATAACTAATTTTGAAATTAGTAAAAACTGTATTTCTTTTGAATGTAACATTTATTAAAATCAAGTGAAGAATGACTTTTTTCTCTGTTAAGTGAAAAGTTTAGACCATCCTGGACAAAGCTGTTTTTTTAAAAAGGAATTATTTAAATATGAAAAGATAAAATCTTGCAAAAGACTTGTAGAGTTGGCAAAAATGACATCTTTTTCTCCTATCACAAGGATATTCTGATATGGGGGTTTCTAGTGACACAAGTACAATATTTTGTGCCAAAATGCTAACTAATGGTTATTTATGGGCCTTATTTCTACTTTCTATTACATGAACATCCATTACTGAGAAAAGGTTAAGAACAAAATTGAAGTATTCAAATGGCAAGTCGTCTTATATTGAAATTTTAATTCAGCGTCAGACTTACTAAGGCACAGTCTCTAGGCTTGAGGATCCTGAAGGATGGGGGTGGAGGGAGAAGAAATAGGCACATAAGCGAAGAAGCATAATGCAATATAAGTTCTATACTTAGAAGTATTTGTAAAAATGCCATGGGAACACAGAATAGGGAGAAACTGTGTCAGGTACAAATGGTGGGGGAGGAACTTTAGGTGCAGGTAACAACAGTTTGTGGAGAGGCATGAAGATGGGCAACACAAAGCACATGGTGCATTATGGGAGAGGCAAGGAATGCTATAAAAAAAAAAAAAGTTACGAGCAACCTGTCTGGAAACAAACCCAAACCAAACTGCAGTCAAATTGATTTTGAAGGAAATAAGGAGAACCACTGAAATATTTTAAGAATGAGAATGACCTGAACAGATTTAAATGTATTCAGGAGGACAATTACAGGGGTATTTCAAATAGTTTAGGTGCAGGTGAAAAATGGGTGCTTCAATTGAGCAACTAGCTACACTGTGAAATCATAAAGCTAGGGAAAGACAAGAGTTCAACTTTGGAATCTAATGACTCAGATATGCTTATGAGACTTTTCAGAACAAGTGTCCAATAGGCAAAGGGAAGTATATGAAGCAGTGATTTAAGTAAAAGCCATGATAGGGTGGTGGTTAACTCAAGCCAGCAAAACAATGATACCCTCAATAGATTTTCCATTAGGCAAGTATCTTCATAGAAACAAAAGCAATCAACAGCAGGACCCTTCAAACTGTAAAGACTAAGATTTACATAATTTTGTTATGAAAAGGTTGGCCTTTTTTTTTTTTTGAGACAGAGTCTTGCTCTGGCACCAGGTTGGAGTGCAGTCGTGCAATCTCGGCTCACTGCAATCCCCACCTCCTGGGTTCAAGTGATTCTCCAGCCTCAGCCTCCCGAGTAGCTGGGATTACAGGCATGCGCCACTACACCCAGCTAATTTTTGTATTTTTAGTAGAGACGGTGCTTCACCACGTTGGCCAGGCTGGTCTCGATCTCCTGACCTCATGATCCACCCACCTCAGCCTCCCAAAGTGCTGGGATTAAAGGCATGAGCCACTGTGCCCGGCCAGAAAAGGTTGGCTCTTACGTCATCTCTTGAACTTAAATGTTGTAGACTTGCAGGAGACCTACAAATGAAAGTCTTAGAGAAAGACAGAATCCTTCACGAAGATCTTCCCTGCATACCTATTACATATTTGGGAAAAGAGCCTAGCTCCTAGTTCTTTGTTCAAGAAAGTATAAATCTCTACAGTGGACAGAAATTATGAGTTGATAGGTCAAATTAATGCTGTACCTTGTATTCTATTTGGAAATAAACACTGGACAGTAAAGACTAGAGTGATAAACATGAGAATGTCATTGTTTTAGGTGACAACAAAAGCATTACTCTTTCAGAGTAGAAAACTAACAAATGTAACGTGAAAAGAATTTGGAATGATAAAGTGCCTATACGAACAGATTTTTTCTTTCAACAAACATACTAAATGTCTATAATGTACCAGCCGTAGCTAAGTGAGGGAGACAGAGTAGGTAAGAACCAGTTCCTTTCTTTGGTGGAGGTGAGGTAGGGAATGAGACACACGTAAATAAGTAATTATAATTGAATACAATGTACTTTAATAAAAGCATGCCTATTGTGCCTTAAGAAATGAAAACTACTAAAAACTTGGCCAAGGATAGGGGACAATGGGTGGTCTCTGAAAAAGAATCATTAAACATGACATTGGAGCTAGTCCCAGAAAGTTGAATGGGGGTTTACTAGGCAGAGAAGGAGATGTATAGCAAAGGGTAGATGTTGTAGACAAAGTGAACAATATGTTCAAATGAAGAAGCATTAAAAAAATAAGTGTTCTGTTGGGGGACATGGCTAGAGTGCAGTGCATGTACCGTGTGCAACAGGTATTGTGGTGGGAGTGACCAGGTAGAGGCCAGTTCACACTCAGTCTGCAATGCTGAATTTGGACTTTGTATCCTATAGTCAGAAGGGAGCTAATTGGATGGTTCTAAGCAGTTATGTGACATGATTCATGTTTTGGAAACACATATTCTAGACAAAATGAAGGAAAAATGAGAAGAGACACTAGAGGAAAGATTAGTAAGGAAGCTGTAATTGTTTAAGTAAGATGATGAAAGTATGAATTAAAGCAGTGATAACAGACACTAAGAGGAGAAGATATAAGAGGTAATTAAGGGTACAAGAAGTTGAGATTCAAACATCCTCCACCTTCCCACCCCCCACCGCCAGTGGGTGATAATGAAATGACCACGGACGACTAAAGTGAGCTAACATGATTGTGGATATACCCGTATTAATTAATATTGGAAACACAGAGGAGAAGGTTAAGAAGGAAGAGTAAAGACCATGAGTTCGGTTTAGATTCACAGAGTGTGGAAGTCCAAGAGGAAGGTAAAAAGGACTGGAGGCCCAGAGTCAACTGTACAGTAGTGCAAGCTACAGAGGTGGATATAATCATTCAAGAAAGATATGGCAAGATGGTGAGTGGTGGGGTGATGGTAAAAAGAGACAAGAGTATAATATGGTGGTTGAAAGAAGCAGCTGAAGTCAGATTAGTCGCTTAAACAAATTACTTGATTTTCTAAGCCTTTGTTTCAACTGCAAGATAAAGCTTACAATGGCATCAACTTGAGATGGCTGGTGCATTAAAGATATAATTCATATAAAGCCATCAGACCAAACCCTGCATGAGAGCTCAATGAATGTCAGCAATTCTTACCATACTGTACCATTATAATGTTGGCATAAAATTACATTTTCAGAAAAAATAAGCTTATCAACATGTATTAGTTATAGAGGCTTGTTACTAAAAAAGCATGATGAAAACCCTATGGGCAAGCAAAAATATTTTAGAATTCTCCACCTCTTCTCTCAATACCTATACTCTTAAGAGTTACATGAAAGGCAGAATCGTTTAAATGTCAAGACATTTACCTTAGCTTCTTTTCTTTAGTTAGCTTAGTGGCTCTTAAATTTTAGTTTGCTTAAGAATAACAATAGCAACACAGTGTTTAGTATGAAGTCACGCATGTATTTCAACTAAGTAGATATTTTTAAGGAATTTTCTGCAGTAATTTTGAAAATAACTTTTATCACCATAACGGGTGATTTTATAATCGAATTACCCATGTGCCCATCCACTTCCCACTGCATCTCCCAACTGCAGCGGGAGGTGAATGGGCACATGGGTAAAATTATATATTGGGTACACATATATATGATGAAATTTAACAGACTAAAACAAGGTTTAAGAAAAGTTATCTTGTCCAACATCATATAGTTGACAAGTGAAGAAATGGGATTTGAACTCGGGTCTGCCTTACTCAAAGGCAAGGTCTCTTTTCAGTTTTCTCTATGCTGCATCTGTAGGACTGACAGGGAGGTCCCCTGCAGGTTTAGTATGGTGCTTCACTGAAGGAATATCAACATTTAAGAAGACGGTGGAGAGATAATCGTAGACTATGGTGTGCAGAAGCCAATAAAGGCTGAAGTAACATACAATCTTAAATTTCTACTGAAATGGGAAATTTTGAAGACACTAATAACCCTTACAAAGGACGGTGAAAATAAAATATGAGGCAAACAGTAAATCTCAGGAATGAGGTAGATGAAAAAGTAAGTGCAGCATATTGACTAAAGCACACTTCTTCCTCCTTAGTTTAGGGGAGCTGTGCCACAGTCAGACCAATATATGGCTCTAACCAACATGTAGCTTTTCTTTTTTTTTTTGTCTTCTTAATTTGAGGATTTAGCATTCCAGTTGTCATGTTTGATGCTTTCTGAAGTAAATCTCTTAGGAAAAAAAACTGGTTTTTGACTCTAGATTTTGTTTACAGCATTATATATTATTTAAACACTATGTCACTGAAACTTTCAAATCCCAAGCTTAATTAGAAATATACAACACTTTAAAAGCTTACAAATTTTGCATTTTTAAATTATCTTCATCATATCACAAATTATATGACAGCTTATATCACAGCTCATATGAGAAGATACTGATCCTGGGTTGAATAGCTGAAGAGGGCAATTAGCTTTACACTGCACCTATCTTCATCTAGCCATCTGGAAAATGTAAGCTGTGGCCACACAGGGGACAGACAGAGAAGGAGACTAAATTCTAAAATTCAAACTCCAATTCCTGATTACTCACAACGTGTACATATGGATCAGAAACATCAAAATGAAAACATATTGTGGATGCCAAAGTCAAGTCTTGGTTTCTAAAAATGTTCAGGATGGGATTTGGATGTTTTTAAACCTGTCCTCCCCACACTAAATCTCCTTAATCTAGTATTTGATCTTTGCTGGGAGCCCCAAGGAGCCATTCCATGCGTCTATGTGTTTATTCTCCATAATATATGCCTACTACTTCTCACTTGTCACTACATCTTCATTGTAATTCCTTTTTCCCTGTATTAATGTATCTAAACTTATCAGCTTATGCTTATTGTACAAGACCCCAGTTTTAAAGTTAGAAATAGAATGCTTGAGCATATCCTAGGATTCCATGTGTTTTAAATACTATGACAGTAAAATCCAATGTGTGACTTAAATAAAACAGAAGCTTATACTAGAGTCTGTCATTTTTTTTCTAATCAATCGATTTCACCTTTATATTTTAAATGAAGTACAGGGTTGCTCTCTGGTGCTAACTAGTTGTACTCTATTTCACATTTATACTTTGAATGGGGTACATGGTTGTACTCTGGTCATAGCTGCTAACTAGCTGTGTGACCTTGAATACATTTCTTAGCTAACTAGAGGTTTGATTTTCTCATACAAAATATGTTTATTATCTGTCCTGGGTTGTAAGGTTCAAGTGATAAGTGGATGTAAAAGTCCTTAGAAATACAGTATGACATTTATTATTCCAGGACTAATTTTCATATTGCTATAATAAAGGGCTTGTTCTAGATTACCATACGGTATCTTCTGTCTCTAAAAATCTTTGAATCTTCATAAATATCATGGTATAAGACAGCATGATCTATTTAGAGGTGCTTTTCTTTAAAAACCTGTTTCACTTACTTTTGAAGCACTATGTGCTGCCAAATCGTGTTCTTAAATGTTTTAAAAAGTATGATAATAAAGCAAACCTATTTCATAATAGAACTCAAAGTTGAGAAAATATGAACAAACTTTCAAAAGGGCAGCAAAGGTTAAAACCTTTAAAATTATAATCAAGGGAACAGAGGCTTGTTGTATAAAATAATCTATCTTGAATTTTTGATGGAGATGACAGTGACTTGTTGCCTAACCTATAGAAGTAAATGCAGTTGACATATGGCAAAAAGAAAAAATTTCTAAAGCATTTTGAGATTCTCAACAAAAGCACCACTTATGTTTTCATGTTAAGAAACATACATGTCATAAACTGGTAACCCTGGATGCTATCCACTTAAATATTTTGTTGGTTTACAGGTATTTAAAAAGTATTTGAGCCGATGTTTAAAAATCAGGAAATTTCACGAAAAATCCAAATTTTAGCTCCACTTGACAAATCTGGCAACATCAAGCCTACATTTCAATATGGCAAAATTTGGCTAGGGCTGGGAAGTGATGCTTCACTTAGGTAAGCACATGCTCTGGAATTCTCCAGTCCTTCCTACTGCCTATTGTTTCCTCTTACTACTTGCCCATCCATTGTACGCATTTGACTTTGCAACTACAGTAAAACACAGAGCCACTGTGAACATATGCCAAGCTAATTTTATTAATGGGCATTGAGATACAAAAATACAATCTCTGGGAACTGAAGGAGTAGTCAGGAGCAATCATGGCCATGGACTGTAAAGGATACTTTATGTAAAGAAT
The DNA here is from genome assembly GCF_049350105.2 of Macaca mulatta. Classification (NCBI taxonomy): domain Eukaryota; kingdom Metazoa; phylum Chordata; class Mammalia; order Primates; family Cercopithecidae; genus Macaca; species Macaca mulatta. The sequence goes on from NC_133414.1 coordinate 123,097,669, forward strand.
ATTTTTCTTCTGTGAATATTTATTAAGTTGGGTTCCTTAAAGTAAATTCAACCTGCCTACTGTGGGGGTTCTGAGTGGGGGTGGTGACAATGGTAGAATAACAAAATTTTTATCTTTTGTCTTATCCAAGACTTGTGGTTAACTGATAGGTGAATTTTCAAAAACATACTAGATTTCTGAATGTAAATATAAGAAAAAGGTGAAAAGGGAAGCCTAGAAAGAATGCATTTTTCAGCAAACATAAAGTAGTAATACTCACTCAAGCAACTGCCCACATGCTAGCAGAATGCTTAATTTGGATTGATAACGTTTATCTGGAGATGCCAAGTAACATCATATGTCATATACTGGAGACTACAGTAGATTCTACTGTTTTGCTATCTGGCATCTGCTGGTAGAAAAATGTTCCAACATGTTCGATTTAGCTAATTAATTCAAGCTCATGTGAATAAAATGTGTGGTGTCTAGCTTCTGAAATGTGCCTAGGCCTAAGAACGGGAATTCTTCTTGGGTGAACTTGGATGATGCCACTGGCTCTGGGAAAATCCAGTAGCAGACACTACTATTAAGTTAGTAATGATACATCCTACTCACGTAAAATGTCTTTTTCTAATAACCCTTCCTATTTCAAAATTCAATACTAGACAGTGGTCCTAAAAATGTTAGCTATTAACCTTTTTTTTTTTTTTGAGACGGAGTCTCGCTCTGTCACCCAGGCTGGAGTGCAGTGGCCAGATCTCAGCTCACTGCAAGCTCCGCCTCCCGGGTTCCCGCCATTCTCCTGCTTCAGCCTCCCGAGTAGCTGGGACCACAGGCGCCGCCACCTCGCCCGGCTAATTTTTTGTGTTTTTAGTAGAGACGGGGTTTCGCCGTGTTAGCCAGGATGGTCTCGATCTCCTGACCTCGTGATCCACCCGTCTCAGCCTCCCAAAGTGCTGGGATTACAGGCTTGAGCCACCGCGCCTGGCCAGCTATTAACCTTTTAAAAAAGTATTTGCTCACACCTGAGATATTTAGTTAGCTATTTCAACAGTGTGCAAGGAAAGAGAAAAGTTGTTTGATACTCTACAGAGTGCTTCTCAAAGCCCAGTCCCCAAATCATCTGCATCAAAACTCCCTGTACAATTATTAAAAATACAGATTTTTCTGGAGCTCTCCAGAAATCAGAATTGCTGAATCAGAATACTTTTTCTTTCTTTTTTTTTTAGACAGGATCTCACTCTGTTGCTCAGGTTAGAGTGCAGTCATGTGATCATGGCTCACCACAGCCTTGACCTTCTGGGCTCAAGTGATCCTCCAGCCTCAGCCTCCCAAGTAGCTGTGACTACAGGCACATGCCACCCTGCCCGGCTAATATTTTGTATTTTTTGAGACAGGGTGGTCTCAAACTCCTGGGCTCAAGTGATCTGCCCACCTGAGCTTCCCAAATTGTTAGGAGTACAGGCATAATCCACGGCAGCTGGACCCTAACTTTTAATCAAGTCCCCCACATTAAACTTAAGAGAACTACTGCCATTGATGCATTCCTTCACTCACTAAATAGTCAATGTCAATATGTGCCCGAATTCAATACGTCCCCTAACTGGACTGCTTTAGAAGTTATTAACTACCATACACTGACTGCACTCCATGTGCTATATAAACTGAGGTAAAGCACTTTATATATATTTGAATTAATTCTGTACAACAATCCCTAACGGTTTTAAGGCTCTTTTTTAAAAATGTTACTTATTTTTTTCTTTTTCGAGACAGGGTCTTGCTCTGTTGCCCAGGCTGGAGTGCAGTGCCGTGATCTTGGCTCGCTGCAACCTCTGCCTCCCAAGCTCAAGCGTTTCTGATGCCTCAGCCTCTTGAGTAGCTGGGACTACAGGTGTGTGAGACCAAACCCGGCCAATTTCTGCATTTTTAGTAGAGACAGGGTTTTGCCATGTTGGCCAGGCTGGTCTCAAACTCCAGGCTTCAAGTGATACACCTGCCTCAGCATCCCAAAGTGCTGGGATTATAGGTGTGAGCCACACCTGGCAAGGCACCGTTTAATAGATAATAGAGTGAGTAGACTGTCCAAGGTCATCCAGTTATTGAATAGTCTTATTCCTGAAACCCAGGTCTGATGCTAAAACCTGTGATCTTAATTGGTATATTATTTTGCCTCACTTAAATCTGGAGTATTCCCACACAAGCAAATTCCCTTCTACCCAAAGGAAGCAACTAATGGAACGCATTACGTAATTTTCAATATGATGGCTAAAAACATTCTATACCAATCTAAGAGATTCTGTCCTCCCAGAGCATTTTCTTCTGCTCCCTTATGTGCAGTTTTTTCCTTTCACTTATCTTTCATAATCAAATATAAGTCTAGGCTAGGAGTATATGAGGTTGGCAGTCTTGAGAATTTTCCTTTTGTGATTATGAAGTAAATTCCACAAACACTTATCTATCCATTAGACAGAGGATGTATCTAATGTACTAAGTATAATCTTGATTTTGTAATTTTTAATAGGCTCTGCTTAATGCTACCAAAAAGCTATCACAAAAACACCAGGACCAATTAAGACTTGCATGAGAATTTCAGTGAGAAAAATAACAATGCCTAAATTGGAATGTGACCAGATGGCCAACAGTTGCCTTGGTATTTGCTTTGATAACATCAAGATTCATCTGTATTTGAATAGCAGGGCCCACACATCTTCCAACAATGTCTGCAGGGTGCCAGGAGTTGAAACTCATAAACTATGCTGACATCAGTACACTTTACTGCAGAAATACATTGCATCAGTTCCAAGAATAGGCAAAGTAGCAGCAACACTTTATTAAAGGTAGTCAGTCTATGTTGCCAACCCAAGGCACTAACACATACTCTATACACACATGATTAAATGCTACCCTCCTCTTTGTAGGACACCGGAGAGGGGTAAGCATGCTGAGAAGTGAGATGGATTTAACCAGCAAATCATGGAAAAGGTGCGTATACTTGGCGTTTGAGAAGGCTTAGTCATGACTGGAAAAGTATGAACACTGTGACATATCCTTGCAAAAAAAAAAAAATGTTCAACTTAAGCCTCTAGACTAATTTCTGGTTTACAAGAAGAAAAAAGGGGGGCCCATTTCCAAAAAGACTCCTGGCTTGAACTCTTCAAAATGCCAATGTCACAGGGGGAAAAAGATGGGGGAACTCCACTACATTAAAGCTGAAGAAAAATTTTGACTGGATCCTGATTTCTTTTTTTTGCAAGAATGGGAAGGAGAAGGTATAAAGGATATTCCTGGGTAAATTAGGAAAATTAGCACTTGGGCTAGATTTTAAACATTACAAAACAGCTGTAATAATGATATTGTGTTTTGCTAGAGAACTTCAAAATTCTCAGGAAATTCATGCTCAAAGTCTTAAGGGTGTCTGCCTAACAATAAGTGTCTGCAACTTTTTACAACAATGAAAAAATGAGGAGGAATGAAAAAAATATGGCAAAATGTTAACTGCTGCATCTAGATGACGGGTATATGAATATTCATTAAATTATTTAATTCTTTCAGCTTTTAAATATATGAACACTTTCATAATAAAACATTGGGGAAAAAAATCATGTCAGAAAGACTTCACAGGGGAAACGTCAAAAAAGGCTGAGTAGCAGGCGCTCAGTTGAATTTCTGATAAATTGAAGATCTCTAAAACTTGGCTGGAACTGTCTTGGGCATCCAAGAGACACCCGAGATATTCAAACTTTCAGTAAGTATTTACCAAAATAATATCATGTGCAGGGTGAAAATGACAGGAAGACGAATCTGATACAAACCATTCTATTTAGGTGCAGACATGGTAGTGAAGTTAAAAACATAAGCGGCTATTATATATATATAACATACTGATTGTCATAAAAGACGTGCAAAAAATGCTAAACTCAGAGGAATTACTTTCTGCTGGGGAGAATCTGGAAACACATCTCCGCGAATAACAGAATCAGACAGAATCACAAAAGGTGAGTGCTACAACAGATTTCAGTAATTAACCGCCAAGAAACAAGAGTAGTTCATTTTGGCTGGCGTGTAAGTACCAGGGAAGTAGAAATTAAGTCGAGAAGGTAGGTTTTGTTGACTGGCTGGATATTAACAATTTTCAATTTTACCTGAAAGTTCTGGTCTTTTTGCTGCAGCTTTAAGCATCCAACCCGGTATTACCAAGATGACTGAGAGTTCTTGACTCAAGCATACAGAAGAAACTACAAGATAATGTATGATAACTTTGTAAAGGGCCATATTAAAGCAATACAGTATTTTCAAAAATATTCAACACGTTAAGAATCTGTAGACCTGCAGGATTAGGATAGTATATCCCACCACAAGAACCGCAGTCAAAGCTTACAAAGGACAAACGCGGAAAGGGGGGAAAACTCAGAATGAGAAGGCAGGTGGCAGGGGAAAAAGACAGAGGTCTTGCCCTGATTGTAGGGGCTCATCTTTTTCTTTTATAGCTGAAGGTGGAAAATTATTTTCTCAAGTTCCCGAATTCTCTTCCCTCTAAAGGCCAGAGAGTGAAAGTACTTAATAGGAACTTGCGGAGGCGTGGTCAGGAGCTCCATTTTGCCGGAGTTAGGAGCTCCGCCCGAGGTCCGCGCCCATTCCCCGCTGGGGCCCTCCCAGCCAGCCTGGCTCTGGCTGGGCTAGGGCGGCCTGTAGCGCTGCCTCACCCCACAGGGAGCCTCAGGGGGGCGGAGGGAGGGCGGGCCGCCGCTAGGCCAGCCCGGAAAGAAAAGCAGCTTCTAACGGAAGGGGCCCTGAGCCCCGCTCTCCATTTCAGCGCTCCGTCCCACAGGGACCGTCCGGCTCGGGTCCGGCCCACTTGTTGGGGCCCAGGGACTCACCTCACTTTGCAACTGAGGTCAAGAATGGGCATTCCCTAGGGCACGGGCGGCGAGGCTATTTACCCCCTTACCCCCTTCCGCCATGACCCTATTCGGAAGTGCCAAATGCAACTTCCGGGCAGGAGAGGGATTTTCGGAGCCCTAAACTATAGTCCATCTACGTATGTGACCAGATGTCTCAGTAAAATAAGGGCCGGGAAACTGGACGTGTAGTCCAGAGTATGAATTAACTTGTCTAACATGGGATGTCTGGTCACCCACGGTACCTCTTTGGGCTTACTTACAGATGCATCCCTTCCCAGACTGCTCAGCTGTTGCCCCGGGTAACGGTGAGACTGGCGAAGGAAAAAAATCTACGTCACCCTGGAAACAGGAAGCCAGGAAACTCCTGTTGCCATTATCAGTTATGGCCGCCTTAGCTTCAACAGTAACTTCCGATCGGAGAGTTGTCACTCTACCCTGCAGGAGGCTTACTCTGTAGCCCGGCTAGCCAGCGGCGCCCAGTGGGCGGGAGACGGCGTAGAGGAACTGAGGAAAGGAAAAGGGCGGAGAGAGAGAAGCAGGCGCCACTGCCCTTCTCTGATTGGGCAGCTTCGCTTGCCCCGGCTCCGCCCATTTTTCTTGCCTAGCGAGTGACGGGCCCACGCCGGAGGGGTGGGGCGGGGAGGCTGGAGCGAGAGTAGTGGAGGGGCGGGTGGGGCGGGGCGAGTGGGGGAGGGGCGGGCGGGGGGCGGCGGTTGGGCAGCGTCGCTTCTTAGGAGGAGGAGGAGGAAGAGGAGGAAGCAGGGCGAGCGAGGAGGATGGCGGAGTCGGGGCTCCTGACGGTAACCCGGGGCCGATGAGGCGGAGGGTGTCTGTGGGTCGGTTCTTCCTGCCTGCCTTCCTGTCCGTCGGGCTGTCGGGCTGGCTGTCGGTAGGGGGAGGCCCCGCGCGCCCTGACAGGCGCGAGCCGGCAACGCCGGGGCGAGGCCCGAGGGGCCGGGGCCCTGGGAGGCGCCGCCGCCGCCGCTTTCCTGGGTGCTGTCTCCGGGAGTGCGGGGCCCTCGGAGCCTGCTCGCGTGGGAGCCCGCAGCTCGGCGCGGAGAGGAAGGCGGTCGGGTCTGACAGCGGCCGGGGCCGGGCCTGCGGCGGCGGCGGGCGGCCAGGACAGCGCCTGGGCGAGGGCGAGCCGGCGCGAGGGCGCGGGCCGGGGGCGCCCGGCGGACAGTCTCGCTCTTCTCGGTTCCCGGGGGGCCCGGGCCCAGTCCGCAGGGCGCCCAAGTCGTGTAAATCGTTGGCGAGGGCCCGGGCGCAGCGGCGGTCATACAGGGTGGGGTCTCTTCGCGCCCCCTCCCTAGAGCCCACCTTGCTTTCCCGTTCTCCTCTCCCTGAAAACCCTTTGAGTGAAGAGTGCTGGATCGGCTCTGGGTGTGTTGCCTGGCGAAGCGAGTTGTAGCCCTTCGAGACCGCCTCGTAGAACATGCCGGATGGCAACCTCTCCCCGTGATAGCACAGCTTTTAGGGAGAGAGGAAAAGTAGTCTCACTCTCCCCCGACTCCCCCAGGCTTATAACGCAAGAGGCTTCGGGGCAAGACGATTTTTTCCCCCAGCCCCTCAGTATCCATTGTTTTTGTACCATCCCCCTCCCCCCATGCCTAGGTGGAAGAGTAATGACTCCAAAGCATTAATTTGCCTTTCTTTCTCTTTATTTCTTTTCTTTCTTTTTCCTCTTTCTTTGTTTTTCTCTTCTTCCCTCCTTTCTTTCAGCAGGCAGTTTGTGTTATTGTGGAATTATGGATTTACAAACAGGTGGGATAAATACCCATTAGGGAGCTAGAAAGAAGATGCTTTGTGTGTGTGTTTAAGCCCTTATAGTTGGCTGTTTAATTTTCTTGTCTGTTGCTTTGTATCGTAATGGGGGTGATGAGAATAAAAGAGGAAGCACTGTTTTGCAACCTACCCAAAGAAATATTTTCGAAGTCTCTGGGGATGCTGAAGCAAAATTAGGTTGCAAATGTGGACTGTATAGTATTTGCCTCCAGCGTGATAACTACCAGCAGTGTCTAGGCTTACACCTGTGTCATTTCGTATACTTTTCGTCGATACCGAGTGCGTCTAGTTTCTAGTCAAGAGGGACTACTATATCAAAAGCTTTTTGTTATGTTTTTCTGAATCCTAAGGTACACTTGTGTAACCAAGTGTTTTTTGTAACTAAATGCAGCAAAAACTGAAAACTAGTTTTAATTTTAAAGACCTCAGTTTATTAGTGTACTTACTAATCTTTACTCTCATCCTCCATGCCATGGGCTGTAGAACTGTTACTGTGTACTTGAAGAGACTTAGCTATGTCATCCAATTTGTAACATTCAGTAAGGTTATATTTATAATTTGAATTTATCAAGTGTTGATGTTTTGCTATGTGACAGTGAAAAGAATTTTAGGAGTAAAGCATGCAAATTACCATTCTCATATGAAACTTAAATTGAGTATGATAAACCTTTTATCTATTTGGACATAAAGTATACTGTAAACTTTTTATGTAATTATAAATACCCATTTGAAAAATAGACAAAAATAAAGACAAAACTAAATAAAAGCTTTGTCTAAGATTTGTAACTTTCAAATGGCTGCAATTTAATATAAAGCCAACATATAAAACAATATTGAAATCCCAGTTTCAAATTATGGACAAGTCTTTAAGGGTACGGCATTTTCCCAAGGTGCTTGTTCAGTTTTATTTTTAGTTTTTAATTTTTATGGGTACATAGTAGGTGTTTATGGGTTATATGAGATATTTTGATACAGGCATACAATGCATAATCACATTAGAGTAAATGAGGTATCCCATCATCTCAAGCATCTACCCTTTGTGATGCAAATATCCAATTATACTCTTAGTTATTTTAAAATGTACAATTAAATATATTGAGCATGGTCACCCTGTTGTGCTATCAAATACTAGATCGTATTCTTTGTGTTTTTTATATCCGTTAACCATCCCCACATTCCCCCTTCAGTTTTTGAAGAAACAGCTACATTAAAAGTTGACATTTCTGATTACTCATTATTAATATAATTTTTAAGTTTAAAAATTTTCTCATAAATTATTATGGATTAAAGAGTGATATTAAAATATACATTAGTAGTTTGCAGCTAGATCTTTTTTTTTAGTTTTTAAACTACCGTATTCAGAAAGTTCATCAGAAAGATCAGAAAAACATCATCAGAGGTGTTTTTCTGGTAGTTGTAGCAAGTAAAGGTCATGCATCAACTTGTGAACTACAAGCCAGTTGGAAATTTGAAACATTTCATGTTTAAATAGAAACATGAAAATTACAAATTCCTATGTCATACTGGCTGGAATTAGGCTTTTAAAATGATACTATTTTTTTTCTGTGACTTGGGTCAGGGAAGAATGACTTTTCTCTCTCCACATCAGAGAGACATAAACTGGAATTGTATGTGGAATATTTCCAAAGATGGTTTCCGAATAGTGGTTGGTATAGTTATTGCTTTGACTTACCTGTATGAATTATGGAGGATGAGTGAATAAAGCTGAAATTCTTTATTATACAGGTGGATAAATTATAGTCATATTTGCCTTAAAAATACTCATTTTCAATATTTGTTGTATAATTTAATATTTCTGGAAGACTGTTCTTTAAACTGTTCAGATATTTTGATTTTTTTGTAAAAATATTTAAATACAAAAATCTGTGTTTTGACTAAAAGATATAAACTCTATATGTAGATATAAGGATGCATATTTTTGGAGGCTGAAGATTAAGTGAAATATATCTTTAGAATTTGGTTTACTATATCATTCATGTATCTTTCATGTTTGGAAAAGCATAAGATTTATGCTTATAACAAAATAAGATTTAAAAAAACCCCAAACGATAACAACAAAACAAGTTAACTCACAAATCCTTCAGTGAGTTCTGAGATTTGTAGCTTGGACTTGGGAGAATTCTGCTACTTGTTTATAAAATATCAATTGATAGAGGAAATTTAAATATAAATTGGATATTTTGACATTTCTTAAGATTAGTAGGGATTGGTATTTTGCTATAGATGAATAGATGGAAACTGTAATTTAGAAGTAGAATTATACATTAAGTAATTTTATGTGATACTTAAATGAGTACTTCAAATAGTAAGTGAGTTGGTATTTTTGCTTGTTGGTAGACCTTTATTTCATGCTTTATAGGTTATGCATTAGACATAAAAGTTGGCTGAATCTTAGACTAATTTATGGACATATATCATCATCTGCTATTCTTGTAATCCCCTATTTTAACTGCTTGGCCTTCTGAATTTTGTTTCATTTACTTGTTACACTGCATCAAAGTCATGCCCTGTAGCTCTTTTTTGAAATATTTTCTCTTAATAACAAATTTTTGTTTTCTGACTGTCTAAACTGACTTTTAAAATCTGAATAATTTCTAAATTACAGATGACCTGTGGTATGCTTGAACTTCATATATTATAGAGTGTTTTTAAAAGTGTTTGTTATTGCAGGTTGAAACATACATACATAAGTCTGAGAAACTTTTATGTTCTAAAATATGTAATTGAATTATTTTAATATAAATCAGTGTTCATTCTGGTTTTGTTTGGTATTTTCCCCCGGGTCTCAACTTTTTAACACAGCATCTTTAATTCAGCAAAGCAAAGTTTATACACACAAAAGGATATTCTGATTACCAAAGTTTATACACACAAAGCAAAGTTTATACACACAAAAGGATCCTTAAGCTTTTGAGATGATGGTAGCATATGTGCTTCTTGAGAAAGCATGCAGTCCCATTATCAAGACTTAAAAGAACACTAATTCATTTTCACACTGTATATCTCATTCCAACTTCTCTAAAGGTCAGAACTGCAAAAAGTAGTACATGCTCTGAAAGCTAAGGATTCATTTATAAGAGTGAACATACTGCTTGTAGCTAAAACATTACAGGAGACCTTTAAAAAGGGTATAATTGGTCTCTGTGTGAAATGAACCTGAAATATTTTTATAAATTATTTCTGCATGACTATCTTTTGTTTATAGCACTAGGAAGACTTCTAATGTTTAAATACTTTATTTGCCCTCAATTATTATTTAAAATTCCTGTAATTTTAAGTAATTTTACAGCTGACAAAGATAAATCTTCTTTTCTTTTAGTTTTTCTAATGTCTTGGAGGTAAAGTGGAAATCGCCTGTTCTGACACATAATTTCTACAACTTGGAGTTAATTTGATCAGTTAAATTTGTTTTTTTCAGTTTCCAGTTTTGTGTTGTATAACACTTCTTCCTGCTTTCAGTACTTTCTCAGTCTTGCAAATAGTCTTTAACTTTTCAATTTTGTTCTATAAATATTTCTCAGTAACTACAGTTTCACATTCACCAATGTCATGGAACTTCTGCTGAATGCCATGTGTGTCCCAGGCTCTCTGGATACAGAGATAAATATGTTTCCTTCTTTCAGTAAGTTCAGAGTTTGTTGCATGAACTGGACAAGTCAATAGTTAATTGTTAAACAATGTGACACATGCTTTTAACAGCAGTATACACTGGCAAACTCAGATGAGTTAAGACTCAGACTGCACATATAACTGGCAATGCCTACTGGAGGACAGGACTGCAACAAACACTTGAGGAATAAGTAGGATAGAGGAGGGTAGTAAAAGCGCAAAGGTTAGATATGTTTAGGTCCATTTGGACAATTGGAGAAGAATAACAGTTTGGATTCTAATAATAATATTGGTTATACGGTAATATTAGGTTACATGGTAATATAAGCTTCGGTTACAGCTTATATTATTGTTAATAATAATATTTCTTATGTTCCTAATTTTATTTGGGCTTTGAACTGCAGATCTGTATTAATGTTGACCATACTATTAAAGCTTTACCTTCAACACCTGTGAAAAGAAGGGAAACATTTTCACTTATTTTTAATTAATATTTTAATTAAATACAAGGAGAATATATCAGTGTAACGTGGGTAATAATTCCCAGGTTTAGAACTTGGATAATGATAATGTTTCAAAATCATACTTAAGGCTGGGTGTGGTGGCTTACACCTGTAATCCCTGCACTTTGAGAGGCTGAGGCGGGTGGATCGCTTGAGGTCAGGAGTTTGAGACCAGCCTGGCCAACATAACGAAACCCCGTCTCTACTAAAAATACAAAAAATTAGCTGGGCGTGGTGGCAGGCACCTGTAATCCCAGCTATTCCAGAGGCTGAGGCAGGAGAATCTCTTGAACCCTGGAGATGGAGGTTGCAGTGAGCCAAGAATGTGCTACTGCACTCCAGCCTAGGTGACAGAGTGAGACTCTGTCTCAAAAAAATAAAAAAAAAACATACTTAAATATCTTTTGTCAGCATTTATGTTTCATGTTAAGAGTAACATTTATTAACTTTCTTAGAATTCTTAGTAAAGTTTTATTTTTGTATAATCATTTAAAATGTACTCTTTTTTGAGTATACGTTAAAAAATACCTTCCATACTTACTTGACAGTGCCTCTCTTTAGGTAAGTCAGACTGTATGGTCAACAGTTATATCCTAGAAGCAGACTTTGTAATTGTCTTGTATGATTTAAAAGTTTTCTGAATTGAGAATTGAGTAATTTTTCATGCAGTATTTTTTGGGTTTTTTTGTTTTTGAGACAGGGTCTCTTTTTCATGCAGTATTTTTTTGTTGTTTTTGTGGGTTTTTTTTTGTTTTGTTTTCAAGACAGGGTCTCGCTCTGTCATCCAGACTAGAGTGCGGTGGCACAATCATGGGGCTCATTGCAGCCCTGACCTCCTTGGCCTCAAGTGATCCTCCCACTTTAACCTCTCGTGTAACGAGGACTAAAGGTGTGTGCCACCATGCCTGGATAATTTTTCTATTTTTTGTAGAGACTAGGTTTTGCCGTGTTGCCCAGGCTGGTCTCAAACTCCTGAGTTCAAACAGTCCACCTGCCTTGCCCTCCCAAAGTGCTGGAATTACAAATGTGAGCCACCACGCCTGACCTTTCATGCAATATAATTTAATACTTCTTCCAGGGCATAGTGAGGCCTAATTTTGATGTCCCAAACTCCATTCCCTGCAAAGTGCCATAGTTTTCTATGTTGAAACACTCATTTGCATTTCTTGATCCTTGTAATTATTTTTATTATAGAAATTTGAGAAATTTCTTTTTAAAATACTCATATTTTAGCAATTGCCTTAAACATGTTGTTACACCTCATTTATCTTGAGATTACTTACTAGGAAACTAAAACTATCTGGTGTCATCTGCTTGGTTACTACCTCATGAACTCTTCATGTGGCTAAACTCTAATCACCCTTCAGGCTTCAATTTTGTATCCCATCCTTTGGGAGACCTTCCTTTGATCCCTAGTTAGGTTCTTCTGTTTTAAGGTGTCCTAGTGCTTGTACTTCCTTTTCTGTAACACTATTTTTGTAATGATATGTTTGATGTCTGTCTTTACTGCTAGACTGTAAGCCTCAAGATGAGCATTGAGTATGTCTGTCTGTCTTACTGTTCCACCAGTATACAATGTCTAGACTTTGTAGGCTCCAAGTGGAAAAATTAGTTTTAGATGAATAGTCTACAGCTCCAAAACAAACTGAACAGGCCCAAAGGAAGGACAAAGAGATGTCATAATGTTCTTGTTTTTAAACACACATTTTCTGTTCTTAGAGTCCATCAAACCTTAATTCAGGCATTTTTATTCTCACATAGTGTACAATTTTTAAAAGTTTGGTAACCAAATGTAAAAAGGACTGAAATTACTCCTAGAGGCATAACAGAGTTGAAAATAAGAGCAGAAGAAAAACACTCAAAAAGCAGATGCAAGACATTTTGTAAAAACAGCAGTTTATAGCAACTTAGTGTTATGACAAATAGAATATTTCAAGACACAATTTGTTTTATACATAAAATAGTATAAAAATAATAATCTAGGATCATGAAGAAGAGATTATTAGATATTAGTAAATTTTGTTAATGATAACATAAGATCATGTATTTTGGAAAAATTCCATTCAAAATGATACAATTTAAAACTTACTGTGTTAAGCTTTTCTTACTGGAAAGGCTTGCTTAATGAGGTAAAACATACTAGGTAACAGTATTTATTGAACAAAATTAAGTTGAAACAAATTATCTGAAAGTACTGAATCAGTGCAGTATAATATACCACCTTATAATTTGTAGAGGTAGATGTTATACTTATTATGTGTTTATTTATTTACTTTGCTATGAAATATGTAAAATTGAGTAGCAACATGTTTTTCTTGATCCACTTCTAATGAAAACATAACCTGTTGCATTGATAAGACAAAATAACTAAGTATTTCTTCCACTTTTATTCTGTTAAAGAAAATAAGCTTAATTCCTTGGCATTTCCTGGTTACCTGGACTGGGAAAATTAGGTTGAAAGTCATAGTTCTTTGCTAAAAGTATGTGGTGTCTGACAGATTGGGTGACCTGAAATAGATTATATTTAATTCAGTTTGGGTTTGTATATATCTGGGAGATATATATATATGGTGAATTCAAAATTTATATTCATATATATATAATATATATGGTGAATTCAGAATTTCACCAGAGCTTTATATCTGGTTCAAATAAATTATGTTTTATTTAAATATTGCGACTCTTGAAGTCTGTGACTATAAGGGTAGGTGGGAGAGCTAGTTATTTTGCTCCTAAAAGAAATACTGGTTTATCTACCTTGTGCTAATTGCAACTCTAAACTCATAGAAATGGGATGCTTATATGCTAGGCGGCTTAAAATAGTAAGGTTTTATGATTTAATCTTGAAGACATTTATTTCTGTACTTGGGAAGTAGTGATTTGAAATTCTTAATACTAGAAAATGGCCTAGTTTCAGAACACCCACTAAGCAACTGTGGGAACTCAGTATGCTAAATGGCTGGTAGTGTTGCAGTATTTTTTAAAATTTCCCCACCTCCTGTTATGTAATAGCTTATAGTAGTACAACAGAATATGAGTATTTGGGACAAGAACAAAGCATATTGAAACCTCAAAATGATGTGAGATTGTGTCAGGCTTTGTGTTGGGCACCAAGCACCTTAAGATAGTCAGATATAATGATGGTTAGTGAATGTTTGAATAAATCAGGTGGTAATGTTTTAGGTTGCAAATAAGGTTTATGAAAATAATTATTTGGAGGCTTGAGAAAAATGACTTTTAAAATGGAGTCACTATTTTTAAAACACAACACTCTTTTATTAGGAAAAGTTTGATAACTCTGATATAAATATTCCGATGATGCTTGTGTACAATACTTAAAGCTTTTAGTGAAAATAATTTTTTAAAAAATATTTCCCCTGGCTGAGTGTGGTGGCTCACACCTGTAGTCCCAGCACTTTGGGAGGCTGAGGTGGGTGGGTCACCTGAGGTCGGGAGTTAGAGAACAGCTTGGGCAACATGGTAAAACTTCGTCTTTACTAAAAATACAAAAATTAGCTGGGCGCAGTGATGCATGCATGTAATCCCAGCTACTTGGGAGGCTGAGGCAGGAGAATCGCTTGAACCCGAGAGGCAGAGGTTGCAGTGAGCTGAGATCGCACTACTGCACTCCAGCCTGGGCAACAAACAAAAAAAATATTTTCCCCAGACTGTTGTGCAACCCAGTCATTGTAGCATTGTTTCAGCCTATGAGAACCAGATACTGAAATTGATTAGAAACTATTAAAAAAAAGTTCAGTAGTTTTTATTTACTTTTTTATTCAGGAAAATATGTTTATAAAGGAATTTGATGAAACATACTTTTACCAGCTTATTTTGTTAATTTATAAAGGGACCAAGTTGAGCCTGCACTAGTTGTAAAAGATAGATTAATATTAAATGTTTCAGATAAAAGATTTTGTGATATGAAAAAGGATGGACTTAAATTTGTTTTAAACGTCAGCTGTATGGCAGGTGCAGTAGCTCATATCTGTAATCCCAGGAGTTTGGGAGGCTGAGGCAGATGGATCACTTGAGCTCACGAGTTTGAGATCAGCCTGGGCAACATGGTGAAACCCCGTCTCTACCAAAAATACAAAAATTAACAGGGTGTGGTGGCATGCATCTGTAGTCCCAGCTACTTGGGAGACTGAGGTGGGAGGATGGCTTGAGCCTAGGAGATGGAGGTTGCAGTGCGCTAGATCTTGCCACTGTACTCCAGCCTGGGCAACAGATCCAGACCCTGTCTCAAAAAAAGTCAGCTGTGTAACTCTTGTAGCGTTAGCTCTGTGAATAATACCTTAATGCATAGGAAAAAACTTGCCAGGCTTTTTCTCAGTTGGAACTCAATTGTACCTGATACTTGCATGTATATATGCGTATATATAAAAATTCCATAATATAGCAACAATGATCCTGTGCCAAGATCTTGAAGATTTTTATTTTATCAAAGAAAGCTGAAATTGTTTAATATAATTGAAGTTTTCTTTTATTTTGTCATATTCAAATTCTTTGCAAATTGATAATCTGTAAATAGTAGATTCATGTGGTAAAAATAAAAATTGTTCATTAGCACATCTTATGGCCATTATCCAGTTTTTATAACTAATTATGCAAATTGATAATAGTTGAGTTGCTTCCAAGAGCAACTAAGAATCACTAATATCAACATTTTTTTCTTCCTGGCATGATTTAAATAGTATATCACTTGCTACCTGCAAATTACTGTATGATTTACATGTTTGTGGTATGGAAATTTTTTCATATCAAAGCTTCTTTAGCCTATGTGGGAATCTTATTTTGAGATTTTCTTAATCTGCTTGAACTGCTATAATAAAATACCATAGACTGTGTGGCTTAAATGACAGTATATATTCTCACAGTTCTGAAGGCTAGAAAGTCCAAGATTGAGGTGCCAGCCGTTTCTGTTCAGAGCAAATGAAGAGTCTCTTACAGATGGTGGTCTTCCTGCTGTATCCTCAGTTGGCAGAAAGTGAGAGAGCAAGTTCTCTGGTCTTCTCTTACAAGGGCATTAATCCCATTATGAAAACCCCACCCTTGTGACCTCATCTAAACCTAACTACCTCCCAAAGGTCCCATCTTCAAATACTATCACATTGGAGGTTATAGCTTCAGCATAAGAATTTGGGAAGGACACAATTCAGGACATAGCAGGATTATATTCACAAGATAGTAGATAATACATACCAGTTGGGAATTGTAGGGTTGTGTTTAATGTGTTAAATTACAAAAATAAAGTATCCCTTTATGTATATTTAAAAATACAAGCAAGAGCTGCCTTTCAGTATCTTGAGTAACTTCTGATGGGAGAAATTCCTTATTACCCTTAAATTGAGTATGGCTGCTTATTATGTTTCTTTTGATCTTATATGAGGAAGATTTTTGCTTTGTGATATTTTTAAAAATGTAATACAGAGATAAATGAGATTATATTTTTAAAACCCAAACTATATAAGTTCTATTTAATAAACCAAATTGTTAGGACAGTATATAAATAGTTGAACGTAGAGGTCTTTCTCTAAGTCTCAAAAATGGACTATGTAAGTGTAAGAAAGGCTAGCTGTTTTATAATCATGGCAACTTACTAAATACTGACTGATACTCGAATATAAGATACCTTGAGACCACACATTCCTAGTCTTGTTATTAATAGTGCATTTATTTTTGTTCATTTTTTTTCTGACAGTTTCTGATAGTTAATAGAGTGAGTAATGGAAAGGATTTATAATGAGATAGACCTAGTGAAGAAATGTATGGCTTTATATGTACAAAAAGGTAGTAGTTAAATTTAATTAACATTTTTTAGCTTAAAAGATCTGAAAATCTTTTTTTCTTTGAAAATACTATGTTGAATATTGTAGTCATCTTAGTGTATGTAGCAGTTAAATTTTCTTTTTTGCTTTACACTGGTAATTAAATAACTAGACTTTTTTTTTTTAATTGCCAGTTTGCATGGGAAATGAGAAGTAAAGTATATCTTGGGAATACTTAAGTTGTGTATGACATGTTTGGAGTTCCTTGGCAAGAAAGGCAATTTAAGCAAATATTCACAAGTAAATCTTTGTTTTTTTTGGGTAGTGTTTGGCATTTAAAACTTTTCAGATAATGTTTGGTCTTTTACCATTTGACGTTTACCATTATATCTTAGTCTTAGTACTTTTGAGACTTTTAAATCCCCTCTTCCCTACCCTGCCTTTTAACTGTTAGACTTTGGTGGAGAATTTTGCAATTTATGCATATGGTGAGTTGAAGTGTTGTACAAGAGAGCTGTAATCCCAATTATGGTTTATATTGTGGATTGGGTAAACAGGAATTTTCAGTTCTTTGCTCTAACTCTTGTTTTCCTAGAACATAAATTACACGTGAAGTCTTTTGCTTTCCCATAAGAAGTAATGCAGATTTCCTAAACAACTCCCATTTGCTACTATGTAAAATAAATCGGTCCCATGTCTCTCCATGTCTTTCCAAAGTATTTTATTTTGCTTCCTTACCAAGGAGAGAAAAAGTTGAATGAATGAATTTGAAGATATTATGAGTTGTGGACTCTTGACATAGTTCTAGTTAAATGGACAAGTGTAGAACATTTTCTTTTCGTGGACAGCGTTTAGCCATTGTCCTACCTCAGGTTTACTTGTGCTGCTTAAAGATGTGCTTTTCCATTTCTCTGTAAACAGTAACATTCTTTTGAACATGTTAATTTTGGGTGTTTTCTCATTCTTTGGACCAATCTTTTGGTCTTCTAATTTTGAAAGTTCCCTTTTAAACTCTTAAACTGCAAAAAGATATAGCTTTACATGATTTAAGTGGGAGAGCTCTTTCTTTATATTTAAAAGAATAAGAAGCCTTTACATCATAATAAATAATGGGAAATACAATTGAAATCTTGTCATTTTTAGGTATTCATGTTAAAATTTGAGTGACCTGGAGTTAATTTTAAGTAGGATATAGGGGAACTCCATGCATGAGGTGAAACCTTGTTTATTGTTCATTTATCATGTTATTCAACCAGTATTTATTGGGCATTTATTTTGTGCTCGATGGGTTCATAATGTTGTAGAGTACTTTATAGAGTAAAAATTGCTGTCTAGAATGGCAGATAAAGTCAAATTAGCAAGTATTTATTGTTCTTTCAATAAATATAAGTGTTTTATGTGCTAAGTATTGTCGTAAGTACTAGAGTACAACTGTGAAAAAGGCAGAAGGGTTCCTATTTTCCCATTACCTTTAAATGAGAGAGTCGGACAACTAACCTGCCAAGTCTAATAATAGCATGGTAAGTGTTCTGTTAGGGGAAGTTTTAAGTGGGAACACAGAGGAGGTGATATGCAGAAAGGCTTTTGAATAATTAGGAAAAGGCTTCCCAGACCTCTAAGCTGAGGTCTGAAGAGTAAGTAGGAGTTAGCTCAGTGAAGAATTGTAAATCTGTGTTTCTGGCAGAAGAATATAGCTTGTGCAAAGTCCTGGAGACAGGAGATAGAAGGCTCTGCCATGGGATGTGAAAGAAGTTCATGTGACCATAGTGCAAGATGGGAAATATTAAGAGTTGTGGCAGGCCGGGCGCGGTGGCTCAAGCCTGTAATCCCAGTACTTTGGGAGGCCGAGGCGGGTGGATCACGAAGTCAGGAGATCGAGACCATCCTGGCTAACATGGTGAAACCCCGTCTCTACTAAAAATACAAAAAACTAGCCGGGCGTGGTGGCGGGCGCCTGTAGTCCCAGCTACTCGGAGGCTGAGGCAGGAGAATGGCGTAAACCCGGGAGGCGGAGCTTGCAGTGAGCCGAGATCACGCCACTGCACTCCAGCCTGGGTGATGCAGCGAGACTCCGTCTCAAAAAAAAAAAAAAAAAAAAAAAAGACTTGTGGCAAAAGTACTCAAGGACCAGATCTTCAAGACATGTGAATTATTATTAAGAAATTTGGGTTTAATCCTGAGGGCTGCCCTCAGTTCTTTTAATTGGACATTAACCTGATTAGATTTCAGTGTTTGAAAGATCACTAATTACAACATAGTGATTAGGTTAAGAATAGGATGGGAAAGTGAATATGGTGAGACCAGTTAGAAGGCTATTAGAAGACAGAATTTGGTATACCTTGTAGCAGGGTAATAGCAGTGAGAATGAAGAGAAGCCAATGGCATTGAGAAATCTGGGGAGAAAAGTTGATAGGATTTGGTGATTGTCAGAATGTAAACATCGAAGGGGAGAGAGAAGTCAGGATGACACCACCTGAATTCCTGGCCCCCTTTCACCTTTTTTGGTTGATTCCTGCTTAGATGTTACATAATCTCTAAGGCTAACCTCCAAGGCTAACCTCCAAGGCTAACCTCCAATTCCCCTAACCTCCAAGGCTAATTCAAGTGCCTTCCCTTTGTGTTTCAGTAGCACTTACTCGACTTTTTTCTTGCTTTACTCACTTGTGTATAAGCTTTCAGGCAAGGATTGTGCTTTATTGTTATTGCATGGTTTGCACCTTGCAAAGTGCAAGGTGTACTAAGTGCATTACACTTAGTATAAATGTTGACCAAATGAAAATATACTTTTTATATTTTATCTTTATAAAAATTTAAATATAATTGGAGAAAATTGGTTTTCTGAACTGCTAATGTTCAAAAACTTGTTTTACAACTTTAGAGTGAGTCATATCATTCCATGTACTTCTGAATGCCACTTGTAAAAACAATTTATATTGTAATTCTGGCTGGAAGTAGTAAATCTATTAAGTTCTTTATGGGTAATCATAGACTAAATGATCTCTGATTATTGTATAGGTCTCTTATGCAGTCAGGTTTTCCTTGTAGGTCAAGTTTTAATTGGCTTTATCCTTTATCAGTTTAAAAATTAACGTAATGATTAGTGTTACATATATTTTATTTAAAAATGAGAGTATTTTTTTTTCTAATTATGAAAGGAGTGATTGCTCATTGTATATATTTAAAAGGTATACATACAGAGATAAAAAGTGAAAATCACCTGTAATTGAAGGATAGCATTGCTAACACTTTATGGATGTTCTTCTAGACTTTCAAAATTTTATATATATTTATGATTATATATGATTAAGTTAAAAGAAAATTAACAGTAAATACTTACGTTTGTGCAAGATAAGGTATTAATATCATTTATACAAAGAATCTTAATAGCCAGTATGTAGCCAAATTAAACCAATATAACTGGGATATTAAACTTCAATTATTACAGGAGACCAGGTGGGTAACATAAATGAGTGAACCCAGTAGGGGAAATATATGAGGTGGTTGAATTGGAGAACACTTGGAGAGGGCAGCTCCTTTTCAATACCAGTTGATTTTCGACATTAAGAAATACAGAGCTGGGCGCAGTGGCAAGCACCTGTAGTCCCACTACTGTGGAGGCTGTGGTGGGAGGATCTCTTGAGCACAGGAGTTCAAGGCTGCAGTGCACACTGATCACACCTGTGAACAGCCACTGCACTTTAGCCTAGACAATGTGGTAAGACCCTGTCTCTAAAAAAACAAACAAACAAAAGAAATGTGGATCCAGTCCAGTGATGCCCGTATCTTTTGTTTTTTTTTTTAATGAAAAGTTTGGATTTTTATGTGAGGCTCCCAAAGATTAAATTCTGGCAAATTAAAAAAGCCACAGTGTGTGTTAGGCACGATGTAGTTTTTAGCTGTGTTTTGTATGAATACCACAAACGGTGGAGGAATGGAAATATTTGTACACTTTTACTAATAATTATGTAGATGTAAATAATATATCATTTTTCATACATCAGATTGATGAAAATGATTACTGATTTACAAGACTGGAAGAGTATAAGTTGATGCAGGCTCTTTGGAAGAAGGCAGTTTGAAACTACATATAAAAATTTAAAATGCATATTAATTTGCACCTGACAGTTCTACTTTCAGGAATCTGCCTTACAGGAATATTAGTCCCTATAGGGGAAGATTTATGTTTAGTGAAGCATTATATATCTTGGTGAAAACAAGATTAAAAAATGGAAAATAGAAACAACCTAATTATCAGTTGATAATAGGAATGATTAAATTATGATATAACCATATCACAAATCATTGTCAATGGAAAGATGAAATATGTCTGTATTCCCATGTGGAAAGAGTCTAGAATTTACTATTTCTTATTTATATACAAAAATTATAATTTATACACATAAAGTTATACTATACTGTCATTTTTAATATCCATACAATATTGCATAGTACCATAATTTAGTCTATTGATGTACATTAGGTTATTTCCAACATTTTGCTGTTTATATGCACATTGCAGTGAACACTCCCTTTACATATGTCCTTGCAGTGTTGTCTCCTAAGATATGTTCCTTTTAAATTTCATATGGTGACAACATGAAATACCTGAACTCTGTGATATCTTGGGGATATACATTTACCTCTGAGAATTTGCTATTTGTATGACCCTTGAATTGAGTGAATGTAGCTTGGGCATGGTAGACAGAGAACTAACCAGAAAAGTGGCACTGTGTTTAGTCATCCTAGATTCTTTAAGAGTTTTAAAGGTAACTTAAGTAGTAGTTTTTGTCTAGTCCATACATGCATGTGGTGTAAAATTCGAAAAGTGTAGAAAGGTTAAGTAAATCTTTCTCCCACTCTGAAACCTCTTCTACCTAGTTTCTGTTCCTGGGAAACTACTATGAGTGTATTCATCCTTCTGCACATATTTTATACATATATGTGTATTTTATGCACGTATATGTATATTTTATGCACATATATGTATATATTTTAAGTTTTTTGTAAATGATAGCATACTATGCTGTTCTACAGTTCACTTTTTCTCACTTAACTGTAATAATATCTAACACTTACCTATGCTTTGTTCTAGGCTCTGTTCTAAAGTGTTTTTGTATTGATTACTAATCTTCATCACAAACGTGAGAAGTAGGTAAATATTATTCCCTTATCACAGAGGAACAAACTGAGGCACAGAAACTTTAAATGACATGCTAGTAAGTTGTCAGCTGGAAGGTGAACTCCAGCATCCGGCAGTTTGGCTCTGGAGTCTTTTAGCCCATTTGCTATACAAACTCAATTGTTGCCCTATTCTTTTTATTAACTACATAGTATTCCCTTGATAAACTTTAATGTATCTAACTAGGTCCTAGTAGGTGGACATTCAGGTGTTTCCATATATTGCTGTTACAGATTATGCTAGTGTGAATATCCTTGTGCTTATAAATGCCTGTGTCATTTTGAATATGTAAATCTCTATTTCATTTTCATCCATTCAGATTTGGGGGTTAGGGGAGTCTTGTGTTCATATAGTTACATTCTATTTTGAGATCTAATCTGAGACTTTTAAAAAATGAATTTATTTAGCTCATTTGTATTTATTATAGCATTATGGTTGTAGCCTCATCTTTTATAGCTAATGGACTAAGAGATAAGGTATATTAACAATGGAAATATACTTAAAGATGTAAAGCAGTACAGTATAAAGCTATTAGCATTCCTTTATTTACTCTCACGTTTTGTTGGTTATATAAAAACATTATCAGGAATTGTAACAATTACTTTATATTCTGTAGCCATTGCCATAGTTTTAGACCAATAGTTGAGTGCATTCAAATGCTCAAAGTTTGTTCTTTCGGATAGTTTTTTAAAAATCATCTTAGATGGCTGAACTTTATCGTCGAGTATTTTCTTAAAGTTTATGAAAACAATATTCCTTAGGGTTTTGTATATTTAGTGATGTTTAACTGTTGGTTTCATGCTGGGGATAAATTCTTGAATACTCTAGATATTGCTTCACTGATTTTTTTTTTTTTTTTTTTTTTTTTTTTTGAGATGGGGTTTCGCTATTGTCACCCAGGCTGGAGTGCAATGGTGCGATTTTGGCTCACTGCAACCTCTACCTCCTGGGTTCAAGTGATTTTCCAGCCTCAGCCTCCTGAGTAGCTGGGATTACAGGCACCTCTCACCCTGCCCAGCTAATTTTTGTGTGTGTGTTTTTTTTTAAGTTGAGACGGAGTTTCACCATGTTGGCCAGGCTGGTCTCAAACTCCTGACCTCAGGTGATCCGCCTGCCTCGGCCTCCCAAAGTGCTGGGATTACAGGTGTGAGCCACCACACCCAACCTGCTTCACTGATTTTTAAACATTGATTCCCTTCTCCTTCACATGTTAAGATAGTAATGTTTTTTGCATAGATTCTCAAAGGATTCTCTCTTTAAATCTTTGAGAAACAGTAATTTTACTATAGCAGTATTTATCTTGATTAGTCTGCATCATCTTTTCTTAGGAAAGGGCATGTCCTCTTTTTTTTTTTTTTTTTTGGTCCAATCCTGACTCTGTTTTAGTGATGCCTAATGAGGTCTGTGAAAGCTTCAGATGTTTCAAGCAAGGGACTGTTGGGTTTGCTTTTCTGACTGTCATGTAATTTACAGAACTGAACTAATAGTTTTAGGATTTGAAGATGCAAGCCATTTCCCTCGCTTGAGCTCTTCTAGCATCCCTCTTTACATTTACTGTATTTAGTAGACTTTCTCATATAGTGTGGTTAGGGATATGTCCTAGTTTGTTGAAGATGTAGTTTGTGTTTCTGTTTCTCACTCTCCTCTCCTAGTTGTTTTCAGATATTTTTAAGAGGAAAAGAGGGGACCATACTATCTTTCTCCTGCCATTTAAAATCAGAAATCCTAACAGCTATAGGTCAGTCCAGTTTTGTCAGAATTAAGATAACTTTAAGGAATAAAATGTTTTGATGCAGTTTTCTGAAAGCCAAAAATAGTTCATTTACAGAGGTTCTTTTGGATAAATTTTTTTTAATTAAACAAAATCACAATTTAACATATGAGTTTGATTATATCAGTTTGTAGTTAGGAAGTCTTGTGCATTAGAAAGCATTAAGAATGAAACTATTAAGTCTAGAATTAAGAATTAAGCATGAGACCAGAGACTAATGCCTAAAGACTAATAACTAAAGTTAGAGTTTAGTTTTAGAGGGCTCATCAGTTCTACAGTTTGCCTTAGATGATGATGATTATTTCACCTGAATCTGAAAATTAAACTTTCATGTGCTAAGTTCTGCTACTAGAATATTTTTAAGTCCTTTGGCTTAATGAATGTTAGTTCTGGAATAATCTGATATTCTAAATGGCATCTTGTTTTTCAAGGGTAATGTCCATTTAATTTCCTCACTTAATTGGCCCTATCTGTTAAAAGAAATACATTTAAAAAATTTTGATAGCTAGTGGGCAAGCCTTCTTCTGTTCTCTGATTTGAACATATTCTTATATTCACTTGCCTGAGTTTCATTTTACCTGTGGCACCTGAGAGAAGCTAAGTATTTTTTCCACCCTGTTTCTTTTATGTGACTGACTATATATTTCTTAGTCTCAAGTATAAAAACACATCCAATAGCTTCACAGAAAATTTTAATGCTTGGTAGATTATTGGAGCTTTCAGTTTTTAGCCTTTGTTACTTCAGTTATTGATCATTTCAGTATTTTTAAAATCTCAATTACATTTTTAATAATTTATAATAATAAAATTCAGTGTTTTAATTTGATGATAGTGCGTGTGTTTAGTACTAAATAAGTGTACTTTGAGCAGTTGAAACACTATGAGATATAGATAGATATTTCTCAAAAAGGGTTTTGTGACCCAAATAAATTTGGGGTATTTTCTATGTAATACAATAATGTACTTTGCGAAGAATGTATAGAACACTAATAATTTCTACTTAAAGAGTGTAATTACATTGGAAGCACATCTTATCCCAAACCTATTTGATAATGGAACTGAATGTTGTAGAAATACATTTTGAGAAATGCCAAGAATATATTATAGAATATTTTCAGATCAGTGTATTGTTATGGTATTTCAAAACATGTATTTGCATGTCAGTTGCTTTTTAATAGGGATAAATAATAATTGCTGTCCCAGGATGTAAATATAATAAGAACATTTAACTGTGGTAGTATGTTTTCTATAAATCTGAGAGTTTTTTGACATGGAAATTTTGTTACAGTTGATTTTCCAGACTAAAAGTAATTCTTGAGTGCCTCCTATGTATTAAACATCAAAAATTGATCTCCTTTGGAACTACTTTCTGTTAAGTCCTAGTAGGAGGAATTTTAGAAATCTTGTAGCCCTCCTGACTTATTTTTCAGATGTAAAAACTGAAGCCTAGAAATGTAGCTTTTGCCTAAGTCACATTGGAACCAAATCCTGTAACTCTAGATTTTTTTTTTTGCTGTTTTTTTTACTGCCTTAAAAGTTTTATTTATTTATTTTTTTGAGACTCGGTCTCCCTGTGTCACCAAGAGTGGAGCGCAGTGGCACGATTGTGGCTCACTGTAGCCCCTATCTCTTGGGCTCAAGCCATCCTCTTACCTTAGCCTCCTGAGTAGCTGGGACCATAAGCACATGCCACCATGCCTGGCAATTTTTTTTTATTTATTGTAGAAATAGGGTTTCTGTATGTTGCCCAGGCTGGTCTCGAACTTCTGGCCTCAACCAGTCCCCCTACCTTGGCTTCCAAAAGTTCTGAGATTACTTTTGAGTACATTACTTTTGAGATGGAAAGCTAGGTGGTATCTCCACTTAACATGAGAATTGAGGTGAGATATCGAGTCATCTCTGATGTTAGATTATGCAGTATGTCAACTTTAATATATGTAGAACTCAAGTTTCTAGACATCTAGTTTCCCCCTCACTTCTCTGAATTATTTTTCTGCTAGGCAAGAGAAAAAGTAGTTTTAAAATAAGCACGTACCCTTACCAGTATTATACTAAGGAATAATCAGTGCTAGTTTTTAAGAATTGGTGCACAGGCCAAGAATGGATGAGTCGGATTCTTTTCTCAGTTGAGCTACATCATCCCTTCCTATTGGTCAATTGTGGAGATATTTTCCTACTATTAATGGAAAAGTGGACTTAAATGACTATGAAGTTAATCTCTAAGGTACTGAATTTAAATTTATAGAATATATTATTTTTTTAACATACTTTTCAGAAAGATACCTTTCTGTTGAAAATAATTGGCTTCTTGGTTATATGAATTATGCATTTAGACATAATGTATCATTGGAAGAAATTTCTCTTTTAACTACCAGAATGATAAAAATTATTAGTGCTTTCTATAGAATCAGGACTGAAATGATAGGAGAAAATTTTTTTTTGATAAAATTTTTTGAGATACATGTGGATTTTGTGTATTTTGTCGGCCACTCATTTTACTCAGTTTGCCAAGACTAGAAAGCAGTGCTGCCTTTCCTAATCTTGTTTTATCAAAGTTTCTTGGGGTTTATGTGTCTAATCTTTATATTAATTGTGGTGTATGTTCATCTATTTCTTCTGTGCTTCTTTCAGAGATGCATAACTCTGACATACTTTATATTTTTCTTAGAAAAGAAATGAATCATATTCGGAAGAAGGCACATCTTTAGGGTTAGGTTCAAAAGTCAGCATATATGTGAAAATAGTGTATATTGAAAATGTCCATTCAAAGTCCTGTAAATGCTGAAAGTATAATACATGTGATTTTGCATGTATCGTATATGTGAATTCAATTATTCATAGTTATACAATTTTATATGGAGGTTATATTAACAAATTATTCAGGTGCTGCTTAGGTATTACAGCACATTTATGAACATTTCAATTTACTGATTCTGTTTCTTGTCATCTTTATTTACTGTGATGATTTTATCAGTTCCTCTGTTATTTAATGGTTTTCTGTTGTCTTTAATTTAGATTTTTTCTTTTAACAAATTGAGGAACTGTCACCATCCACTCATCCTGGCCACTTGGATAATTGGTATACATTTTATAGAATGTTTGGATATGTTGAAAAATGATTCACACTCTTTCTATAGATTGACCACACACATTTGTCTTTCCTGAGGAAAAACAAAATAGTGGTATTTGTGTTGGTTGTTTTTTTGTTTTTTTTTGTTTTTTTTTTTTTTGTGACAGGGTCTAGCTCTGTTGCCCAGACTGGAGTGCAGTTAGCACAGTCTCTACTCACTGCAACCTCCACCTCCTGGGCTCAAGCAGTCCTTCCACCTCAGCCTCCCAAGTATCTGAGACTACAGGTACATGCCACCATACCCAACTAATTTTTAAAATAGTTGGTATTTAAATTATTTCTCTCTCCCCATCTCTCACTTCTTTTTTCTAAGTTCTGATAGGTGTGTAGTGATTTGTCATTGTGATTTTAATTTGCATTTGCCTATTGATTAGTGATACTGAACATCTTACTTGAACATACTTGTTCTCTGTATCTCCTCTTCCGTGAAATGTCTGCTTGAGTGTTTTGCCCATTTTCTACTTGTATTATTTCTTTTATTAATGTTGAGGGTTTTTTTTGTTGTTTTTTATTTTTTTGTTTTTTGTTTTTTGAGACAGCATTTTCCTCTGTCGCCCCAGCTGGAGTGTAGTGGTGCGATCTTATCTCACTGCAACCTCTGCCTCCCAGACTCAAGTGATTCTGGTGCCTCAGTCTCCCAGGTAGCTGGGATTACAGGTATGTACCACCATGCCCGGCTAATTTTTGTATTTTTAGTGGAGACGGGGTTTCACCATGTTGGCCAGGCTGGTCTTGAACTCCTGGCCTCAAGTGATCCACCTGCCTCAGCCTCCCAAAGTGAGGCATGAACCACTGTCCCTGGCCTAATGTTGAGTTTTGAGAGTTCTTTTTATGTTTAACTGTGAGACACTTGTCGAATACATGGTTTTCAAATATTTTCTCCCAGTCTTTATAGCTTGTGTTTTTCATTCTCTTAACAAGATCATTTGTGGTGCAAAACTTTTTAATTTTGATGAAGTGCAGTGTATTGATTTTTTCTTTTATGATTTTTTTCTTCATGTATATTTGAATTACTTTCTAGTGTCCTTCCATTTCAACCCAAAGTACTCACTTTAGTATTTCTAATAGGGCAGGTCTGTTAGCAATGAATTCTTTTGAGTTTTTGCTTATCTGGTAATGTCTTCATTTTACCTTCATTTTTGAAGGATAGTTTTTATGGATATAGAATTCCTGTTAGACAGTTTAAAAAAATACTTTTAGAACTTTGAATATATCATCCCACTGCCTTTTGGCCTTTATATTTTCTGATGAGAAATTAAATGTTAATATTTAGTATCTCTTGTACATGATGAGTCACATCTCTTGTTGCCTTTGTTTTCAGTTTTTTCATCCTCAGTTTTCTAAGATAAAGAATTCTATCAGCAGTTTGATAATCATCTGACTTTCATGTGGATTCTCTTTGAATTTATCTTGCTTGGAGTTTGTTAAGCTTCTTAAATGTGTAGATTGATGCTTTTCTTCAGAATTGAGATGTTTTCAACCATTATTTCTTTTCCTTCTTTCCTTCTGGGACTCCCGTTGTGAGTATGTTAGTTCACTTGATGATATTCCACAGATCTCTGAGGCTCCATTTCTTTTTCTTTATTCTTTTTTTTTTCTTATGTTCCTCATACTGGGTAATATCAATTGACTTATCTTCAACTTTGCTGTTTCTTTCTTCTTCCTACTCATATCTGCTGTTGAACACTTCTAGTGAGTTTTCCAATTCAGTGATTGCACTTTCAACTCCACGTTATTTGGTTCTTTTAAAAACAGCTTATATCTCTGTATTGATATTCCCTATTTGGTGAGACATTGTCCTTGTGCCTTCCTTTGGTTCTATAGGCATGTTTTCCTTTAGTTCATTGAACATTTTTAAAATAGATAACTTACAGGAAATTTGATTTTAAATTTTCATTTACACCTTTCACCTAAGTGAACATGAGCTATCACAACCTTCTGTGAGCCTGTGTCTTCAACTCTATGGCTTGATCAGTAAGAAATGGCTGAGTTGTCCTGCTGGAACACTGAAACCTTGCTGACTCACTAGAGAACAAAAAGTAGTCTCACGGCCAGGCACGGTGGCTCACGCCTGTAATCCCAGCACTTTGGGAGGCCGAGGCGGGCGTATCACCTGAGGTCAGGAGTTCGAGACCAACCTGGCCAACATGGCAAAACCCCATCTCTAGTAAAAATACAAAAAAATTAGCCGGGCATGGTGGTGTACTCCTGTAATCGCAGCTATTCGGGAGGCTGAGGCAGGAGAATTGCTTAAATTTGGCAGGAGGAGTTTGCAGTAAGCTGAGATAGAGCCACTGCACTCCAGCCTGGATGAAAAGAATGAAACTCCATCTCATTAAAACAACAACAACAACAACAACAACAACAAAAAGTAGTCTCACTATGTTAAATATTAAGAGTGAGTAACTTGTGTTTGTAAAATTGAGAACTTATTTTCCTATATCTAAACAAGGAAGTTAATCTTGAGGCAGTAGGAATGGAATTAAGGATTCTGGTCAGGGAAAGTCACATTGGCCTTTTATGGATCAATTTTAACAGTCTGCGTTCTCCTTTTCTTCTTGGCAACCCAGAATCTTTCTACCAATTCTTTCAGCACACTTCTTCCACCTATTATCATTTCAGATCCTCTTTTGCCCCAACTTTGCCCCATGTGTCTACGGATTGGATTTGATCTCACCAGTCTCCTCCTTCTTGCTCGTCTCAAAGGAAAACTTGCCTATTATCTCCCTGCCTTTTTGTTCTTATAGAAAAACTGAGAATGACAAGAACATACCGTGGAAAATTTATTATGAAATCTGAAATGTGACATGTTACAAAGTTCATAAGCTCCTTGTTCCATGATAAATTGTTATATCTATTCTTAGGATATTCCGTTGTGATACTATTTTCTGCTTTTTATTTTGAAGTTGGTACTTATCCAGGCCCTCTTACATTTTACCATTATCCAGTGAAAATCTATGGATCCTACCTTTATGTATGCCCCTTCTGCCTACAGTGGAAGATGAAGATAATCCAGATCACAAATAAAAAGTATGTATCTTTGAGCCAAAAAAAAGGCCAACTTAGAAGTGTTTAATAAGTCCAATATCTGGATTTCCTCAGGGACAGTTTCTGTTATTTGCTTTTCTTTCTGTGTATGGTTCATATTTTCTTGTTTCGTTGCCTATCTTATAATTTTTTGTTGAAAATTACGTTTGGACATTTTAAATAAATGATCTTTGAAATAATGTGGACATTCTAAATAGCATAAAAATATCAAAATAGTGGAGACTTAAAATAATTTGGCAACTATGAAAAGCACATTTTGCCTCTCTCCAGGGTTTGTTGGAGTACTTGTAGTTGGTTCTTCATTTAATTACTTTTGTGAATTAATTCTGCAAGCTCTATTTGATGTGTGTGACTACCTCAGTAGATCATTCAGTGTCTAGTTGGTTAGCTTAGTTGTTTCTAATGACTGGACAAAGATTTCTTTACATGACTGGAACCAGTAAATCTCCTAGTCTTTGCCAGAGGATTCTCTGTGTGTGTGTTGGGGCATGCCTTCAACACTCAGCTGGGTAGTTGGCAACTCTGCCTTGTCCTTATGTCCTGCTTGTGCAGAGCTTCAAAGCTTAGGGCCTTTTCAGGTCTTTAATGAGCATGCACACAGCCTTAAGCATGTGTATGATCTTCTAGATTCCCAGTAATATGTCAGAGCTTTTCAAAGTCCCTATGGGTATTTCATTCTCAGCTTTTCGTTTTAAGATTTTAGTCTGTTGCTCCAACTGTTATTCACTGCTTCAAGTAGATATGGTATAAAACACTTTCTTGTAATTTTTTTCAGTGAATATCTCCCTGGGGACAAGTCGTTTTGCATTGTGCAAGCTCTGAGTCAGGTCACATTGCAAATAGGGTCTTCCTGGAAACAAGATCAGTCAAGTAGTAATTTGGGGGGAAATGAAGCTTTGAATGAGCTACAACTCTTGCTGCTTTTTAAGGTAGCTTCTAGAGTGCACTGGGAATGTGACCTGTCATTTCTTCGAGACTACTGTGGATCTGGAGAGCAAGGGATGGGACTAGGGCAAGTTAAAATGTTAGAAAACTCATCATGTTTACTGAGATTAAGCTTTTTAAAAATAAATGCGACTTGGATGCAAGCTTTTTATTAATTTTTAGAGTTCTGATAAAGGTGATTCTGACTATATTTTCCAGTTTTCTTAGTGCTTTTGTTGAAGAGAGAGTTTTTAGAGATCCTTACTCTGCTGTTTTCTGTGATGTCGCCTCCACTTGGGCTTTGGCATCCCATACTGACAAACCTCCATGTTTGACTCTCCCTATCTCCACCCCAACCCCACTCAGACTCTGACTCTCCATGCTAGGCTTACCCTCTGTGTGAATGCCTTCTTCACCTTGCTTGAAGTCTTAACTGTTCATGATGTTCAGCCTCCCCTTTAACCATCAAGCCTATCATGTAGAAATCTTCCTCACTCTCCTAGACTCCAGTATCACACTCTGGTTCATCACTACCAAATCACTACCTGTGGATGTTCTTCTCACCCCGTCAGGTTCTGATTCTCTAGGTTGAGCTATTTTCCTATGAGCATACCCACCGTATCCCAGTTGGCCTCTTAAACCTCTTGTGGGTTACCATAATATGTCAGTGTTCATCTCTTCCTGTTCTGACTGATACCCTACACAGAACTGCATCTTTGTGGGATTGTCCTTTTCATCCTACTTAGGCCCTGAGTAGGATATTTTAATCAAATAAAAATCTCTTAAGTTTGAATAGTATAATCATGATATCACTCAGTGAAATCCTTGATATCTTATTATTGTAGTGGTAGCTTCTGATGGGTATGGGAATGGGAATGACATAATTCTATACTATGCCTTCTATATTTTTCATTTTAGTTTTTGTTTTACTGAGATATCAGATATTTTGAAGCTGATCATTTATATTTCTTAAAGAAGAAATTTATTCTAAAAAATTATATCTAGATATATTAATTTGTTGTTTTATTCATGTAGTAACCATTTCTTGGACATCTAGTATTGGCCATGTTCTAGGCTCTGAATATACAGCTGCAAACCAAATAGTCAGAAAGCCCCTGCTTTCACAGATTTCACTTTCATAGAGGAGAGGGAGATGATAGACAAAATAAATAAGTAAATATATTTTATCAGGTAGTAAATGTTGTGAAGAAAAATGAAGCAGGGTAAACATAATAGGAAAGATACATTTCTATTTTATATGTAGATTAAGAATGAGATATTTGAGCAGGGAACAAACAATGATATTTGAGAGAAAGGGCTATATATATGCAGATGGAATGGCTAGAACAAAGACCTAATGTGTGAGCATGTAGGTCTGCATTCAGAGAAAAGCAAGATTAATGTGAATGGAATGCAAGTACCTAGCAGGGAGAGTTGGAGAAAAGCTAGAGAAGTAGGGGCTAGATCATGTGGAGTCTTAGAGGTTGGAGTAAGGACCTGCCTTTTATTTTGAAAGATGGGATGGCATCAGACTTTTTAAGCAAGGGAGTGACTTCATCATACTTACAATAGGAAGAGCGATGTTAGCAAAATGTCAGAATAGTAGTTTTCAGCATTTGTTTCTTCACAGAAACATTTGGAATAACCATTCATAGACAAAAATACCTTCACAAGAGCTAAGGATTCCAAATGATAGATTGTAGCACCCGGGTGTAGCATAGATACAAAAATGATGCATTGAAGAGGTTAGGAAGGACAGTTTCACATTAATTGTTTCACCCCTTCCCAAGCCTGTGCAGCACAGTATAGAGAAAGATACCCTCCAAGTGCAGGAAGGAGAGTCAAGTGAGCACCCGACTTTACTGTGAACCCCAGCACTAGAACCATCTTAGTGAAACCCAGTGCCAGGCTGGCACCATGGACCCAGGGCACCAGGCCAGATCCCACAGAACCAGTCTCCAGACCCACCCTTGCGAACCTGGTAACTGAGGCTAGCCTACTGGAGAAGTCAGGCAGCAAGCCTGCTCGTGGACAATGCTAGCCATACTGTCCAGAATCTCTGGACAGACTGACTGGTAAAGGGCTTCCTATGTTAAAGCTCCTCTTTAAAGACTGGAGAGGTGCCTGCTTCTTCAAATATGTAGAAACCCGTGCAAGTCCATAAGGATCTCAAATGATCAGGGAAGCGTGACACCATCAAAGGAACAAAATAAAGCTTTAGCTATGATAATTTGTTGATAGCTATATAATATAAAAAGATATAAATTGTGTCCTCAATAATGTAAACTTGGAGAGGGTGTGGAGAAGTTAGAGTTTTTGTATGTGATTGAAATTAAATTTTTATCAGCCTAACAACAGACTATTATAACTATAAGATGTCTTATATACATCGTGTGGAGAAAAACCCCTGTAGTAAATACACAAAAGATAAAGAGAAAGCATATAACTACCAAAAAAAAAAAAATCAAATCACAAAGGAAGACACTAAGAGGATGAAAAAATAGAGGAACTACAAGATAGTCAGAAAACAACAAAATGACATTGGTAAGTCTTTATCCACAATTACTTTAAATGTAAATGGATTAAGTTCTCTGATCAAGAGACAGTGTTTTTAAAAGTTTTTTTTTCTTCAAAGATCCTACAGTATTATAGAAAGAGGAAAAACAATTCTAAAATTTGTATGTAACCATGAAAGACTCCAAGCAGCCATAGCAAGAACAATTTTGGAAGCATCGTACTACCCGATGCCTCCAGAATTGTTCCAAGTATACTACAAACCTGGCAATCCAAATGGTGTGGTACTGGCATAAAACCAGGGGTAAAGACTGGTAGAACAGAACAGAAAGCTTGTACCATGTGTACCATCAGTCGATCTTTAACAAAGATGTCAAGAACACACAATGGGGAAGGGATAGTTTCTTCAATAAATGGTGTTGGAAAAACAATATCCATATGCAGAAGCATGGGCATAAAAATTTCATTCCTGTACTATATATAAAAACTCAAATGAAAATCATTACACCATATGCAAAAATCAACTGAAAATAGGTTAAAGACTTAAAGAGCTAAAACTGTAAAATTACTAGAAGAAAACAAAGGGAAAAGTTTCTTGACATTGGTCAGGGCAGTGATTTTTTGGATATGACCCCAAAAGCATAAGGAATAAAAGCGGAAATAGAGAAATGGTATTGCATCAACTGAATAAGCTTTGACACAGCAAAGGAAATGATCAACAGAGTGAACGATAATTGACAGAATAGGAGAAAATATTTGCAAAGCATACATTTGATAAAGATTTAATATCCAAAATAGATTTAAGAACTCAGTGATATGAAAACAACCTAATTTTTTAAGATGGACAAAGGACTTGGCGTGGATGGTCTTCAAAAGACAACATACAGTGTACATCAGGTATGTGAAAAAAATGCTCAACATCATTAATCATCAGGGAAATGCAAATAAAAACCACAATGAGATGTCACCTCACATCTGTTAGATGTTACCTCATACCTATTATCCAAAAGACGATAGTAAGACTGTAAGTGTTGGTGAGGATAAGAGAGAACAGAACTCTTTTACACTGTCATAACTTGGTACAGCCACATACTGAAAAATAGTATGGAGTTTCATCAAAAAATTAAAAAGATAACTTTCATATGATCCATCAATCTCATTTCTTTGAATTCTTGGTATATATCTAGAGGAAGTGAAATTATTATGTTGTGAGATATCTACATTCCCATGTTCATTGAAGCATTGTTTACAATAACCAAGATATGAAATCAACCTATGTCTTCACTGATGGAGGAATACACAGAGAAAATGTGACATTCAGCCTTCAAATCTAGGAAATCCTGATATTGGTGACAATGTGGATGAACCTGAAGGCTGATACGCTAAGTGAAATAAGCCAGGCACAGAAAGACAAATACTGTTTGATGTCACTTACATGTGGAATTTTAAAATGTGGAACTCATGGAAGCAGAGAGCAGAATAGTGGTTTCTGGGGATTGGAGATAATGGGGGAAATGTTGGTCAAAGGGTACAAAGTTTCCATTTTTTAGGATGGATAAGTTCTGGAGATCTGGTTTACAGCATGATTATAGTTAATGCTGTGTCTTTTAGTGGAAATTTGCTAAGAAAGTATATCAGTGTTCTCACACAAATAATTCTGTGTGTTAGTGGATATGTTAATTCAGTTGTGGTATTCATTTCACATTGTGTATGTGTATCAGAACATCACATTATACACCTTAATATATTCACTTTTTATTTGTCAATTATAATTCATTAAAGTTAACATGGTGGCACCTAACTTTGGGAAAATACAAATACTTGTTCTTGAGTCTTGCAAATGATTTTAGTAACTTTTTTTGTATATTTATGAATGAGAGAATTTATAGTCACTCAAGTAATTTGATGTGTTATAAGTGGAAATAACATCATTTGGAGGAGGTAGGATGAGATAGCAGAGCACTGTGAAATTAGAATAATTTGGTTCATTCCTGCCTCTGCCACTAATTGACCCCATAACTGGGCACAGATCAGTTCATCTGTAGAACAGGTGGTTGTACTAGATACCAAAGGTCTTTGTATTTTTTAAGTTCTATGCATGACGTTGCTTCTAATTTTACTGTGGGAAATTTTTCTCTTCTGATAATCAGTAGTGAAAAAAAATAGCTCACCCAGGAAAACTGAATTTACAGAAATACCTAAGATCTTATGCAGACAGAATTGGGATTTGAACTCAGGCATAAAATACCAAAACCAGTAGAATGGAAAGGAACAGGTCATCTTATATTTTGTAGCAAGTCATTCAGAAAGGTTTCAGTCCTCTAGTTGCTGATGTCAGACTGTTTTAATTCTGATTTCACTTTGTAGTGATGAGATTTTAGGTAAAAGTTTTAACCCAAGTCTGTTACCTAATTAGAGATTTAGAACTTTTTAAAAAGTTGTCTTCCTCCCTCTCCCTGATATTTTACATTTTTCTGTTCAGACATTTATAGGAATTATTTTGCAAAAAGAGAGGATTTCTGATACATAGGTATTCATAATATCTTTTTTCTTTTTCTTTCTTCTTCTGTTTTTTTAGATGGAGCCTTGCTCTGTCACTCAGGCTGGAGTGCGGTGGCATGATCTGATCTTGGCCCATTGCAACCTCCACCTCCTGGGTTCAAGCGATCCTCCCACCTCAGCCTCCCGAGTAACTAGGATTATTAGCCATGGCTAATTTTTCTGTATTTTTAGTAGAGATGGGATTTCACCATGTTGGCCAGGCTGGTCTTGAACTCCTGACCTCAAGTGATCCACCTGCCTCAGGCTCTTAAATTACTGGGATTACAGGTGTGAGCCACCCCACCTGGCCTAATAATGTTGTTTCAATTGATTAAAACTTATAGGCATAGGGTTGTTTTTATTCTTGAGTTAGGACAGGCTTAAGAGGTCCTCTGTAGATTGTTACAGACAATGAAACTACTAGTTTCTCTTAAATATTGCCCTCTTTCATACTAGTTTGTAAACCTTAATTTTTTGCCTTTACATTTTGGTTTTTCAACTTTTAATAAAGCAGTATTTTAAGTGATTTTTTCCAGTTACATTTTTAAAATATAGACTTCACTTTTAGATAAATTTTAGGTTCATAGCAAAATTGAGTTGAAAGTACAGAGTTCCCATATATTCCCTTTTCCACCCTGCAAGCGCAGTCTTCCCCATTACCACCATCTTGCATCAGAGTAAGCACATTCATTATTATTGATAAACTTGCATTAACATATTATCATTATCACCAAAAGCGCATAGTTTACATTAGGGTTTTTACTGTTGTAGGTTCAATGGATTTTGACAAATGGTGTAATGACATACAGCTATCCCTATAGTATCATAGGGAATTGCTTTACTGCCTTGAGAATTCCTGTGTTCCACCTATTGATCTTTACTTCCCCAACCCCTAGCAATCACTGATTTTTTTTTTTTTTTTAAAGTTTAAGTTCCAGGATACATGTGCAGAATGTGCAGATTTGTTACATAGGTATACATGTGCCATCATGGTTTGCTGCACCGATGAACCCATCATCTAGGTTTCGAGCCCTGGATGCATTAGGTGTTTATCTTAATGCCCTCCCTCCCCTTGCCCCTGACCCCGCAGCAGGCCTTGGTGTGTGTTGTTCCCCTCCCTGTGTTGTGTCCATGTGTTCTCATTGTTCAGTTCCCACTTATGAGTGACAACATGCAATGTTTGGTTTTCTGTATCTGTGTTAGTTTGTTGAAGATAATGGCTTCCAGCTTCATCCATGTTCCTGCAAAGGACGTGAGCTCATTCTTTTTTGTGGCTGCATAGTATTCCATGGTATATATGTACCACATTTGTTTATTCAGTCTGTCATTGATGGGCATTTGGGTTGGTTTCAAGTCTTTGCTATTGTAAATAGTGCTGCAATAAACATATATGTGTGTGTATCTTTATAGTAGAATGATTTATACTCCTTTGGCTATATACCCAGTAATGGGATTGCTGGGTCAGATGGTATTTCCTGAGATCCTTGAGGAATTGACACACTGTCTTCCACAATGGGTGAACTAAATTACATTCCCACCAACAGTTTAAATGTGTTCCTATTTCTTCACCGCCTTGCCAGCATCTGTTTTTTCCTGACTTTTTAATAATCGCCATTCTGATTGGCATGAGATGGTGTCTCATTGTAGTTTTGATTTGCGTTTCTCTAATGATCAGAAACACTGATCTTTTTATTTTCTCTGTTTTATCTTTGCCAGAAAGTCTCATAGTTGGAATCATACAGTATGTAGCCTCTGCAGATTGGCTTCTTTCATTTAGAAATGTGCATTTAAAATTCTTTTAAAATGCATTTAAAATGTGTCTTTTTGTGGCTTGATAGCTCATTTCATTTTAGCGCTCATTAATATTGTATTTTTTATGATGTACCTCATTCACCCATTGAAAGACATCTTGGTTGCCTCTAAGTTTGGGCAATTATAAAGCTGCCGTAAACATCTGTGTACAAGTTTTTCTGTGAACATAGTTTTCATCTCATTGGGTAACACCAAGGAGCACAGTTGATGGATTGTATAACTTGTGTGTAGTTACAGTAAATCTTTCATATATGTATATATACACACACACATACACATATGTGTATATATATATTTTGATAGGTTTGATGTGTATATATATATTTAAACCTACCGTCTTATGCCACATATTTGATGGATTGGGGGGAATAGAAAAGGAAATATACTTTAAAAATGGATATCCAGTGATACCTCTTTTATAATATAGAAAGGAGAAACACATTTTTCATTATATATAATTATTACTTTTTAATGTATTTAACCTAAGTGAAGTCATCTGTCTTCATTCATTTTATTTTCTAATTTGGCTTGTCTATAAGCATTAATTTAGTTTTCGTTGACCAACAATTTGTTGAAAAATTATACTTTTATTCTAAATAATTTGTCTTCAGAAAAAGCTGCTGTTTGCTTCTTTTAAAGGAAAAAAGTCCATTGTTTTTATGTATAATTTGTTAATGTTTATATTCCAATTTAGTGTCACAGTATATACTATTAAGTTAAAATATTTACTTACATTAATATTAAATATTACAAATTCAATTTCTTTTTTACTAAATGATATTGTCCTAGAATAGAAATTGAAATATTTGAATTAAGTGCATGTTTTATTTTCTGATACTACATTTTTTAACATGAGAGAGGCAGCATGGTTAGGGTGGCAGGGGTATATTGACTATGGAATCAGAAGACTTGGTTATCTAGAATCATCTCATTCACTACCTAATTATATGATAAATGTTTATATTAGCATCAAAATAAAGGGGTAGTATCAGCTAGTTTCTTTGCAGCAGATTCTCAAATCACTTTGAAATTAAAAGTGCCTTTGAATTTAAAGTTTAAATATTTTGTTATTTTAATGTAGGTACTAATCAACTACTATAAAACAGGCACTGATACAGATGTTAACAATATATCTGTGAACAAGACAGACAAGGTCTCTTATCTTAGGGAAGGAAGTCTTACAGAGCTTACATTCTTGCAGGGAAATGGGATGTATCATAAGCAAATAAACATAAAAGAGTAAAGTAATTTCATATACTAATAAATGTTTTGAAGAAAATAAAACAGGGTAGATGGTCAGAGAAGGCTTTATTTAAGGGGTGAAGCTTGAGGTGAATCCTAAATATTAATAAAAGAGTCAGCCATGTGAAAATAGGGGAATAACATTCCAGGCAGAGGCAACAGGGACAAGTACTTGAGGTAGGAAAGAAATTGGTGTTTTCAAGGAACAGAAAGAGCAGTGTGACTGGGATAGTAAGCCAATGAGAGATTGATAAGAGATAAGTTTGAAGAGACAGGCAGGGAAACCTTTTCCTAAAATATGTTCATTTTGAGATTTAATGGAGCAACTCTAAGATGTCTTTTCTTCAATTAATATTTGAAAAATTAGCCATTTCTGGTCCTCTGTAACATTTTGTGCTGCTTACAGTGGAAAGCCATTAGAGAATTTGAGCAGGAGAGTAATTTGAACTATTTGGATAAAAAGTGCTTTGTTCACTTTTTGGAGAATGGATTTAAAGTATGTGGGAATCAGCAGGCCAAGGTAGTTCAAGAGAGAGATGATGAGAGCCTGGAGTACAGTGAAGGCAATGAATGTGGAGAGTAGACGATTTGTGATTCATTTTTACTAAAGTCCACCATGCTTGCCAAAGGTTTGGATATGGGAAATGAAGGAGGAATAGGAATAACTCTTTAAGTTTCTTAAGTTTCTTGCTTAACCGAATGTTGTCTTTTACTGAAATGGAGCAGTTTGGGATAAAGATCTGATTGGGAAGGAAATCAAGTCTGATGCAAATGAGGTAGGAGGTTTTTAGAGAGATTGGGGGGAAAATCTATTGATTATCTCAGTTCAGTTTAAAAGACATTTATTGAGGTCTCTGTATGCAGAATTTTGTGTAGACTCATTAACTGCTGACTTAATAAATTCTTACTTGCAATATCATGTGTGGGACATCTGTTAACCTGTAGTGTGAAAGGGAATTCAGGGGGAAAACAGAATCTTTTAACCAAGAAATACATAAATATGACTTTATGTCATTGCTCTGTTTTCTGTAATTTTTGTTTCAACCAAAATATTATAATTTCTTTTTTACTAAAGCACATTGTCCTAGAGTAGAAATGGAAATATGAGACTTAATTACATGTTTTATTTTCTGATATTACAATGTTCATTCAACACTGAACAAAGTTCCTGTTCTCATTGAAGAGTTAGGGGGAAGGAAGTGTATAAAGGCATAAGGAACAGTTAAGCAAATAAAATAATATCAGATAATTTAAAGGTCATTGTCATCAAAATTGGAAGATACGACAGAGTTGTAAATGATGGAAACCTTATTAAATATATGCTTTTTAAGTACATGGGTCAAGCAACCCAAATATATGGGTATGTATGGGTAGCACATGCACTGACACATGTAGAGAATTAAAGTGTAGGCTTTGCAGAGTCACCTGTAATAGCTTCCTCTGCTATCTGCATGTGCCTAACTGCCTGAAATGACTCCTGTGCATCCAACAGGTTTTTTACATTTAATTTTTTTTTTTGAAACAGAGTTTCACTCTTGTCACCCAGGCTGGAGTACAGTGGCGCTCACTGCACTCCACCTGGAGTGCCTGGAGTCTCCGCTCACTGCAGCCTCCGCATCCAGGGTTCAAGTGATTCTCCAGCTCAGTCTCCCGAGTAGCTGGGATCACAGGTGTACGCCAGCGCACCCGGCTAATTTTTTTTTGTATTATTAGTAGAGACTGGGTGTCACCATGTTGGCCAGGCAGGTCTCAAACTCCTGACAACATTTTATACCTTAAGACCACTCCGCTTCTTTGGATATAACTGCTTGCAATTCTGCTTATTTGCCTAATGTCCTGTGATACTTTGCTGCTTTTTTAAAAATCTTTGTTTTTCACAGCAGCACTCCTTGTCCTAAAATATGTTGAAATTGTGGAATAAAAAGTTGAAAACTTTTCCAGTTTGAAAACTCTTCTTACATGTTAAAAAATGATAGTCTTGTATAACATGAATGTTTTAAATCTTACATTTATCTTGATCTGCTTGGGTTTAGATTGTCTGCTTCCGTTACCTTATATAATCATTATGTATTTCATGTTTATGAGAAATAAAAAATAAATGATTGGGCTGTGGGCAAAATCCTTTTTTTTAAATAACAAACTATGGCTCAAGCCTGTAATCCCAGCACTTTGGGAGGCCAAGATGGGCGGATCACAAGGTCAGGAGATCGAGACCATCCTGGCTGACGCGGTGAAACCCCATCTCTACTAAAAAATACAAAAAACTAGCCAGGCGTGGTGGCGGGCGCCTGTAGTCCCAGCTACTCGGGAGGCTGAGGTAGGAGAATGGCGTAAACCCGGGAGGCAGAGCTTGCAGTGAGCTGAGATCTGGCCACCGCAGTCCAGCCTGGGCGACCGGGAGAGACTCTGTCTCAAAAAAATAAAAAATAAAAAAATAAAGTATTCCTTTTAATGTGTATATATTGCCAGTGAAATATCTCATAAGTAGCTGCTGCTTGTAAGTAAGTTAGATATATTTGTAGCCTCTTTAATTGAAAGAAAAATTTTAGTTGACCTGCAGAATTAGACATCAGGGTACCTTTTCTGGTGAACCTGGAACTTTGTTCAGAGATCAAGAAAACAAGCTCTTTATTGGGCGTTTGTCCTAAGGCAACATTAACTTAATAGAGATTTGCTTTCTGTAATTTGCTGATCTTTGTATTTAAGTTTGGAAATAGCAATATTCATAAATGGGTACCTTTGGTTGTAGTATTGTTCCATGCTTTCATGCCATTCAAATGGTTCATCAGATAAGATACGTTATTGTAGTCAGCAAGATTGGTTAGAACAGTGCCCTGAATATCAATAGCTCTGTATTCTAGTTTCAGCAACTCAGTGCCTCCAATACGCGCTTGAGTAAATCAGCGCATTTCTTCTCAAATTCTTAGGACTGTTGTGATTGAAAGCTTATTGCTTTGTTTTGCCATAATTTACTGTCTTTTTAGCTTTTTAATGCTCGTCTGTTATACCAACTCTTTGACTTAATTGAACATAGTTTTTTACCTGGTGTGTATAATGCCGTGCTTATATGTTTGTGGATAAATGTAAATTCTCCTGCAGGAAGAACATCAGATTCTTAATCGGTAAGACATCCCCTCACCCCACCCCCACAATTTCCAAGTCACTCTTCCAGTTCCTTGATCTCTCCCTTTTCCTCTAATTATGTAAGAAACGAATAGCTTATTAGGTTCACTTTTTTCTCCTTGCCAGCCCAAACTGTACTGTCTGGTTCCTTATTGTTCTGCCACACTTGCTCTGTGAATCCCCTCAACTTTAAATTAATTTAGGAATACAATTTAGATTGCCAAATACAGTTTTGAAGATTGATGCCACTACAAATTAATGATATCAAAATTTATCAGACTCAGCAATTTTATTTATCTCTGGTCTATGTCCTCATCCATTCCCTTTTTACTTCTTTCATCAACCCCTTAGCAAACTTTGCCTTTCTTGCTCTCAACAGATTAATTTGCTTCTGTTTCACCAAACGAATATGATTCTGTATGTAACTGGAGATGATAATCTCACTTAACTCTCTCTTATTCCTCTTCCCTTCAAACAAAATTTGTTTGTAGCTGAATCCATTCTCATTTTTTAATTGAAAGGAAAAAAGATCCTTCTTCTCTAAGGCTAAGTTTTCTGCCAGTATGCTGTGTATTTTTGACTACTCCTTCCTTCTAAAATTTAAATAGATGAACTGGCTGCTGCTTTGACAATACCCTTTCCTAGTTTATGTGTACCTCTGTTTCTCTTTGAGGGCTTTGTCATCCATCCATTTCTTTCTTTCTTTTTTTTTTTTTTTTGAGACGGAGTCTCGCTCTGTTGCCAGGCTGGAGTGCAGTGGCGTGATCTCGGCTCACTGCATCCTCTGCCTCCCGGTTCAAGCGATTCTTCTGCCTCAGCCTCCTGAGTAGCTGGGACTGCAGGTGTGCACCACCATGTCCAGCTAATTTTTGTATTTTTAGTAGAGACAGGGTTTCACCATATTGGCCAGGATGGTCTCGATCTCCTGACCTCGTGATCCGTCCACCTCGGCCTCCCAAGGTGCTGGGATTACAGGCATGAGCCACTGCACTTGGCCCATCCATCCATTTCTAAATATTTATCTTCCGCAGAGTACCAGTATCATCTTCTACATGCATTTTGTGGATATTCTCATTTCAAACCTTTGCTGTTGACACCAAAGCTGTATCTTTATTTCTAGCCCAGACCTCCCTCCTTTATTCTAAAATCACATTTTCAAGTGTGGACTAGACTAGAATCTCAGTATAAATTTGTTCAAAATTTTACTAATTTTCTTTTTTTCTATGTTCCCTGTCTTGAATAATCATGCTGCATCTACCTGATTTAAGCTGTCAACTCAGACATTACCCTGAATCCCTTCCTTCTGTCTACTCCTGTTCATCCCCAGCTGCTTTCTGTCTCTAGAATTTTTCCTGTGTTTTCCTAGTACCTTTGTAGTTTAAACCAATTGTTCTCAAGTACATCAGACCTAATATCCCATTTATGCAACATTCTGTAACGGTTCCTTACTGTTCTAAAATGATAGTAACCTACATTATTTTTAAAAATCTATGTAATTTCTTAAAGGAGATACATAAGAAAAATATTGTACATTTTGTATGTTATATAAATGCTTAGGCACAATGATATTAGAAAACAATGAAGAATTTATTATACATTTTATGTTTCAGTACTTAAGTGTTCAAGCACGATACCAGAAAGCAATGAAGAGCAAAAGTTTGTACGTATGTCATGAATGTAATTGTTAGAAGTGCAAACTGATATGGATGTGTTATATTTGTGACTCGGATACCAAGATCAGTATGAGTATCAGTGATCATCAGAAATAACAAATAACTCTTAAAGAATAGTGCAAAAGTACTGCAATTTTTGTGTAAAATGGAATTAGATTCAAGGTGCTCAAAATTATAAACAGGTATTTCACCTAGTTACACAGGTTGAATATTTGTAGGTATTTGAAGGTTGTACAGTATGCAAGGATAGTTCTTATCTCCAGACCTGGCCCATTAAATACCAGTAGCATTTCTCTAAACATTGAGACAACCTAAAGTGAACCTACAAAATTCCAAAATACTGTAGCTAAAAATAGTTAGATTGTACCTTTATCATGTTTGGCGTGGACTATTGCAGTGACTTCCAAATTTGCCTCTACATAGAATCACCTCGAAAACTCTTTAAACATACAGCTTACTGTTCCCTACCACAGATACTTATTTTGTTAGCATTCTTGGATTAGAGGCTAGGATTTCTAAGCTCCCCAGATGATTCTTGCTGAAAATGTCTGGCACTGATTGAACATTAGAGAATTCTTGCTGAAAATGTCTGGCACTGATTAAACACGAAATTATTAGCTTTTTAAATTTTCTGCCTTCCTTCTGAAGTCCTGTTTACAATCATTCTTAACAGTGTCAGGTAAATTTTGTTAAAATATGACCGTAATCATAGCCTCTTCTCCTTCAGGAGTCCTTTACTGGCTTTTTATATTTACTCTTGGCAGCCCCTGAGAGTATACTGCTGGAACATTAGAGTTGAAAGAATCATGATGTCTGCATGATAAAGTCCAAATTACTAAATTTGAATAACCAGCCTTTCCAAATTTGGCAGCCTACATTTTTTACTTCTTGTGTCCAATTTGCATAAAAATATAGTTCCTGAAAGGAATGATTTAAAACCTGACACTGACTTATGACAGGGCTTGGCAAACTATGGCCTGATGGCCAAATCCAGTTTGAGGTCTGTTTTTGGTAGAGTTTTATTGAAACACAGCCACTCTTACTCATTTGCATATTGTCTACTTTTCTGCTAAAATGACAGAATTGAGTACCTGTAGCAGAAAGCAATCTGTCTTGCAAAGCCTCGAGTGTTTAATATCTGACACTTTACAGAAAAAGTTTGCTCACCCTTGACTTAGAAGCTATTAGAAGCCTAAATGAATTGTAATCAACACCCTCCTAATCATGATTTGGATGTTTATCTCCGAAATCCAACATGGGATGGGGGAAGAATATATCTGGGCTTTCGAGTCCTTACCAGGCTGACCTGGTTTTGAATTTTTCGTTAGTCACTTAGTAGGTATCTGACTTTGGTGCCTCAGTTTTCTCATCTGTAAACTGGGACTAGAGGAACTCTTAGGAATTTGAAATTCAGAGT
Organism: Macaca mulatta; assembly: GCF_049350105.2. Taxonomy (NCBI): domain Eukaryota; kingdom Metazoa; phylum Chordata; class Mammalia; order Primates; family Cercopithecidae; genus Macaca; species Macaca mulatta. The sequence goes on from NC_133414.1 coordinate 123,142,612, forward strand.
TTTCATAATTTGGAATATAGTTATGTACCAGAGAAAAATGGTATCAACTCAGAGCTCCACCAAGTTTGTAGTTTGTAGTTTTGTTTTTGGGGAATCTCTCTCTGTTGCCCAGGCTAGAGTGCAGTGGCGCAATCTTAGCTCACTGCAACCACTGCCTCTTGGGTTCAAGCGATTCTCCTGCCTCAGCCTCCCGATTAGCTGGGATTACAGGCGCCCGCCACCACGCTCGGCTAATTTTTGTATTTTTTAGTAGAGATGATGTTTCACCATGTCAGTCAGGTTGGTCTCGAACTCCTGACCTTAAGTGATCCACCTGTCTCAGCCTCCCAAAGTGCTAGGATTACAGACGTGTAATCCTAGCAAATTTGCCACGCCTGCCAAATTTATAGTTTTTTTGTTTGAGGTCACTAATGGTTAAATGTATTCAAGGGAGCTAACATATCAAGTGCTTCATATGCGGTAGTTATTAGGTGGAGGTGAATAAGAGAGTCCTCTGGGGTAGTAAAGATCCCAGTATAAAAACCTCCTTGCCAGCCTCAGCTTAATTATTGATGCAGTTTTACGCTTTTATCACTAGATTTCAAGCATTTCGAGACTGGGTACTGTGTATTCTATTACCTAAGTGGGTACAAGATTCAAATTGTGTGCAAATATAGCCTTCCCCCAAAACATAGTGGAGTTGAAGTGATTAAAAAACAACTATTAAATAAATAACTTATTTCCAAGAAACATGAAAGATTACTCTCAATGTGTTTTCTTATCTAAAATGTTTGACAGTGTCACCTGATTCAGGTCTGAACTAGATCCAGAACTTAATTTTTGACTGTCAGATAACTTGTTAGTTCTCTTGGCCAAAAATATTTTTACTGGATGTGAGAAATTTTTAGTTAATAGCTAAGTCTGGCTGGTGAGTTAATTCCCTTAAGTAAAGCATAGTGATTTTGTCAAGGTCAAAAGCTTTATTCTCTGACTAGTTACATTTCTTATGAGCTATTACTGAACTATATATATCTGCAAATCTCATTAGGTACAAGAACTACAGGATGAGTTTGTGGGTCACTAGTTCAAATTCATCACCACTGCAGTAAACCCATCAGACAGTTCAAGTATCAGTCTGAATTTCAGATACAGTGGATAGTATTATAGATTATGGGAAGTCCTTTTAGATTTCAATGGGAACTTTATTAATAACTTGTATTTCCATTAATACAGTTTCTTGACCCACCCATTACCTTCAACCTTCATTATTTTTTAATTATATTTGAAAACTATAATATTAAATATACTGGTGTTCAGATTTTACATTTGGTCATATCTTGTATTTCCCGAACTTGATAAGCTTTTGCTGAGGCATTTATTTTTATAAAATACCTAGACCCCTTCTCCCTAAAACTTTGATTCAGTGATTTGTGATGGAGCCTGGAAATTTGTATTTTTAAACAAATATCTCAGGTCATGTATTTTCTTTTTTCATTTTTATCATTAGAAAAGTTTACTTTTTATTTCTTTCTAAGTTTTCTTACCTTTTAATAGGGATAGTCTTGTTCTATCCTCTGTACTTAATATATGTGATTTTACGCCTTATATATCTCATTTGATCTTTATATAGGAGGTGTCCTTCTAAATTTAGGATATACATATCTTGCTAAATAGAAATTTGATTCCAGAAACTTGATATAGTGACATTTCTTAAATACAAATTGATAAGCAATGTCTGTAACCCTTTAGCTATGCATACTTCCCATTATTTACAGTTGTATGGTTTTAGTAAATGTATTTTCATATTGGCTTATCAGCATTCTTTTCTGAATCAGTATCTCTAGAGTTTTTCTTAGTCTCTCTCCATTGTAGTGCAAAATAATTCTTTTCTTTTTTTCGAAAGGGGTGGGTAGTAGTAGATAGAGCTCTCCTGGTGTGCTAGCAAATAATGACGTGTTTGTTTAATTGTAGAATCTTATATACCAGTAAAGTTCACACTGTGCAGTTTCAGATTTACAGATTATTCATCCTCTACCCCAGTTCCTGTTATTTCTGCACATTTGACCGTTTGCTTCAGCAAAGTGACACATTTTCAGTGTCCTGTGCAAACTAAGCTCCATTCCTTATTCTAGGCAAAACTTTCTTTTTCATGACACCCATCTGTAATGCTTTGCTGCCTCTCCTTTAGTTGCTTGAACGCAACCCGTTAATCTAGGACTAGTTAGCCTAAGTCCTTCCTGTATGCTTTTCTCAACCGTTCTCACTGATACCAATTTTCTCAAAAGTGCTATAGCATATGCCACTCATCTGAGGATTTAATAATATACTGTCTTATCAATTACTTGTTATATGTGAGTGTTTTGGCTGTCTAAACTGCAAGCTTGTATATAGAGTGGGGTTCACATCCTGTAAAAATAAATTATTAGCAGAATCCTTAGCACTTAACATTATCACATCCTTTTGGTAGTCTGACAAAATTCTAATAACTGTTTTAACTGCTTAAGCTAGTCAGGTAAGAAGTTATTTTATCTTTAATCCCAAGTACCAAATAATTATCAGTTAGATAAATAGAGTTAACAATAGAGTCACAAAATAAGAATTACTAATTTTAAATTCCAAAATGTTTAGGGAGGACTGATTCCTTCCATAAATATTTTAGTAATCTTTTTATCCTTTGCCAATCTTTTCGGCCTGTCATTTTACCAGCAAACTTTTTCTGCTTTTAAGAACTCTGTGCCATTGATCTTTCTCACTTTTTCAGTCCCTAGGATATTCACATCATCGGACATTGCCCTTTATCACTGGTTTTCAAAGATGATCCCCAGGTCTACCTCCATCAGAATCATATAGAGTGCTTATTAAAGTACGGATTCTTAATGCCCCTTTCCCTGAACTGTGCTGTTTTTCATACATATTTCACTTTGTTCATTTTTTTTCTTTTGCCAGACTGCTCTCCCTTCTATCTTCACCACCATTGAAATCCTTTCTATTATCTAAAGCTATCTGCCAATTGTAGATAGAACTGTTTTAGTGTAGTGGGTTAGGAACGTAGGCTGTGAGCACATACTACCTAATTTGGAATATTGGCTCCATCATGTTTCCAAGATCTCAAAGTTAGTTACTTAAAAATATTTCTGTGCTTTAGTGTTTCTTTATATAAAATGCGGATAACAATATATCTCATCGGGCTGTTGTATGTGTTATATTAATATATGTGAATTCCTCAGAATAATGCTAGTACATAGAAAGGACTTAATAAATATTAAGCTTATTGTTGTGGTTTCTTCCACTTTTTAGCTCTTACAAAATTTTATACTAAAGTAACTTACATTCTTACCTCTTCCTATGAGACTGCAAGTTTCTTAAAGGTAGAGCCAGCCTTATTAAGCTGTGTAGTTTTAAATGGATTTTTACATAATAAAGGATGTTCATAAATATTTAAGAATGAAATCAGAGGAAAATGACAAACTCTAATAAGATTGTTTTTCAGAGCCTATTTACTTAATATAAATTATCTAAAGTAATTTAATACTCTCTATATTATATTTCAGGAATTCTAATGAATCACTGATTGACCAGCACTATTTTACCAGTTGGAATGCATTATCAGAAATGGGCATAGTGCTTTTAGATCCAACATGTAACAGATGGATGTTACTGCATGCTGATTACTTCTTCGAGCCAGTACTTTTTTGATTGTGTAGGATCTTTGTCTCTTCATCTTTGAATTCAATTACTGGAAAATAAAAGGAGTTCATGTAGTTTTTGTCCAGGCTTGAGTCACCATGAGTAGTAGTTTAGGAAAAGAAAAAGACTCTAAAGAAAAAGATCCCAAAGTACCATCAGCCAAGGAAAGAGAAAAGGAGGCAAAAGCTTCTGGAGGTTTTGGGAAAGAGAGCAAAGAAAAAGAACCTAAGACCAAAGGGAAAGATGCCAAAGACGGAAAGAAGGACTCCAGTGCTGCCCAACCAGGGGTGGCATTTTCAGTTGACAATACGATCAAACGGCCAAACCCAGCACCTGGGACTAGAAAAAAATCCAGCAATGCAGAGGTGATTAAAGAACTCAACAAATGCCGGGAAGAGAATTCAATGCGTTTGGACTTATCCAAGAGATCTATACACATATTGCCATCATCAATCAAAGAGTTGACTCAATTAACAGAACTTTATTTATACAGTAACAAATTGCAGTCCCTCCCAGCAGAGGTGGGGTGTTTAGTAAATCTCATGACATTGGCTCTAAGTGAAAATTCACTTACCAGTTTGCCTGACTCTCTTGATAACTTGAAGAAGCTGCGGATGCTTGATTTACGGCATAATAAACTGAGAGAAATTCCTTCAGTGGTGTATAGGCTGGATTCTCTCACCACTCTTTACCTTCGCTTTAATCGTATAACTACTGTGGAAAAGGACATCAAAAACTTGTCAAAACTCAGCATGCTTAGCATTCGAGAGAACAAAATTAAACAACTACCTGCTGAAATTGGTAAGAGGCCTTGGATTATTATTATTTGTAGTGTTTGCTATGCTAAATAATTTTGAGTGCTTTTTCATATCAAAAAATGCCTGATACTTGCCTAAAAACAGCTTATTTCTAAATTACAACTTTTTAAATGGTTTACTTTATTCCATTTTCAGCACTGTTAATAGTACACAGCTTGAAATTGTTTCATAGACTTAAAAAGTGAATTAGAAAATAGATGTAATTAGATCTTTCCCACACAACCTAATCTTCTTTTACTTTCGTTGGAGAATAAATTTAAAGAAGAAAAGATGTTTGCCTAATTTTCATGTTGTTGTTACCTGTTTTTAAAGTATCTGTTGATACAATTTTATTAGATATATGAAAACTACATTTTCTCATTCTCTGACTTTTCCATCTTTTTCTGAAAGATGTTTAAATTCACATCACTTTCTACCTAATTTACCACAAAAGGTTGACAAATCAGAGCTTTATGAAAGAGCAGTGTCATAAGAAAATAGGAAAAAAATTTTTCTTGCATCTTGAAAGTACTTACATGTTTATTAAAAATAACACAAGAATTTAGAACGGTAGAAGAAACGTCACCTGTAGCAAATGCAACGCTGTTAGCATTTTGGTAATTTTCATTCCAGTCTTGTATATAAAGCTAACTTGTACTAAAACAAAGAAAATGTTTTTTAAAGCCTGGTAGTAGGAGAAAAACATAGGGAATATACACATGTGAACATGTCAGTAAAAAATTAAAAATTAGTTCTGGCATTTTTAATTATGGAAAAACATTCTGAAACATTTGGAATATAGTAATCCATTGACATCAGTTTTGAAAAATTGATAAAGGTATTGCCTTTGTGGGCCCTTTTTATAAGATTTATAAAAATCGTCATAAAATGTTGATTATGAAGCTTTTTAAAGGATGTTTTCTTTTTGTATTAAAGGTAGTTTATTTTATTCTGAAAAAAATAAAGATTATATTGTTGCTTTCAGTATTGGTCTTATAATGAGTGATAAACTTTCTGATTTTTAGGCTTTGCAGCTTTTCAAAGATATGATATTCTGTGGATGTTTTAATATTTTGTTTAGCTTTGAAAAAAGATGTGGTTTAAATTTTAAGTGTGACTTGTTACATTTAACTCTTAACTAGACAATCCAAATGTTAATTAAATTTTGGTTTAATTTAATGTGTTTAGAAAATTTATGATAGGTTTTCTCAAGTAATGTACTACAGAGTATGACTTACTCATGAGATTTTAAAATATTCCCAGGAATTTCTGAGTGAAAATGCTCCATTCCATGTCTTCAGATAGAAATGTGGTTGTTGAAGGACTTGTTTTAGTGTCATATTTAGTCAAAATTTGACCTGCGTGTTATGGCTCGTGTTATGGAATAGAATTACAGGCAGTTGGAGAAATAAATGCTGAATTTCTACATAGAAATATAAAAGTTATTTCCTGTCTTTGTTCTTACTGTTTTGTGTAAGTGTTACACTCAGTACTAAAAGTCTGACTTTAATTCACAAATTTCTAAGGACTTTTTCCATAGAAATGCTATCATATTACCTAGGAATTAACATACATATATATTCTTGAGCATATAGATAGCATTTTTATTAAAAAGTGAATGTATCTTTTAAAATTGGCATATTTTAAGTAATTATATGGCTTGTATTTGTGGCTACCTAGTCTTTTGACCTTTATTCCTAAATTGTAATTTTAAAAACAGCCATTGAATTTGTTAATGGGCTCCTTCCCATAATTAGTGACATTACTAAAGTTTGTGTTTTTGTAATTGCTGGACTTCTGTAAAAATGGTAATATCGTAAGTGTTGCTTGTTTCATTCTAAGCAGGGCATCAGAAAGTAAACTGCTTTTAAAAGTATAATTTAATGTTTCTCATAAGGAATTATGATTTATAAAGTTTAACTTAGATGCATGGATCTGGGGCAAACATGCAGAAGTCTGCGTCATCTGTTTCTTTATAGGGAATAAGAAAATAAATGTTAGTAAAAATAACATCATAATAATAAGAATGGCTGTTGTTTGAGCACATGAATCATAATACTATACATTGTTCTGTCCGTGTATACGTTAAATATACTATCTTATATCCTTACGGTAACCCAATGAAATAGGTATTTTTCCCATTGTACTGAAGAAGGAACTGACAATGTAGGAAAATTAGGTAATTTACCGAAGATCGTGCTTCTAGGTTGGCAGAGTCAGAATTTGAAATGTAAGTCTTGGTCGTTTCCACTATACTGTCCCCACAATCTAGAAAAGTGGGTACCACCCCCATAGATTTTGATTCTCTGGTAGCTCCAGGGTCTGTACTTTTAAAGTGTATCCTGTGTTATTTTATGTGCAACTGCAGTTGAAAGCCATTGCACAAGATTTGGGGGGAGGATTGGGTTTAACAGTTTAATTAGAATATAATTCACATACCGTACAATTTACACATTAAAAATAAACAATTCAGTGATATTTAGAATATTCAGATTTATGTAACCATCAGAGATAATGTTAGAACATTTTCAGTACCTCCAAAAGAAACTCTGAACCCTTAAGCAATCACTCCTGATTTCTGCTAACTCATTAACCCTAGGCAAACACTAATCTACTTTCTGTCTCTATAGATTAGTGTTTTCTCTGGATGTTTCCTATAAATAGAATCGTATAATATGTGGTCTCTTATGACAGGTTTCTTTTAATTTGCATAATATTTTCAAGTCTCATCAAGGTTATAGCATGTATCAGTACTTCATTCCTTTTTATTGCTGAATAATAGTTCATTATATGAGCGTACCACATTTTATTTATCCATTTATCAGTTGTCAGACATTTGGGTTGTTTGTGCTTTCTGACTGTTATGAGTATAGTTACTGTATTTGTGTACAAGTTTTTGTGTGGACATTTGTTTTCACTTCTCTTGAGTATATACCTAGTAGAATTGTTGAGTCACATGGTAACTCTGTTTAACCTTTTGAGGGACTACTAGACTGTTTTCCAAAGGGACTGCAACATTTTACATTCCTACCAGTAGTGTTTGAGGATTCCAATTTCTCTGCATTCTCAGTATCCTTGTTGTTATCTGTCTTTTCTTATTATAACCATTCTATGGTGTGAATTCGTATCTCATTGTAGTTCTGATTTGCAGTTTCCTGATCACTATATATTTGTTTTTAATTCTTGAGAGCTATCTTTTATTGTAACAGAAAGACGGAAATAGTTATTTTCTGTGATGTAGATCTTGCTTTAATGGGTTTTTAATTTAAAAGAAGTTATGAGCTCCTTGGAGAATGTTTATAAAATAAGACCTGTGCTCAATGATCAAATAAAATGGAAATTTGACATTTTTTAAAGTGTTAAACACCTTTAATATAATTTATTTGACTTACTGCAGAAACCCATAACAGGGAATTTTTAATTCAAAATATATGCTAATTATAGTTTTGTTAAACTTTCATTTATGCATATTAGAGCTACATTATTTATAAATATATATTAGATTTATATTAGATGCTTATTCTTCATTGTTTGAATAAATATATCACTTTAAATCATGCCATCTAGTTTGTATTCAGCAGTATATTTGAGGAATATAAGTTTTCAGCTGGGCACTGTGACTCATGCCTTAAATCCCAACTACTGGGAAGGCTGAGGCAGGAGGATCCTTGAGCCCAGGAATTGGAGGGGCAGTCAGTGATGATTGCGCCACCGCACTTCAGCCTGTGCAACAGAGCTAGACCCTATCTCTAAAAAATAAAAATAAATTTTTTTAAATTAGGAGTTTTCGAAATAGAGCCTACTATTTAGTTTAAATAATATAATTGGAATTTAACCACTGCACAAGGTTGGGCTATGCTGTTGCTTTGATAGGAAAAAAATATTAAAATTAGAACATTTATCCTTTTAAGAATTAATGTAATGCGATTTGATACCAGTGGTACATATTACATGGGTAAAAATTGGCAGAAAACAGTAAAAAGATACTGGAACAGACTGTTTAGAGCCAGAGATAATATATCAGAAAGTAGTTAAGAAAACTTTTCATTTGGTAATGTTCACTTACTTTTCTCCTTTTGTATGTTAAGGCATGGACAAATAAAGTAAACGTCCCCTCTTTTTGGGTTAAGTAGATAAATTGAAACCTTAGTCATTGCTTTCTTTTATAGATCAGTGATCCATTCCTTTTTTCTCCATTTCTAATCTTGAAAAAGACTCTTCACTCTACACAAAGACAGTCAAGAACCCATGTTTTCAGAGGGAAAACAGGAAATAACCACTTTTTTAAACCTCCTTTCCCAACTGATTGGTTCCTTTGAGTTTCCTGTTAAAGATGTGCTTTTGTATATTCTCTGTTTATGAGTGGGTTAGAGCAGGGGCCACCAGATAGTTTGAATAATGAATCTGTTTATTTAGGCAACTGTAGACAGTGAAGTTTTAAAGGATTTTATTTTTTTGGGAAGGAAATTGTTGCTCATTGAAACCAGATATAAACTTCATTTTGTATTTTGCTAATATTCCTGTGATTTCTTTTCTCTCTGAATTGTGTGTTTAGGATTTCTTCTCTTTCTTTAAAGTTTCCCTTATTTATTATTCTTTATAAAAACAGAAGTTGGAGTATTTTTAAAAATGTGCTCTACCTACATTGTAGGTTCAATAAAATGCTACATATTTATGTAGTATACAATTTCATGTGGGTCTAGTTGTCAACCTTTTTGCTTAGGAAAATTATCTGATATATTAAAGTATATGCTTTTTGAGAACCCAGATCATCTTCATTTACAAAGCAATTCTCACAGCATTCATATGTATGAGAAATAATAATTGTACTTATTTATGGTTTACAATGGTTTACAATGTGATGTTTCCGTACATGTATACAATGTGTGATGATCAAATCATGGTAATTAGCACATCCATCCCTCAAACATTTATCATTTCTTTTCATTGGACACATTCAAAATCCTCCTTACTAGCTATTTGAAAATATCCAATAAATTGCTGAAGTCACCCGACAGTGTTAGAGAATAGCAGAATTTAGAACAGATAGAATTCCTCCTATCTAGCTGTAGTTTTGTGTCCATTAACCAACCTCTCCCCATCCCGCTGCTCCCCAATGCCCGCCACCCTTCTCAGCCTCTAGCAACCACTATTCTATTCACTACTTTGAGATCAACTTTTTTAGCATGAGACAACATACAGTATTTATATTTCTGTGCCTGGCTCATTTAACTTAACATAATGTCCTTCAGGCTCATTCATGTTGCTGTGAATGACAGAATTTTATTCTTTTTTTGGCTGAATAGCATTTCATTGTGTATATATACCACATTTTCTTTCTTCATCTGTTGTTAGAGGTTGATTCCATATCTTGACTATTGTGAATAGTGTTGTAATAAATAAGAGAGTGAAGATAACTGTTTGATATACTGATTTCCTTTCCTTTGGATATATACCCAGTAGTCGGATTATTTGGTCATATGGCAGGTTTTTGTTTAGTTTTTTGAGTAACCTTCATACTGTTTTCCATAGTGGCTGGACCAATTTATGGTACACCCGCCAACAGTGTATAAGAGTTCTTTTTCTGCATCCTCACCAGTATCTGTTGTTGTTGTTGTTGTTGTTGTTTTTGTCTTTTTGATGATAGCCATTCCAATAGGGTTGAGATACCTTCTCATTGTACTTACGATTTTCATTTCCCTGATGATTAGTGATGTTGAGCATTTTTTCATATACCTTTTGGCCATTTGTATGTCTTGAGAAATGTCTATTTAGATTGTTTGCCGGCCGGGCGCGGTGGCTCAAGCCTGTAATCCCAGCACTTTGGGAGGCCGAGACGGGCGGATCATGAGGTCAGGAGATCGAGACCATCCTGGCTAACACAGCGAAACCCCGTCTCTACTAAAAAAAATACAAAAAACTAGCCGGGCGAGGTGGCGGGCGCCTGTAGTCCCAGCTACTCGGGAGGCTGAGGCAGGAGAATGGTGTGAACCCGGGAGGCGGAGTTTGCAGTGAGCTGAGATCCAGCCACTGCACTCCAGCCTGGGCGACACAGCGAGACTCCGTCTCAAAAAAAAAAAAAAAAAAAAGATTGTTTGCCCATTTTTAAATCATAATGATGATTATTGTTTTGCTGTTGAGTTTCTTGTATATTAATCTATTATCAGATGAGTAGTTTGCATATATTTTCTTTCATTTTGCAGGTTGTCTCTTCAGTCTTTGTTTCCTTTGCTCTGCAGAAGTTTTTAGTTTGAAATAATTCAATTTGTCTATTTTTGCTTGGGTTTGCCCTACTTTTTGAGGTTTTACCCATAAAATCTTTGCCCAGACCATTGTCCTGAAGTGTTTCCCCTATGTTTCTTCTAGTAGTTTTATATTTTTGGTTCTTGACATGTAAGTCTTCAGTTTATTGAGTTGATTTTTTGTATATAGTGAGAGATAGGGATCTAGTTTCATTCTTCTGCATATATATATCCAGCTTTCTCAGCACCATTTCTTGAAGGGTTTGTCCTTTCTTCAATGTATATTCTTGGCTCCTTTGTCAAATATCAGTTGGCTGTAAATATGTGGATTTATTTCTGGGTTCTCTATTCCATTGGTCTATTGTCTGTTTTTATTCAGTACTGTGCATTTTGGTTACCCTAACTTTGTGTATACTTTGAGGTCATGCAGTGTGTTCCCTCCAGCTTTGTCCTTTTTGCTCAGTATTACTTTGGCTATTTAGAGTCGTCTGTGGTTCCACATGAACTTTAGGATATATATACATTTTTTTTTTAAGAATATCATTGGCATTTTGATAGAGATTGCATTGAATCTGTAGATCACTTTGGATGGTATGGTTATTGTAGCACTATTAATCCTTTCAATTCATGAGCGTGGAATGTCTTTCCATTTTTTGGTGCCTTTGAATTTCTTTCATTGTTTTCATGATAGAGCTTTTTCACCTCCTTAAATTTACATTTAAGAATCAGCATTTTAAAAATTACCTATTTGACTCAGTAACATTTATTGAAAACAAAATCAGTTTCTTACTATTCTGCGATATGGGGGTGTTAGACTTTATCATAAGTCAAATGATGTACATATAACCAACATATACATGTGTATATATTTAATATTTCTATATAAAAGCATATTGAACAGAGTCAGTAACTTTTTTCAAAAAGTTGACCTTAGAGATTTAGTTTAACTCCTATTATGTAATTTTTCTGTGAATTTTTTTAGACGTGAAGTGGTAGGCTTTCAATAAATGTGGCTTGAAGGGAATTTAATAAAGCTCAGTACTATTAACCTATTTTTATTTTATATTTTAGTATTATAGTATTATAATATGGTATTATTACTATAACTTTATAATATATAAAAACTAGTATTTTCAAGATTTTAGTATTATATATTTTTATTTTAGTATAGCATTATAATATTTCAGTTATATTTTCAGTATTAACTAAAATTGTAACTTATGATCACTAAAATTCTTGAAATTCTCTCAGGACTGCCAGGAGTGATACAATTGCTTATATGGTCCAGGTAACATTATTTAATAATCTCATTTGAATGTTTGTACAAATGCTAATAAGTAACTTACTTTAGCAGGAAAGAGAAATCAGTAAAGGGAATTCATAGTTGTTAATAAATAACTCCTTTCGACTGGGAACCAGCATGAAACATTAGAAACCTATAAATGAACTGTTTACTTATTACTGTTATGAAATTGTCATGCTTTTCACTAAACAACAAAAACCCAGAGAAGTTATTATTGCTAAAGGAGGCAAAAAAAGAACACAGAATAGCACTTTGGGAGGCCAAGGCAGGTGGATTACTTGAGCCCAGGAGTTTGAAACCAGCCTGGGCAACATGGCAAAACCCCATCTCTACAAAAAAGTAGCTGGGCATGCTGGCACACACCCACAGTCCCAGCTACGCATGAGGTTGAGGTGGGAGAGTCAGAGTCACGTGAGCCGGCAGGTTGAAGCTGCAGTGAGCTGTGACCTCGCCACTGTAGTCCAGCCTGGGTGGCAGAGACCCTGTCTCAGGAGGAAAAAAAAAAAGAACACAGAAAAATAGCACTTGAACTGTTTTAGAAGGATTTGATAGGTTCAAAGGAGACAGTTTACTTTCCATTTGGCTGAGATACGGGAAAGAGAGGGGGACAGACATGGTACCCTAAAGACAGCATGTTACAAAGTCAGAGGAACATTGTCACTTGTCCATGTCCCTTAGTTGCAGAAACACTTGCTTAGAAGAGTCCCTGAAGTCGTCTTTGTAATGAAAAGGGATAATTAAGCTTTTAAGACAAGTATAAATAATGTTCTGTTATAAAATCTGACCTCTCTAAATCTGTTCAAACTTGTGGGATGAGTATTTCCAACTCTTTTTAATTACATAGTTTTACAAATGTATTTTATTAAGATTTGCTATGTTATAGAGCTAAACTCTGAATATTTGAAAAATATCCCTATAAAGAACAAGGGTTATTTTAGAATGTAAGAATCCTAAATGTGAGTCAAGTAAGAGTAAAGGAGAGTTTATAACCGTGAAACAAACCTAAATTACTCATTTACCAATCTTTGATTGCCTACTAGGTACATTTTCAAAGGGCCTTTTTATATATTTCTAGATTTAATATACTAAAATTTTGTTAAGGATTTTAAAATCTGTATTTATCATTGATATTGATCTGTAATTTTACTTTCTTTTTTAAAAATTTTGGTCATGGTTTGGTATCAGGGTAATAATGTCCTCGTATCATAGAATGAGTTGAGACATGTTTCTTCCTCTTTTGTTTTATATTCTAGAAGGGTTTGTGCAGAATTAGTATTATTTCCTCCTTAAATGTTTGGTAGAATTTATCAGCCATACAGTCTGGGAGTAGGGTTTTTTGTGTGTGTATGGACAAGTTTTGAATTTCAAATTCAGTTTATTTAATAGACACATAGTTATTCATGTTTTCTATTTGTTCTCTATTGAAAATTTGTGGTTTGATCTGTCAGGGCATTTGTCTATTTTGTGCAGTTTGTTGATTTTATTGGCTTAAAGTTCATATTTTTGTTAAGCTTTTAATGTTCCATATATATATATATATATATATATATATATATATATATATATAGTGATGTTCCCTTTTCTATCTTGAAATTGGTAATTTGGGACTGCTCTCTTTGCTTATCAGTTTGGCTTGATGTGTATCAGTTTTGTTGATCTTTTAAAAAATCTTTTGTTTTTATGCTTTCTTGTTTTTATTTTTAATTCCTTGGGCTTAACACGATTTTCTTTGTTTTCTTAAATTGGTGGTTTAGATTGATTTCAGGCCTTTATTCTTTCATTATATAACTATTTCATAGCTAGAAATTTCCCTCAAAGTACTTTTTTAGTAGCACACAAATTTTGGTAGGTTGTCTTTTCATTATTCAAAATATTTTCTAAATATCCCTTGTTATTCTCTGATCCATGGATTATTAAGAAGTTAATTGTTCAGTTTCCAAATATGTGAGAGAGGTTTTCAGATTTTTTTTTTTTTTTTTTTTTGCTTTGATTTATAAAATAGGGCTTGTCTTGATAGGTGTTCTAAATGCAGTTGAAGAAAAGACTGTATATTCTGCTGTTTTTTGGAGGATTGTAAAATATCAGCAAGGTCAAGTTGGTTGTTAATGTTTTACATTCAGCGGTGTCATACAGTGCTTGCATTGTATACCTTTTTCTAGCTTTTTAAAATGGGTTTTGTAAACAGCATATAGTTAGGTCTTGTGTTTCTGTCCTGCCTGACAGCCACTTGTTGCTTTTTTCCCTTCCTCTCATGCTTTCTTTTGGATTAAGTATTTTTTAAATGTAAGTTTCATCTATCTAAACTTTTGGCATATTAGTTACACATCTTTGTGGGATGTTTTTTAGTGTTTCCTCTGGTGTTTACAATACATATCATAACTTGACACATTTTACATTGAAATAATATTGTATTATTTTGCATATATTCTAAGAACTTCACAACAGAACACCTTTATTTCCCTCTTTCCATTCTTCGTACAACTATTGTCATTTTACTTCTTCACTATCGTAAGTCCCATAATAATACATTGATCCTATTTTGCTTTAAGGTTTAAATTATGTTTTTAAACAATTTTTCAACAATTTTTATTTTGAACAAATTTTAGACTTACAGAAAAGTTTCAAAACCATTTTGGAAGGTTTCCTTATACCCTTCGCTCAGTTTCTTGATATTAATTAACATCCTATATAACCATTGTATAGTGATCAGAACCAAGAAATTAACAGTGATACAGTACAATAAACTAAGTTACAAATTTTAGTTAATTTCACCGGTTTTTCCACTAATGTCCATTTTCTGTTCGCCCAGGCTGGAGTGCAGTGACGCGATCTTGGCTCACCGCAAGCTCCGCCTCCCGGGTTCATGCCATGCTCCTGCCTCAGCCTCCCAAGTAGCTGGGACTATAGGTGCCCGCGACCACACCCGGCTAATTTTTTGTGTTTTTAGTAGAGACGGGGTTTCACCGTGTTAGCCAGGATGGTCTCGATCTCCTGACCTCGAGATCCGCCCACCTCGGCCTCCCAAAGTGCTGGGATTACAGGCGTGAGCCACCGCGCCCGGCCCATGTGACATTTTTAATAGTCATGTATGTGTCCATGGTATCCTCTGATCTTTGACAATCTGAAAGCAAAGACTGAAAGGCTTTCCTTTAATGGCATTGATACTTTTGCAGAGTACCACTCAGATGTTTTATAGCATATCACTCATTTTTCGTTTAATTTTTTTTTTTCATGACTAGTTTGAGTTTGGTTTTTTTGTCAGGGATACCACAGTGGTGATTGTGATGCCTTTTCCAGTGAATTATATCAATTCATACTGATAAGTCTCATTACTGGTGATTTTGACCTTGACCAGTTGGTTAATGTGATTTCTGCTGTGCTTCTCCACTTTAAAGTTAATATTTTTTTCTTTTAAATTTATCTTGGGAGATGTTTTTAGACTATGCAGATACCTTGTTTTTCCCTAATCTTTTGCTCACTATTTTAGTAGTCATTGCTGTATCTTCTCTTCTTTTTCTTCTTCTTTTTTTTTTTTTTTTTTTTTGTGAGAGGGGGTTTTGCTCTTGTTGCCAAGGCTGGAGTGCGATGGCGCCATCTTGGCTCCTTGCAACCTCTGCCTCCCGGGTTCAAGCGATTCTCCTGCTTCAGCCTCCCGGGTAGCTGGAATTACAGGTGTACGCTACCACACCCGGCTAATTTTTGTATTAGTAGAGACGGGGTTTCACCACGTTAGCCAGGCTGGTCTCGAATTCTCCCCTCAGGTGATCCGCCCGCTTCGGCCTCTCAAAGTGTTGGGATTATAGGCGTGAGCTGCCGCACGCGGCCTCAAATCATTTTTTTTTTGCCCAAAGAACGTGCATTAACATATTGTAGTGTAGGTCTGCTCAAAATGAATTCGTTAAGCTTTATTTTAAAATCTTTATTTTGCTTTTTTTTTTTTTTTTTTTTGAGACAGGGTCTCCCTCTGTTACCCAGGCTTGAGTGCAGTGGTGTGATTATGGCTCACTGCAGCCTCGACCTCCTGGGCTCTAGTGATCCTCCCTCCTCAGCCTCCCGAGTAGCTGGGACTACAGGTGTGTGCACCATACCCAGCTAGTTTTTGTATCTTTTGTAGAGGCAGGGTCTTACCATATTGCCCAGAGTGGTCTTCAAACTCCTGGGCACAAGCAATCCACCCACCTCAGCCTCCCAGAATGTTGGGATTAAGAGTGTGAGCCATCACACCTTGCTGCCTTCATTTTTGAAAGCTGTTTTTCCTAATATAGAATGCTAGTTTGAAAGTTTCCTTTTTTCCCCCCTCAGTGTTTTAGAGACACCTCTCCATTTTCTTATAGCTTGCCTAGTTTTTAACAAGAAGTCTGCTGTTATTCTTATCTCAGAGTTTATGAGCCTCTTGGATCTGTAGGTTTATGGTTTTCATCAAAATTGGAAAAATTTTGGCCATTATTTCTTGTAACTTTTCCCTTTCTTGGTCCTGTTTTTTTTTTTTTTTCTATTATCTGAGTCTCTAATTAAATATATATTAGACTTTACATTTTAGGTCATTGATGCTCTATTTGTCTGTGTGTGTCCGTGTATATTTTAGATAGTTTTATAGCTATTTTTTTGTTGCTGCTGTATATCATTTCTTCTTCAGTGTCTAAATCTACTGTTCTATACAATGAAGTTTTCATCTCAGGTATTTTATTTCTCACTTCCATACATTCCATTGGTGTCATTTTTATTCAAGTTTTCTTTTACCTTGAACATATGGAGCTCATTGTTTAATAGCTTTTTCACTGTCCTTGTCTTATAGTTTCATCTTTTATTTTTGTGTCTGTTGCTACAGAATGACTTTTCTCCTTGTGTGGGTCTTATTTTCCTGCATCTTGCATGTCTAGTAATTTTTTTTTTTTTTTTTGAGACAGAGTTTTGCTCTTGTTGCCCACACTGGAGTGCAATGGTGTGATTTCGGCCCACCGCAACCTCCGCCTTCCGGGTTCAAGCAATTCTCCTGCCTCCTAAGTAGATGATATTACAGGCATGCACCACCACGCCTGGCTAATTTTGTGTTTTTAGTAGAGATGGGGTTTCTCCATGTTGGTCAGGCTGGTCTTGAACTCCCATCCTCAGGTGATCCTCTCGCCTCAGCCTCCCAAAGTGCTGGGTTTATAGGCATGAGCCACCATACCCATCCTACATGTTTAGTAATTTTTAATTGGATGTGAGCTTCATAAGATTTTCACATTGTTAAGTCTTGGATTTTGTTGTATTCTTTTAATAGTGCTGGACTTTGTCCTGGCATACAGTTAAATTTTTCTGTAGTCAGTTTAATCCTTTCTGGCTTGCTTTTAAGCTTTGTTATGGTAGTTTTAGTAGCTTTTTGTCTACATCTAATTTAGCCCCACTGCTAAGGTAATAAATTTTGATGACTCCCTGAAAATCTATATATTAGGAGGTCTGTTTTGTGACTGGTAGGAATTCAAACTATTCACAACCTTGTGTGACTGCTGGGAATTGTTTGGGTTGCTGCTGCTAGGTCTTTGCCTAGCCTTTGGTGGTTTGTTTGCACCTAATGCAGATAAGAATTTAGGCAAAGACTGAATAAGTCTTTCTTGCAGATTGCACAAATCTACTTGCTACTCTCTTCTGTCTCCAATTCTGCCTCACAAATTCTAACCATCTTGGCTTTCCTAGACTAAAATATTTTGCCCTAACAGTAATAACTATTGGCGCTTGTTCTGTATTCCTTCTCTGCTTTTTCTGTGACCTGGAACCTGCCTCCAGGCAGTAACCTGGGGCAATCATAGGACCTCCTATTGTTTTCCTTTGATACAAGGGAGCACAGTCATACATGGCTATTGTCTGCAGTCTGCAAACCATTTTCTCAAACATTTTTTTCATTTTCTAGTTGCATCCATGGTGGTAAATAGAAGACAGTCTAGTAATTCTTGATTGGCTAGTATAAATAGCTAGTACTGTAACTACTATGGATTCCGTTATCCTCTGAAAAGTATTAACATTTTGTTCTGCTAGGCAGTTAAATTGCTGTTGAGTCACCTTGACCATAGAGACTTAGATTTAGCTCTTCTAAGGGTGATGCTATTTGGTTATATCCTTAAACCTAGGGTAAATTCCTTAGTTTTGAGATGTGGTCTTTACTCTCCTATGTTATAGCCCTCTTGGAATTTTGTTTTCTTACTCTCCAACAACTTGACAAGACTGAAAATCCAAACTCTTAAAGAACTTTGGCGACTGTTGAACTCTCTGCTCAGCTCCTTTAGCCTTTTAGCTGTGGTTCTCCCCTTGGACTCCTTGCAGTCTCCTCTCCCACATGCATTTTCAGAGTCAGGCAAACATTTGAGGAGTGTGTATTTGCAGATTTTAGGACTCTGCTCTTTGTGATTTCCTCCTTTACAGAGTATCCAACCTTGAATTCCAGTCACTCTTATAACCCTGAACCCTGTCCTTTGGCTTCTTGGCAGTAGGACTTTGGCTTTTGACTTGAGATTTACTTTTCACCTGCAGATTTTTTAGTAACTTCATGGTAAAAGCTTTATAAAAAGGCATTTATGAAGGTGAATCTCATGTGATTGCTGTACTAGTTGTCTATTGTCGTATAACAAATTACTCTGAAAGGTAACTCTTAAAACAACAATCATTTGTTACCTTATAGTTTATTTGGTTTGGGTATCAGGCACAACTTAACTGGACCTTCTGATTTAGGGTCTCTCACAAGATTTTTCAGTCATAGTGTTAGCCAGGGCTTGAGAAGGCTCACCTGGGAAAAGATTCACATCCCAGCTCATGTAGTTTTTGTTAGGATTTAGTTCCTAGCAGGTTGCTGGAGAGAGGGCTTCAATTTCTTGCTGACTGTTGGCTGGAGACTGCTCTTAGTTACTTTTCACATGGGTCTTTTCAACATGGCAGCTTGCCTTATCAAAGGGTGTAAGCTAAGAAATCATTAAAGTGCTAGCAAGATGGAAGTCACAATCTTTAGTAACTGAATCACAAATGTGACATCCCATCACCTTTGCCATATTCTATTGGTAAGAAGCAAGTCACTAAGTTTAGCCCACACTCAAGGGGAGGGGTAATTAGATAATGTATATAATTATTCATGAGGCAGGGCCATTGGGGGTTATCTTAGAAGTCTGCCTACTACAGTTCCCTTCTTTTTAAGGGTTAAATTCCCTCTAGTTTTAACTTTGGTATCCCTATATGCCTTTAAGTATTTTATCCACAGTTTTAAATTATCAACACGACTCCACCATTACCCTTAGCCAGAAGAGCTCAATGTTTGCAGATGTTAAATCCAACTTTCTCTTAGGACAAAAATGTTCTACCATGATAACATTTTCTTCATGTTTTTTCCCCCACAGTTAACCACTAAATATTTTACGTAGATGTCACACTAGTATCTCAAATTCATCATGACCAAACTATAACTTCAGCTCAACTTTTCTTCTTTGTGGATTCCATTCCTCTCTCATAATTGCATCTTATCTTCTCTATCAACCCAGGCTCAATATCTTAGGATCAGAGAATTTTTTTGTTGTTGTTCTAGTTCTAGTCAAGGTGTAGCCTACTCACTAGACAAGTACTGGGCCACCAACTGTTTGTTACTAGTTTGCCCAAATTAAGAACAGAAACTGAAAGGAAGCATTTAGAATCTTTTTTTGTTTTTTGAGACAGAGTCTGACTCTGTCACCCAGGCTGGAGTGCAGTGGCACGATCTCAGCTCACTGCAAGCTCCGCCTCCCAGGTTCATGCCATTCTCCTGCCTCAGCCTTCCGAGTAGCTGGGACTACAGGCGCCCACTACCGCACCCGGCTAATTTTTTTTTTTTTTTGCATTTTTAGTAGAGAC
Organism: Macaca mulatta; assembly: GCF_049350105.2. Lineage (NCBI taxonomy): Eukaryota > Metazoa > Chordata > Mammalia > Primates > Cercopithecidae > Macaca > Macaca mulatta. The sequence goes on from NC_133414.1 coordinate 123,162,468, forward strand.
GGGGTTTCACCGTGGTCTCTATCTTCTGACCTCGTGATCCACCCGCCTCAGCCTCCCAAAGTGCTGGGATTACAGGCGTGAGCCACCGCGCCCGGCCGCATTTAGAATCTTATGTAACAATTTGACATTGCTGAGACATCCAAGTGTGTGAGTTTGTGTTTTAAATATTCATCTACAACCACTTGGGAAAAGCAAAAGACAAAGAACCAGGCCTTCACCATATGTTGTCTGAAAAGCGTTATTCTACCACATTCCTGTCACTTTTTTTTTTTTTTTGAGACGGAGTCTCGCTCTGTCGCTCAGGCTGGAGTGCAGTGGCGCAATCTCGACTCACTGCAAGCTCTGCTTTCTAGGTTCATGCCATTCTCCTGCCTCAGCCTCCTGAGTAGCTGGGACTACAGGCACCCGCCACTATGCCTGGCTAATTTTTTGTATTTTTGGTAGAGACGGGTTTAACCGTTTTAGCCAGGATGGTCTTGATCTTCTGACCTTGTGATCCGCCCGCCTCGGGCTCCCAAAGTGTCTTGTCACTTTTTCTGTCCCTCTTGATAGTAGGCCTGTTGTTCGTTCACTTGATTCCACTGCCATTGATGTAGTATAGACTTTCACACTATTTCTTGTGGCCTAATTGCAGTTGTGTCAACCTAGGCTCTGTATTTTTTCTCTTTCTCCAGTCTATCCATTCAAATCTAGAGAAAACAGACTTTTTAGAGCAGTACTCTGATTATCATGGTTTGCTTAAAAACTTTAAATTGTGCTTTATTATCTGGTCAAAATGGTCTAGATTCCTTAGGGTGATATTTAAGACCCTAGATTTCTCACTTTCTTTCCCTCATCTCCTTTTCTGCCTATTTCCCCTCCCAACCCCCTGTGTCTCAGTTCAAACATGCTTTTTTTTTTTCCCCACCCCATCTTCCCCCAACAGTTACAGTTCCAACTTCCTTTCCTTGTGTGTTTTCTTCTTGTTGTTTACAGCAGTTATCACATCCTGACACTTTATTTCTTTATTTTATGATTCCCCACTCCATGCACACTACAGTGTAAGTTTCATGTGGATGGAACCTTGCTTTGTTTCCTGCACTGCTGAGTCTTTCATGTAGATGGAAACTTGTTTCATTGCCTGCACTGCTGAATCTCCAGTAGGTGCACAGTAAGTTTTTCTTTCATGAATTAGTCAGTGAAAGGGTCACCACCTTAAAGATAAAGAACTTTGAGGTGAATGGCCATGAAGATCCAAAAGAATGGCTCTTTAATGGTGAAATTTTATAAGCAAGCAATGAAGGAGACCTAATTGGAGCAGAGACTCTTTGTAGCCTCCCTCAAATCACATTGTCTTTTTACGAGTTGTAAGTTTCATGAATATGAGCATTTGGTATATTGTAGTCTGTTTCTTCAGTGCCCAGTATTGGGCCTGAAAAAAGAGAATGTACATAGCAATAATTTTTTGTCTGAACGAATTAATTAGTTCAGTAAGTGTTCCTACCAAGCTCCCAGCTGTGGCTTCTACTCCTGGTAACTCTGTATCACATTTCTCTCCAGTTCTGGGGGCAGAGGTTTGTCCTCAGATCTCAAAAGGATATAAGAAGAGTTGATAATCTTCATTTTATTCAGCCTTTTTCTTGTTGTGAGGACAGGAGCAATGACTTCAAAATTTTTTATGTGTTAGATTGGAAACTGGAAGTCAGCTGTAAGTTTTTATAGAAGCTTTTTACTAAATGGAGGTAATTCCCCACTGTTTCTAAATTGGTGATGGTTTTTTAACATGAATGCATTTTGAATTTGTTAAAAGTTTTCCTTGTATGAATCATCAAATGACCTTACTTCCTTAGACTGTTGATATGGTAAATAACATTGATTGATTTTCAAATAGTAAACCCGCCTTGCATATCAAGAATTAATCCTAATCGTACTTGGTCATGATGTATAATCCCTTTTATATTGTTGAATTCAGTTTTCTAATATTTTGTTGAGAATTTTTGTGTCTGAGTTCCTGACACAGAAATCTCATGAGAGACATTGATTTATAGTTTTCTTTTTTGTACTGTCTTTGATTTTAATATCAAGGTAATACCTCATAAAATGAGTTTGAAATTGTTTCCTCCTCTATTTTTTGGCAGACATTGCATAAAATCGGTGTTAATTCATTTCTAAGCATTTGGTAAAAGTCTGCAGTGAAGCCATCTGGGCCTAGAATTTCTTTTTTGAAAAACTTTTTAGTTACAAATATTTATTTAATGGTTATAGTACTATTCAGGTTTTCTGTTTCATCTTGATTGAGTTTTGGTAGTTTGGCTTTGGAATAATTAGGTTATATCTTCTAAGTTTTTGAATTTATGATTTATAATTACAAAGATTTTTGTAGTATGTCCATTTTCTCTTTTTAAACACCGTAGGATCTGTATTCCTTTTTTTCATTGCTAATATTTGAAATATGTGTCTTCTCCCTTTTTTATCTTTGTAAATCATGGCAGAGGGCTATAAGCATTGATTTTTTCCCCCAAAAAACCATCTTATATTTACATTAACTATTCTCTTTCTTCCTTGTTTTCATTTTTATTGATTTATACTCATTTTTATTAACTTCCTTTTGCTTGCTTGGACTTCTTTTTATCTTTTTCTATTTTCTTGAGATGGACTTAGATTGCTGATTTGAGATCCTACCTCTTTTGTAATGTAAAAATTTAGTGTTATAAACTTCCCTCTTAGCACTGGCTTAGCTATGTCCCATAAGTTTTTTTATTATAAAATATGCATAACATGTAATTTATCATTTTAGCCATTTTTACTTGTAGAGTTCAGTGGCATTAAGCACATTGACATTGCTGTGCAATGATTACTATTATTAATCTCCAGAACGTTTTCATCGTCTGAGACTAAAACTCTGTACCTGTTGAACAATAAGTCCTCGTTCCCCTCTCTCCTCAGCACCTACTAACCACCGTTCTGCTTTCTGTCTCTGTGAATTTGACTATTCCAGGTACCTCATATAAGAGGGATCATAAAATTGTTCTTTTGTGTGTGGCTTATTTCACTTGGTATATAATGTTTTCCAGGTTTATCCATGTTTAGCACCCATCAGAAATGTATTCCAGTCTGTAGAGTACTCCATTATATATATATACCACATTTTGGTTATTCATTCGTTAATAGACAGTTGGGTTGTTTCCACATTTTGACTATTGTGAATAATGCTGCTATGACCATTGGTGTACAAATACCTGTTTGTGTCCTTGTTTTCAGTTCTTTTGGATATATACCTTGAAGTTGAATTGCTGACTTGTATGGTAATTTTATGTTTAATTTTTTGAAGAACCACTGTGCAGTTTTTCACAGCAACTGTACCATTTTCCAACAGCAGTGCACAAAGGTTCCAATTTCTCCACATCCTTACTAGTACTTGTTATTTTCTATTTTTTGATAATAGCCATCCCAATGGGTATGAAGTGGTATCTTGTTGTGATTTGCATTTCCCTAGTGATTACTGATGTTGAGCATCTTTTCATGTGTTTATTGCCCACTTGTATATCGTTAGAGAAATATCTATTGAAGTCCATTGCCCTTTTAAAAATCGGCTTCTTTGAGGATTTTTGTGATGGTCTTGTTTTATGGTAGTTCTTTATATATTCTGGTTATCAATCCATTATGAGATATGTGATTTGCATATATTTTCTCCCACTGTATAGGTTGCCTTTTTACTCTTCATAGTATCCTCTGATGCACTAAAGTTTTTAATTTTGATAAAATCTAACATCGATTTTTCTTTTGTTGCCTGTGTTTATTATGTGTGGCTTAAAAATGTGTTACACACCCATTCTTCAGAGTTCTATAGTTTGTACTTTTCTGTATCTCCAACCTCTGCCTTAAAAAATAATAATAGAAAAACCTTGACAAGACCAATAAAAATGAAAAGGTTTTTTAAAACTCAGTAACACTGCAGGTAATTTAAATTGCCAATACAGACCTTTCAACCAGAATGGAAACAGAGAAATATACCTTATTTTCTGTCCTTTTAGAGTCCTAGTAAATTGAGAAGCAATTTTTACTTATAAATGTCAATTTATGCATTTATATAACATCAGAACACATGCATATTCGAAAGCATATATGAGATTTCATATTTGAAAGCTGGATGTAGTTCACAATCAACTTGAACACCTTCCAAGGGAGATTGGAAACAGTACACAGATAACCAACTTTGTTTGGCAACATAGTGAACTGCTAGACCTCCTAGATACTATAGGTGTGAGAGGAGAAAGAAGATACTGATAGCTATTAATAGCTAACTGGATATTAAGAAGACTATCTTGATCCATTTTGGTAATGAAAATTCAAGATTAAAATTCACAATTACCAAAGTTGTAAAACTTTTAAGATAATTATTTTAAAATTACTTTTCCATTTACATTTATTTCCATATCTTGAGGTAGATTATGACCCTCAAACTGAACTCAAGGTGTATCTGATATTATTTATGCTGAATTTGGTTAACAAAATCAGTACTTCAAATTTTGGAATATATGTAAACATTTGTGACTGAATTGGTTACTTAAAGAGGTTGGAAAAGTAATCATTCACAAACAACATTTTATCAGATGTCATCTTGAAGTAATGGTTTCAGATTTGTGGTTGACTTAGTTTTTGAGAAAGAAAATGCAATTGTGATACAGAAAAAAGAAATTTTCATTTTCTTGCAATGCAAGTATGTTCACTAAATGATTTAAAATTTTAAAATAAAAGTTGCCTCTATAATGTGGTTTTGTTTCCAGTTGTTTTCAGAAATTATAAAATTTATTTTCTTGCTTACAAGTATTATCTGAGTATGTTTTTTAATAATGCTTATTGAATTTTTATGTTGGTCAATTTACAGGTGAATTATGTAACCTCATTACGCTGGATGTAGCTCACAATCAACTTGAACACCTTCCAAAGGAGATTGGAAACTGTACACAGATAACCAACCTTGACTTGCAGCACAATGAACTGCTAGATCTCCCAGATACTATAGGTATGAGAGGAGAAAGAAGATATTGATAGCTGTTAATAGCTAACTGGATATTAACAGGACTATTTTTGGTCCATTTGGTAATGAAAATTCAGGATTAAAATTCACAATTACCAAAGTTGTAAAACTTTTATGATAATATTTTAAAATCACTTTTCATTTCCTTTTCTTGACAAAGAAAATAGGTTTTAGGACATGAGCCCGATGGGATTATAAAAGAGAGAGAATATTGAGTTACTTGTATATATATTCTGTCATAGTTTAAATTGCAAAATGGGTGGCTTTTTCTATTTCTGCTTGTTTCTGAGTTGCATGTTGTTATACTGGGTATGGTCCTTTCTTTGCTAAAGTATTCCATATTGAAAAATAAAACCATTGTTGTTTAGTTTTTTAAACACGGCCAGTATACTTTAAAGTTTGTTTATTTGTAATACTAAAGGGATAAGCGAGGAGATGACTTGAAGTTCAAAATATGTTTTAGAGACTTAGCCAAATTGCAAAAAAATTGAATTGAGCTGTGATATGTTCTGTGTTTATGTAGTCTTGTTTATTTTTCTGATTGCCCATAAATTCATACCAGTAAAGGGAATTTAAAAAATTCTGATGCTTTTTTAGTTATTAATGTGGTATAAGGATACTATAATGTTTATTTAGAAAAATTACATCGCTACTTAATTTACATAATTTCAGTCATGAATATTTAGTATTTTACTTTTTTCATTTTTATTTTTTTTGAGACAAGTTTCACTCTGCCGCTCAGGCTGGAGTGCAGTGGTGCGATCTTGGCTCACTGCAGCCTCCGCCTCCTGGGTTTAAGCAATTCTCCTGCCTCAGCCTCCTGAGTAGCTGGGACTACAGGCACCCACCACTACACCTGGCTAATTTTTTTCTATTTTTAATTGAGATGAGGTTTCACTATGTTGGCCAGGCTGGTCTTGAACTCCTGACCTCAGGTGATCTGCCCACTTCTGCCTCCCCAAGTGCTGGGATTACAGGCCTTAGCCACCACGCTTGGTCCAGTCATGAATATTTCAGAGGCGTGATTACTAAATCATTTGAGGCCTGTGATGATGTTACCTTTCTCCAGAAGAGTTTTTGTCTGCCTCTGTTGGGTACCTAGTAGAGAGGGGATCACTTTAATCCATTTGTGTTCAAGGCTTGAGATTTTTTTGGTCCCCCAAGTGATTAAAAGGTTTTCTGCAGGCTAACTGGATGGCTGTTTTATTTCCAGTTCACCCTTACTGGTAGGGTGCAGCTCTAGAGGGTCCCACTTGAGGTTGATGACTAAGAGTCCTCACCCTTGGCAGACCCTAGATTTTGACTCTTGCTGGAAAAATGACTTAGCCTTTTAGCTGCGTCTTCCAGTTAGGGATGTGCTCTTAGGACGGAATTATCTCCATTGTTTTGCTTGTATCTGGGTTCCCAGCTTGTTTCTGGTCTGGCGCTTAGTCATTATGTTGTTAACTCTCTGATTTTGGTTTTGGAAGATGTTTTTATTTATTTATTTTTTTATTGGGAGAATTTATTTGAATTACCTACCATTACTCAAAACAAAGCAGTTTTAGGGAATTTCTTAGCAGGGTTGCGTAGACTGTCTTAGGTTATACAGGACAATTATTTACAGAAAAGCAAGCTGAAACATGGATGTAATAAGTAGCCATTAGAATCTATGTTTCCCTGATTTTTGGCCCATGACACTATCATATTACTATTTGTAGTGGAAAGAGATTATGTATTCTAGTTAACTGGTTTATGGTTTAGATGTCCCTCTGAAAGGCAAGATTGTCTGCAACACATACTGAATTATTCTATTAATATCCAAAATTAATATTCTACCGAATGTCCTGTATAAATAAGAGAGTCAGATTTCTGGTTCAAGATAATAAGGACCAAGCACAATTATTTCATGCTTTTTTTTCTCTTTAAAATCTATTAAAATGGCCAAGATGAACAAGGAGAAGTGATCCTAGGAGAAAAAGAACATAGAAAGGATATTTAAACTGCATGTTTAAAATATGATCAGGCTGATACAAAAAGGAAACAAAGAATAAAATACAACTCTTAGAGATATGTTTGCCAAATCAAATTTAATGGAAAATTCCATATAACCAAATGAACACAGCCAGAGACTGGTCTCTAGGATAAACTGAAAGTCCCCTAGAATCTAGATCAAAAAGAAATGTGTAGAAAAGAAGTGAAAAAGTTACAAAGTCATGGCAGATAGGACTAGACGTTCTAGAAGGCCAAATAGTGCTGATACAGTTATAAAATCTAATTTTATAATGTTTCCCTGAACTTGATAAAAACCCAGATAATAAGACCAAAATTGCTTACCAAGAAGAAATAAATTAAGAAGTTACATTCTGGTAGAAGTTCTAAATATTAGATGTATTTGTTTTGAATAAACAATAAATTCACATGTAATATTATACAACCTATCTTTACCTAGTTTTTGGTTTCAGGGTAATGCTGGCTACATATGTTCAATTTTTGGAATAGTTGGTATGAAATTGCATTATTTCTTCCTTTAATATTTGATAAAATTCACCAGTGAAGCCATCCAGGACAGGACTTTTCTTTATAGGAATTTTTTTTAAAGCAATTTCAATTACTTTAATAGGTATAGGGCTATTCAGGTTATTACTTTCTTCTTCAGCAAACTTGGTCATATGGGTCTTTCAAGGAATATATTTATTTTATTTTAGTTATCACATTTAAAAGCTTTAAGTTGTTCAGTTATTACTTTCTTCTTCAGCAAACTTGGTCATAATGGGTCTTTCAAGAAATATATTTATTTTATTTCAGTTATCACATTTAAAAGCTTTAAGTTGTTCATAACATTCTTAATGTTATTTTAATATCTGTAGAATCTGTAGTAATGCCACCTCTCTAATTCCTGATATCAGGAACTTGTGCTTTTTCTTAATCATTCTGGCTAGAAGTATATCAATGTTATTGATCCTCTCTTAGTTTTATTGATTTTCCCTATTGTTTCTCTGGTTTTTATTTCATTGATTTCCATTTTGAACTTTATTATTTCTTTTCACCAGCTTACTTTGAGTTTTATTTGTTCTTTCTCTAGTTTCTTATGGTGGCAGCTTGACGTCATTAATTTGAGACCTTTCTATTATTCTCATAAAGACAGTTAGCACTATAAATTTCCCCTTCAGTACTGCTTCAGCAGCTTCCCACAAATTCTGATATATTGTATTTTCCTTTTAGAAGTATTTTCTAATTTACCTTTTTGTTTCTTCTGTGATCTATGGCTTATTTATTAGGTTGGTAAAAAAGTAATCGCAGTTTTTGCTATTATTTTTAAAGGCAAAAACCTTAGACTTTGACTTCTAGTTTACCTCCATTGTGGTCAAAAACATTCCTGATAGGACTTGAATTCTTTCATCATAGTAAAAGTATTCCATGTGCAGTTTAATATGTATTCTACTTTTGTTGGGTGGAGTGATCCATAAATATCAATTATGGTACAGATGAGGCAATCAATGAGTTTATTCTACTTTCTGCCCTTTCTGGAGGGGTCTCTTTTTCTTCTTAATTTTGTTAATTGCATTGTCAGCATAGGTAACACATACCTTGTTATACTAATTCCCATTTTTGTTTTAGTCTTAATGTTCATCAGCAGTCCTGTTGCCATAGTTGCCTCAGTCATTTCTTGGTTGGCTGAAGTCAATCTGGTTGGTAGTCATTTTCTCAAAAATGGTTCATGGGAACAGTATTCTCCTATAGTTCTTGTATGTGTGTAGCTTTTATAATTCAGGAACAGTTTAGATGGATATAAATAATTGGGTCAAACTTCCTTTCCTTGAGGATCTCAGTAGAACTAACAGATAGTTCTACCTTCTTCTGGAATTGAATGTACAAAGATGAGGCCAGTCCATTTTTTTTTCCCCCTGTGATAAGTGACTTAGTCATTTTGCTTGGCCAGCCAAAGTATTATTTCTAGATTTCTGAAATATAAGAACTATATTTTATTTCTCACTGTTTATTTTTCAGGATCACATTTTCCTAGTATACTCTGGGCCAATTCAACATATAGGTTTAAGTTTTATTTCAGTACAGAGTTCTTCAGTATATTCAGTATATATTCAGTGTATATTATGCTTTCTCTGTTGGCCATATATATTCAGCGTATATTCAGTATAGTGTTCAGTATAGTAAATATGTCACACAGTGACATATTTAGTTTGTGTTGTATGTTTTTACATTGAAATATGTATCTGTAAGTTTGGTTAGTATGAACAACCAACTAATTAGAATGGTAAAGAAGAAAAGAAGGAATAATGTATAATCTCATCATAATCACTTTCAGTGAAACATCACCTAAAAGCACTTTCAAAAAATGACTTTTTATAAAATCCAAATTCTTAGTCTTAGAAAAACAAAATGTTGCTTTACTCTACTGCAAATCAGACAGGAGAACTAAAATTTAAGATACTTGAAATGTTATAAAGTGATTTTCTTATCCTTCTCATTGATGTTTAGTCACTGTGTATATCTTAGGATATTACACATGCTAGACATTTTATTGTTTCTTGAACATATCAGGTAAATTCTAGCCTTGAGATCTTTGTACTTCCCATCTCTCTGTTTAGAACTCTTTTCTCTTAAATATCTGTATAACTTTGCCTACTCCTTCAACTGATCAGATAGATATATAAAGCATGATTTTCATTCGACCTTCTTCTCTGTCTCAAATAGTCTAACAATATTTTATTATTTAATATTTTTATATGTGTCTGTATCTCAGTCTTGTTAAATAATAGTCAAAGGTGCATGCGATTAAAGTACTGAAATGAATAATCCTGGCAAACAGAGAAAGCATAGGTGGTGATATATGATACAGTCTTCTAGTAAGTAGGATTAGTGTCCTATTAGAGGTGATTCTTCTGTGTTTTAAGTGTGTTTACTAATATGAAAACATTTGATTTTAGTATTAATCTCTTGTAGTTTAGATGTTATCTCAGAATAACACATATGCCTCACCTCTAGCTTATTCTATAGGGTCAGATTACAGTATTACAAATTGGAAATCAATGAGAACTGAAACATTAACAAGAAAATTTTAAATAACATTGCATTTACTTTTATATAGCTTTGATAGTTGTCGCGAAGTATAGTACAGCTGTTACTCTGAGTAAATGGCAAAGTAAATTGGTAATATTTATTGAAACTTTTTATGACATTGTAGTCATTTATCAATTACCATGTTTATTAAAATAATTACTCTTGTCTTTCTCCATCCTTTCCAGTCCTAGTATTTTGATTATGTAGCAGAAGATTGAGGTTTGGTGGGCAACTTTAACCTTTGGGTCTTGGTCTCTTACAAATTTCAACAGTTTTAATTGACCTTTGAGATTTTCACTGTCATTTATTGAAGAACAACAATTTACCCTAAATAGTGGAAACTTAATTGAATTATGGTTCTCCTGATACTTTTCCTTTTTTAAATCCTACTCTAGTTCTGGGAAAGTATAACTTAAAATGAAAAACAGAAAGCCCAACACCTATTCTACAGAGTTGATGCTAGTCTGGAAGCAGCTGCCCACACTCTTTTCTCTGGACTAAAGAATCTTGCCCTAAATTCATAACTGAAAATAAAATCTTGTATCATCTTACAGTTACTTTCCAGAAATCACTGTATTTACTTGCCTTTTCCTTCTTTTCTTTTTTCTTATAAGTAGACCAGAATGTTTTTACTTTTTTCTTTATTTAACGTGAACATTCCTGGAGTAACTATCACTCCCCTGTGATAATTGCTGCCATTTACTTCCAGGCTGAGTAGCTAGTGTTGCCGACAGCTCATAGGATGTGAGGAAGAGACAGAAGGAAATGGGTTGGGGTTTACCAAGTTGCAGTTAAGTAAGAGAGTGCTTAAATACATATTTATAGTTTCTCTGATTTAACTGTTAGTCTGCCTTCTTGAATTAAAAAATGTATTTTTATATTAATATTTTCTCATTCAGAAATTAGCTATGATCAGAAGAAAATATTAAGCTTCATTCCAACAGTTACTTTGTTTTAAAGTATGAACCTGATGTTTTTTAAAGCCTTCTGGTACCTCTAGTAGTTTTATGTCATCCAGGGAAGAAACGGTCTGAAGTAGGAAAAAATATTTTACTTTCTATTTCTTCTCAAAATGATATTAGGAGAGAACTATGCCACAAAACCTTGCCTTCAAGGCTGGAGCACAGAACAATTCACAGAGGCCTTTTTGTTGCACTGGGCTCTGAAGAAATGTTACAGTAATTATGGTTATACCAACAAGTAGCATTTTAGTCATTTTAGTAATTGGGTTTTAGGTAATTACAGTGCAGCGTATGTATAACAACTTTACTAGTTTTCTTTTTAATAGTGGTGTTCTTTGGGTTTTTAACATTCAGGAATTTCTGTGTTGCTTACTTTTCAGTTTGCTTTTAGTTTAATGTTTCTGAAAAAATAATTGTACCTTTGACATTTCATCCTTCCAACCCTGAGTCTTTCCTACTACTTTTTTGCTACTTTGTTAAAATAAGATTATGATCATTTAAATTAGTCTTACTCAAAAGTTATACTAAATTAACCTAAAGCTGCTGGTTATATTTGCTGAAATTGAAAGAATCTAATTTTAATTCATAGCCATTTGATTTCACCATATTTTAAAAATCTGACAGCATAAGAGAAAGCAAGCTGTCAAAGTGGAGCACAGAACAATTTATAGACAAAGTTAAGCACTTGAAAGCTAAATGCCAGTGATTGGCACTGATCAGCCTACGTTTATATACAGAAGCTCAGCAACAGTGATTTTATTTCTTAGTCAAGATGGCTCAACATTACAGCAAGCATGTGTTGATTTCTAGGTTGCAGTTTAGTTTGTGGTTAAAACCACTCATTGAGAGAGGTTAGAGTTGAAACCACTGCAGAGGGTGAATCACAATAAAAGCCAGACTTCTGATGTTTTCTTCTGGCATAAAAGAGTTTTGATATTTCATCCTTAATTTTCTTAACCTCTTTTATTTAGCTGAGAGTAATGGACTCTGGCAAAATGTGGATGACTCTTTGAATATGCCAGCAGTCTCAAGTGATAAGGCCTTTGCAAATGTGAAATTTCTTCATCAGAATAGCCTATTCTCATGGATTACAGTGTTAGAAATTCAACCCCTTCTGCCCCACCAAAAAGCAAAAAATTTAGATCCAACAAAGGTGGAGGTACATCTTAATTTAAATTACCACTGGTTTTGGTACTAGATAATGTCATGTAGCAATTTAGCTACATTATTTTTATTTTGTAATTTTTAAATTCTAGGAACCTACTCTGGTTTTAAAAGTGAGAAACTTAAGAGTTATTTGGTTTTGGATGAGAAGTTTCAAGAATCTGGTTCTATTTACTAGGATTTGAGTTGACAAACATTTAGAATTTGGCTCTCTTACTAATCTTTGTTACCAGAGAAAGTTTTTTAGTTTTCAGTGAGAATAAAAAACATGTTTATTGTATTCCTCTACTATGATACTGTAAAGGGTTATTGAATGGGGCATGTCAGTTGATGGAGTAAGATCATGGAGACTTTCCTCTGTTAATAAATTCTCCGCTCTTATGGCAGACTTCAAAGACCCCTTGGTGAACGAGTCAGCCATTTTGTTACAATGGAACAACTTTCTTCCATAGGGAAAGCAGTGATGTAAAGGAGAAAAAGGGATGGTCTTGTTTACTTCCATTTTATTTTTAAAGGTTAGCTGCCTCTTTTTATCTGCAGCTGCATACAGGAAATTAAAATTTTATTGGAAGATTTCGAAGTTCTTTATAATCAGACATGATCACTACTCGCAGGAAAATTTTCACTTCTGCTGACCTTGCTATAGTGGTGGCCATAGGAATGGAATAGGCAAGGGATAAAATGTTGATACCATCCCTCCCCATTTTACAAGGATGTGAGTAAATGGGGCTATTCTTCACTCTTGGTAGAAGTAAAAATGATGTAACCTTTTGTTATTAAAATTTTAAACATCTATATCCTCTGACACATAAGAAATATTTTCACATGTACACAAAGATATATGTCTAAGGGTATTTATTACATAAATCTTATTTCAAAAATTAAACAAATGCCATCAGTTGAACAATGATTGGAGAGATAATGGCACACATACCATGAAACACTTTACAATGGTTAAATAGAATGAGGTATATCTGTGTTTACTCAGCATAAAAATATTTCTGTCACCTGTTATATGGGGGAGGGGAGAAGCAAATAGAATGATCTCATTTATATGAAAGCAAACACATAAACATAAGAAATCCCTGTATTATATGTATAAATAAGTGCTTAGAGACAGGCTCAATAGGTATGTAACAGACTATAAACCACGGTTATCTAAGGAAAATAGGAAGATACATTTATGTATTTTATAACTAAAAGTGATGTGGTGGGGTGGGAGGAATGCAGAAAGTTGGAATTGTTAGTAGTTCCTTCCCGGCTAATATCTAAGTATGGACTGCTCAGATGTTGGATATCTCAGAAAAATTCCTGCAAATATTTGTAGAATAATTAATTTATATTCAGATAGACCAGATGAGAATATATGTTTTTCAGTTTTGTCCAATAAAGTCTATATTTCATAGACATGCTATTTTATAAAATAAGAATGAGTTGAAGAAAATAGATTTTTATGGACCTTTCATATAATTTTTTGTGTCTTGTTCCTAATGGAAAGGAGGACAAATAATGAAATGTTTTAGTTTTTGTAATTATTAAGAAAGTATGAATTAATGCCTATTGTATGCTTAGCACTGAAACAAATTCTGTGGAGAGAAATATCGCAAAGCTCCTCACTTACTGGGTTTTCAGTCTGGTGAGGGAGATAACTGATCCATGAAACAGTTAACATAAGACCAAATATAATTAATTGCCAACTTACGGTGAAAACAGTATGCTGGTATATTCAGTTTACGAGGAGGTCAGTAAGATCTTAATAAAAATGGCTAAGAATGACTTAATGAACAAATGCATTGGACTCAGTATGGAAGAAAAATGCAGTCTGAACACAGCAGTGAGGACAGTCAAACAGCATGGAGGTGAGAATGAGCACAGCATGGTTCTGTGTCAAGGAAACAAGCTAAGTGGAGCAAAGTCAGTGAAGATCTTGAAGGAAGATTTGTTGATAGGGAGCCAAGTTGGATTCACCAACTAGCTGGTGACTGTGACAAGTTATTTCACAAATGTTACGGTAAAGTCCCTGCTGATTACCCTCAGATGGCTCTTACTGCTGCTTCCTAGGTATCTTTTTCATTTCTTTTTATCAAATGTCACAGGATGGCTATCTAAAACTTAAAACCACCATACTCATTTTTTTTCCCCCACAATTTAGCTTATGTGTTCACTTTATGGAGAAGATGACCCTTACCATGTAAAGGGCCCAGACTTCTTACTTCTACATTTATTTTCCCTCTTTGCTCATCTTTTGTTCATTCTCTCCTGTTCCTAGAGACAGAGATGTTCCTTCTTTCTAAGATTAACTTTTTCACTTTCTTTATAAAGCCAGCTTTGATCCTTTGTGTTGGAAATTGTCTCCCCCATCTCTAAACATTCAAAGATTTTGTTCATACTTCTTTTAGGGTATTATCGTAGTCTACTAAGTATTATAGTTATTTGTGAAAATAAACCACTGTACTGTAAGCCTCTTGAGAGAAGAGACTATGTCTTGTGTGGCACTGTGCAGTTTTACAGCAGTTAAATAAGTAGCTTGATTGATGGGTGGAGGTATATCATGGGGACCCCTAGAAGCTAGCAAAGAGTGTTTACATTTGATACAATAGGAAATAGGTTGTTTTTAGTATAAATGTTTTTGGCCAGGTGCAGTGGCTTACGCCTGTAATCCCAGCATTTTGGGAGACTGAGGTGAGTGGATCACTTTAGCACAGAGATTGAGACCAGCCTGGGCAACATGGCGAAACTCTATCTCTACAAAAATACAAAAATTAGCTGGGTGTGGTGGCATATGCCTGTAGTCCCTGCTGCTCCAGAGGCTAAGGTAGGAGGATCACCTTAGACCAGGGAGTTTGAGGCTGCAGCGAGCCATGATTGTGCCACTGCACTCCACCGTGGTCGACAGAGTCAGACTCTTGTCTCTTAAAAATAAAAAAAATGATGAGGGTGGGATTGGAGAAGGGACAAACATGAGAAATGTATTTTGAGAATACAAATAGAATTTTGTGACTGACTTAGAAGGGATAAAACTGATAGTAGAAAACATTTTTAACTAGATAAATATATACTTACTCCCTTTCTATAAACACAGTTTTATAGAATACAGCCTACCCTTTTAATGTTTCTCAATTTTTGCTTTATTATAATAAACTCTCAGTAAACAGCAAATACATATTATCAGTGTCTGGCTCTGCACTAGGGTTCTGACAGTGGATAGCTCACTAAGTCTAAAAATGGACACAGACATGAAATAAACATTTATAATATGGTGTAATCATGACGATAGAGGTGTTGGCACAGTGCCGTGGGTGTGCCTGTGCACTTGTCAAGAGGTGGGTAGAGCTTTATCACAGAGCACAGAGTTAAGTGAGTTAAATATCAGGAAACTAGGAATTCTAAAATGAATTTTGGGCATTTTTATTTTGTTCTTTATTTGGCAAATGATGTATACTGTTTATTGGCATTTTTCCCCTTGGTCTTTGCATTGTTAAGATAGCACATTTTGAACTTTAAAACAAATTGACTTAGAAACCAGAATTAAGTGAAATAACCTGCAATATATTGTCTAATATACTATTAAAAACATGTACAGGCATATAATGCAAATTGGTCACATTATATAAAATATCTCTGTAATGTAAAATATTCATCCAAAAGAAAAAGGATGGTGGAAGGATGTCACAATTTTTTAAAAAATTAGGATGACTTTAGAATTATAGATCTATTCTTATCAAAATTTTTAAAAATTTTAAAATATAGAAAATTAGGAAAAATGCAGACAAAATGAAACAAATTTTTAATTGTTCTTCCGTAATTCTGCCATGCAGAGATAATGGTTAGTTTTGATACATTTTCTTTCCCTTTTTTTGCGTGCCTGTTTCTTACGTTGTTGAAATTATACAAAATACACAATTTTATCATGCTGTTTTCCCCCAACTTAACATCATACCTAAAGTCTTTCACATCTTAAAACTTTTTATAACAACTTTAATATGTACAAAATATTGCAGAATATAGACATACTATAGAATGAAAATTATATATTTGAACATCTATTATGTATCTATTAGTCATGGTGCTAAGTATCTTATGCGTGTTATATCTAACCCCTAGAGCTACCCTGTTAGGTGTGTGGCATTATTTCCACTTTATGGATAAGGAACTGACACAGAGAGGTTAAATAACTTGCCCATGGACATATAAATAATATAAAATACTTCGGTTTTTCTATTACATTGTGATGCTTCCAATTTAAATAATTATTCTTCTATTGTTGAATATTTAGATTGTCCCTATTTTTGCCATTATATGACTTAATTAACATATTTTGTCATAAAGCAAATTATTTTCTGCCAATCCAGCTTTTAAGTAACATTTTTATTGTCTTTTTTTTTTTTTTTTTAAATGAGATGGAGTCTTGCTGTGTCGCCCAGGCTGGAGTGCAATGGCGCAATCTCAGCTAATGGCAACCTCCTCCTCCCGGGTTCAAGCCATTCTCCTTCCTGAGCCTCCCAAGTAGCTGGGACTACAGGTGTGCACCACCATGCCCGGATAATTTTGTATTTTTAGTAGAGACGGGGTTTCACCATGTTGACCAGGCTGGTCTTGAACTCCTGACCTCAAGTGATCCACTTGCCTCGACCTCTGAAAGTGCTGGGATTACAGGTGTGAGCCACCACGCCTGGCCTAACGCAGTGATAGCAGTAGTGAATATTCTCGTTCATATTTCTAACCACTGAATTTTCTGAGGCTTTGGAAAGTCAATTTTTTTTTCTCCTGCAGAATTGACGCGTCTCACCAGAGTGTCATCAGAAAGACGCTTCTGATGAAGTCACTAAGTGAAGCATTCTTAGTTAATTTACAAAGCATTTTAAAGACTAAATTAACTTGTCTTTGCTAAGTGGTGGTTTTTTATTGTTGCTTTTGTATTCAACTTTATGCCGGTTGGAATCTCACTTAATTAGATAGACCTAGTAAACTCTTGGCCCAGTTTCCAAACACTATTGTACAAAAGTGATGTATTAATAAATGAACATAGCATACCTATGGAATAGTTCTAATTGGAAGAATTGAAGTGGTTGTTACATTTTTCTGCATTATAGTTGACAACTGATGGCATAGAATTAGGAGTATTTTTTTATCAGTGACTGATTCTTATCTTGAAAATGTAAAGGCTAAAAATTAGCTCCAATTATTCATTATGTGTAACTTCACTCGCTTGATACTTTCCACAAGAAGGAAAGATGCAGATGATTGATGACCAGATAAGGATCATGAGGCATAATGAGTGCCCTCTTAAGGTGTCAAGGCTTAACTTATGCTATAGACTAATGTATGTTTTCTGTAAGTATTGTAATATTGCATCTAAGAAAGTTGATCATACGACAGCTTTTTGAACAATGATTAAAGCAAAAGGAAAGAAATGGACATCAAGAGGTTGCGAAGGCTGAAAGGCCTCAAAATACTTATCTCCAAGAAGTTAAGTGTTGACACAGGCATCCACTTCTGTAATTTCTAACACTGGAAATAACTGTTTAATTTAAAAGTAAAGGCTGCATTTGGCATTTTAACCTGGCCCATCCAAGTATCTCATAGCAACAGTTGTGATTTGAAGTGAAAAAAGAAATTAATCAGCCACAGCAAAATAGCATGTTGGACTAAATTCTTGTCTTGTTAGCTTTTTTTGTATCAAAATTAACATTTTTAATGTATATTATTTGCAGAATTGAATTTGAGTTGAACCATTTATGATAACAGAAGTCATTATATTCATCATTCATTTTATATATAGCTGGCCATGTAGTCTTGGCAAGAAAAATAGAAAATACCTAGAAAATAAAATGCTCAGCTGGGCGCAGTGGCTTATGCCTGTAATCCCAGCACTTTGGAGTTCCAGGCAGCAGATCACTTAAGGTCAGGAGTTCAAGACCAGCCTGGCCAACATGGTGAAACCCCGTCTGTACTAAAAATACAAAAATTAGCTGGGTGTGGTGGTGGACGCCTGTAATCCCAGCTACTTGGGAGGCTGAGGCAGGAGAATCGCTTGAACCCAGG
Source organism: Macaca mulatta (assembly GCF_049350105.2). NCBI lineage: Eukaryota > Metazoa > Chordata > Mammalia > Primates > Cercopithecidae > Macaca > Macaca mulatta. Next base: position 123,180,720 of record NC_133414.1, read on the forward strand.
AGGTGGAGGTTGCAGTGAGCTGAGATTACACCACTGTACTCCAGCCTGGGCGATAGAGTGAGACTCAGTCTCAAAAAAGAAAAGAAAAGAAAATGCTCTGCTTTTTAAAAATTCAATAATGGCTATTTTGTGCTCAAGCTGGATATGCTTAGATAAAAGAGACTATAACTTTCACTTCAGTTTGTAAGTTTTGGGGAGGGGGTTGAGAAATTTTTTACCATCAGGCCAACTTTTCAGTATTGAAGCTTTCTGATCTCAGTAAATAATTTATGTTTTAAACAATACTATTTTAGAAATTTGGAAATTTCTTCTCCAAAATTACGTGTACATACTTATATATAACTACTTGTTCTAAATTGGATCATCATAACATAGAACAAATGGAATAATTATTGTAAGTTTAAAATATACACAGCTTTGATGCAGTTAAATTAGGCCTTATCTAAAGATTAACCTGTTAAAGTATGCCAATACTTTATCTAATTGTTCATTTAAAAACTAACTTATAGCTGTATATTTCCTTATTTCTCCAAGACAAGTGAGCATAAAAGTGATTTCAGTTTCATCCTAATCGATAGTGTAGTGTGGGTTCCTTGTGCTAGAAGTTAAGGATCTTGCTGAAACAGTACTTTAATTTTTAAATAGTTAGTACATAGCCTGTGACAGTGAGAGGCTCATCAGATTTTGTAAAAAATAAATTTCTTTTTTTGTGTGTGTTTACAGGAAACCTGTCCAGTTTAAGTCGTCTTGGTCTGAGATATAACAGACTGTCAGCAATACCCAGATCATTATCAAAATGCAGTGCACTTGAAGAATTAAATTTAGAGAACAATAACATTTCTACTTTACCAGAGGTAAGAAGTGGATTAGAGAAAACAAGATTTGAAGTGAGTCTGCAAGATAATTCAAGGAAAGCTAGTAAATCTTTATAGCAGGGTAAATAATTTGGTCATTGAGATTGTTTAAATAATGAGTATGCTGTGGATGTACCACCACTGCTAAAGTAACTCCAAACAAGAAAGAATGGGTATATGAACCTATTAAGTTTTTATTTTTTTTTAATGCAAAGAAAAAGGGAAAAACTAGGAGAAAAGTAAGTGTGCTGTATTCTACTTTAGCACCATGTAAATCTCATTTCATTTTGGGAACTGACAGTAAAGGTATTAAGGAAAAGCTATATGGCTGGTTTTAAAATTCAACTACCCTATCCAGTTCAGTTATAAAAAGAAAGATGATAAGTGATACAGAATGCACTGTCTATCATCAAAATTAATATTAGCAGCAATTCTCCTGTGACTCAAATTATTACCTTGTTTATGCAATAATATTAAGGCCTATTTAGTATAAAACAATTGCCAGAATCTTTTTTTAAAACACATTTTTAGGTTTTGTTGATTCTATTAGAAAAGTATTTTCACTTATTTTGGTTAGGGATTAATTGGGTAAGATATAATACTTTTTTTTTTTTTTTTTTGAGGCAGAGTTTAGCTCCCGTTGCCCAGGCTGGAGTGCAATGGCGCGATCTCGGCTCAGCTGCAACCTCTGCCTCCCAGATTCAAGTGATTCTCCTGCCTCAGCCTCCCAAGTAATTGGGATAAAAGGCACTACCACACCAGGCTAATTTTGTATTTTTAGTAGAGATGGGGGTTTCACCATGTTGGCCAGGCTGATCTCGAGCTCTTGACCTCAAGTGGTCTACCTGCCTCGGCCTCCCAAAGTGCTGAGATTACAGGCGTAAGCCACCGTGGCCAGCCAATATAATACTCTTCTTTTAAAGTTGTCTTTATCAATATTATTATTAGTCTTTTACTATTGACTTTCCTTATTTTCCTACCTATTTTAGCATGTCAACAATGGATGTTTGCTTATAGTTGTTCAAGCATATCTTACTGTAGTAATGTAACAGAAGAATTGTGGACTTACTGATTGATTGAGCTTTGCAAAGTCTTTTTTTTGTAACAAAAAATGTCTTACGTAAGTGCTGCTACTATGTTTTGACTTGGTAGTTTTTCTGAGTGTGTGTGTGTAATCGAATTAAGAACAAAGATTCTTTAAGGCCAGGCGCTGTAGCTAATACTTGTAATCCCAGCACTTTGGGAGGCCGAGGCAGGTGGATCACTTGAGGTTAGGAGCTCAAGACCAGCCTGGCCAACTTGGCAAAACCCTGTCTCCATTAAAAATACAAAAAATTAACTGGGTGAGGTGGCGGGCACCTGTAATCCCAGCTACTCAGAAGGCTGAGGTAGGAGAATGACTTGAACCCAGGAGGCAGAGATTGCAGAGCTGAGGTCACGCCACTGCACTCCAGCCTGGGCAACAGAGGGAGACTTTGTCTCAAAAAAAAAAAAAAAATAAGTGAAAAAATTTAAATTAATACATATCCAGTCTTATTGTCAGTGAAGTGAAACTAATAATTACTGGGTACCTGTTAGGAAATATGGATTTTCCTGGGAGCTTGTTAGAAATGTGGACTCTTGGGCCCCACTCCCAGTCCCACTGAATATGGGAAAGTATGAAATCTTAATTTAAAAGTAATCAGTGTGCTTTGGAAGCAGCATAGTCTCAATGCAAATGTGAAATTATCTGCATTTATAGTGAGGAAAACAATAAAATCCATTAGACGGCACTTATAAGATACCCAAGCTGGGTTAGGCAAGAAATCATGAAAGTGGTTTTCAATAAGGGCATATTAAATAGCTGAAATCAGAGCTGCTAAAATGACTATTTTGTCATTTGAAGACTGTCTGAAAATGGACTTATTTTAATGTAGATGTCTACATATAAGTAAAAGGAACTTAATAATTTGAACCACATAGTCCCAAGGCATGAGTCTAGGTACTCTACACGTACTATCTTGTTTAATCTTTGTCATAAACCTACTAGTTATTGGAGTATCCTCATCAAGCAGCAAAATAAGGCTTAAGAGAAGTTATATTTTTGGCCGAATTTGTTACCTTAGATATTTTTCTGGAAGTATGGTAAGAGGTGTATTGATTATCCAATTAATTCACCAAAGTTGACAAAACTTAGTAGAAGGTATAAAATAGGAGCCTAGATGTGTCTGATTCTAACCAAAAAAAAAGATAAGCAACCCCTGTTTCACAATGTGACTAAGAAATGAGAGCTCGAAGAGCTGCCTTCTTGTTGCCCCTTCTCAAATATATTCAGTATTAACATTTTATCATATGAGTCAATTCAATAAAGTAAGTCAGTTGTAAGAATAAAAAGAATCACATTTTTTGCCATGAGGCTCAGTAAAACTCCTTTATTTTCAATTGAGTAGCCCGTAGAGATTTTTCGTGAATCGACTGCCATGCAGTTTTCTGGCCACAGGTTTACCTCTGTTGTTCCTTTTGTTTGTGCATAACAATACACAGATTTTAAGGGTAGCTTCTTAAGATACAGTATAAAGAAACAAGTTTCAGTTCTCTGTATAGGTATATCCTCAATTATATAGTTACTTCATTCCTTCAGATGGCTTTGCCAATTACACTGTCACCTCAAGTACTAAGTTTTCAATTTGCTGATGGTAGACAGCTGAAGTTTGAATATTGTTTAAAAAACATACATACCTCACACAGTGCTTGCTTCTCCCTGCTTGTGCTTTTACTTTGAATCTAGAGTGTTTCTTCTATTTCTCTGAGTATTTTAAAATGTTTTCATCCTTCAAGATCTAGCTGTCAACTTTCATCCTATTTTTCCAGTTATTCCAGTATTCCTTGCTTTGAATTTAAATAGAGAAAGGATTTAAAATTTAAGCACTTACTCCCTGCTAGGTATTGTAAAGTTATTTATGTATTTTATCGCTTTTAGTCTTCCCTATGACCCATAAAATATTGTTATTTAAATAATGATACACTAGGTTCAGAAAAATAACTTGCCGAAGTCACAAGCTATTTAAAGATAGAGTCAAGATTCAAAACAATTTATAGCCTTTACTAGTATTTCTCAGATGTTAATGAGCATGCAGATCACCTGGGAATCTTGTTAAAATGCATATTATGATTCACTGGCAGTGGGGCCCAAGAGTCTGCATTTCTCACAAGCTCCCAGGGGATGCTGATACTGCTTTTCCTTGGCCCAGACTGAATAGCAAGAGCCTATTCTATGTAATTGATTATTGATTATATACAGTCATATATTATTTTCTAATTATTTCTTATCTATGTACTTCTTAACTGCAGAGATTCTTTGGTAATACCTGAATATTTAATACTTTGGTTAAATGGTGGGAGTCTAAAGTAGGGGAAGATGGGGTTATGTGCTAAGTAAATACTTGTTTAATGGGTACATATATGCCCTCAGAAATTTTACCATATAGAAAAGCGGTGTATTATACAGTATCAGGAAGCATAATTATCTCCTGAATTTAATGTTCCCTAAAAGGAATCATTATGTTAATCTCAATAATTTAGAGATAGGTATATAACTTAAGACTAGGTAGGATTTGTCACACAGCCAGTGGCAGAGGCAGGACTCAGACCTGGAACTGTCTGACACTCAAGTTTCTGCAATGTAGAAATTTCAAATTAGTCACCCATGAGGCACCTCTCCACACACAGACATGTTTTCCTTATTCCATACAGTGTTTTAAATAAATTGAAGCCAAAGAATAAAAATTGGAAAAATGTTCTGTTTCCTCCTATAAAATCTGGAAGTCTACATTGGTTCCACATTTCTGCAAGGTACCAATCTGCTAGAGCTATGTAGTGACTGTCCCTGTAAAGAGGTGTCACAGACTGCCCTAACCAGTCTTTGTCATTTGTCACCCCCAAAGCCCTTTGAGGCATTTGTGTTGAGACTGCTGTTCTATACAAAATGAGTCTCATCACAGTTCTAATTCTTATGTTTATTTCATTTTTTTTTTTTTTTTTTTTAGAGTCTTTTATCAAGTCTTGTGAAACTGAATAGTTTGACCTTAGCTAGGAATTGCTTCCAGTTATATCCAGTGGGTGGTCCATCTCAGTTTTCTACCATCTATTCCCTCAACATGGAACACAATCGAATCAATAAAATTCCATTTGGAATTTTCTCCAGAGCTAAAGTATTAAGTAAGCTGAATATGAAGGTAAGCATATATTTGTTTATTAGGGGAAGGAATTGCTTTAACTGGTACTTCCACTAATATTTATGTTTTTTCTAATTGTGTGGGGAGTGGGTACTTGTACCTTGCTGATGGGTCTAAACTGATAATAAGACATTTCAGGGTACTTTGTATCAGATAACAAATATCTTAGAACTGTGCATACCCTTAGGAATTTGTCCTAAAGAAATAATCATTGTCCAGCTCAGTGGCTGATGCACCTGTAATCCCAGTGCTTTGGAAGGCTAAGGTGGGAGGATCCCTGGAGGCTAGGCGTTCAAGACCAGCTTGGGCAATATAGTGAGACCTTGTCTCGCAAAAAAATTTTTAAAAATTAGCTGGCCTGTAGTACCAGCTACATGGAAGGCTGGGGCAGGAGGATTGCTTGAGCCTGGGAGTTCAAGGCTGCAGTGAGTTATGGTGGCACCACTGCACTCCAGCCTGGTGTAGAAAGCAAGAACCTGTTCCCTATCCCCCACAAAATAGGAAATATGAATATCTGTAAAAGTATAGTTGTAGGGATATGTATTGCAGAGCCATCTATTTCATAGGTACCAACTTATTAATAGAGATTTAATTTTGTTAAGTAATTTGTCTTTAGTGGAATACTGTAGAGCCATTAAAAATGATATTTTGGTCTAAAAGAACACTACATACTAGTTGAAATATTCTCATTTTATCAAGTGGAAGAAAGTTAAAGCATGTAAAAAATCTTTTCCCACCCGGAGTTTTTGAAAGCTGTTTTTAATATGCTTAATTATATATTAAAGATCTTTATATTTATACATATAGCTGGTTTTTGCCAAAATGTTTAGAGATCAGAATTATTTATGGGTGAACGTTAGTTTCCTTTTGCTTACAGTGATCGAGTTTGACTTTTGTAATGCAATTTATTGCAAAAGGAGAAAACAAATGGAAAATTACCAAGTTTAGTGATTTAATTTGTACTGGACAAACTTTAGGCCCAAAGAAGATAACTGAATTGACCACATAGCTAATAGTATTCTTCCTGTCATGATGAACCGTTTGAACATAGTTGTGGTTCTTTAAACTATAATCTTAGATGTACATTTTTTAAATTATATCCACACTTGCTCATAAATATGGTATGTATCTTTTATGATGATTCTTTGGAAGTATATAATAAGTAAACTAATGGAAATTCAAGATACTCTTACAGTTTTAACAATTGTAAAATTTCTTGTTAATCAGTCTGGTTATATGAGATTTAGCAGTGGTAATGGTGTTGATTCTGAACATTCATTTTGTAGTAATAGGCTTAAAACACAGTGGTTCAGGGTTCATTAGTTTATGCATTTGCATGTAAGTACCAGTAGTAAATTTTTAAAAATGAAAATACCTTATAAATCATACTATAAGTGTCAGTAGTTTAGGCATACATAGGTAATAAGCTTAAATATTAAATAGATAACAAGTTTAAATATTACAATAAAAGAAAAAGTTGGTTTTCAAAAGAATGTTTGCTACTTGGGATTTCTTTTGTGGGTCATTTTGTGTGAAATGAGACAATCCATGTGCAATGCAGCTAATTCTAAAGATACAGATTGACATAAAGGATATAAAATAATACTGCCACTGAGGTAGCATCACTGTTAACATACTGGCATATATCGTTGGTATTGAGCTGGATGGGGTGTTGATTATCCTCTCCCAGGACCAATACCCCTAACACATAACAATGTGGTACAAGACATTATTGATGAAAGTGTACTTTGTAAGTGAATTAAAGTGGCATACTTTTTTTCTGTGAACAGCCGTGTCTAATTTTTAAACCAAATTAAGACCATATTTACTGTTTCCTCTGTTTCAGCGATGAATATATTTTACCATTTTTTTCTTACGGATTTTTAAAGTGAAATGGTAAATACCTGATTCGTGTTTTAATTATTTAATTTGTTGTCTTTTTAAGACTATTTTCCTCCCCTACTTTACTGCTTAGCACCTCAAGAATTCCTGAGTTCATTCTGGTTTCCTCATGGGATGTGATTAGATGTGTCTTATTCTATTGTTTTCATATCTTTATTTGAGCATTTATATTTTATTCAGTGATTTCTACATATTGTGAAATGGTAAAAACGTATTTATAGGATCTTTGAAATCTCCAGTGTTTCTCTGTATAATGTATTTTTCTATTTCCATTACAATCACATAAGGAACAAACTTCCAGTTTAACTCCCAAATAAAAGCCTCATTACTGTATAAAAAACTTTGGAGGCTTAGAGTTTTCTGTTGCTGATTTTTTTTTCTTTCTATATTTAAATATCAAAAAGGAGAGTAAGATTTTGTTTAGTTAAGAATTCTCTTTCTGAAGCAACAAGTGTATATGGAACTTTGTTTTTGTGGTTCTTCCTTGGATGCTTCTTTTTGTCTTTGCCAGGACAATCAATTAACATCACTTCCCTTGGATTTTGGAACTTGGACCAGTATGGTAGAATTGAATTTAGCCACTAATCAGCTCACAAAGATCCCTGAGGATGTGTCTGGTCTCGTTTCTCTTGAGGTTAGTATAAATGAGCACCTCAGAACCTTCCATACTTATCTCATTTAAAAATTTCAAATTGAAATAAACAATTTCTGTTTGGGTGAAGATTATAATTAGAAATGTTAGAACTCACTTAAACATACAACCCTAATAGGATAACGAAGTGTTGACTTTAGTCTAGATTCAGTCCTTTTGAATTTCTCTTGCCTACTAAAAGTTGGTATGTTTGAGTGCCATAAAGTATTAATATCTCTAAAAGAAAAGTTCTGTAAAAGCATCTTTTAGAACAATTTTTTTCTTTAGTCTGTTTAAAAACTACACTATTGTCTACCAAAATAATTATCGATTCTCAGACTGTCATTTAGAATGCTTTATCATACTTTTTCATCCTAATTATCCACCTGCTATTTTATTTACTCATTGATTATTGTCTTTGTTGTAAATCTGGTATGCCAATTTCTAGCCCTCTAAGCTTAGTCCTATTGTTTTCTGTATCTAGAGTGCCCTCTTGTCATCCCCTTTTTTCTTTTAGTATGTTTTTCCATAATTAAAGATCCATTTTATTTTCACCTCTTCAGTTAAGGATGATTTCTCCTGCTTCTGAGTTCCTAGAGTTTTCATCCCTTGGTGAAAACACTTACTAATAGTAAATATATTGTTTTTTAAAATTTCCTTCATATCCATGTTTTTTAAAGATCTAATTTTTAAATTATTTAATAAGGTGAAATAGTGTGGTTTAATGGCTAAAAACATGGGCTTTGAAGTCAAACAAAGCTGAGTGTAATTATCTCTGTATATTTATGTACTTAACTTGCCTAAGCTTCAGTTTCTTAAGCTGTGAAATGGGGATAATAAGAGTATTTATCTTGTAGAGTTGTAATTAGGATTAAATGCAATAATGCACATAATACATTTAGTGCAGTGTCTTGCAAATAGTAAAGTCACATGGTGACTGCTGTTATTATTTTCTCGGACTTATTGTATGTATTTATTATGGGTGATATAACATTAGGGAAAATAAATGAACATAAAAACTTACCCAGAACCTTAGGCATCTGTTTTACCTATTGCTCTTTCTCCCAACCCAGTATTGTCTCCTTCCTTTCTGCTAGTTTGTAACTTTATCGGAACAAAGGCTATCTTCCTCTGCCATTTTTCCCCTCTTCAGTATCTTCCAGGATGCTTTCAATATAATAAGTATACCACAGATAATAAATACAGTGGATTGATATAGCAAGTTTAGAAGTTAGTTTTTACCATCCTTTAGTAATGGTTTGTAAGGGTTTTGAATAAATAGTTTCCTATTAGATAAACATTTGTAACTATTCAGTAATTTTTTTGAAATGTAGTTAAAATTAAATTGCTTCTTTTGTTTTCATTAGTTTTGATATAATCAAGTAAAATCTCTTTTCTAATAACTATGGTGTTTTTTTAGAAAAGTAAGTTAAATATTTTATATGTTATATAATTGAACATTACCCTTAATATTCACTGTTTGGAAAATAAGCATTGCTTAATAGATTTTAAGCCACACAATGATAGTATATAATTTCATTTCATGATTTGCTAAAAATTATCAATAATTTCTCATTAGGTTCTTATCTTATCAAACAATCTTCTAAAGAAGCTTCCCCATGGTCTTGGAAACCTTAGGAAGTTAAGAGAGTTAGATCTGGAAGAGAACAAATTGGAATCCTTGCCAAATGAAATTGCATATCTTAAGGATTTACAGGTAAACATTATCCTAGTGGTTTTGTAGTTATATAAAGTTTTTGGAATCCATTCTAAATTGCACATTTTTCTTAAGATTTTGATGTAATTCTTGGATCAGATAGACTTTCCTATTCTAGTATTAGGGCTGAGTTTTGTGTTCATATAACCTGGCTTTGTTTTCCTAACAAATGATATTTTGTGAAAGAAAAATATGTAAGTGATTCTCATTCTATCCAATCTAGTTTCCCTGTTAATTTATTTTATTGTTTAGACATATTATTTTAATTTACATTAAATGTAGGAAATATATTTGTAACTGTCTCTTATTTTGTTAATCTTCTAGAAATTAGTCTTGACAAACAACCAGTTGACCACTCTTCCCAGAGGCATTGGTCACCTTACTAATCTCACACATCTGGGTCTTGGAGAGAACCTACTTACTCACCTTCCTGAAGAAATTGGTATGAACCCTATGAATGCTTGACTCTGTACTAATAATTTGCTCTTGTGCATTCAAGCAGTATATCAGATAAATATGACAAATCTATTGTTTTTTAAACTGAGGTTATATCAGGCTTAAGATTTTTTTTTTAATAGAGCACTGATGGTTGATTGTTGATTGGTTTTGGTTAGGATTCCTAAAGGCTGTTAGGATTGGTTTTAAGATTAATACTGTATTTGAGAATGTTTTGGAATACCTACATTTCCAGTAGGTTTTATGTATAACTTCAATTTAGAAGTTATTTTATATTCCTTCTAAATTTAAAAATTACACAGGGTTGAATTAAATTAGTAATGTTTTATGCCAAAAGAACATTTCTTTATGAGATTTTAGAATTGATATTAATATTTAACCAATATTAACATTTGGGAATACTTAACATTTTCCAAGTGTTTTCATTTCCATTATTTTATGTAATATACATGACCACCTGGAATTTTAGACAGTGCAAGTTGTAATCTTGCTTTATAAAGAGAATTACTTGATTAAGGTCACATGGTAATTAAATATTAGCTTTTAAATTAGTAATTCTATGCATTATGTTCTTCCATCTGTAGTGCACCGTCCCACAGGAACTATAGGTTAGTAAACACCACATGTTCTCACTCATAGGTGGGAATTGAACAATGAGAACACTTGAAAACAGGGTGGGGAGCATCACACACTGAGGCCTGTCGTGGGGTGGGGGGAGGGGAGAGGGATAGCATTAGGAGATATACCTAATGTAAATGAGTTAATGGGTGCAGCACACCAGCATGGCACATGTATACATATGTAACAAACCTGCACGTTGTGTACATGTACCCCAGAACTTAAAGTATAACAACAAAAAAAATGGTTTTGGAGATGGTTGACAATTCAAAATCTAGCGCTGCTGCTTATTGGCTTTGTGACTTTAGATAAGGTATGTAAACTCCCTAAGCCTCAAGTTTCTTACCTGTAAAATGATGATAATAGTAAGTTCTCATAGGGTTGTTCTGAAGCTTAAATATCTTACATGTAAACACATTGATTACATACTAGTTATTATTTCTGTTAGTTTTCTAATACCACTGTCAAATATTCTGAATTTTGAAATTTAAAAATTGGAAACACATGAGGCAAATTTACACATATATTTCTAGTATTTATATTCACCTGATCTCATTTAATTGCTTGAGACATTTTCCTAGAGAATACAAGTATCCTAAGATAGTCTAAGAAAAAAATTTTAAAGGTCTCATAAATCGAGTTTTGGCTTACTGCCATACATGTGATAACTCTCAGTGAAAGCTTCATATTAAGTAATAAAACTTTTGCACTTAAGAAATCTATTTGAGAAAATTTTACATGTACAACAGAAAAGTGGTTATAGACATTGAATATATAATAAGCTCACTTTTGGAGTTTAAAAATATATATAAGTAAGTATTATATATGTGCCAAACTATCCCAAACAGAATCTCTGGAGATGGGGCATATGTATTTTCAAAATACAAAGCTCTCCAAGCTTGAAGACCTACCATAAAGGAAGGAGTTCTAATTTATTTAGTTTGTATGGAGTGTGAGCTGGACATCAGGAGTTTAAAAAGTCTTCCAAGTTGATTTGAATATGCAGCAAAATTTGAGATCCATGGTTGTAGAGTTTTAAAGCTAAGAAAGGAGAATTAAAGGAAATGTGTGTTCAGTATATGTAATGACCAGCATAGCATCATGCCCGGTTGAACTTTTAAAATAGCAACTAATTTTTAAAAAAATAATTGATTTGATTTTTTTTTTTAACAGGTACACTGGAGAACCTAGAAGAACTGTATTTGAATGACAACCCTAACCTGCATAGCCTTCCCTTTGAGCTGGCACTCTGCAGCAAGCTTTCAATCATGAGTATTGAGAACTGTCCACTCAGTCACCTTCCACCTCAGATTGTTGCTGGGGGGCCTTCTTTCATCATTCAGTTCTTAAAGATGCAGGGTCCGTATCGTGCCATGGTCTGATACAAATCTGCTGGTCCCACACACTGTTCAAAAATAGACTGCCATTAATGTTTCTTATCTATATCTGTATCTATTTATGTAGATATTGGTATATGGCAGATTTATAAAAATTGCATTATGTGTTTATGCTAATAGAGGAATCATAGCCATTTAGAATTTTTTTTAAATTCTGTACAAAAGGCTTATATAAGTTTTCTTTGCTGAATATGATGGATGTTTTTCTGTTGTGTATTCTGATATGCCAGTTTGCTTAAAACATTTGCCAACAAATTATGAAGTTATTAAATTTAAGGGACAGAGGTAGTATAGTTAGATATACTTTCTCTTAGGAAAAATAATGGGCAAACAATTTTGTTGCAACTTTTCATATATATTTTCCCCTTACCAATTGTTGTATCTTTATAGTATTGTAGGCCCTGAAAGTAGAATTTTTCTTTAACTTATTTTGAGATTTGAGATTTAAATTTTATGTATTGTTTACAGTCAGAGTAAATCACTGGATTTTTTGTTTGTTTGTTTTGATTTGCTCTGTTTTATTCAGTCAAATCTAGAGTTTGAATCCTCTGCTAAAGAATTTGCATCAGCTGGTTTAAATAGTGAAAGGTATTTGCTTGTTAAAAAAAAAAAAACCAAAAACTGGCAAAGTGAAAAGTTACAGTCGAAAATCTAGAATTTCTTTAATTATGCTTCTCTGACGAGTTGTGAAGCGAAATACCTGAAGTGAATCTTTGAGTAGGAGAAAGGGTATTGAGACCTTTTCTAGTATGAATATTTTTTAAGTTTGGGGGAAGAGAAACTTGTAGTGAAAAGGAGTTTTTTCATTCCTGAAAGTTGCAGATCCACAAAAACTAACAGGATAATTTGGCAAATAAATTACATATAAACACACACAATCTATATATGTATATACAATGCTATATAGATATGTATTTATTATATCATAAACTACAGTAGGTAACTTTAAGGATTTCTTCCTATCCTTGTACAATGACATGAATGTCTTTCTTTGAAAACTGCAATATATGTATGTTTCAAGGTTATTTAACAGTGTACTATGGTTTTATATCTTGACTTGCCTTGTACATCTTTCAATTCTGGAATATCTGTGTCTAAGCACAATATCTTCACACTGTGCTGTATTGCTGCTGAACTAAATGCACTTTTCCCCACATGTGGGGCACTGGCTTCAAACAATTCAGTTCAGTATCATTACTTTTAATCTCATCTTTCCTTTCTTGGTATTTGTTAATACAGTTATGGAAAAGAGGCACATTGCATAGAAGCCATTGGGGAGTTCAGTGGAAGTTCTGTAAGATGTGCATGTACTATTTGATATATTTTCTTTTGCTTCACTGCTTTTAATACTTAGCAGTATTGTTGGTCTAAGTCAATTTGATTATTGAGGAGTCTCAGAGCAAGTTGCGTTCTGGATGTCATCCTAAAAAACACTTCATATATAATTAATAACTATTTTGTATAATTACATATTGCTGCTTGTGTTTTTTTTTTTTTCCATTTAGTTGGGCGTTGTGTTTTACACAAAACCATTTTTGAATTAAGGCTGTGATATTAAGATAGAAATTTGGACTGTTGTTCTGCTTTTCCTGGCACTCAAATTCATGACTAGGTTTTAGATCAAACCTATGTTTGTAATTAGAGATTTTATAAGGATCAACTAAGAAATGGAAGGCAGGTGAAGATATAAAACCCTAGAATGCTTAAATGTGCTGTAAAACTATTGTAGATGTCACTGGATTTTACCAAGTAATATCCTTTCTTCTTTTTTTTTCCCCCATCTACTGTGGCTTTTCAGTTAAAATTTTGTTTATAAAAGGAATTTGTTTATTACAGCTCTACCTAGAGCTTGTGTGTATGTGTGGTTTTTTAAATTCCGTATCCAGGTATGTTTATGTATTAAGATGATGGAACTTGAACTTTAAAGGTAGTAACTAAATGTCTTTTCTTAAAAAAAAAATGGTTATTGTTTCTTAAAATGAAAATAGAGTTCTAAAAGCATTTTCGTTCCACCTTTTTTATGTTAATCTGTAACAGAAATGTAAAATGATCAGTCTTACATGTAGAAGTCATGCTGTGTGTAAGCAATATAATGACAAATTATAAAAAATTTTGAAGAAGTATAAAACATATATCCTCTGTAGTCTGTCACCTTGTAAGAGCCCACAAATTTCATTATTTCTACCAAGAAACTAAAATGAACTCTGATTAAGATATCCCTGTGAAATCAAGATATTTAATATTTAAATAGTTTGAATATAATAAGGGATATTGTTGAAGACTACATATGAGCTAATACTTTTTCCTGAAACTGCAATGGGACTAATTGGCATATCCAAAAATTTGCCTTTCTTTTAAAGAAATTATATTTAGTCTCTCCATGAGACTCAGCAAATAAGAATGTTCAAGGATGTTATATTATAAAAACATTGCTCTAAACTTTGCTTTTTGTTAATATGTAGCAGAAAAATGGCAATGGTAATGTCAGGCTGTCCTTTTGTGAGAGTTTAATACTTTCTAAATCCCACATGATTATTTTATACAGAAAGGGGGAGGTGCTAAATAATTTATGAACTTTATAGATATAAATGAAAACAGTAGATGATACAGGAAGGAAGGGAAAATACACTTAAAACATTTATTTTTACTTAAAATGTAGGTATTGCAATGGGAATGATCTCTAAAAAATGTAATGCAAATTTCTAATTTATCTGTGCAGCTTGAATCATTTAAAATAGATAACTTATTATACATTAAAATTTATCTAGGTTTTCTGTAAATCTTTGTTAAAACCTTTTGCTTTTCATCTGTTATTTCCTTTTTTTTCCTTTTTTTTTTTTGGAAACAGAGTCTCGCTCTGTCACCCAGGCTGGAGTGCAGTGGCGTGATCTCGGCTCACTGCAACTTCCGCCTCCCATGTTCAAGCGATTCTCCTGCCTCGGCCTCCCGAGTAGCTGGGACTACAGGCGCCTGCCACCATGGTCGGCTAATTTTTCGTATTTTTAGTAGAGACGAGGTTTTACCGTGTTAGCCAGGGTGGTCTCGATCTCCTGACCTCGTGATCCGCCCGCCTCGGCCTCTCAAAGTGCGGGGATTACAGGCGTGAACCACCACACCCAGCCTCATCTGTTATTTCTAAGCCATGTGCATTGAATCCAAATTTCACCTTGCAGAATTTATAATTGTTTATTAATAAGAATGTATAGTAACTAAGTATATAAAAGTAGACACTTCTGAAATGAAAAGGGGGCACTACCGATAGTTATATAGGGCCAACAGCGCAACAGTGGTCTCAGGAAATCAGAATATATGATCACTCTTGCATGATTAAAATTAGATGAAAGCAGATAGCATAATTCAAAATAAACTGGAGAAGTATACATTCCTGAAATCTATAAACTTGAACTAAAATGAATTATTTGTGAGGAAAGGTCTCCTTCTGCCTTGATCAGAAGATAAGATAGTATATCAAATGTCTTAGCTAAAACTTTTCTCTTGCGTTATTCTTTTGAGTAGTTTAGTCTTTAGGAGTCATTGGGAAACGCATGGCAAATCTTCAGTTGATTATGTAATCTTGGAGAATTTGAATGTGCAAGAGTTGTGACATTGACTTGGTATCTAAGGGAGTATCTTGAACATTGTTATATTAGGAAAATATGAGAATGTTTTATAAAATAGTTATCAGTACTTTGTTATTGAATAGAATGCCTTTCTGAGAAAAATTTCTGGGTTTATTTTTTCACTTTAAAAAATGACTTTAAAAATAAGGGATTTTTTAAATTTAAAAAACTGGAGTTGGTTCTCATTACCCTTAAAAAATACTTTCTTTTGTATACACTTGTTAAATATCCCACTGACATATTATAAGTTCTTTATGTAAACGGTTTTGAATTTAAATACCTGTCTGTGATCAAGACTTTATCTGGATAGTAGTTTATAGTATTTCAGACTGGAAATGTTTCCAAGTTTGTTAGGAGGAGTAGCCTCTACTGTTGAGAGTAGTTGGGGCAGGGCATGCAGTATGTAGCTTTTGCAGTTTGTGCAGTATACAGCAGCATAATATACTGGGGGTGATGTTCATTCACATCATAGATTTGTATGTTATCACAGTTTTTTTTTTAGCAGGTGTTGGTAAAGTTTCTTGTTCTAACAAAATCAGTATATTATGTCACATTTCTGACTTAAGAACCTTAAGGAAGGAGCCTTTTTGTTTGTTTGTTTCTTGCACAATGTGCAAGTTTGGCTAGAGGGGAGATTCTGTCTTTGTGCAAATTGTTAGAGTTCCATCCTAGGAATCCTAATAATAATGTAATAATATTTAAATGGCATTAGAAGCATTTTATATGTTATAGGTACTCCAAAAAATCATCTTTCTTGGAAAATCTAATAAGAGTTTTGGGTGCTTTATCAGTGACCATCATCATTTAGATGTTCTGTATTATCTAATTTGCTTTTTATAATTACTGATATTTCTTTTCTTTTCTCTTTTTTTTTTTGAGACAGAGTCTCACTCTGTTGCCCTGGCTGGAGTGCAGTGACGCAGTCTTGGCTCACTGCAAGCTCCACGTCCCGGGGTCACCATTCTCCTGCTTCAGCCTCCCGAGCAGCTGGGACTACAGGCGCCTGCCACCACGCCTGACTAATTTTTTTGCATTTTTAGTAGAGATTGGGTTTCACCATGTTAACCAGGATGGTCTCAATCTCCTGACCTTGTGATCTGCCTGCCTCGGCCTCCCAAAGTGCTGGGATTACAGGCGTGAGCCACTGCGCCCAGCCTGTGTTGTTTCTTAAAATGAAAATAGATAAAGTTTTTAAAGCATTATAGAGAATTTAACCTTCCGCTGGTCTGATTAAACAGTATACAAGTAGCATCTGCATCAGCCATCTATGCCATTTTCTTTTTATGATTTCGAAGAAATTATTCAAGAAATCTGCCAATTTAGCTAGTACTTAAAACCTGATGTCCACTACTAAAAATGTTTTATGGGTGGATCAAATAATTTATTTTAATACTAGTCTTGAATAGAAAAATATACTAATACACACTTTTTTTACATTTGCTGTTTGTCTCTTCCACCTCAAAACTCATTTTTAACATAGTTCAGAAAGTTACCTTATAATTGCTAAATAAGAACATGATATATTTAACAGTTTGGATTTTTCTCCAGGTAAAGATTAGGTTTCCACTGATGTTTAACAGGGCTTGTACTGTGCTTAGAATACTTAGCTATTCTGAATTATGATTCAAGGCTAAAAGGTATAAACAGCCTTCACATAATATACTTTGAACCTGAATTATATTGTTGATTATTTCGACTTTATAAAAATTGCCATTTTAGTAAGTCATTCTGTATTGTTATTCAATGGAAATAATGTATTTGTAAACGTTCTGCCATAGAGTCTTTCAAAAGATTTCCAATGCTGTGTGTAACTGAAGCTGGACCTGAAATCAGTCTTTGCAGTGTCATGAAACCATAAAAATGTGGAACTGAGAGAAATGACTTTTTACTACTATGAAATTCTTCTGGAAAACTTGAAACAGCAAATGGCATGCAGAAGGTATACAGAC
This sequence comes from Macaca mulatta, assembly GCF_049350105.2. Classification (NCBI taxonomy): domain Eukaryota; kingdom Metazoa; phylum Chordata; class Mammalia; order Primates; family Cercopithecidae; genus Macaca; species Macaca mulatta. Next base: position 123,198,078 of record NC_133414.1, read on the forward strand.
ATAAGTGCACAAAAACATGCAGCATAGTATTTGATATGGTCAGTGGTGTCCTTCAATATAGTTATGTTGTTTACATATTACTATTTTGAAAACCTTAAATTTCAGGATTTTGTTGTTGTTGTTATATCCTATAATGAAGACTGTGCTCTATAATGGAGAAATGAATTCTTAGAAGTAATTCTCCCATGCTCTGAGCCTTCTAGTCCTAATAGTATTTTTATCATGATCTCCATGTTATGTAAAGAAAATGTTTTTGTTTTCTTTTGTAAACTTTCATAAGAAAGTTTGCTCTGACTCAGCTGTTTAGGATGTCATGGTAACTAAAGGTGGAAATTGAGTGCAGGTTTCCTAGAAAAATAAGGTGTAATATTGGCTAATAAAGAAAACTATGTAAGTTTGTGTTTTAAAATGTTTCACAAGAACAAAAGCTACGAGGATAAAGGAGCTTTTGGATAAAGGATAATGATAACTATTGAATTGACTGAAGAAAACTTAAGGAAGACAACAAATTCTAGTCCTTTACACAATGTGATTAAATGTCATCTTTCCTGGTATCATTCTTTAATATGTATTTTTAAAAACCACTGTGGCTACTTGGAGAAGAATAGATTGAAGGATATCACAACTAGAGACCAAGAGGCCAGATGAGAGACTGTTAGAGTCATCCAGATGATGGATGACAGTGGCTTTGATTGGAATTTTAGTAATAGGGGTGGAAAGAATGACCCTTAAGGGACCCTTAGCAAGACATATTAGTAAGAAGTAATGATTGAATGGGTAAAATGGGTAAGGATCAAAGAATATTCCCAGGTTTGTGGCTTAAGCATCTGAGTGTATTTACTAAACTAAGGAACCTTGTCAGAGGACCAGATTCTTTTGGTTTGTTTAGAGGTAGGAAGAGAATGTGTTTTAGAGCCCGTGGAAAATCAAGTGGAGATACCAGGTAAGCAATTGGATACATACATGTTAGGAAGTTAGGCCTGGAAACAGATGATCCAACATATAGATGGTAATTGAAACAAGGATTCCCTAGGGAGATTGTGTAGGATGGGAAAAAGATGGAATCCCTGATGAACTCCAAAAATCAAGAAGTAGCTGTAGTAGAGGTGAGAAATTTTATTTCCTTAAAGAATTGGGGTGGAGAATGTTAAGGGCAGTATAGGACTGCTTATACTCTTTATTTAGATTTAATTCCCTTAAATCTTCTCTTTAGAAATAACATGTAAAGATTGAGCTTATTTTTCTGCATTAAAAAAAAATTTTATTGCTCTTTTCCAGACTTTTAATTATTTAATTAACCTGTTTATGCTGGTTTTTCCCTCTTCATTTTGCTCTTTAACTTTTCCTTTACTTTGTGGTTAACCTTGTGGAATAGATTAGGTTTGAGATAACTACTAGGTCTAGTTTTTAACTCATCTGTGACCCAGAGTGGCTTACCTGATCCAGTTAAAGAATTAAGATTTTTTTTCATAGTCTTAGCTTTGTTAGCAAAATTTAGGCCTAGGAAGAGAATGCCTGTATTCTGGAAGGGCCCAGTTCTAAAATAGACAGACAAAATATTCTGACTTGAAAAGAATACTGTTATAAAAATAAATTACATTTAAATGATTAGATTATTGGCTCTGTAATGCTTTAGTAGATTGAAGTGATTAGACTGTTAAACTTTTTTTTACTGGAATTTCTTAAAGACTGGGTAATCATTTATTCAAATTACAAGTGCATATATCTGAGAACATATATACAGCCAGATGCTCTACCCCTGAGTTATACCCCCTGAGAACATATATTATAAATATTATCTTCCAAATCAGGCATTGTAAATGTCCAGATCTTTTTAAAAAATATTTTATTTGATTGAATAATTTCCTTGTTGAGATTAGAGATAAGAATCTAAATGTTTGGATTTTTTTAGTTTAGATTGTATCACTAACTTTGAAAATTAGTTGGAAACTCCAGTTTTAATGAAATTTATTTTCTAGAGCAAGAAGGTGGTGGATTTTAATGCTCAGTGTTTTAGACTCTAAATGACCATATTTCTTATGGCAGAAGTGCACACAGTGTTTGGGATTCATTTTTCAGTTTCTGAAATGTAAAGATGTACCATGTGTATACACGTGTGTACATACATACGAATATATGAAAGAAGAGAAAAGGGATAAAATCACGAAGGTGAAAATACAAACAAAAGTGAACTTTATTTGTCTCAACTCAGGCAGGTGACCAGTTTGTCAAGAAGTTCTTCTCTGGTTTTCCCTGATTTGGGATCATTATATTTTGCTGAATTTTATTTATTATATATTCGATGTCTTTTAACTAGCACTGTTCATTAGTGCAAAATTAAATGTTTATCCTATATCTTCTGTTGTCAAACACACACTATGGACAGATAGAACATTTTTGCCCTTAGATCACAAACTAATGGAATTCACACCTATTTTGAGTAACCTACTTTTTTAAAAGTAAGAGTATCTGATTTAACTCAGAATTCGATTTTTCTAACCTCCAAAGCACCTCCTGTGACTGCGGAATAAAGTCCATCTTGGGGCAAGTGAGAACATTGATTGCCTTTATAGAGACTAAAATGTTAACAGTGAAGATTCATGGGTGAACCTAGATTTGAGGTAATCACTGTTTTCTAATAAAATATTTGGAGATGACTTTTCTTTTTTCTGTGATCATCAACTTAGAGGCAAGTCATAAATTTACAGATTTTGGCCTTTGATGTGCACTTCAAAAAAATACTGTACATCCAGTAATTCTGGGTAACCCTTAATTTATTTGGATTGCAGGTGAGAACCGTAAAAGCAAACTTTTTCAAATTTTATGTTTTTGTACAATAATTTATCCAGTTAATTTTCTCAGGGCATGATCATTGTTACCATATTCATTGGGTGTTAGCATAGATGATATATCTAAGAATTAAGCATTACTGTTTTTCAGTTTATATGTGTATACCCATACATATGTATATTTGTTTCATTTACCACTCTTCATGGAAATTACATTTGTAGGACATTTGAATATTATTTACTACATACCCACTTAAAAAAATACTGTACTGTAAACCGTTCTTCCAAGGGAAGCCTTAAAACAATTTGAATTCAACAAGAGTTTGCTTGTGCCTGTGTGCCTTGGCAGTTATTTTATAGCTTTTCTCTATTATATACTATTGTTTGTCCAAGAGCAAATTTTTAAAAACAATTTGTATTACTAGCATTCCATTTGGGCTGCAAGTTAAATTGAGTGTTGTTAAGGACCTAGGTTTCTTTTAAACCTTTAAAAACTTGTCATGACAATGTTGGTAATCATTTTTTTACACTTCTTTAGTTTTAGTTATGCTTAGTTTGTTTATTTAAGGATCAGTTGTGTATTATTTTAGACAAATAGCTAATTTCATGTTTCCTTTCCTGATTCTTTGGTTTCTATGTAAATCTAACTTCATTTTCAGGGAATATCCAGGGAAAGTGAATGACTTATACATTGATGCAGTGTCATATCAGCATTGAAATTACAACCTTAGTCTTTCACTACTTAATCAGTATTCTTTCTACTCCACTGTATTGCCTCACCATCTAAACCATGACATCTGCACTGGCCTGATTGAAATAGGCTAGCCAGGTGAAAGCTGATAAAGTGGAGCCTTGACTAAAATAGGCTAACCAGGTGAAAGCCATATCAGACACAACTTTTCTCCCATTAATCTTTAACTTGAAAAAGCATATATTGTAATAGCCATAAATTTGATTAGTTTCACATTTCTTTCCTCCTCATCCTTTTAAACCAAATGCAAGATTAAAGCCACAAACAAAGTGCAAGACTTTAAGTGTATAATCTATAATTTGCATACTTAATTGCTGTTATTTTTGTTTGGGATCTTTCATGTTGTTTATAGGGAGAATATCAAATACAATTTTTGTCTTGGACAGTGACTTTACAGTTGTAGGTTCAAAAAAATCACATAGACTGCCCCCTTTCTCTCAGGAAGATAAGACATTATCCCATTTTAAACTAACCAAATCAAAAGGTTTTTAAGCCAACTGTCTGATAAGTAGTATAAGGATACTGGGGACCACCTGTCCTAGTATAGTATTCTTTTGATTCTATCACATTGACTGTGATTTTGTGAATTGGTGATGATGCTTTAGCCACGGTCACATTCTCTTTTCTAAAATTTCAGCTTTGGGAGAGATTGGAGCTGTGCGTGCAGCAGTAATTAAGAAAGAGGGCCTCCTGGCTAGCCAATCTGATTGGCTTAGATGAATCCAGGGGGAAGAAAGGAATGACAGGTATTGCAGCCAGATTGCATTTCTTCCAAGACCAAGGAAGCCAGGTGGCCTGCAATATATAAATGCAAATTAAAGTTATCACAGTTGTCTTTTGTAGTATGGTTGATATATGAGTCTACATTCAAGTTCATTTTTTTTCTATCTGATGACTTTCCTGGGAAAGTCTAAGATATATTTTTTCTTTATCTTTTTTTTTTTTTTTTTTTAAAGGTGTCTTGCTCTGTCACCCAGGCTGGAGTGCAGTGGCATGATCATAGCTCACTGCAGTCTCCAACTCCTGGGCTCAAGTGATCCTCCCACCTCTGCCTCCTGAGTAACAGGGTGACTACAAGCACACACTACCACACCCAGCTAATTTTATTATTATTATTGTTATTATTTTGTTGAGTCAAGGTCTTGCTATGTTGCTCAGGCTGTTCTCAAATTCCTGGGCTCAAGCGATCCTCCCACCTCAGTGTTCCAAATTTCAGGCATGAGCCACAGTGCCCAACTGATATTTTTTATATCTCGTTTCTTAGGAAGAATCAGCATGTATATCATTCAGCAAATATCTGAGCACTCACCAACATGCCGAGCACTGATTTAGGTGCAGGATATGTTAGCAAACATAACAGACCATAGTTACATTCTAGTAAGGCAAGCAAAAGGTAAGTAAATTTTATGATTTATTAAAGGTTGATAAATACTATTTATAAAAAAGCAATGGACTTCTGGTTTCTGATGCAACATGTAAGGAGCTTGGAAGTTGTCACTCTGTCCTAACAAATAGAAAGCTAAACAAACTGATCAACAACTTTTCTTAGATCCATCAGAGAATGGAGGTCACAGAGCAAACTGAAGCCACCCAAATTGGAGAAAGACACATGAATGCAGAGAATCAACAACTTACTGGATCAAAAACCCACAAGCAGAAACCTTTGTGGGAACCAAGGGCAGAGTAGGAAAAACCTAAGCTATAATTGACAAACTGCTGGAAGCTCAATGTGGACAAGTCTGAGAGTTAACTTGTGGGGGAAGGTGATGGATATGTTAATATGATTGTAGTAATTATCCCACAATATATGTATATTAAATCATGTTTGAATATATTAGGTCTTGACAAATAACTTTTAAAAACAAAACCTTGGAGGGGTATCAAAAATGGATCCCCTCCCTTTTCTGAGTTTTACCTCTAGGAGCCCTACCCGGTTCTCATAGTGAAGATTGAGAAGAAAAAAACCAAAATCTCATGTTTCCAGCATGGGGAGAGAAAAAGGAACCATTTTGAAATACGCCAGAGCATTCTGTATTTCTTAAAAAAGCCTGGCCTCAAGAGAAATTATTTTATCAGAGCCTAACCTCCTGCCTACCCAATTCAGGGAAAGGGAAATACCCAACTTTAGTCACCTCTAGCTTTCCATGTGGGAGAAGGGAAATCTCCAATTCTATACTTCTTATCTGACTTAATTGGGAGTGGGGGAAGGGAGGCTAAGAGCATTTGTTTAGGTCACAGCACAGAAGCACAAGCTCACTAAAAGACTTGAGACCTAATCCTAGGACTGTAGAATGCTTCCCCTCCCGACCACAACTTAGCACTACACTACTAAAGGCCTATTTACCTCAGTTCCTTTTAACCAGCACATTGTGGTTAGCTTTCAACAAAAAAATTACAAGGCATACTAAAAAGATAAAAACACCATTTGAAGAGACAGCAACCATCAGAAGCAGACTCAGATATGACAGATGCTGGAATTATCAGACCAGGAATTTTAAATAAGTACGATTAATATGCTAAGGGCTCTAATGGAATAAGTAGACAGAATGTAGGAACAGGTGGGTAATATAGCAGAGAAATTCTACAAAAGATTTACAAATGCTAGAAATAAAAAACACTAACAATAAAGAATGATTGGCTAGTACACTGGACACAGCTGGGGAAGGAAGCTTGAAGATAATGTGTCAGTAGAAACTTCCCAAATAAAAAGCAAAGAGGAGAAAAAGCAAAACTAACTGGAACCAAATATCCAAAAACTGGGACAACTACAAAAGATGTAATATACATTTAATGTGAAGACCAGAAGAATAAAGAGAAAGAAACAGAAGTACTTCAGGAGTAATGACTAAGAATTCACAAGATTAATGTCAACCTGCAAGACTGTTTAAACACTGAACAGTTAATGTAATCCATCACCTTAACAGGCAAAGAAGAAAAATCATGTATCAATAGATGCAGAAAAAACATTTGACAAAATCTAGCACTCCTTCATTACAACTCTCAGCAAACTAGGAACAGAGTAGAACTTACTCAACTTGATAAAGAACATCTACCTGAAACCTACAGCTAACATTATGTTTACTGGTAAAAACAAAAAAAAAAAAAACAAAAAAAAAACTTGAAGCTTTCCCACGAAGACCAAGAACAAGGGAAGGATGTTCTCCCTCACAGTTTCTTTTCATTATCTTACTGGAAGTGATAGCTAATGCAGCAAGACAAGGAAAGGAAGTGAGAGTCATACAGACTGGGAAGGAAGAAATAAAACTCTTTGTTTACAGATGATATGATTGTCTATGGAAAACCCAAAGGAATTGACAAAAACAACTGATGATAGCAAGTGATTATAGCAAGGTTGCATAATACAAGGTTTATATACAAAAGCAAATTGCTTTCCCATACAGAGAAACGAATAATTGGAATTTGAAATTAAAGACATAATACCATTTATATTAGTACCTCTCTCCCAAAATGGAATACTTTGGTATCAATTAAACAAAATACAAAATACACATGAGGAAAAATACAGATCTCTAATGATAAGACTAAATGAAGAGAGATTCCATGTTCATGAACTGGAAGACTTGATATTGTCAAGAAGCCCATTCTTTACAACTTGATTTATAAATTCAACATAACATAATCTCAAAATCCCAGGAAGTTGTTTTGTGGATATTGACAAACTGATTCTGAAACCTATATGGAGAGGCAAAAGATTCAGAATAGCCAGTGAAATATTTAAAGAGAAGAAAGAGTCAAGAGGACTGACACCACCCAATTTCAAGACTTACGATAAAGCTATTGTAATTAATACTGTGGTATTACAAATGGATCAAAGTAACACTATAGAGTCCCCAAAAAGAGACCCACACACATATTGTCAACATTTTTGACAAGGAAGCAAAGGCAATTCAGTGGAGTAAGGATAGTTCTTTTCAACCTAACAGTGCTGGAACAACTGGGCATCCATATGCAAATATAAGCAAATCTAGGCCTTAAACTTTTCACAGAAATTAACTCAAAATTGGCCATACCTAAATGTAACATAGAAAATTATAAAACTCCTAGAAGGAAACCTAGGAGAAAGTCTAGATGCCTTTAGGTCTAGCAGTGACTTTTTAGATACAATACCAAACCCACAATTCATGAAAGACATCATTGGATTTTATTAAAATTTTTTGTTCTTCAGAAGACACTATCAAGAGAATGAGAACAACAGACTGGGAGAAAGTGTTTGCTGAAGACATACCTGATAAAGGACTCACCCAAAATAGACAAAAGAGCTCTTAAAACTCAGCATAAGAAATGGAACAACCCAATTAAAAAATGAGCAAAAGATCTAAACAGACACCTCACCAAGAAGATATACATATGGTAAGTAACCTCATGAAAAGATGGTCAGCAGCATCTATCATTAGGGAATTGCACATTACAACAATGAGATATCACTGCACAACCATTAGAATAGCTAAAATCCAAAACACCAACAGCACCAATGCTGGTGAGAATGTGGAATAACTGGAAATACCATTTATTTCCGGTGAAAATGCAAAAAGGTACAGTCACTTTGGAAGACAATTTGGCAGTATCTTACAAAACAAAACATACTCTTACCATATGATCATGCTTTTTAGTATTTACTCAAATATATTAAAACATCTGCTCAGAACCCTGCAATTAAATGTATACAGCAGCTTTACTCATAATTGGCTAACTTGCAGGCAATCAAGATGTCTTTCAATAAGTGAGTGGATAAACTGTGGTACATTCATACAATGGGATATTACTCTATAGGAGGAGGAGTGGCAAATACTGTAGGTATCACAACCAGACCCCTTGTATGCCTTTACCATTTTGATGCACTCTGACTGCCTCTCAGGGTCACATAGAGAGCCTGAGGTGTCTGGGAAATCCCTAAATAAATAAGTTATCAAGCCATAAAAAGACATGGAGAACTGAAATCCTTATTACTAAGTGAAGAAGCCAATCTGAAAGGATTTTATACTGTATGATTCTAACTAAATTCTGGAAAAGGCATATGTTTAGTGACAATAAAAAGATCAGTGGTTGACAAGAGTTTGGAGGAAGGGAGGAACGAATATGTAGAGCACAGAGGATTTTTCGGGTGGTGAAAGAACTCGGTATGATATTATGGGAGATACATGTCATTACACATTTGGCAAAACCTGTAGAATGTACACCACCAAAAGTGAACACTATGTGAACTATGGTCTTTGGGTCTTAATATGTATCAGTCGTCAGCAGGACATTGGCTGGGAAGGCTGTGGGTGTATATGGAATAGGTATATATGGGAGCGCTGTACTTTGCTCAATTTTGCTCTGAACGTAAAATTGCTCTTAAAACTTGTATTTGAAAAAATATGATGTTGCTATTTCAGATAGGGTGGTATGGGTAAGTCTGGCTAAGAAAGTGCCATTTGAGTCTTAATAAGAGATGAAGTTTAGTTATATCTGAGTGAAGGGCATTTTGGGTAAAACAGCTGATGTTTAAGGAAAAATGAGGCCTGTGTGACTGGAGTGAGGAAAAACAAGTTGATTAAGAGTAGATCATAAAGTCAGAGAGATGGGGAAGAGAAAAGCAGATCACGAGGCTTTGTGTGTCATGCTAAGGATTTTAGTTTTTATCCTGAATGAAGTGAATAAATGTAGCTCTGCCACTACTAGTTCTGTGACCTTAGGCAAGTTATTTTTACCTCTCTGCTCCAAATTTACTCATATCTAAAATGGGTATAATAAGAATACCAAACGATTAGTGTTAGTAATGTGAGCATTAAAAGGAGTTTTGTTTATATATATATATATATATGGCTATTAGTATTTGCATCATTATTTTGAACAGGGGAATGACATTATTTGATTAGGTATTTAAAATGCTCCTGTTTGCTGTGTTGAACATATACAGAGGTAGTGATGAGGAGTAGAGGTTATTAGTGGCACAAGGGTGAAAGCAGGTAGACCAATTAGAAGGCAAGGTCAATAAACAAACAATAGCTTGGATAAGAGTGATTGCAGTAGAAATGGTGAGAAGTAGATTCTAGATATACCCTTAAATTCGTATTTCCTGAAAGATTGTATGGCAAGTGTGAGAAAAGGGGAGCGAAGGATGATTTTAAGGTTTTTAGCTTGAGTTCCTACAATTACAAGAATCCCACCAACTGTAAAAAAAAAAAAAAGTAGTTGCACGTATCTATGGGATGCATGCAGTTATATAAGGATACAATGTGTAATGATCACATCTGGGCAATTGAGGTGATGTCCATCACCTCAAACATTTATAGTTTCTTTGTGTTGGGAACATTCCAAATCTAGCTATTTTGAAATATACAATAAATTGTTAACTATGATTGCCCTATTGTGCTACCAAACACTGTATCTTATTTCTTCTATCTAACCATATTTTTGTACCTATTAACCAACCCCTCTTTAACCCCCACTCTCACTGCCCTACCAAGCCTCTGGTAACCACCATTCTACTCACTGCCTTCATGAGATCAATTTTTTTTAGATGCCACTTATAAGTGAGAAGATGTGTTTGTTTTTTCGTGCCTGGCTTATTTCATAGTGTCCTCCAGTTCTATCCATGTTGCTTCAAATGACAGGATAACCTTCTGTTTCATGGCTGAATAATACTCAGTTGTGTATATATACCACATTTTCTTTATCCATTCATCAGTTGATGGACACTTAGGTTGATTCCACATCTTGGCTATTGTGATTACTGCTATAATAAACATGGAAGTATGGCTATTTCTTTAATATACTGATTTCCTTTCTTTTGGATATGTACCCAGCAAAGAAGTTATTGAACCATATGGTAGTTCACTGTTTAGTGTTTTGAGAAACCTCCATATTGTTTTCCATAGTGGCTCTACTAATTTACATTCCCACCAACAGTGTATGAGGATTCTCATTTCTCCACATCCTCAGCAGCATTTATTATTTTCTGTCTTTTTGATAATAGCTGTTTTAATTGTGGTGAAATGATATCTCATTGTGGTTTTGATTTTTATTTCTCTGGTGACTAGTGATGTTGAGCATTTTTTCATATATCTGTTGGCCATTTGTATGTCTTCTTTTGAGAAATGTCTATGAAGATCTTTTGCCCATTTTTAAGTTGGAGTATTAGTATTTGCTATTGAGTTGAGTTCCTTATATATCCTGGTTATTAATACTTTGTTGGATTAATAGTTTGCAAATATTTTCTCTCATTCTCTAGGTTATCTCTTCACTTTGTTGATTGTTTCCATGGCTGTGCAGAAGCTTTTTAGCTTGAGGTAATCCCATTTGTCAGTTTTTGCTTTCGTTGCCTGTGCTTTTTGAGGCCTTATGAAATCTTTGCCCAGATCAATGGCCCGAAGTGTTTTCCCAGTGTTTTCTTCTAGTAGCTGCAGGTCATATATTTATGTCTTTAATCCATGTTGAGTTGATTTTTGTATGCAGTGAGAGAGATGCCTATTTTCATTCTGCACATGGATATCGTTTTCCCATCATGATTTATTGAAGAGATTATCCTTTCCTCAATATATGTTGGTGCCTTTGTCAAAAATCAGTTGACTGTAAATGTATGGATTTATTTCTGAGTTCTCTATGCTGTTCCATTGGTCTATGTTTCTTTTTATGCCACTACCATGCTGTTTTGGTACTATATTTTGAGGTCAGATATTGTGTCTCTAGGTTTGTCCTTTTTGCTCAGGGTTGCTTTGGCTATTCTGTTTGTTTTTTGTGATTCCATAAAAATTTTAGGAATTTTTTCCTATTTCTGTGAAAAATGTCATTGGTATTTTAATAGTGATTGCATTGAATGTGTAGATCACTTTGAGTAGTATGGACATTTTAACAATATTAATTCTTCCAAACAATGAACACAGAATGTATTTCCTTTTGGTATGTGTGTGTCCTTTTCAATTTCTTTCAGTAGTGTTTTATAGTTTTCATTGTAGAGATCTTTCATTTCTTTGGTTAAATTTGTTTCTAGGTGTGGCTTTTTTATAATTATTAGAAATGGCATTGCTCTCTTGATTTCCTTTTCAGTTTGTTTGCTCTTGGCATATAGAAATGCTACTGATTTTTTTTTTTTTTCAAGTGCACAACTAACATCATAGCTCCTGATTTTTGTATGTTGATTCTCTATCTTGTAACTACTAGTTTATCAGTTCTAGTAATGTTTTGGAAGAGTCTTTCATTTTTTCTAAATGTAAGATCAAGTCATCTGCAAACACAGACAATTTGACATCTTCCTTTCCAATTTGGATGCCCTTTATTTCTTTGTCTTCCCGTAGGAATGGACTCTGGATGGGACTTCCAGTACTATGTTAAATAGAAGTGTTGAACATGGGCATCCTCATTGTGTTCCAGATTTTAGAGGGAAGGTTTTCAATTTTTCACCTTTCAATATGATGCTAGCTGTGGGTGTGCCATATATGGCCTTTATTATGTTCCTTCTATACCCAGTTTGTTGAGAGTTTTTATGATGAAGGGGATGTTGGGTTTTATCAAATGCCTTTCCAGCATCTATTGAAATGATCGTATTTTTTTTGTCCTTGTTTCTATTAATGTGATGTCACACTTATTGATTTGCATATGTTAAACCATCCTTTTATCCCTAAGATGAATTCCACTTGATCATCATGATCTTTTTTATGTGTTGTTAGATTCAATTTACTAGGTTTTTGTTGAGGATTTTTGCATTTATGTTCATCAGAGATATTGGCCTGTACTCTTTTTTTAAAAATTATTATTGTATGATTTTGGTATCAGGGTAATGCTAGCTTTGTAGAATGAGTTTGGAAGTATTCCCTCCTCAGTTTTTGGAAACAGTTTGAGGAGAATTAGTTCTTTTAATATTTGCTAGAATTCAGCATGAAGTCATCGGGTCCTGGGGGTTTTTCTTTGATGTTAGACTTTATTACTTCTTCTTTCTTGGTACTTATTATTGATCTGTTCAGGTTTTCTATTTCTCATATTTCAATCCTAGTAGATTGTATGTGTTTAGAACTTTAAGCCCCAGTGGGCATGTGTTACAGTGTGCTTTTTCAGTTTTGCTGTCCACAAGCGGCTTGTGTTAATCAGCTCAGTTAGACCCTCTGCCTTATCGCAGGGACAGAGGGCTTTCTGTATCCCAGATTCTTGCCTTAGTATACCAGAAAAATTGGATCACATGTGGGCTTGGAGAATGAGTGCAAAGTTTTAATGAGTGGAGTAGCTCTCAGCGAGTTGAATGGGGAGGCCCTAAGAGGGATGGAGTGGGAAGGTGATCTTCCCCTGGAGTTGAGCTGCCCAGAGGTAGACTGTCCTGTGATCGCCCTGGCTGAATTCCATATTGTCCCGCATTGATGACCCGTCAGCATTTGCTGGTACCTGTCGGTGTGCTCTTCCACTCTGCCCCTCAAGAGGTTGACATTCAGGAACTTCTGTGTTGTTCCGCCAGTGTGTTCCTCTCTGCGTCCAGCCGCTTATCTCTGTGCCCGCTAGGGTCTTGGGGTCTCAGGGTTTTCATAGGCATAGGATGGGGGCATGGCAGGCCAGGGTGGTCTTGAAAAATGCAACATTTGGTTGCGAAAACTAGAGTGCCTGCCCACCTAGGTCCGCAGGCACAGGCCCGAGGGTAGAGCCCTTGCTGGGTACCCTTCGTGTCCCTACCCAGCACTTCCCTGCCCCCTCCCATATCATTTACATAATGACTTTGTCTTTTTATAATTTTTTACTAGAATTCTATTTTGTCTGATATAAATATAGCTGCTACTGCTCTGTTTTTGGTTTCCATTTGTGTGAAATATCTTTTTCCCATCCTTTCACTTTTAGTCTACGTGTGTCATTGCAGATAAAGTGAGTTTCTGATAGTCCGCATATAGTTGGGTCTTGCTTTTGTTTTTGTTTTTAAATCTATTCAGGCACTCTGTCTTTTGATTAGAGAATTTAGTCCTTTTACATTTACCGTTATTATTGATAGGTAAGGACTTACTACTGCCATTGTGTTGTTTTCTGGTTGTTTTGTAAGTCCTGTCTTCCTTCTTTGTCCTCCTTTGTGGATAAGTAGTATTCTCTGTATTCTCTGGTAGTATGTTTTAATTCCCTGCTTTTTATGTTTAGTGTATTTATTATAGGTTTTTTCCTTTGTGATTGCCATGAGAATACCACAACTTTGAATTTTCCCCCCAAACACTAAAAAGTATATTGTCTTTTTCCTTTTTTAGAGTTTGACATGATGAAATATGAAAGATCATGGAATTAGTCTGAGCTTTATTATTATTATATTAAACTATTAATCTGAGAATTTTATAATTTATAACTAATTATCACTGACATTTATCACTGTCACACCCGGGTACCATGAAGTTACCATCTGATTCATTCTTGGATGTGAATGTTACCTTTCTTTAAAATTCCTAAGAGGAAAAGACAAAATGCTTCCCAAGATATGAAACCAATGGGAAAGGCGACAAGTAACGTAAAGGCATTTGTCTTCATTAACCAAAGTGGAGAATACAGTGTGTGAACTAAACTTCCAAGACTTTTAATCTAGCTAATGCTAGAATTGTAATGTGCAATATCATCAAATGCTTCTTTTTGGGTAGCAGTCTTTAAATCTGGAAGAAAAAACTTCCCTTATTTTTTATATTTTTTCACAATTTCTGAAAAATTTAACTCTTTATTTTGTGAGTTACCGGTTTTTGTTTTTCCTTCTGATCTTAAATGCTCTGTGTGTATGAAGGGTATTACATTGTCAAGTAAGTCACATATATATTTTTCAGTTGTAGGTAGCTTTTTTATGTAAACTATGAAAGTAAAAATATATATAAAAGTACACGAAATACAAATGAAATTTATGATGCATATATAATTGTAGTTTGTTCATTTGCATTGCTATATAGTATTCCATCATGTGAATATACCACAATTTATATCACCATTCTGCTGCTGATGAATATTATGATTCCTTTTCAGTTTCAGGCTTCTATGACTAATGCTGCTATGAACATTTTTGAATGTGTCTTTTGATAAACATATGTATGTGTCTATGGTATATACCTAAAAATGGAATTACTTATAGAATATACAGATATTCAGATTTACTAGATACTATTTGTATTAGTCTGTTTTCATGCTGCTGATAAAGACATACTCGAGACTGGGAAAAAAAAAAGAGGTTCAATTGGACATACAGTTCCACATGGCTGGGGAGGCCTTAAAATCATGGCAGGAGGCGACAGGCACTTCTTACATGGTGACGGCAAGAGAAAATGAGGAAGAAGCAAAAGCAGAAACCCCTGGTAAACCCATCAGATCTCATGAGACTTACTATTATGAGAATAGCATGGAAAAGACTGGCCCCCATGATTCAGTTACCTCCCCCTGGGTCCCTCCCACAACATGGGGGAATACTGGGAGACACAATTCAAGTTGAGATTCGGGTGGGGACAGAGCCAAACCATATAATTGTGCCCTGGCCCCTCCAAATCTCATATCCTCACATTTCAAAACCAATCATGCCTTACCAACAGTCCCTCAAAGTTTTAACTCATTTCAGCATTAATCCAGAAGTCCCCAGTCCAAAGTCTCATCTGAGTCAAGGCAAGTCCCCTCTGCCTATGAGCCTGTAAAATCAAAATCTAGTTACTTCCTAGATACAATGGAGGCACAGGTATTGGGTAAATACAGCCATTCCAAGTGGGAGAAATTGACCAAAACAAAGGGGTTACAGGGTCCATGTAAGTCTGAAATCCAGCAGGGCAGTCAAATTGTAAAGCTCAGGAATGATCTCCTTTGACTCCAGGTCATGCTGATGCAAGAGCTGGGTTCCCATGGTCTTGGGCAGCTTTGCCCCTGTGGGGCTTTGCAGGGTATAGCCTCCCTCCTGGCTGCTTTCAGGGGCTGGTGTTGAGTGTCTGTGGCTTTTCCAGGTGCGCTGTGCAAGCTGTCAGTGGATCTACCATTCTGGGGTCTGGAGGATGATGGCCCTCTTCTCCCAGCTCCACTAGGCAGTACCCCATTAGAGACTCTGTATGGGGGCTCTAACCCCACATTTCCCTTCCACATTGCCCTAGCAGAGGTTCTCTGTGAGTGCCCTGCCCCTGCAGCAAACTTGCCTGGGCATCCAGGCATTTCCATACATCTGAAATCTAGGTGGAGGTTCCCAAACCTCAATTCTTGACTTCTGTGCACCTGCAGGCTCAAATACCACGTGGAAGCTGCCAAGACTTGGGGCTTCCACTCTCTGAAGCCACAGCCTGAGCTGTACATTGGCTGTTTTCAGGCAAGGCTGCGGCAGCTGGAACATAGGGCACCAAGTCCTTAGGCTGCACAATACAGGGACCATGGGCTTGGCCCACAAAACCACTTTTTACTCCTGGGCCTCTGGGCCTGTGATGGGAAGGGCTGCCATGAAGGTCTCTGACATGGCCTGGAGACATTTTCCCTGTGGTCTTGGGGATTAACATTAGGCTCCTTGTTACTTATGCAAATTCCTTAAACCAGCTTGAATTTCTCCCCAGAAAATGAGTTTTTCTTTTCTATCACATAGGTGGCAAATTTTCCAAACTTTTATGCTCTGCTTCCCTTATAAAACTGGATGCCTTTAACAGCACCCAAGTTACATCCTGAATGCTTTGTTGCTTAGAAATTTCTTCTACCAGATATCCTGAATTATCTCAAGTTCAAAGTTCCATAAATTTCTAGGGCAGGGCAAAATGCCCCCAGTCTCTTTGCTAAAACACAACAAAAGTCACCTTTGTTCCAGTTCCCAACAAATTCCTCATCTACACCTGAGACTACCTCAGCCTGGATTTTATTGTCCGTATCACTGTCAGCAATTTGGGCAAAGCCATTCAACAAGTTTCTAGGGAGTTCCAAACTTTGCCACATTTTCCTGTCTTCTTCTGAGCCCTCCAAACTGTTCCAACCTCTGCCTGTTACCCAGTTCCAAAGTTGCTTCCACATTTTCTGTTATCGTTTCAGCAATGCCCACTCTACTGGTACTAATTTACTGTATTATCCCTTTTCATGCTGCTGATAAAGACATACTCGAGACTTGGACAAAAAAGAGGTTTAATTGGACTTATGGTTCCACATGACAGGGGAGGCCTCAGAATCATGGCAGGAGGTGAAAGGCACTTTTTACATGGTGGCAGCAAGAGAAAATGAGGACGAAGCAGAAGTGGAAACCCCTGATAAATGTATCAGATCTCGTGAGACTTACCATCACGAGAATAGCACAGGAAAGACTGGCCCCTGTGATTCAATTACCTCCCCTAGGTCCCTCCCACAACACAAGGGAATCCTGGGAACTACAGTTTAAGTTGAGATTTGGGTGAGGACACAGCCAAATGATCTCACTATTGAATAATTTTCCAAAGTGGTTGCATTAATTTACACTTCTACCAGTTGATATATAGGGTTCCATAGCTCCAAATCTTGCCTGACATTTACTATTGTTTGACGTTTTCATTTTAGTTATTCTATTGGATTTATAATGAGCCTCTCAAATTTTGAGAAACCGTCATTCTCAGAAATTCTCTGGTGGCTATCTCTTTTTGAGAGAAATCAACTCCTGTGCCCTCTTTATGAAATTATTATGGCAGTACCCTAATGCCCCAAGTATCAGTAGCCTCAAAATATCCTTTTAAAATCATTTTTTTTTTTTTGCGATTTTATCCTTATCTCTAAATATGACTTATAAAAGTCCTAGCATGCAGTTATTGTGCAACTCTCAGAATTACTCTTGATAACACACTGACCTCCCCCAGATACTGTATCTTGGATCCTACCATGGTAGTGAGCATGGTTAACTCCTCTTTAGCACATTTTTTCTAAAATCATTTTATTTTGCAATTAATATTGTCAAAAATCATGTCACTTTTAAGTTTTTTTTCTTTTGTTTGGTTAATGTTTGTTAAAAGCTTGTTCATTGCTTTCACAAAAAATGTAATCTTAAAATGGTGTTTCTGCATCTCTGATTTTTCTATTTTAAAACTTTCACTTCTCCCTACAAGTGACATTCTTCTGACTTGTTACATTCTAATGTTGGGAAGAACAGGAAATAAATATTTTGGTCATTTGAGATAAAATTGTGGAAAATAATGTAGTGAAGTCTTGTCACCAACCTAGGAGGATATTGAGGTGTTGATGGAAAAGCCATCAGCATTTGCCCAAGTTGGTGTGGTAAACTTTGTGTTGCTTCCACCGTTTTTGCTTAAACAAATTCACCCCAAAAAGAGAAAATTCAACATTAAATGCCAAAATACTGAATATAGGTTAGGACTTAGTATTTCACCATATTTGGCTACAGTGAAAATAACTTTCCAGAAATAAAAGAAGACCTGAATGTACACACTCAGAAGGAGTCTATTGATTCCCCAAGAAAATTGACTAGAACAGTTGACTTAGAGACACACTATAGTAAAATTATTAAAGATTCTTTTAAAAAATCCTCAAGTCCTTCAGGAAAAAAAATTTAAAAGGCAAGAGATTGAGAGACATTATACTTTCAAAAATAGGAAAGCACAAGCACAACCGTGGAACATTATTTTGAAGTTTAGTGTGAAGATTATATCCATCAAAGTTAACCTTCAAGTATTAAGGCTATAAGCAGTTTTGAATGTGCCAGATCTAAGGCAATGCTGTAAACATGTACCGTTCCTGAAGAATCTACTAGATACTGAGTATTACTGAGCAAAAAGATGACTGCGAAAACAAACACCAACTGTGAGCATTTTGTATATTTGTGGAAATAACATTAAAACCAGGGTGGAATGAAGGGCAGATGAACACTAAATACTCTGACAAAGTAGAGAGAATGCAGTCTAAAAAGGAGAGGTATATAAATCAACACCACAAGAAGATGTCATTTCACACCCACTCAGATGCCTATAATTAGTAAGACAGATAAGAATACATATTGATGAGGATGTGGAGAAACTGGAACCTTCATAAATTGGTGGTGGGTATGTTAAAGGGTACAGCCACTTTAGAAAACAGTCTAGCAGTTACTCAAAATGTTAAACAGAGTTACCACATGACCCAGCAATTTCACCCCTACATATATACCCAATATAGGTGAACACATTCATCTACACAAAATCTTGTACAAGAATATTCATACAACATTATTCATAATAGCAAAAAAGGCAAAAACCCAAGAATCCATCAGTTGATTAATGGATAGATAAATGTGGTATATCCACAGATTGGAATGTTATTTGGCAATGAAAACTGAGGAAATACTGATAATGCTACAACATGGATAAACCTTGAAAACATTATCTGAAAAAGCTAAGTACAAGAAGCCAGTCACAAAAGGCCAAATATTGTATAATTTCATTTATATGAAATGTCCAGTATAGGCAAACATAGACATAACATAGATTAGTGGTTGCCTAAGGCTAGAAATCTTGGAGGAAAATGAAGAGTGACTACTAATGGCTACAGGGGTAATAAAATATTTTAAAATTGATTGTGGTGATGACTGCATAACTCTGAATATAATAAAATAGTATCTAATAAAACAGAATCTACTTTAGGTAGATGAATTGTGTGGTATATCAATTATATCTCAATAAAGCTGTTAAAAGGGAGAAGGCAGAGAGAAAGCTTAAATAAGATCTTAAATCACTGTATAGGTGAAACTTGAAAGATACATAAGAGCAACATACCATATAGTAAAAGGTTAATGAGAAGGGGACTAGGGCATTATTTTAAAACTATTAATGCAAAGATAACCTTCCAAATAGAAAGGCAAACCATTCTAATACCTAAATAAATTTTTAAAAAGCAAGACAGGACACAGCAAGTAGAGAAACACAATGAATACAACATAAAATAACAAAATCGAGACCAAACCTGAACAGAGATATAGTGTATTCTGCTTATGTACTGTGATCTTTTAGAGACCCACAAACTAGATTTTTATTCCACCAAACCAATTTTTGTCTTTGAGGAGCAATAATGCCACTATTGAGAATGTTTGTATACACAAGTAATAACCAGTTAGTTGATGCAGTGGATGAGAAAATTCCAATTATGTTAGCAAGAAAAACAAATTACCTAACAAGAAATGTTCAGAAACTACATACACATATATAGATATATATGTACACATACTATATATATATCATATGTACATGCACACAGTATAAAATGCACCTGAAAGACAAGTAGACTTGAACAATTTGAAAGATAATTCTTGTTCTTGCTTACACATCTCAGCATCATCCAGATATTCTCCCTAAGTTACAAATTTAGTGCAAAACAAAAAATGCCAATGAGTTTTCATGGGGCTAAACAAGTTGATAAAGTTTTTGTAAGAAGACTAATATGCAAGAATACCTAGGAAAACACTGAAAACAAAGCTGTGAGCATTTCCCTATCAGACAATAAAATATACTAAAATTAAAAATGGGATACTGGTACATGTATAGGCAGACCAATGGATTAGAGTAGAAAATTCAGAAATAGGCTCAATTACAGGTGGAAATCTATGTAATAAAGGTGATAAATCACTTGGGAAAAATATTCTAAATGGTATAAGGACAACTGGATAGCTCTTTGAAAAAATTAGATCCATTCTTCCCACCACACACAAGAATGAACCCCAAATGAATCAGAGACCTAAATGTAAAATTTAAAAAGCACAAGTAACTAGAAGATAACATCGGTGATTTACTTTTTAATATGGGTATAGGGAAAACCTTCTAAACTATGACCAAAGTAGCTAATTGAATAATAGAAAAATAAGCTAAATACATAAATAGATGTAAAATATGTAAAAAAGATATTCAGCTCTACTCGTAACATAAATGTAAATTAATGCATTTTTCACCCACCAGCTTGACAACATGTAAAAGTTTGACCATATGCTCCATTTGCAAGGCTTTATAGAGAACAGGCCCTGAGGTGAACCTTTGTTGCAGTGCCAGCCCTACTGGTGGGAAAGCAATATTGTACAACCACTGAAAAGGAAATTTAGCAATATCTAATATAACTAGGTATACATTTTCTTTTCACTCCAGCAGCCCCATTTGTAGTAATTTACCCTGAAGATACATCTCTAACAATATGAAAGCACATATGCATAAAGCTAGTCATTGAAGCATTATTTATAATGGCAAAATATTGAAAAATAATAGTTCAAGCAGATTTGGATATTAGTTGAATATGATGTATCCACAAAATGGAATACTATGCACCTATACAAAATATATGAAGGGAAGTCTTTATAACTGTTACGGAGTGATGTTTAGG
The DNA here is from genome assembly GCF_049350105.2 of Macaca mulatta. Classification (NCBI taxonomy): domain Eukaryota; kingdom Metazoa; phylum Chordata; class Mammalia; order Primates; family Cercopithecidae; genus Macaca; species Macaca mulatta. The sequence goes on from NC_133414.1 coordinate 123,218,871, forward strand.
AGACAGATTGTTCAGAAAATAAAAGCAAAATATAAACATATATACAATATTACCTGTTGTGTAGTAAAAGGAAATAAACACATTTGCTTATCTTTATAGAAGGAAGACAAGTAAATTGGCTATGTACAAGTGGTGGTGATGCAATATGATGCAAGGGTGGTCCTTCCCACAGGACAAACAAACAACTCTGTCCTTCTGTGGACTTGTTTACAGCCCCATTTGGCCTTGGTCTTACCAATAGGACTGGCCACTGAGGAATCTGGGAGGAGCTATCCCTACCAATGTGTTGGTTTACAGGCCTTGTGATCATGGTCCAATTGCTGATTCTGAAGTGGCCCTATAACCCAATTCCAACCCCTCTCAATGATGGTCTGGGAGCAGTTCTGCCCACTCATGGACCCACACCTGTCTGTACACTTGGAGGCAGACCTGCAGACCTCAGTTTTGGCTGTGGCACCTGAAGAGTGACTCAGCCAAACTCAGTTCCAGCCCCTTTCAGCCACAGTCTGGGGCCAGTCCTGCCCACCCAGGAACCCACCCAGACACCTGATGGTAGCCCTCCCAGGGACCAATGTGAAATTTAAAACTGTCCAAGTAACTTGAAAGTATAGAAATCACTGGCAAAGATAAACATGTAGTCAAATTCAGTATATAGTCACACTCACCTATGCACCTGGCAAGAGTAGACACAACTACACACCCTGAAGTGAACTCTTGTTGCAGAGCCAGCCTTACTGACCAAAGTACCGGTGGCAGTCCCATTCACCAAGTAACTTGAAAGTATAGAAATCACTGGCAAAGATAAACATATAGTCAAATTCAGTATACAGTCACACTCACCTATGCACCTGGCAAGAGTAGACACAACTACACACCCTGAAGTGAACTCTTGTTGCGGAGCCAGCCTTACTGACCAAAGTACCGATGGCAGTCCCATTCACTCAGGGACCAAGAAGGATCCACACCTCTGGAAATAGGTTTGCCAACTGCAGACCTAACTGTGAACCGAGCAGCAGCCACATGACCCAGGTTCAAACTTTCTCAACTGTGATCCCAGAAGCAATCCTATCAGCCCAGGGACCCAACAGGAGATCTTTACCTACTGAGACCAGACTGTAAATGCCAGAAGAGGTGCTTGCTCCTTCAAATGCGCAGGCACCAGTGGAAGGCTACATGGATTATGAACAATCAGGCCAACATGACACTTCCAAAGGGAATCAATAACGTTCTAGTAACTGATCTCAAGGAAATGGAGATCTACAAATTGCCTGACAAAGAATTCAAAGTAATTATCTTAAGCTACATGAGATGCAAGAGAACAGAGGTAGACAAAGAATAAAATCAGGAAGACAGTGATTGAACAAAGAAGTTTAATAAAGAAATAGAACATATTGAAAAGAACCAAATAGAAAACCTAGAGCTGAAAAATACTTTGACAGAACTTAAAAAAATCCAATAGAGAGTTTTAACAACAGACCTGATCGTGCAGAAGAAAGAATTAGTGAACTCAAAGGCAGATCATTTGAAATTAGCCAGTTAGAGGAACAAAAATGAAAGAGAAAGCATGTGAAGAAACCATATGGGATCTATGGGATACAATCACATGAACAAATGTATGCATTATGGGAGTTTAAGAAGGATAAGAGAGAGAGAGAGAAAGAAGGTAGAAAACTTACTTAATTTCCTGAATTATTTCCCACATCTGGTGAAAGAAATGTACATTCAGATCCAAGAAATCAAAGGACACCAAATAAGATGAACTAAAAAAAAAAATTGACAGCAAAACACATTATTATCAAATTACTAAAAGTCAAAGATGAAGAATATTTTGCAACAGCAAGAGAAAAATGACTCATGTACAAACCAATTTCCATAATGCTATCAGCAGATTTCTCAGTAAACACTTGCAGACCAGGAGGAAGTGGAATAAAACATTTAAAATACTGAGAGGAGCTGGGCGCAGTGGCTCACGCCTGTAACCCCAGCACTTTGGGAGGCTGAGGTGGGCGGATCACGAGGTCAGGAGATTGAGACCATCCTGGTTAACACGGTGAAACCCTGTCTCTACTAAAAATGCAAAAAATTAGCCGGGCATGGTGGTGGGCGCCTGTAGTCCCAGCTACACGAGAGGCTGAGGCAGGAGAATGGTGTGAACCCAGGAGGTGGAGCTTGCAGTGAGCCGAGATCATACCACTGCACTCCAGCCTGGGTGACACAGTGAGACTCCATCTCAAAAAAAAAAAAAAAAAATGCTAAGGGGAAAGAAAACTGTGAACCTAAAATATTATACCCAGAAAATATGTCCTTTACAAATGAAGGAAAGATAAAGACATTCCCAAACAAAAGCTGAGAGAATTAATCACCATTAGACTTTACAAGAAATGCTAAAGGGAGTTCTTCAAGTTGAAATAAAAGGATGCCAAGTAACGACATAAACATTCTTGAAAGTATAGAAATCACTGGTAAAGATAAATATATAGCCAAATTCAGTATATAGTTGACTCGAGCAATAAAAGGGTTGGGGTGCTGACCCCCCACACAGTTGAAAATTCATGTATAATCTTGACTCTCTCTCTAGAAACTTAACTACTATAGCCTACTGTTGACTAGAAGCCTTACTGATAACATAGTCAACACATTTTGTATGTTGTATGTATTATATACTCTATTCTTAAAGTAAGCTAGAGAAAAAATATGAAAATCTTAAGGAAGAAAAATATATTTGCTATTCATTGAGTAGAAGTGAATCATCATAAATGTCTTCAGTTTCATTGTCTTTATGTTGAGTAGGTTGAGGAGAACAGAAAAAGGAGTGGTTGGTCTCACTGTTTCAAGGGTGGCAGAGGTAAAAGAAAATCTGCATATAAGTGGACCCTCATAATTCAAACTCATGTGGTTCAAGGGTCAACGGTACTCAAATACTGTAATGGTGTAGAAGTCACTTTTAACTTCGGTATAAATATTTAAAGACAAAAGTAATTAAACATAACTATAGCTATAATAATGAGTTAATGAATACATTCACAATATAAAAAGGTGTAAAGTATAAAATAAATAGTATAACATATTGGGTAAGGGGAGAAGTAAAAGTGTAGAGTTTTTGTGGGCAATTGAAGTTAAGTTGTTATTTACTTGAAATAGACTGTTATAAATATATTTTATATAAGCATGTTAACCACCAAAAACCCCTCATAGTACATACACAAAAAAGAGAAAGGAATCAAAGCATATAATTCCAAAAATTAACAAATCACAAAGCAAGAGAGACAGAAAAGAGCTATGAAAAAGAAAACAAGAAAATGCTAATAGTAAGTCTTTACCTATCAATAATTACCTTAAATATAAATGAAGTAAATTCTCAAAATTAAAACAAACAGAGTGACTGAATTAAAAGAAAAACAAGACTCACCAATATGCTGCCTACAAAAGACTCACTTTATCACTTTAGCTTTAAGGACACATACAAGCTGAAAGTGAAAAATGGAAACATTCCATGCAAATAATAACTAAAAGAGAACAGGGGTGGCTATACTTATATCAGACAAAATAGACTTTAATTCAAAATCCATCACAAGAGACAATGAAGGTCACTAATGATACAGGGTCAATTTATCAAGAGGATATAACAATAGTAACTCTATATGCATTCAACATCAGAGCACCTAAATATATAAAGAAATATAAAAGACAGCAATGCAATAATAGTAGCAAACTTCAATACTTCACTTTCAACAAAGGATAGATTTTCTAGACAGAAAATCAGGAAGAAATAGCTGACTTGAACACTACTATAGATCACATGGAACTAACAGATATATATAGAACATTCCATCCAACAGCAGCAGAATATACTTCTGAAGCACACAGGGAACATTCTCCAGGATATATCATTTTAGGCCACAAAACAAGTCTTAAGAAATTCAAGAAGATTAAAATCATATCAAGTATCTTTACCAATCACAATGATAAGAAACTAGAAGTAAATAATGAGAAAAATTGGAAAATTTTTAATATCAAGTATGTGGATATTAAAAATCAAGTATTAAGTATTTAATATCCACAAGTATGTAGATATTAAAAATTAAGTATTAAGTATTTAATATCCACAAGTATGTGGATATTAAACAGCACACTCCTGAAAAAAATAGGTCAACAAGGAAATCAAAGGGAAGTTAAAAAGTATCCTGTGTAAAACAAAAATGAAAATACAATATGTCAAAACTTATGCAAGGCAGCAAAAGTAATTATAGAATCAAAGTTTAAGGGCAGGTGCAGTGGCTCACACCTATAATCCCAGCACTTTGGGAGGCCAATTGCTTAAAGCCAGGAGTTCAAGACCAGCCTGACCAACATGGCGAAACCCTGTCTCTACTAAAAACACAAAAATTAGCTAGGCATGGTGGCATGTGCCTATAATCTCAGCTTCTTGGGAGGCTAAGGCCCAAGAATTGCTTTAACGTAGGAGGCAGAGGTAGCAGTGAGCCGGTATCATGCCACTGCACTCCAGTCTGGGCGACAGAGCAAGACTCTGTCTCAAAAATAAATAAATAAATAAAATTTAAAATTTAAAGTTTATTGTTATAAAATAACACATATTCCTATATGCCTAAGGAATATATCTTAAATAAAAAAAAAACTGATACATCAAGGAGTTAGAAAAAGAAAAACTAAGTCCAAGGTTAGCAGAAGGAAGTAAATAATAAAGATTGGAGAAGAAATAAATGACATTTTAGATAGTAAAACAACTGAAAAGATAAATGAAACTAAAAGTTTCTTTGAAAGGCTAAACAAAATAGATAAACCAAGAGCTTGGTTTTTTGTTGTTGTTGTTTTTTGTTTTGTTTTTTTGTTTTTTTTTAAAAGGATAAATAAACCTTTAGCTAGATTAACCAAAGGAAAAAAAAACTCAATAAAATTATAAATGAAAGAGGAGACATTACAACTGATACTACAGAAATACAAAGGATCATAAGAGACTACAATGAACAGTCACACACCAAAAAATTGGATCATCAAAGAAATGGATAAATTCCTAGAAACATACAACCTACCAAGACCGAATCATGAAGAAATAGAACATCTGAACAGATCAATAACAAGTAAGGAGAGAAGTAGTAATCAAAAATCTCCCAACAAAGAAAAGCCCAGGAACAGAAAACTTCACAGGTGAATTATATCAAAAATTTAACCCCTTTCCCGTTTGCCCTGAGAGTATTCACCAGCGGCACTTGTAGCCGCAGCATTTACCCCGAGATAACTTTGCTACAAAATATATTGCTTTTATTATTTTTGCATTGCTCTAGTATATCAACTTTGGATACAAAATACGTCATTCTATTTATAGCATTCTGTTTTTAGTAGGGGTATCTCCATTTACAAAATATAGTAATTCTCGATTGCTAAAAATTTCAAATCCTTGAAAGCATAGCATTCCTACACACGATGTTAACATCGTTCTTGAACAGTTGTTGACTGAAGATTCATTTGATGAATCAGATTTTTCCAAAATAGATGATTCTGATGATTGAGATGATTCCGATGTTAGTTCTGTTTAGAAATAACTCCAAAAACAGTTTTCATATTTTATTTTCACAATGGAAAATCAGTCTGATTTGCTTCGGCCTGGAAGAGTGTGCTTATGTAAAATTAAATGAGTGCCGGCAGCAAGCTGCACTTTTATTTCTAAACAGGAAAAGGGTTAAAGAAGAGTTAATGGGCTGGGCGCGGTGGCTTAGACCTGTAATCCCAGCATTTTGGGAGGCTGACGTAGGTGGATCACGAGGTCAGGAGTTCAAGACCATCCTGGTCAACATGGTGAAACCCCATCTCTACTAAAAATACAAAAATTAGCCAGGCATGGTGGTGCACACCTGTAATCCCAGCTATTCAGGAGGCCGAGGCAGGAGAATTGCTTGAACTCGCGAGGCAGAGGTTGCAGTTAGCCATGATTGGGCCATTGTACTCCAGCCTGGGCAACAGAGTGAGACTCCATCTCAAAAAATAAAAATATAAAAGGAAGAGTTAATGACAATCCTTCTCAAACTTTTCAAAAAACTGAAGTGGAGAGAACACTTCCCAGCTCATTTTATGAGTCTATTGTTACCCTCATACCAAAGCCAGATTAAGATATAATAAGAACGAAAATTATAGGCAATATCCCTGATGAACATAGATTCAAAAATCCCCAATAAAATACTAGCAAGCCAAATTCAACAGCACATTAACTGGTTCATAAATCATGATCAAGTGGAATTTATTCTTGGAATGCAAGAATCGTTCAACATAGGCAAATTTATAAACATAGTACATCATATTAACAGAATTAAGGATAAAAACCATGTGATCATCTCAATAGATGCAGAAAAAGCATTTGACTAAATTCAGCATTTTTTTGTGATAAGAAACTCCCAACATATTAGGTCTATAAAAAATATATCTCAACATAATAAGGGCCATATGTGACAAGCTCACAGCTAACATAATCAACAGTGAAAAGTTGAACGCTTTTCTTCTAAGATGAGTAAAAAGATGAGAGTGCCCACTGCTGGAAACCCTAGGTAGAGCAATTAGGCAAGAAAAAGAAACAAAAGGCATACAAATCAGGAAGATGTTAAATTGTTAAATTGCAGATGACATGATCTTATATATAGAAAGCCCTAAAGACTCTACCAAAAAAACTGTTAGAATAAACAAATTCAGTAAAGTTGCAGGATACAAAATAAACATTAAAAATTTATTTGCACTTCTATACATTAACAAAAAACTCCCTGAAAAAGAAAAAAAATCCCATTTACAATAACATCAAAAAGGATAAAATACTTAGGAATAAATTTATTCAAGGAGATGAAAGATCTGTAAATTAAAAACTACAAGATATAAATGAAATAAATTGAGTAAGACACAAATAAATAGAAAGATAACCAATGTTTATGGATTGGAAGAATTTATATTATTAAAATGTCCATACTACCAAAGTTATCTATGAATTCAATGCAATCCCTATAAAAATTCCAGTGGCATTTTTCACAGAAATAGAAAAAAATACTAAAATTTGTGTTGGCCACAGAGGACCCCAAAGACCCAAAGCAATCTTGAGTGGGAAGACCAAAGCTGGAAGCATACACTTTCTTATTTTAAGCTATGTTACAAAGCTAGAGTAATCAAAACAGTATGGCATTGCCATATAAAATCAGACACATAGACCAATGGAACATACTAGAGAACCCAGAAATGAACCCAAACATATATGGTCATGTAATCTTTGAAAAAGGTGCCAAAAATACACAATGGGGGAAAGGATAGCCTCTTCAATAAATGGTGTTGGGAAAACTTGATATCCACATGAAAATTATAAAATTGGACTCTTATCTTACACCATACACAAATATTAACTGAAAACGTCTTATAGACTTAAATATAAGACCTAAAGCCATAAACTCCCTGAAGAAAACCTAGGGGAAAAGCTCCTTGACATTTATCTAGGCAATGATTATTTTGGATATGACACCAGTAGCACCCGCAATCAAAGCAAAAACAAACTAGTGAAACTGCACCAAACAAAAAGCTTCTGCAGGGAAAAGGAAATGATTAACAGAGTGAAGAGACAACCTACGGAATGGGAGAAAATATTTTCAAACCATAAACCTGATAAGGGGTTAATATCCAAAATATATAAGCAACTCACACAGCTCAATAATAACAACAAAAACCCAAATTATCCTGATTTTAAAATGGGCAAAGGACCTGAATAGACATTTTTTCCAAAGAAGACATACAAATGACAAACAGATCTATGAAAAGATATTCAACATTACTGAATATCAGAGAAATGCAAATCAAAACCACAATGATATACCACCTCATGCCTGTTAGGATGGCAATTATCAAAAAGATAAGAGACTAAAAAAAGTGTTGACAGGGGTCTAAAGAAAAGGCAACCCTTGTGTATTGTTGGTGGGAATGTAAATTAGTATAGCTATTATGGAAAACAGTATGCAGGTTCCTCAGAAAATTAAAAATAGAACTACCATATGATCCAGCAATTCCACTTCTGGGTATTTATCCAAAAGAAATGGAATCAGTGTCTTGAAAGAGACCATTTGCACTGTCATGTTCATTGCAGTATTATTCACAATAGCCAGGAAACAACCTCAGTGTTTACTGGAGAATGAATGGATAAAGAAAATGTGATCTATCTGTCCTTGTCTCTATCTAACATATTGAGCCTTTAGAAAAGGAAATTCTGCCATGTGTGACAACATAAATAAGTCTGGAGGACACTGTGCTAAGTGAAATAAGCTAGACACAGAAAGACAAATACTGTTTGATCTCACGTATCTGGAGAATCTAAAAAAGTTGAACTCACAGAAGCAGAAACTAGAGTGGTGGTTGCCAGGGGCTGGGAGCTGGAGCTGGGGGGAGGGGGAAATGTTGTTCAAAGGATACAAACTTTCAATTATAAGATGATTATCTAGTGTACAGCATGGTGACTACAGTTAATAATACTCTATTGTATAATTGAATTTTCTTAGCAAATCTTAGGTGTTCTCACCATTTAAAAAAAAGTGATGTGACCTGGCTAACGTGGTGAAATCCCGTCTCTACTAAAAAAAATACAAAAAACTAGCCGGGCGAGGTGGCGGGCGCCTGTAGTCCCAGCTACTCGGGAGGCTGAGGCAGGAGAATGGCGTAAACCCGGGAGGCGGAGCTTGCAGTGAGCAGAGATCCGGCCACTGCACCCCAGCCTGGTCAACAGAGTGAGACTCCGTCTCAAAAAAAAAAAAAAAGTGATGTGAAGTAGTGGACATGTTAATTGGCTTGATTGTGATAGTATTTCACGATGTATAAAACATCACATTATACATCTTAAATATGTACAATTTCTGTTTGTCAGTTATACAGTAATAACTCTGGAAAACAAAAACCAAACAAAAAAACTAAATAAAGATAGGAAGGGGAGAGGGAAACAAACAAAACCTGGAAGCAAACATACAAACTCATTCCTACTTGGTTGTATTTCCTCTGTGTTGGGGGTTGCAGGATAGAGGAGAATGGCATACAAATTTTTAAAACATATTTTAAATGAAATTCACATAACATAAAATTAGCTGTTAAAGCGTAAAATTCAGTAGCATTTAGTACATTCATCGTGTTGTGCAACCACCACCTATATCCAGTTCCAAAGCATTTTCATCACTCCAAAAGAAAACCCTATACCCATAAAGTAATCACTCCTTATCTCCCTCTTACCCCCGTGCCTGGCAAGCATGAATCTGCTGTCTTTATGGATTTAGCAATTCTAGCTATTTCCTATAAATAGAATCATACAGTATGTGACTCTTGTGTCTTGCTTCTTTCATTTAGTATACTTAAGATCTCTGAACTCTTTATAGAAGATTCTTTTTTGGGTAGTGAGATGAGTGAAGCAACTCTTAAATTATTAACATTTTATATGTATTATAAGATTGAGCAAATGAGGATCTATATTAAGGTTGTTAGGAGTCAGGGTCCTTATTGTGAAAGAAGGTTCATATAAATTTGGAATGGGGAAAGGCAAGAAAGAGCCCTGTGAGAATGGACAGGCATTGGGGTAACAATGTGAACTCATGATTTCTAAAATATATTGTGTGTGTACATGTATATGTATAGGTGTGTGTTTGTATATATACATCTATGTCTATGTGTATATACATTCATATATTTCCTAGCTCTATCTGCTGAAAGGACCCAGAAACAGACACCTAAGCAGCAATGAGCACTCGTAGTGTCTGGATGTTGGTTTCTATTACTTCATTAACAGGGAGCAGGGCTCTTTAGAGAAACAGCTGAATCTAGGGATGAAGAATCCCTGAAACTTCTTCTTAAGCCAAAGCAAGAAAGTACTCAGAAAATTGACAAAGGCATGTCACAAGCACACAGGAACCGCTTGAAGGGGCTCTCAGAGGTCAAATCACGGATTATTTGGACACCAAAATAATTAAGAACAATAATTAGTTATAAATCATTGAAAAAATAGAAAGCCATGAATACATATCAGTGATAGATTCATAAATACTTAGGGAAGAAATTAGGGTCCTTGTGGAATGCCAAAAATTGACTCAGAGAGAGTCAGAGGATAGAGTGCTGAGGTTAGAAAATAATTTTTCAACCATCATTGTAAAAACAAAAATCGTCAACAGATGATAGACCCAGGAAGATACTTTGATCAACAGCAAGATATTTGTATAACTGTAAAATAAGTTGCCACAGATTGCTTACTAGTTGTAAGGAAAAAATGGTCACTACAAAAAAGAGAAATCCAAGAAACACCTTGACTATGTGATCAAAATTAACCTACCAAGGGAGGCAGATGAACATTATTTGCTCTGGATGTGATATGCTAAGAAGGATACAATATCACATTCATATTCCTGATGGGAATGTATAACTGGAATTTAATCAGGAGGAAATATCAGATAGACCCAGAATGAGGAATCATATTTAAAAAAACCCACTGTTCTTCAAAAATGTTATTATTATAAAAGACAAAGTCTGAAAATGATCCATTAAAGCCAACTACAAAGACATGACAGTAAAATGTGATACGTAATCCTAAAATGGCTTTTGTAGTGGAGAAGAAATTATTATTGGGTCAGTTGGCAAAATTGAAATACAAATGATAGATTGGTGAAAACAATGTACAGGTGTCTGTTCTATAGTTATGTAAGATAACAGGTATATTATTAGGAAATACACACCAAAGTATTTAGTGGTAAAGTGCTATGATATTTGTAACTTACGCTCAAATAGTTCTGAAAAGCAATACTCGTGTGTGTATGTGTATGTGTGTGTGTGCACATGCATGTGGAGAGAGAAAAGGAGTAGGGAGAGAGTAAATTATAAAGGAAATGGAGTAAAATTTTAACAATGGGTAAATCTGGATAAAGGATATATGAGACTTTTATTATTCTGGGAGTTTTTTTGGTAAGTATGAAATTATTTTAAATAAAAAGTTAAAAAAATTATTCCATGATTGCCTGACATCTCCATAAAGAACTAGTGTAGCTACATAAAAAATAAGTATTTTTCATTGAAATAAAATATTTTGGACTAGAAACCAAAATATTTTAAATTTGGAAAAATACAAGTCTTTTAATTCTTGATAGACACCTCTCTAAGGCACAGCCAGGCAACCCTTACCTCTACCTCCTTTTTAATGTTAGGGTGATGTTTCTTTCACCTAAAGGTTTTAAGAATTTCCATTAGCTTAGAAATATTATACTATGATTACTGTATTCTCATGCTTTATTTGGCCTGAGTTAAAATTTTGGCTTTCAACAGGAACAGGCTGAGAAGTTAAAGAGCAACCCTGAGAAGTTAGAAAGCAAACCATTCAGGGTAAATGAACTGGCCTGAGTTCTTTGCAGCCTATAGGCAGCAGTTCTGTGTAAGTATCATTGATCAATTTGGCTACACATTGATCAATTTGTTGATATCATCCAATAACTGGCTTTTGGTTTCATTGATCTTTGTCTATAGATTTTGTTTTTATTAATATCTACTTTTTATTGTTTCCTTCTGCTTGCTTTGGGTGTAATTTACTTATTTTAAAAAATGTATATCATTGGTCTGAGAACTTGCTTCTTTTTAAATATAGTCATACAATGCTATTGATTTTCCTCCAAACACAGCTTTAGTTGCATTCAAAAATTTGGTACGTTATATTTGATTTTTCATTCCATTCAAAATATTTTCTAATTACTTTTGAGACTCCCTTTTTGACATGTGTGTTCTGCAGAAATGTGATATTTTGGTTCCAAATATTTGGGGGATTTTCCATACAAGTTTCTGTTATTGATTTTTAGTTTGGCTATGTTATGGTCAGATAATATACTATGTATAATTTCAATTATTTTAAATTTGGCAAGGTTTGCTTATAAGCCAGAATATGGTCTATATTTTTTATTTTTATTGAGAGATAATTCACGTACCATTAAGTTAACTGTTTAAAAGCATACAGGTCAGTGGTTTTTACTTTATTCACAAGGTTGCACAGCCGTTACCTCTATTTAATTCCAGATCATTTTTCACCACCTTTAAAAGAAGCTCTGTACCCATAGCAGTAACTCTATTCTCTCCTCCCAGCCCCAAGCAAGTAATTTTCTACTTTATCTTTATGGATTTGCATATTTTAGACATTTCATACAAATGAAATCATATAATATGTGGCATTTTGTGTCTGGCTTTATTCACCGAGCCTGTTTTCAAGTTTTATCCAAAACTTGAAAATGAAGTATCAGTAGTTCATTCCTTCTTATGGCTGAGTAATATTTTATTATATGGATATATGGATATACCACATTTTGTTTATTCATCAAAGGACATTAAGTATATGATTTTTGTATATGTATATTAAGTATAATATTTTTGTATATGATTAATAATGGCTATGACCATTCATGTACAAATTTTTGTGTGGACATATGTTTTCTTTTCTCTTGGGTATATATTTGAGGCTGGAATTACTAAGTTATAGGGTAACTCTATGTTTAGCATATTTAGGAATTGCAAAACTGTTTTCCAAAGCAGATGACATTTTTATCAATACTTGTCATTATCTAACTTTTAATTTGAGTCATTCTAATGGGTGTGAAGTGGTATCTCATTGTATGTGTGTGTGTGTTTACATATGTTTTAAGAGATGGGGTCTCACTGTGTTGCCCAGGCTGGCCCTGAACTCCTGAGCTCAAGTGATTCTCCTATGTCAGCCTCCCAAGTAACCTCCCAAGAACTATAGGAGCACCTCATCACATTTGGGTTTATTGTGGTTTTAATATGCATTTCCATCTATGGAAAGTTGAAGTTAGCATACGGAAAGTTGTTAAAGGTCTTTTCATGTGCTTATTAGTCACTTGCATGTCTTCTTTGGAGAAATGTCTATGCAAATCCTTTGCCTACATAGAATTTAGTAATTGGATCTTTTTTATTATTGAGTTATAAAGGTTCTTTAGATATTCTAGATACTAGATTCTTATCAAATATATGATTTGCAAATGTTTTCTCCTGCTTTGTGTGTTTTTTCACTTTCTTAGTGATGTCCTTTGAAACACAAAAGTTTTTAATTTTTATGTAGTCTAATATATTTATTTTTTCATCAGCTTCTTGTGTTTTAGGTGTCATATCTAAGAAACTATTGCCTAATCCAAGATATGGAGACTTGCATCTCTGTTTTCTTCTAAGTGTGTTATAGTTTTAGCTCTTGCTTTTAGGTCCTTGTTCTAATTTGTGTTATTTTTGCATATGGTGTGAGGTAGGGGTCCAAGTTCATTATTTTGCATGTGAAAATCCAGTTGTCTGAGCACTACATTTTGAAAAGACCATTCTTTTTCTCCATTAAATTGTCTTGGCACCCTTGTTGAAAATCAATTGTCCATAGATGTGAAAGTTTATTTACGGATTCTCAATTCTATTCCATTAATCTATATGTCTATTCTTATGCCAGAAACACAGTGTCTTAATTACTGTAGCTTTGTAGCAAATTTGGAAATCAGGAAGTGTGAGTTCTCCAACTTTTTCTTCTTTTTCAATATTATTTTAGCTATTCCTTGTTCATTGCATTTCTATATACATTTTAGGATCACTTATAAATTTCTAATAAAAAGATAGTTGAAATTTTGATATGAATTATATTGAATCTGTAGATCAATTTGGTAGGTACTATCATCTAGCAATATTAAGTCTTTCAGTGTATGAATACAGGTCATCTTTCCAATTTGGTATTTTGATGAATATTCTTTTGTACTTGAAAAGAGTATGTATTTTGCTATTGTTGATGGAGTGTTCTATAAATGCCAATTTGGTTGATAGTTTTTTCAGGACCTTTATATATGATTACCCTGAAAGGAGTGTTGAACTCATCATTGTGAATTGGTGTATTTCTTTTTTTAAATCTATCAATTTTTGCTTAATGTATTTTGATGATCTTTAATGTGCATATACATTTAGGATTTTTGTCTTCCTTCCTTCCTTCCTTCCTTCCTTCCTTCCTTCCTTCCTTCCTTCCTTCCTTCCTTCCTTTCTTCCCTCCCTCCCTCCCTTCCTTCCCTCCCTCCCTCCCTCCCTTCCTTCCCTCCCTCCCTCCCTCCCCTCCTGCTGCTGCTTCTTCTTCTTCTCCTCCTTCTCCTTCTCCTTCTCCTTCTCCTTCTCCTTCTTCTTCCTCTTCCTCTTCCTCTTCCTCTTCCTCTTCCTCTTCCTTCTCTCTCTCTCCCTCTCTCTTTCTTTCTTTCTTTGAGACAGGAACTATTTCTGTTGCCCAGGCTACAGTGAGACATATTATTATGTGGCATAATAATAGCTCACAGCAGCCTCTACCTTCCAGGTTCAAACAATCTTCCCATCTCGGTCCCCTGAGTAGCTGAGACCACAGGCATGCACCATCATGCCTGGCTAATTTTTAAATTTGTTGTAGAGATGGGAGTCTTCCTATGTTGCCCTTGCTGGTCTCAAACTCCTGAGTTCAAGTGATCCTCCCACTTCTACCTCCCAAGGTGATGGGATTATAGGTGTGAACCACCATGTCTGGCCTGTATTTTCTTAATGTATGTAATCTTTTATTATTATATAATATCTCTCTTTATCTTGATATTTTTGTTCTGAAGTTGGCTTTGATATTAATATAGCCACTGGATTTATTTTGATTAATATTTGCATCGTATATCTTTTTTTCATCCTTTTACTTTTCTTTTTTTTTTTTTGAGACGGAGTCTTGCTCTGTTGCCAGGGTGGAGTAGAGTGGCATGATCTCGGCTTACTGCAACCTCCTCTTCCTGGGTTCAGGCGATTCTCCTGTGTCAGCCTCCCAAGTAGCTGGGATTACAGGCACGCACCACCATCCCAGCTAATTTTGGTATATATATATTTTTAAGTAGAGATGGGGTTTTGCCATATTGGGCAGGACAGTCTAGATCTCCTGACCTCGTGATCTGCCCACCCCAGCCTCCCAAAGTGCTGGGATTACAGGCAGGAGCCACCACGCCTGGCCTCATCCTTTTTACTTTTAATCTATCTATATCATTATATTTAAATTGGGCTGCTTGTAGAGAGCGTGTAGTTGAGCCTTGTTTTATTTATCTAATCTGATGATCTCTGTCTTTTTATTAGTGGGTTTAGACCATTTCATTTTAATGTAATTATTTGTGTGGTTGAGTTTAGGTTTACATTTTATTATTTGTTTTCTGTGTGTCACTTCTGTTCTTTGTTCTTCTGTTCTCTCTTTCCTGTCTTTTTTGGATTATTCAATTACTTCTGTTTATATCTACTTTTCATTTTCATATTGATTTTTTTGTTATAATCTTTGTATTATTTTTCTATTGGCTGATCTAGGGATTGCAATACATACCTTAGCCTTTCATAGTCGTCTTAGAGTTAATGTTGTACCACTTCAAATAAAATGTAGATATGGATGTTCCTCAAAAAGTTAAAAATAAAAATATTGTATGCCCAGCAGTCCCACTCTTGTGTAAATATCCAAATGAAACAAAATCAATATCTTAAAGAGATGTATGCATCCCCAAGTTTATTGCAGCATTTTTCAGAATGGCCAAGATATAGAAATAATTTAAGTATTTGTCAGTATCTGACTGGATAAAGAAAGTATGAGATACACACACACACACACACACACACACACACACACACACACACACACACGAGGGGGTCTTCAAAAAGTTCATGAAAAAATGCATGTTATGAAAAAAAACTATGTATGGTTTTCAATTTTTTTTGCACCAAAATAAACCTGTACTCATTTGTTATAACGTGTCTGAACAAGATCTAGTTTGAGGTACTAAGTTTCAAAAGGACATCCATTTGAAAAAAGCTTCTATTAGAGCAACATGAATTTTGCTAAAATTGGAGCAAGAACAAACATCAAATTTATGGGGAAGCTTGGGTGGAAGAATGGTTAAATCACTGATGTTTTACAAAAAGTTTAAGGGGACAATGGCGCAAAGAAATCAGCAATTTGCAAATGGATAAGTCGCTTTAAGAAGGCATGAGATGGTGTTAAAGATGAAGCCCACAGTGAACAGACCATACTCATCAATTTGCGAGGAAAAAATTCATTTTGTTTGTGCCCTAATTGAAGAGGACCTATGAGTAACAGCAGAAACAATATTTACTACCACAGACATCTCAATTGGTTCAGCTTACATAATTCTGGCTGAAAAATTAAAGTTGAGCAAACTTTCTATTTGATAGGTGTCAAAGATCAGCTGTGCCTAGATCAGCTGTAGAAAGAGCAGAGCTTTCAATAGAAATTGTAAAAAAGTGGGATCAAGATCCTGAAGGATTTTTTCCCCCAAAGAATTGTAACAGGAGATGAAACATGGCCTTACCAATATGATTCTGAAGACAAAGGACAATCGAAGCAATGGCTACCAAGAAGTGGAAGTGGTCCAATCAAAGTAAAAGTAGGCTGGTTAAGAGCAAAGGTCATGGCAACAGTTTTTTGGGGGATACTGAAGGCATTTTGCTTGTTAACTTTCTGGAGGGCCAAAGAATGATAACATCTGCTTATTATGAGAGTGTTTTGAGAAAGTTAACCAAAGCTTTATCAGAAAAGTGTCTGAGAAAACTTCACCTGAAGAGTCCTTCTCCACCACAATAATGGGCCTGCTTTTTTCTCTAATCAAGGTCAATTTTGTTAGAGTTTCTATGGGAAATCA
Organism: Macaca mulatta; assembly: GCF_049350105.2. NCBI lineage: Eukaryota > Metazoa > Chordata > Mammalia > Primates > Cercopithecidae > Macaca > Macaca mulatta. The sequence continues at coordinate 123,235,574 of NC_133414.1, forward strand.
CTAGGCATCCACCTGACCTTCCTAATTTGGTTCCTTTTGATGTGTTTTTGTTTCCTTTTAAGTCTTTTGTTTTTCTTTTAAATCTTTAAAGGCACCCAGCTTTTTTTAAAGTTAATAATGTAAAACAAAACAAACAAACCCTACATTGATGTGGTTAAATTTCCAGGACCCTTAGTTTTTTAGGGATGGACTAATCAGCTAGTATTATTGCTTACAAAAATGTTTACTTTGATGGAGCTTATGTTGAGAAATAAACCTTATATTTTTTTATTTTTATCTTTTAATTCAATTTTCCTTGATGTTTTTGAGGTCCCCTCGTGTGTGTGTGTGTGTGTGTGTGTGTGTGTGTGTGTGTGCACACGCGCATATAAAATGGGATATTATTCTGCCTCAAAAAAGAAGGAAATCCTGCCATAGGATACACCTTGATGGCATTATGCTAAGTTAAATGAGACCCAGAAAGTCAAATACTATATGATCTCACTTATATGTGCAATCTTTTAATCCTTTTTTTTTTTCTTCTTTTTTTTTTAGACAGGGTCTTGCTCTGTCATGTAGGCTAAAGTGCAGTGGCATAATCTTGTCTCACTGCAACCTCAGCCTCCCAGGTTCAAGCAATTCCTGCCTCAGCCTCCCAAGGAGCTGGGACTAAAGGCATGTGCCACCATGCCCAGCCAATTTGTTTTATTTTTTTTTTGTAGCGATGGTGTTTTGACATGTTGGCAAGGCTGGTCTCGAATTCTTAGCCACAAGAAACCTACCTGCCTCAGCCTCCCAAAATTCTGGGATTACAGGCATGAGCCATGGCGCCTGGCCTTATATGTACAATTTTAAAAAGTTAAACTTGCCAGGCACAGTGGCTTGTGCTTATAATTCTAGCACTTCAGGAGGCTGAGGCAGGTGGCTTACTTAAGCTCAGGAGTTCCAGACGAGCCTGGGCAACATGGCAAAACCCTGTCTCTACAACAATTCTAAAAATCTAGGCAGGCATGGTGGTGCGTGCCTGTAGTCCTGGCTACCCGAGAGGCTGAGGTGGGAGGACTGCTTGAGCCCAGGAGTTCAAGGCTGCGGTGAGCTGTGATTGTGCCACTGCACTCCTGCCTGTGTGACAGAGTGACCCTGTCTAAAACAAAAAATAAAAATAAAAAAGTTAAACTCATACAAGCAGAGATCAGAATTGTGTTTGCCAGGTTACATCAGCAATATGGCTAACTAGAGATGGCTGGTGCTCATTCTTCTCACAAGAAAGGACCAAGACAATGAATAAACAGTTAAGATTTGACTGGAGTGCTGAAGGGAGAGTGCCAGAGTGCAGTGGGAAAGTGGAGACGCATCTCCAGGAGGGCAGCATGGAGGCATGTGGATTCTGCAGCCCATCTCTCTCTCCCAGATCATATCTGCCCAGAGTCAGGAGGGACTTCACATTTTGGGGAAAAGGTAAGCAGAAGATCCGATTCCCACCAGTCCCCATTGCCAAATACCTATAGTCCTTACTGCAGAAGGATCCCACAGTCCTTCGAAGTCCTGAATCCAGTTTGGAGAGCTACCAGGAATTTACACAGCTGTATTACCCCCAAATAGGGTGTCCTCCACATCCCTCATCCACCACTTGTGAGCCAAGCTCCTGTAGCATAGCACAATCTTGAGACCAGAGCCACTTCTGGAGTGCACCCTGCTCTGAGGGCCAGTAGTGACTATACCTCTCCATCTTCATTCCACCAAACCCACACATGGATGAATACCAGTGTGCCTGGAGCCTAGGACCTGGATTGGCTGTAACTCTGGTCATGAACAACCCCTATTACTGCACTTCCAGCTGGAGCAATAGTCTGGCAGCCCTGCCCAAGACAAACCCACTCTCGAGCCAGTCAAACCACTGCGTGCCCATCCGCAAGTGGGAGAGACCCCTGAGCCTCTGAACAGAGGCTATGTTCATGGGGCTGTGGAACAGCTACATGTTCATGCTCAAGACCTGAGAAACAGCCATAAAGTACTCCCTTTGGCAGACACTCCCCAGGCATGGCTGAGTAGCATTGTACCCATATGCCAGACCTGAGAAACAGCCCTGGAGGGCTGCTCCTGGTGGGCATACCCCTGAACTGACTGAACAGCCTCGCACTCATGCTCCAGACTGAGAAATAATCCTGTAGGCCACCCCTGGTGGGCATGCCCTAAGGCCATTTAAGCAACCCTGTACCTGCGTACTAGGCCTGAGACGTAGCCCCGAGGGTCACCCCCTGCAGAAACACCCGCAGGGCATTTCCCTCACTTGTTTCCTTCTCTATACTTCTGGAACACCCATAATATGAATATTTGTTTGCTTAATGATGTCCCATAAATCATGCAGACTTTCTTCATTCTTTTTAATTCTTTTTCTCTTTTTGTCTGTCTGTGTTATTTCAAAAGACTTATCTTCAAGTTCAGATTCTTTCTTGTGCTTGGTCTAGTGTTGCTGAAGCTCTCGAATTTTTTTAAAAATTTCATTCATTGAATTCTTCAGCTCTAGGATTTCTGTTTGGTTCTTTTTACACACACAGACACACATATGTGTATGTATATATATTATATATACACATACATACATGTATATATATAATTTCTCATTTGAATCATGAATTTTCTGATTTCAGTTAACTATCTGTTTTCTCTTATATCTCACTGAGTTTCCTTAAGTATTAATAATTGAAATTCTTTCTTTGGCATTTCACATATTTCCTTATGATTAGGGTCTGTTACTGGAGAATTATTGTTTTCCTTTAGAGGTGTCATGTTTCCTTGCTTTTACATGTGTGATGTGTCTGTTCCTACATTGATTTCTATACATCTGATAGAAGAGTCACTTCTTCCCATTTTATGGAGTAGGTTTTGAAGGGAAATACTTATTCATATGAATGGGTCAGAGTTTTGGTTTGGTTGGGATGTGTTGGCCTTACTTCTAGGTGGATGCAATAGTGTAGTCTCCATGTAGTTTCTTCATCTGTAATACACACTACTGATACTTATAAATGTCTCAGTGGCCTAGGCTGAGAATTTGTGGGGGTAGTGCCAGAGTGGGTTGCTGGGTTGTTTCTCACATTGGGAGAATGTGTATGTGTGTGTGTGCACATGGTGCACTGGCCAACTTGGGATTTGGCTTGCTGAGATTGGGGCTGATACTCTGGCCAGGAGCACAGGCACATGGTTGTTCAGTCAGCCTGGGGCATGCCTGCCAGGAGTGGCCCATGGAGCTGTTTCTCAGGCCCAGGATGCAGGCACACTGCTGCTCAACTTGTGGGGTGTGTCTGCTGGGGCAGCCCATGAGGGCTGTTTCTCAGGCTCAGGATATGGTGATATGGCTTCTCAGCTGGCTTGTGGGTGTGTCTGCTGAGTGGGTGGCCCATGGGGCTATTTCTGAGGTTTGAGATTTTGGTCCAAGGCTATCAGGCATCCCATGGAAGGGTCATGCCTATCAGTGGCATCCTATGGAAGAAGGACTGAAAACTTGGGAGAGAGATGAACATCCAGGTCCAGGAAGCTCAAAGAACCCCAAATACATTCAACCTGAATAGGTCCTCTCTGAGGCACATTATAGTCAAACTATCAAAAGTCAAAGAAAAGAATTCTAAAGACAGCAAGATAAAAGCATCAAGTCATATATAAGAGAATCCACATTGGACTAACAGCAGATTTCTCAGCAGAACCTTACAAGTCAAGAGAGAATTGAATGATATATTCAAAATGAAACTAACAACCAAGAATATTATGCCCAGCAAAGCTACCTTTCGGGCATGAAGGAGAAATAAAATTTTCCACAGAGAAGCAAAAACTAAGAAAATTCATCACCAGTAGATCAGCCTTACGAGACATACTCAAAGCATACTTGCACCTGAAAGTGAAAAGACTATAACTACCATCATGAAAACATGGGAAAGTATAAAACTCACTGGTAGAGCCAGCACAAAAAGGAGAAAGAGAAAGGAAGTAAACCTTATTACTATGGATATCACCCGACCACAAAAATAAACAATAAAAGAGGAAGTAGGGAAAAAAGAATATACAAAACAACCAGAAAACAATCAATAAATGACAGGGCCAGGCATGGTGACTTATGCCTGTAATCCCAGCACTTTGGGAGGTCAAGGCAGGTGGATCATTTGAGGCCAGGGAGTTCGAGAGCAGCCTGGCCAACATAGTGAAACCATGTCTCTCTTAAAAAATACATAAATTAGCCAGGTGTGGTGGCACATGCCTGTAATCCTAGCTACTCAGGAGACCGAGGCAGGAGAATCTCTTGAACCTGGGAGGTGGAGGTTGCAATGAGCCAAGATTGTACCACTGCACTCTAACCTGGGTGACAAAGAGAGAATCAGTCTCTAAAATAAAATAAAATAAAATAAAATAAAATAAAATAAAACAACAGGAGTAAGTTCTCACCTATCAGTAGTAACATTGAATGTAAATGGATTAAATCTCCCATTTAAAATATACAAATAGGATGAATGCTTACAATTTTTAAAAAGACATAACTATATGTTGCTTACAAGGAACTCACCTTAATGTAAAGACAAACTATATGTTGCTTATAAGGAACTCACCTTAATGTAAAGACTGAAAGTGAAGAGATGTGAAAAGATATTCTTCACAAACAAAAACCAAAATTGAGCAAGATTAGCTATACTTATATCAGACAAAACAGATTTCAAGTCAAAAGCTGTAAAAAGAGACAAGGACATTATATAATAATAATGGGGTCAATTCCACAAGAAAATACAATTGTAAATATGTATACACCCAATAAGAGAGCACCCAGATACATAAAGCAAATATTTGATTTAAAGGGAGAGATAGACCCCAATATGATGATAGCTGAGGAATTCAACACCCCACTCTCAGCATTGTACAGATCATCTAGACAGAAAGCCAGTAAAGAAACATCAAATTTAAATTATACCATAGACCAAATAGAGCTAACAGACATTTATAGAACATTTCACCCAACAGCTGCAGGATACACATTCTTTTCTTCAGCATGTGGAACATTCTCTGGGATTGATCATATGTTAGGATACAAAAGAAGTCTACGCAAATTAGAAAACACTGAAATCATATCAACTATCTTATCTGATCACAATGTTATAAGAGAAACATTAGAAACTATATGAACATATGGAAATTAAATAACATGATCCTGAACAACTAGTGGGTAAAAGAAGAAATTAAGAAGGAAATTGAAAAATTCCTTTAAACAAATGAAAATATAAACACAACATACCAAAACCAAAAGGACACAGCAAAGGCAGTATTAAGAGGCAAGTATACAGCAATAAATGTCTACACCAAAAAATAAGAATAATTTCAAATAAACAACCTAATGATGAATCTCAAAAACTAGAAAAGCTACAACAAGCCTACCCCAAAATTAGAAGAAAAAAAGAATAAAAAAGATTTGAGCAGAAGTAAATAAAATTGGGTCTAGAAAAACAATACAAAAGATCAGTGAAATAAATGAACAAATCATTAGCTAGACTAAGAAAAACAGAGAGAAGATCCAAATAAATAAAACTAGAGATGAAAAAGGAGATGTCACAACAGACAACACAAATACAAAGGATCAGTAGAGGCTACTACAAACAACTATATAACAATAAATTCAAAAGCCTAGAGGAAATGAATAAATTCCTGGACACACACAGCTTACCAACATTGAACCAAGAAGAAGTAGGAAACTTGAACATACCAATAATAAGTAATGATATTGACTCACTAATACAAAGTGTCCCCCCTAAAAAGTCCAGGACTGCATTGGATTTACTGCTGACTTCTACCAAACCTTTAGAGAACAATTTTTCTCAAATTCTTCCAAAAAATTGAAACAGAGGGAGTTCTTGCTAAGCCTGCATAACCCTGATACCAAAACTAGACAAGAACATAACAAATAAAGAAAACTAGGCTGGATGTGGTGGCTAACACCTGTAATCCCAAAACTTTGGTAGGCTGAGGCAGGTGGATCATTTGAGGTCAGGAGTTCAAGACCAGCCTGGCCAACATGGTGAAACCCCATCTCCATTAAAAATACAAAAATTAGCTGGGTGTGGTGTGCACACTTGTAATCCCAGCTACTTGGGAGGCTGAAGCAGGAGGATCACTTGAACCCAGAGGTAGAAGTTGCAGTAAGCAGAGATCACACTCCTGCAATCCAGCCTGGGTGACAGGGTGAGACTCCATCCCCCCAAAATAATAAATAAATAAATAAAACTACAGGTCAATGATGAACATGGATGCAAAGATCCTCAACAAAATACTAGCAAACCAATCCAACAACGCATAAAAAAGATAATACATTATGATGAAGTGATCATGATATATCATGATTAATCATCTGTGCATTCCTGGGAAGTATCCAGGAGTACACAGATTTCCCAACATGTACAGATCAATAAACATCACATATTGCATCAGTAGAATGAAGGACAAAAACTATATATGATCATCTCAATGGATGCAGAAAAAGCATTTGATAAAATTCAACATCTTTTCATGATTAAAAACTCTCGATAAATTTGATATAGAAAAAAGTACCTCAACATAATAAAGGGCCAGTATGATAAACTCTATACTGAACAGGAAAGGCTGAAAGCTTCTCCTCTAACAACTGGAACAAGACAAGAACACCCATTCTCACTACTCTTATTCAACATAGTACTGAAAATCCTAGTCAGAGCAAATTAGGCAAGAGATGGAAATAAAGGGCATCCAAATTGGAAAGGAGAAAGCAAAATAGTTCCTGTTTGCAGACAACATAATCTTACATGTAGAAAAAACCTAAAGAATCTACAAAAAAAAGCTCTTAGAACCAATAAACAAATTGAGTTAAGTTGCAGATACAAAATCAATATACAAAAATCAGTAGTGTTTCTGTACATAAACAATGAACTAGCTGAAAAAGAAATCAAGAATGCAATCACATTTACAATAAATACCAAATAAATTTAATCGAGGGGAAAGATCTTCAAAAGGAAAGCTACAAAGCACAGATGAAAGAAATAGAAGATACAAACAAATGAAAGGACACCCCATGCCCATAGGTCAGAAGAATTAATATTGTTAAAATGAACATACTACATTCAATACAATGTATTGTATTGAATAGTCAATACAATTTCTATAAAAATACCAATGACATTCTTCACAGAAGTGGGAAAAAATTCCTAAAATTTGTATGGAACCACAAAAGACCTGGAATAGCCAAAGCAATCCTGAGGAAAAGAGAAAAGTTGGAGGCATCACACTTCAAAATATACTACAAACCTGTAGTAACCAAAATAGCATTGAACTGGCGTAAGAACAGAAAAAGACCATGCATGAAATAGAAAACCCAGAAATTAATTCATATACCTACAGTCAACTGATTTTTGACATTGGAGAAAGGACAGTCTCTTCAATAAATGGTGCTGGGAAAACTAAACATCCATATCCCCGAGCTATTACACTATGTAAAAATCAACTCAAAATGGATCAAAGACCGAAATGTAAGAGTTGGAACTATAAAAGTACTGGGAGAAAACAGGGGAAATGCTTCAGGACATTGGTGTTGGAAAATATGTTATGAACAAGACTTCAAAAGCACAGGCAACAAAACAAAAAATAAACAAATGGGGATTATATTGAACTAAAAAGCTTCTGCATAGCAAAGGAAAACAATCAACAGAGTGAAAAAGCAGCCTATGGAATGAGAGAAAATATTAGTAAACTATTCTTCTGACTTGGAATTAATACCCAGAATATACAAGGAACTCAAACATCTCAATAGCCAAAAAATATATAAATAAATAAAAATAAACAATCTTACCATTTATTTGATGAAAAAATGGGCAAGTAATCTTAACAGTCATTTCTAAAAAGAAGGCATATATGTGGCCAACAGAGAAATATTAAAAAATGCTCAACATCACTAATCATCAGGGAAATGCAAATGAAAATCACAATGAATTATCATCTTACCCCTGTTAGGATGGCTGTTATCAAAAAGACAAAAAATAACACATGCTGGTAAGAATGCAGAGAGAGGGATACTCTTGATGGGAATGTAAACTTGTCTAGCCATTATGGAAAACAGTATGAAGGTTCCTCGAAAAACTGCAAATAGAACTACCATATGATTCAGCAATCCCACTACTGGGCATTTATCCAAAGGAAAGGAAATCAGTATATTGAAGAGATGTCTGCACCCCCATGTTTATTGCAGCACTATTCACAATAGCCAATATATAGAATCAACCTAGATGTCTAACAACAGATGAATGGAGATAGAAAATGTGGTATATATACACAATGAAATACTATTCAGCTATAAAAAAGAATGAAATCTTGTCATTTGCAGCAACAGGCATGGAGCTGAAGGACATTATGTTAAGTGAAATAAGCCAGGAAAAGAAAGTGAACACAGCGTGTTTTCATTCATAGGTGGTAGCTAAAAAAAGTTGATCTTAGCTGGATGCGGTGGCTCATGCCTGTAATCCCAGCACTTTGGGAGGCCGAGGTGGGCAGATCACCAGGTCAGGAATTTAAGACCAGCCTGGCCAACATGGTGAAACCCTGTCTCTAATAAAGATACAAAAATTAGCCAAGTGTGGTGGCACACGCCTGTAGTCCCAGCTACTTGGGAGACTGATGTGGGGGAATTGCTTGAACCTGGGAGGCAGAGGTTGCAGTAAGCAAAGACCACACCATTGCACTCCAGCTTGGGTGACAGAGACTCCATGTCACACACACACACAAAAGGTGATTTCATAGAAGTAAAATGTAGAGCAGAAGATACTAGAGGTTGGGAAGGATAGGGGAAATAAAGAGGTAGAAAGAGATTTGTTAAAGGATACAAAATTACAACTAGATAGGAGGAATAACTTCTAGTGTTCTATATTCTATACCATTGTAGGATGACTGTAGTTAACAACAGTACATAGTTTCAAATAGCTAGAAGGAGGATATTGAATGTCCCCAACACAAAGAAATGATAAATGTTTGAGATGATGGATATGATGATTACCCTGATCTGATCTGTATACATCATATGTATGGAAACATCATTATGTACCCCATATATGGGTACAATTACTATGTGTCAATTTTAAAAAAGTATAAATGAAGAACTGTAGTTGCCAGGACCTGGGGAGTAGGGAACTGGGGAGATGTTAGTCAAAGGGTACAAAGATTCAGTTATTCAGAATGAATAATTTCTGGGTATCTAATGTACAGTATGATGACTATAGCTAATACTGTATACTTGAAATTTGCTAAGATAGTTGATCTTAAGTGTTCTCACTACACAAAAAAAATTGTAACTATGTGAGTTGATAGATATGTTGATTGGCTTGATTGTCATTCTTATTTCACAATGTATATGTATATCAAAATCATATTGTACACTTTAGGTATTTACAATTTTTATTTGTCACGTACACCTCAATGAAGCTGGAAAAATTAAAATGTAGATGACTTATAACTATATAAATTGCTTTACACTGTTAATGTTATAATTGTCATATATGTTACATCTGTGTGCATTGAAAGCCCTACCAGATGTAGTAATTTTGATCTTCAATCATATTTTAAATAACCCATAAGGAAAAAATATATTTACCCTCGTTATAGATACCCAAGTGTTGGTTGAGTTTTGCCCTTCAAAAAATAGATATTGAGTCCTAACCCCCAGTACCTCAGAATGTGCTTATTTGGGGATAAGGTCTTTATAGAGGTAATCAAGTTAAAATGAGGTATTTAGGGAGGCCTCTGCCCAATATGAAATAGGAAAAATTTGGGCACAAAGATACAAGCACACGGAGAACGCCATGTGAAGACGAAGGCAGAGATCGGGGGGATGCATCTCTGCTGATACCTTGATCTTAGACTTCCAGCCTCCAGAATGATGAGACAAAAATTTTCTGTTGCTTAAGTCACCCAGTGTGTGGTACTTTGTTATGGCAACCTTAGCCAACCTTAGCCAAATATTTCCCGTTTCTGTTGTTATTCCCTCATGCCTGAGGTCTCAAGCTTCCCTCGTATTTTTCCCTTCAGACTGAGCAACTTCCTTTAGTGTTTCTATTGATTTATCTTCAGGTTCATGGAATTTTTCCTCTGTCTTCTCTGTTTTTGCTACTGAGCCTGTAATGGGTTGCATAGTGTTCCCCACAAACTCACATTGAACCAGAGCCTTAGAATATGACCTTATTTGGAAATAGGATCTTTGCAGATGTAATTAGTTAAGGATCTCAAGATAAAATCATCCTGGATTTAGGGTGGGTTCTACATCCGGTGACTTTTTGTCTTTATAAGGAAAGAAGAGGGAGATTTGCATAGGAAAAGCATAGAAAGAAGAAGGCCATGTGAAGATGGAGACAGAGATTGGACTGATGCTGCTACAAGCCAAGGAATGCAAGAAGCCACAAGGAGCTGGAAGAGGGAAGGAAGAATTCTGCCTTAGAACTTTTGAAGGGCATGTGACCCCACTGATACCTTGATTTCAGACTTCTAACCTACAAGACTGGGAGAATATGTGTCTATTATTTTAAGCCACTCAGTTTGTGGTAATTTGTTACAGCATCCCTAGGAAACCCATACAGAGCCTTTTCAGTGAGATTTAATTTTTTGAACGAATTTTTTAGTTTTAAGATTTGGCATTCAGTTCTTCTTTAGCATGTCTATTTCTCTGCTGAGAACTTCTATCTTTTAATTTACTTAATGCATACTTACCTTTACCTCTTGCAACCTGGTTATAATAGTTGCTTTAAACTCTGTCAGATAATTAATTCTAACATCTCAGGTTAAACATCTGTTCATCGTTTCCCCCTTCCCAGCATTTAACTGGATCTTTGTATTTTGAGCAATTTTGGATTCTGTCTTGGACTTTATGAGTATTACTCTTGGTCCTGCGAAAATCTGTTTGGTTTATGTTCACAGGAAATCAACCTAGTAGTTCGCTTCAAATCACAGGTCTCATCTCTTCTGTAACCAGTGTTTGGATGTTGGGGGTATGAATGTTGGCTATCCTGCTTGCCATTGGTCTCACGCATGCACAGGTCACAGGTGGGCCTGGGACTTACACCTGATCAGACACAAGGCTTAGAGGATTCCCTTCTCCAGCTCTTTTCCTTTGGGTTCCCCTATGCACTCTTGGTCTCCCAGGGACCCATTGTCCCATTCCTCTGGACAGAAGGATAGGTTTTCTTTTAGAGTTTTAGTTACTCATGATCCTGCCACCCAGTTCTGCATGACCAATTCAGTCCCTGGGCAGAGCGGTAAGGTAAAAGAGCAAAAAAAAAAAAAGACAGTAAGTGTCCTGACATCCCTCCCCAGCTCTGCCCTTTAGAGCATAGGGTCTTCCTTTCCCTGTTCCTACTGCCAGAAAAGACCTTTGTTTTTTCCTCCTCAAAGTTGTAGCTGCCTATATGGCTACTGCACATTTCCGTATTTGGGGCCACTCTAGTGGCAGGGTGAGGAGAGTAAAAACAAGACAAATAAGAAAAAAACGTTGTTCAGAGAGTTTCTCCATATTTCCTAGCTCGCAGTGTACCTCTCCACCATTCTCTGTCAAAAGAGGGAGCTTCACCCTCTGAGTTGCTCATACCAGCTGGGCTGCTCAGTTCCACAACAGAGGCCTTCCGTGGATCAAATGTGAGAGACAAAAGAGGAAAAAAATCAACAGGGAACTCTCTCATGAGGCTTCCTTCCTCAATTTTTGTTTTCCCTTCCCACTCTGCCTGCTACTGTCTGCTTTCCAGATAGCTGCTTTTTGAATTTTCCAGATGTTTTAGTTGTGCTGTTTAGTGGGACAGAGAGGCTGTAATAGACTTGCTATATTGCTTGGCATAGGGAGTGGGTCTATCTTTTAAAATTTCTTTTGTTTATCTTTCATTTCTACATGATTGCACAAAGCGGTGCTTCAAAGTCTTGAGTTTAAGCCATGCACAGTGGTATAGGCCTGTAGACCCAGCTACCTGGGTGGACTGCTTGAGCTCAGGAGTTTGAGGCCAGCCTGGGCCACATAGCAAGACTCCATCTCTAAGCAAAGAGAAGCATGAACTTACAGTGCTGTCATCAACTGAAAATATTTGGTGCTTAAAAAAAAAGCTGTTATTTAATTTTTTTTGAATATCTGTAACGCTAACAGGAAATATTCCTTTCAAATACTTTGCAGTGTATCGAAGTTATTGGAAGTTATGTTTTGATGATTATATGATCATTGTCTAGCATGGAATCTGGTTTATTGAAGATGAAATTATTTTTATGAAGTTAAAGCTCTAGCATTCATTCTGGTCAAGTATTCTGGTTGCACAAATAGAAAACAACTCCAAGAGGCTGAAGTAAAATGGGAAGTAGTTGTATGGTCTCTGAAATCTCATGGAATCCAAGAACAAGAAGCAACAGGTTCATCTCAGCTTCCTAGCAACAACATTTGGAATTTGGAGTGCTGGGAGAAACCAAGGCAGCTTCTTTCCCATATGATTTTTTTTTTTTTTTTTTTTGGTGGGGAGGATTGCATGATTCCTTATATTTATTACTCTCTATTTGCTTAATCCTCTTTCCTTTCTCCAAAAAGTTATCAGCTTCTTAGAGACAGTACTGAGTCACTGCATCCATCTTGCCCAAAGCCAGCTCTGCCTCAGGTTAAAATAAATTTGATTTATGTTGAATCAGTCCATTTTCTGTTCTATTTTAGGCAGTTTGAGTTGGCTCAAATTACAAAAGAAATCACCCAAAAAAACTATTTGCCTCTTTATCCTATTTAAGGTTCCATCAGTTTTGAGATTCCAACTCTCTTCTCTTTCTCTAAATTTTTAAAAAAAAATTTTTTTTTTTTTATTTTTTTGAGACAGAGTCTCGCTCTGTTGCCCAGGCTGGAGTGCAGTGGTGCAATCTCAGCTCACTGCAACCTTTGTCTCCCAGGTTCAAGTGATCCTCCTGCCTCAGCCTCTCGAGTAGCTGGGATTACAGGAGTACGCCACCTCGCCCAGCTAATTTTTGTATTTTTAGTAGAGACAGGGTTTCACCATGTTGGCCAGGCTGGTCTGAGCACCTGTTAAACCCAACACTGTCTTATGTATTTTTTATGTATTCACACATTTAATCTGTGAGGGTATGCATGAGGTGTGTGAAACTATTTTCCCCTTTTTCCATATAAGGAAACTGAAGTCTAGAGAAGTTATGTAAATATAGTTATGAAATGGCAGAAGCAGTGCCAGAACCCAGGTTTCTCTTACTCTAAAGCCTAAATTCTTAACGCCTTCACTCGAATGTCTCCCAGAAACTATCAGGCAGTGGTCTTTTTACCAAGGAAGAGTTTGTGCTTGGTGTTATCAACTAGGAAGAATGGGGAAAAAAAGATTATTTCCAGGGAGCAGTGAGAGCCAGACCATCTCTAAAATATGTGTGTGTGCATGTGTGTGTGTGTGTGCCTGCGTGTATATGTTTCAGGCATGGCGTCTCCATGGTTTCTTTGAGTAAATATGAAAGGTGATTTACCTTACCTAATTAGATTAATGGAATATTAGCTTAAGAGTTATTAATGTTGGTGACAAATATCTCCTTTATACCCAGTGGCTCTAGCTCACCTGTTATACCTGAGAACAAGTAAGCATTGCTCACCATAACTGTTTCAAGGTTTGCTTTTCCTCATGCTTCTGGACAAAGCACACAAGATAATTCACCTGGATGTGGTGGGAAAGGTCACTGCTTTGTGAGGGCTGACTTGGAAGACTGTGGTAGGTGATGTTAAACTGTGTGTGTACACACAAGCTCTCAAAAGTCACATTGTAGTGGCAACACGAACATACCCTGCAGGGTGGCACACCAGCGAAGAGCCAGCTGGGAGCCCAATCTTTCTTGGCATCCTCAAGGGTGGAGTTGATCCTAGTACCAACTACTGTCTTTTTGGTATTGGCCAGAGGCCCTTGCAGAGATAGAAAACACCTGGCTTAATTTTCCAAGCTGGGGCAGGATGGGTTAGCACGTTAGAAAGAGAGAAAGGTGATGGCAGGACTCATCGCTTGTTTCTGTGAGTACAGCAAGACTGATCCAGCAGTCAATGATGAACATGGCAGGTGGTGAATAAACCAGCTCCTTACAGCACTCCCGGAGTTGATGCTTTTCTTTTGGCTTCCATTAACCTTCAGTAACTATGGGATTCCCAAGGGCTTTAGCACAGGTACAAAGAGGTGGAGGAATTAAGCAATAGCTTAGAGGAAGCAACAGAGTTTTCCCTATTGACTCTCCCTTTCCCCCTTGTCAGCAATACAGTGAATTGACAGATGTTTGTAGCTTACTGCAGCATTTGGTTCCAGCTGTGCACACGGCATGGGTAGTAGTGAGAACATTGTGTTCCCCACCTGTTCATCATGTTCAGACTAGCGAGTGTGTGTTTAAGTACAGGCTGTGTCCAGGGCGGGCGGGGGAGGGGGTGGGGGTGGGGGGGCTGGCCTGTATTTATGTGTGTATGTGTGTGTGTGTGTGTGTGTGTGTGTGTGTGTGTGAGCAAATTGCTTCTATTTGTGAGGATTTTGTCACAGCCTAGGAGTCCAGGCTAACAGAGTCATGTTTTCTTTTTCTTAGTCAACTCTTCTTTTCAAAAAGTAAGCAATTAATATTCTCTCCCAGCCAGCTCCCTCACTTCTGTTAGATGAAGTAGCCATCAAAGATATGGAAGTCAAGACAAATTTTGGTATTGCCTGACACTTTAATTTCAGATATAACTCGAGGACAGATGATTTATCTTAAGAAGCTTTCTTTTACTGGTAAATTACCTAGCTGATAGTTACAAATTTATCTTCTTCTACTTACATATTCCTTTTAGGAAAAAAGAGAATGAGAGAATCCTATACTTATATCCTTGAATTAGTTAAGCTACCTCAACTATTAAGAAATCCTGACTTTGGAATAAAATGCTAGCCATCATAGTCACCAACTTCACCAACTTTGGGCCCCTCTTGCCTCTTTGATAGCGTCAGTGTAAGTAGAATTCATTCATTTATTCATTCATTCATTCATTCATTCACTCGTTCATTCATTCATCACACAAACATGTATCAAGTATCCATGCGCGTGTGTCTTGCATTTTGGTATTTATTGAATTACTCATGCACTTGTTAAAAATGCAAATACCCAGGCCCTGACTTCATCCTACTGAATCAGAATCTCTAAGGAGTAGGTACTAGAAATATGATTTTTAAAAAGTCTGTTTTAGAGGTACTCTAGGAATACAGAGATGAAAAGGACAGTCCTTTCTCCCTGCTAGATCATCATACAAATGAATAGATAAGCTAGAGCAAGAAAAGTCCATCTAAGCCATGATAAAATATGTATGGCACCCATGACAGAGAGAGGTTGCTTCTACTAGGAGGAGGAGGGGTTGCCTAACCAGTTGGTGTAGTGCTTGCTCTCCATCAGCTTGGCTGCTGGGGAATGGCCAGTCTCCTAGAGTGTATGTGATGTTGCCTCCAAGAGTGGGCATTAGATACAGAAAGAAGGAATACATCTTGCCCTGTACTGTCCTAATCTAGCAGCCATCAGTGGACTGAAAGGAAAGGGCTAGAGGGAGGATTTGCCAACTTGTCAGTGCTCTCATTTCTGATGAACATTTTGCAGGTTTCTCTTTGGCAGTACGATCAAGGCTGGAGATTCACAGTAAGGAACTTAAAAAGCTCACTGGGCTTACCACCAGGAAAAATGGAGTTTGGCTCTGTCCTTGCCACTTATTAGCTGGGCAGTTTACTTAATCTGTTGCCTAGTTTCCCCCATCTACAAAGGCAGATAAGAATATCTATATTACAGGATTGTTTTGGGAATTATATGATATATAGTACATAAACTGCTTGACATTGTACCTGGCATGTGGTCAGTGCTAATAAGTAGTATTTATTTTTAGTAATAATATCAATAATAATGGACCCCCCTTTGGGTCCCCAGAAATGACTCCTTCTTAGGCCATCAAACCCAAACTCCATATTTACAGTGGCTCTCAACTATTTGCTCTGTCCCAGCTCCCTGGAGGGCTATGACACTGTCATAGCAGTCTCACTGGCTCAGGGCAGTGATTCTCACTCTGGGGTCTATTCTTTCTAGGTTTGTTTTTATTTCCCCTGTTGATTCTGAAATTAGATAGGAAGGAGAGCAGTGTGTTGGAAGCAGGGGTGGAGATGGTAAGTGATGGTCTCCCAAGACTCAGTCCCCAAGATCTGCAAACAGCAACACAGCAAACCCCAGATTGCCATGGGCTCTGATTTTTGTCTCTTAGCATGAGTGTAGCCATGTTTCCATCTGAGCCTAATGGTGATGTCCACAGCCCCTGCCAAGAGCCTCAGAGCAGAGACTTTAGTAGAAGATGGAAAATGAGTGACTCAACATAGTGAAGACATTCTCCAACTCAGCTTCCTTTAGATTGTCCCGAAAGGGAGATTAGAAAGGCTTCTCAGAACTAAGACTGGAAAGGGAGTTTATACCATTAGGGCAAAGATTGGGAGACAAAGGTACTGAAGTCAAATGAGACTTCTGTGAAACACTTTGGAAAGTACAGATTTTGAGACTAACTACATGAACAGCAGCAGCATCAATAACTGTATCACTGGTGCAGGCTGCAGACATCAGCTGGGAATGAAGGTGATTCTCAGGGCCCTTAATTTAGCCCTCAGCCCCCAGCCAGACCTAAGCCTGCAGCTGGCTGCACAGAGAGGCAGCCTGTTCCATCCTTGGAATTCCAGCTTAGGTGACTACATAAGGCATTTTGGTTTAGTGGTTCCTTAAATAAGACGACGTTCCTCTAAGTTTAATCTCTCTCCTGCTGAAATTTCCTACCCTCCTGGGCTTTACCCGTTAAACTACTGCTCATCTGAAAAGTGCAGCTAGCAGGGTGCAAACTAGTGCTCTAGTGACCGTTAAAATCTATCCTGGGCCAGCTAGCACGCACGGAAAAACTTGCCATTCGCCGCCCACCTCCCCCCCCCCACCCCCCGCTATTCTTATCAGAGAGAACATGGAAAATATTCTCCCTTCCTTGGCTACTCCCTCCTCCCCTTACTGAAGGATGGTGTGTGTACATCTGAATGGGGGTGGGATGCGGGGGGTGGAGTTTAGCTTTCGGTCCTCAACAAAAACATAATGGTTCCCAGTAGGCCAGAGCGGGGCAACCAAGGAGGCAGGATCCTGGCCTCTCTCGGATCTGCAGGAAGGGTGGGCTGTGCGGGTCCAGGGTGGGATGCCCGTTCTGGCCGGCGGTGCCTGCTGAGCCCCTCCTGATGTGACTTTATTAGACAAACCCCCACTCCCGCCAGGGGTAGACACACGAGTATCTGCTTTAGGAAGATTTCTGCAACACGACAGGGTGCAATTCAAAATCTGGGTTCTCCTTTCCTGAGCTCAGAAACCAATTTGTTCTGAGATAGGAGAAGGCTCTGTAGGCAGAAGACCTAAGAGATGGGAGGAGGCGCCTGGCGTCAGCGGGTCGCTTCTCAGCCGTGACCACGAGCGGCCAGCAGGTGTCAGTGCGTCCTCGCTTTGTCCTGGCGTTCGGCTCCTGGACCCCTCCCCACCTCTGTCTAAGGGGGCGCGGTCCAGACCCCCGGTCGCGCGTGTCCCGCAGACAGCTTCGTGGCTGGGAGGACACGTAGCCGCTTCTTCCCTAAGCCAAGGTCCGAAGTCTGGCCTGTGCCACTTACCCATAGGTGCTGTCCATTCCGCCCAGGGGTTCCATCCGAACCCGCGCCTTCCTCCCTCTCCAGCACCCCTTTCTCCCCAGCCGCAAGGAGCACCTGCGGACCAGGTCGGCTCTGGCCCGGAGCTGGGCTGCTCCAGATGTAACCCACACCGGAGGTTACTTCCCTCGATTTGGGCAGGGATTCCCCTCCACTTTTTCTTCCCTTTTCTTCCAAGATCCAGCTCCTTGGGGGCACTCACGGGTGCCCGTCGAGTTCTGCTCCGTCGGCCCGGAGCTGCATGGCCAACTCCTAGCAGGGGCCGCTCCCCCGCCCCCCCAACCACCGGGCTCCCTCTTTAAGCCTCTCGCTCAAGGTACGCGCCTCTCCAAAGGGCTGGTCCCGCATGAGGGCAACTCTCCCCGAGGTCCAGCGCTGGGCGCCGGCGCTAGACTGGCGGAGGGGTGGTGCGAGGGGCGGGGGAGGGTCGGCTTCCCACGTGGGGGCTGACGCTGGCTGCTCAGCAACGCCGGCTTGATCCTGGGGCTATAAAACGAGTCCACCGTGAGCGCAGCGGAGCAGTAGCAGCTGCGGCTCCGTGCAGACGCCCAGCAGCCGGCGTGCCGCCGCCCGGCAGCTCCAGCGCCTTCTTCCCCCAACCTTGCGCTCCAAGCCCAACTCGCGCTGTCGTCGGACCCCGGCCCATCCAGTCGCGCTCGGCGCCCACCTGGCGGACGCCCAGGAGACACCCTGCCTTCGTCGCAGCTCCTGCAGAGCTGATCGTTCACCTACCCCGGCCCGCCTGAGGACGGGGGTGCCTTCATGCGGTGCCCACACTCCTCACCCCGCCGCCGCCGCCGCCCCCGAGCTCCGCACAGTGCGCCCCAGCCTCAGCAGGGCGCACAACTTTGGAAGTCTCGCGGCGCTCCGAGAGGCGGCAGGGTCCGCGCCCCAGCCCCGGGCCGGGCCCGGCCAGAAGCGCAGCGTCTGGGGGAAGCCAGAGAGTCGGTAATCGCTTCGGGGATATAAGGAGACAGACATAGGACCCCAAGCTCGCATCAGCACCCCTCGGCTGCCTCCCGGGGTGGGGGCGGGCCCCGCACACGGTAAGACCTCTTGCTTTCGCTCAGGCTCAAGAGTCAAGATATAGATATCGATATGTATATATATATTTAATTTCCTGTCATCCTTCCAAGTTATCAGGCCACCGATGATTTTTGTTCTCCCTTCTTGAAGAATAAATCTCTTTACCCATCGGCTCTCCCTACTCTCTCCCGCCGCTTAGAAATAAAACTTGGCTGTGTTAGGAGCTCGGAGCGAGAAGGCGCCCACCGAGAGCGTCCGAAGCGCGAGCCAGGCGCAGTTCGCGGGACCCGGGCCATGGGCCGCTAGCGGTCCCCCAGCTCGGGCCCGGCCTCCCTGCGGCCCCCTCCCTATGTGAGCTGCAGCCAGGCGAGCGGGGCGCCGGAGGAAGAGGAGGACCCACGGGCGCCGGGCCGGAAGGCAGCTGGCAGCAGGCCCAGGCGAGCGGGCGCCCGCGTTCATGTTCCGCCAGGAGCAGCCGCTGGCCGAGGGCAGCTTTGCGCCCATGGGCTCCCTGCAGCCGGACGCGGGCAATGCGAGCTGGAACGGGACCGAGGCGCCGGGGGGCGGCGCCCGGGCCACCCCTTACTCCCTGCAGGTGACGCTGACGCTGGTGTGCCTGGCCGGCCTGCTCATGCTGCTCACCGTGTTCGGCAACGTGCTCGTCATCATCGCGGTGTTCACGAGCCGCGCGCTCAAGGCGCCCCAAAACCTCTTCCTGGTGTCTCTGGCCTCGGCCGACATCCTGGTGGCCACGCTTGTCATCCCTTTCTCGCTGGCCAACGAGGTCATGGGCTACTGGTACTTTGGCAAGGCTTGGTGCGAGATCTACCTGGCGCTCGACGTGCTCTTCTGCACGTCGTCCATCGTGCACCTGTGCGCCATCAGCCTGGACCGCTACTGGTCCATCACACAGGCCATCGAGTACAATCTGAAGCGCACGCCGCGCCGCATCAAGGCCATCATCATCACCGTGTGGGTCATCTCGGCCGTCATCTCCTTCCCGCCGCTCATCTCCTTCGAGAAGAAGCGCGGCCACGGCGGCCCGCAGCCGGCCGAGCCGCGCTGCGAGATCAACGACCAGAAGTGGTACGTCATCTCGTCGTGCATCGGCTCCTTCTTCGCTCCCTGCCTCATCATGATCCTGGTCTACGTGCGCATCTACCAGATCGCCAAGCGTCGCACCCGCGTGCCACCTAGCCGCCGGGGTCCGGACGCCGCCGCCGTGCCGCAGGGGGGCGCCGAGCGCAGGCCCAACGGTCTGGGCCCAGAGCGCGGCGCGGGCCCGGGGGGCGCGGAGGCCGAGCCGCTGCCCACCCAGCTCAACGGCGCCCCTGGCGAGCCCGCGCCGGCCGGGCCGCGCGACGCCGACGCGCTGGACCTGGAGGAGAGCTCGTCGTCCGACCACGCCGAGCGGCCTCCCGGGCCCCGCAGACCCGAGCGCGGCCTCCGGGGCAAGGGCAAGGCCCGGGCGAGCCAGGTGAAGCCGGGGGACAGCCTGCCACGGCGCGGGCTGGGGGAGACCGGGATCGGGACGGCTGCGGCAGGGCCGGGGGTGGAGCGCGCTGGGGCCGCCAAGGCGTCGCGCTGGCGCGGGCGGCAGAACCGCGAGAAACGCTTCACGTTCGTGCTGGCCGTGGTCATCGGAGTGTTCGTGGTGTGCTGGTTCCCCTTCTTCTTCACCTACACGCTCACAGCCGTCGGGTGCTCAGTGCCGCGCACGCTCTTCAAGTTCTTCTTCTGGTTCGGCTACTGCAACAGCTCGCTGAACCCGGTCATCTACACCATCTTCAACCACGACTTCCGCCGCGCCTTCAAGAAGATCCTCTGCCGCGGGGACAGGAAGCGGATCGTGTGAGGTTTCCGCCGGCGCCCGCGTAGACTCACGCCGACTGCAGGCAGCAAGGCACCAAGGAGTGCTCAGCCCCAGGGCACTCAGAAACCCGGGCCCTGTCTGCTCTGCGTTTCCTCCTCTGGGGTGGCTCTGCAGCCTCCTGCGGGCGGGCGTCTGCTGCTCCTACAAGGGAAGCGTTCTTGCTGCCAGACCCACGCATCCCCAGTTGTTGGTTTGGCCACTCTTGACCTGGAGCCATCTTCCCGGTGGGCCACCCCAATCAGTATTGCTTCCTGAAGGTATTTTCACCTTCTTCCCCTGGTATAGCCCTCACAGCTCTTCAGAGCAAGCACTGGACTACAAGGACATGGCTCACAAAAGGTTAATGGATGGTTACCTAGAGGATTACCTAGCCCTGGCTAATTCCCCTTCCATCCCCAGCTCTCTCTCTCTCTTTTTTAAAACCCACTCAGGGCAGCCCTGACTGCCCTCCCCACCACCCCCTCCACAATGTAAATATACACTATTTTTGATAGTACACATGGGGACCCCATATCTCTTGACCTTGGTTTTGACGGTGAAATCCTGGCCTTGGGAGAGATGCCTTCTAGGCAGACACAGCTGTGTGGTTCAGGCCAAGCCCCATTTGCAATGCAAGCCCTTTCTGGTGTTATGATGTCCCTCTATGTCGTCCTTTTCACCAGCAACTGGTGACTGTCCCTTTGACACGGACCTGCTTTGAGATTTCCTGACGGGGAAAAGATTTCTGTCCATTTTTTTTTCCTGTGCCTAACAGCATAATTGCCTTTTCCTATGTAAATATTATGATGATGGATCAAGACATAAGTAAATGAACCTTTCTGCCTCACATCAGCCCTGTGTATAAAGCCATTATTCTCTGATGCACTGTTCACCCCAGTAACTCACTTTAAAACCTCTCTTTCCAGTGTTCCCTCTCTCCCTGCAGGGCCACTGCTTGAAGAAGAATATGTATGTTTCTATCTTGTATGTATGTGCGCCCCTCCTGCCCCCAAAGTGCTGACTATGGGAAAATCTTTTAGCTGCTGTTTTTAGACACCAAGGAGTGGAAATTATGTGGAAGAAGCAAACCTGATACAATTTGCCCAAGGTAAACAGTTTGAAAAGACAAATGGGCCTGCCAAACTGTACAGTTCCTGCCCCAAGAGCTGTTAGGTATCAAAGTGTGGTCCTTTCCCCCCTCCCTGCTTTTCTGGTTGAGATCATGTCATTGATGAACTGCCAAAGTCAGGGGAGGAGGGCGGAGACCTTGTGTTTACATCTGCGTTTCTACATGTTTTAGACAGAGACAATTTAAGGCCTGCACTCTTATTTCACTAAAGAAAAACTAATGTCAGCACATGTTGCTAATGACAGTGGATTTTTTTAAATAAAAAAGTTTACAGATCAAATGTGAAATAAATATGAATGAAGTGGTCCTCTTGTCTGTTACCTGAGTTTTCAAAAGCTTTAAGGCTCTGGGAACATCTGATTTTGTGGATTTTTTAAAAATAAAAAATGTACATTATAAATTTTTTTAAACGTTCAATCAATAACAAAGCTACCATTTCCTAAGTGTTTCTGACATGCTAGACACTGTGGTGAACTGGTTGTAGGCATTGCCTCGTTTACTTTTCTCAAGAACCCTATGAGGTAAGTTCTGTTACTATCCCCATTTTTCAGGTGAAGAAACTGAGTCTCAGAGCAAGTGACTTGCTCAAGGTTAACAAGCGGTGGAAATGCATTGTACCTAACTTTATCTCGTTCTAGGGCCTGTGAACTTAACCCCAAAACCTTTCCAGAGTTTTGGCATTAGCCCTTCTCAGAACACTCCCAGTGGAGAGGTGTCTATGCAGTGTGCTATCTACACCAGGTGTGAGATATATCCCAAGTATGTAATAAACACAAGGTGTATACATACCCCAGTGTCTATATGACCTAATGTGTCTATATACCTCAAAGTGTGTATCTACTCCAAGGTGTGGTATATGCACCAAGTGTGGAATATATCCAAAATGTATATCTCACCTTAAAGCATGGTAATATATGACATGTAACATATACTCCATAGTGTGGTTATGCACAAAGTATGGTCTAAACACCTGAATAGAACCATGTATTAGTTGGTGGTTTGTGGTTTGAATTGTCTCTGGTCAGAAGGCACGCATCCTTCTTGTTGCATTGCTGTAATAGCAAAGTCTGCTCTGCTGTCTAGGAGGGCTTATGGTCCTCACACTATGGTTATGGCACTTTGAAGCTGGAAGGGGCCTTAACAATCCAGGAGTCCAACCCCTCATCTGACAGATGAGAGGGCAAATGCAGATTCAAGAGGAAGCGACTTGCTCAGGATCCCATGGCGCTAGGTGACAGGGCTCTGGCTCCAGGCTACCTGGGTTAGGGAGCAGCTGAGAGATGTGTAGTAGCCCTGTGCATATAGTCAGATGCAGTGCTGATGAATAGCCACTCATAGAGGAGGGGGGTTTGAGGGGCAAACCCAAGCATCAGGCTGTGGTTTTGGGGGAGGCCAGCTTTTGTGAGCCCAGCCACCTATAATATGTATGGATCAGCTTTGGACGCCCCCCGGAAGCAGGTCCTTTGCACCCTCTGGGCCGTACATGCAGCATCTCCTCATCTTCCTTTGCTTCTCTGGTGCAGGAGAGGGTGTCTGTGTGTGCAGCAGTAGGAGGGTGGAGAGCCCTGAGAAATGATCTGGGCACTGAGGGGTCTGGGAGAGGGAAGACCATGGCTCTGAGGGGGTGAGGAATTCCTGCTGTCACCTGGATCCTCTGAGCCGGCAGACAGGAGGGTGGCCAGGTGCTGGGCTCCAGTGACCCTGGCTCAGAGGCTTCAAAAACCAGCCTCCTGGCCTGTGGCGCCAAGGCTGGCTCCCTGGTCTGGTTCTGTGGCCTGCTCCCCATCCCACCCTCACCCCAGTCTCTCCTTTCCCTCCTCACTCCAGTGCACCCATCGCCCCAAAGGCAAACAGTGCCAGACAATAGTCTGCCTGGCAGGCCCCCAGGCCCCAGGCTGTGTGTCCCAGCCACAGGAGCAGATACAAACACTGCTTGCTGTTGACTCTCGGCTCTGTCCTGTCTGCCAGGGAAGTGTTTGCCTTGCCTCCACCCCCAGAGGGAGAAGAAGCATGGGCTGTGGTGCCACACGGAGGGGCCTCTGGTGTCATGCTCCTTCCTCCTCGTTACAGAAGCAGAGAAGCCTTAGAGGTGGATGGAGGCTTCAGAAAGTGGGGGAGAGAGGGCTGGAACCCAGGCATGGATGGGTTTCTGAGTTCACAATAGGAATCACTGTTTATTCATTTGCAAAGGGCTCAAGCAACAGTCTGGCAAGATGTGGGGTGGGGAGGGAAATTGAGGCAAAATGGCTCCCGCAGGGATCTTGGCTTAAAGAGCAGGAGATAAGACTCTAACCCCCACATTTTCCTGTGCATCGTATCTGTTCCCGAGTATCTGGGCCAAGAGGGTCTGTGTTCGTGGCTGAATCTCCTGTTTTATGTAACTTTGGTTGGGATATCGAAAGCCATTAGCTTTTGGGTCTGAAGTGCGTCTTGCTAGATTTACTCCTGCAAGTGCACTGGGTTGGGGGAAGGGTAGTGCCTTCGTTTGAGCCTGGGCACAAGCACGATCTCCTCCTCCCCAAGGCTTTGTTCAATTTCTTCTGTGCTAAAAGGCTGGAGGAGAGAATGATGAAAACATGGCTTAGGCTTTCCCCTGTCTAGGACCCTATAATCAAATCAGAGATTTAGAGCCAGAAGCATCGTCATCAATCCTTACCTCTTACCTTGTACTGGCAGATCAAGGGACCTGGGACCTAGAACAGCTGTTGGTGGTGTAGCATTCCAGGAGCCCTTGAACCCACTCCTCCCTGTGACTCTCCGTCTGATGCCACATACACCCAACATGAATTCTATTTTGTTTTGGGATGTGGTGAGTGGTTAATCAACCCCAGAGGACCCCCTGTGCCTGCTTTGTGTCATGGACCATCTTAGGCATTGCAAGGCAGTTCTCTTCCTTCCCTGCATGCACTGTGCAAAACTCACCACTTGTCCCTCTGGAGTGAGATGAGGGCCTGCCTCTGCCCTCTGGAAGCTTTGGAGCTACATGGGAAGCCAAGATGTGCCTGTGAAAATCACTAATTAGCCACACACAGCGACAGTGTGGCAGTAGGGGAGAGGATGCGATGTGCCCACCAAGGATAATGGGCATCCGTACTGTGAGTGAGCGGTGGGGGAGAGGTGGCTGTGGCTGGGAGCTCAGAGCATAGAATGTGGGAGTTGGGATGCCCACACTTTGAGAAGGAAGCCCGTGAAGGAAGCTCTGGTTCTAGCAGCTGAGTCCTGTGGGACCAGTGCCAGGCCTGAGCAGTGGCACCTGGGCCCAGGTTAGGCCTCAGCTTTCATCCAACCTTATCCTTGGGGATGGCATGACAAGGTCCTGTCCCCATTTGGGGACACCTGTAAGGAAGTCTACCTCCTTGACTCAGTAGCATAATAGGATCCAGGTACCCAGGTCCAGAGCCCAGTGCCAGGCTAGCCCTTGGGCCTCTGCCCTGGGCCCTGCCACCCCTCACAGTGGGCCTGAGAGTCCGGGGTACAGGATGGGGCACCTTCCTCAGCAGAGGGCACGCCGGAGAGGGAGACCACGTCAAGTCACGGAGCAAAATCACTGACACTCGGATTTGTTTTGGAAATAACATTGATCTATTTGATTACCAGAAATCCTGGGGCTTAGAGTTAGTTAAATACAAAAAAATAGAACAGGGTCTGTTGGAAACAGCCTAGATTGAGGATTAGGAGGCCTGGGTTCTAGGCCCAGTTTTGTCTTTTACCAGTGATGTGATCTTGAGCAAATCCCTCTCTGAGTCCCTGCTTCTTCATTTATGAAATGCAAGTGGTTGGTCTAATATTATTTAAAAGTGTGTTCTGTGCAGTTAATTTAACTACAAAATCTATCTATAATATCTACATTATCTATCGACATTACCATTCTATCTGTCTCTACTGTCTATCACCTCTGTATTAGCTCTTCCCTGTCTGCCACCTATCTGGTGAAGTGCTGGGGTAAGCAGTCTTTAATAGGTATCTTTAATCCTCTCCTTCAGGATCTCTCAGAGACTTTGATGTGCCTGTGTGGTTTGCGATTGTCTGAGAGAGGATGACATGGTGTGCTGATTCCCAAACTCCCTGGACTGTGGAATTTCTTTCTTTTTCTTTTTTTTTTTTTTTTTTAACAGAGCATCTCAGTGAATCATGTTTGCTGGAACACTTGTTGAGTAACACTGGGTTAAGGGATCTCATGGGGCTTTTCTGCTGATCCATTTTATAATTCTATGAAATGCGGGTCTGCTCTCTCCTTCTGTCCAGGCCATAGGTGAGGCACACTGGGAAGGGCCAACCCATGTTCTCTCTGTAGGGACAGCTGGCGCTAAGGGCCATTGGCCTCATGGAGGCTGGGGTAGAAGTGAGGGTTTGGTGTGTTTTCCAAACATAAACTAAGCCTATGTATATGTGTGTGTAACATGTGAGTGTCTATGGGTGTGTGTGTATATGTGTCTGTGTGTGTGTAAACAGGCACCAATGGACACTGAGGACCACTTTGCTCACCTGGGCCTGACATGTGAGGGTATACATGTATGCACCAGGGGAAGAGGTCACAAAGGAAATTAAAGGGGAGTGTGGTGTGTCTCACTGGTTGTCATGTCAGTTGGCCCCTCCCTGCCTGCGAGGCTGCTCCCCCGAGGTGGAATGCCACTCCCCTTCTAGGGCAATGAAGCCAATCTAGGAGGAGGATGGGATGATGCAACGTGCACATTCTGGGGCAGGCAACACTGCTTCTCTGGCAGGCGTATTCTGTAGCCTCCAGGCTGTCCTGTTCTCCGTGGAAGGGGCAGTTTATCTGACTACAGAGAATTCTGGAGGGGATGGGAGGCAAGAGTGAGAGGCTGTTAATGTTGTCCCCAGGTTTTTCAAGGGCAGGGACTTGAGACCTCTTTAAAATCTGTACCTGAGAAAAACAAGATGGCACCCTGTGAAGGGATGAGAGAAGGGGAATTGAAAACGGACTATTTGCAAGGTACAGGCAGGGTTAAGAGAAACTTACAAGGGCCCTGGGACATGCACAGTGGGAAGCTGTCAGCACCTTCAGAAGGGGCGAGGTGCTACCCACACTATTGGAACTGGGACTTTGGGGAAGGATGCCTGGCAGGCACTGCTGGCAGAGGACCCCTGCAGCCATTGCTAAGCTGTATCCAGACAGGGAGAGAGCAGGAAGTATCAGCACATTCTCCACTCTCACTCCTGCACCCTGATCTGCTGGTGGCTGCCCTTAGGCAGAACTCAGAGAGCACAGAAGAAAGAGTAAGGGGACAGCTCACAGGGCTCAGCCTTCCGGGGCTCAGCATGGACAAGGGCAGAGACTATAGCCAGAGGTGCAAGTAGAGAACATCTAGTGTAGAACCCAAAGCCTGAGAAAGGCAGAGTAACAGCACTTTGGGGAACAGGCTGGAGAGAGGCCAGCTGCCTTTCTGCAGTTTGTCCAAGGGCCAGCTGCTTGGGTCACTGGGCATCTGTAGAAGAAAAGCACAGGCCCTCCTTCTTCCCTGACTATGCAGATGCAAGGCTGTGTGTGGGGTTATTATGTGTGGCCAGACTGTGTGAGTATGTGCGTGCGCGCGCGCGCGCGCACACACACACACACTATCCTCTTCTCTGTCTTCCCTGTCACCTGGTCAGGTGAGAGAGAGAGAGAGAGAGATCCCCAGGGACCCATGTGGCTGGCTCTTGGCCACAGTTCTCTGGGTAATCCCCGTCCCATGTCTGTGGCTCAGACAGAGCTCAGAGCTGCCCAGCAGTGATGGCCACTGAGGCTGGGGCCAGTGGGGAGTCTGCTGCTCTGTTTTCAGCATGCTCCCTGGACACACTTAAGGGATTGTTTTTTATGCCCTAGCCCTAGAGGAGACACGGAGACATTTAATGAAAGAATGATAGAGTCCTTCCTTCGTTTATTCATTCAACTCTGTTTTGGAGCCGCCCCAAGCTAATGTTACTAACATTACTCTATTTGTACTAGGTGTTGGGGTAGAGTGGGGAGCAAACTAATTAGGATCTTTACCTCACAGAGCTTCTTCTGTTATTGGGGACAGCTTCCTCTTGTGTTGGGGGAGAGCTTCCTTTGTGGGGAGAGGGCTGCTTCTTTTGTTTGGGGAGAGCTTCTTTTGTAGGGGAAGAGCTGCTTCTTTTGTTGGGGGAGAGCTTTTTTTTTTTGTAGGGGAAGAGCTTCTTCTTTTGTTGGGGGAGAGCTTTTTCTTTTGTGGGGGAGAACTTCTTCTTTTGTGCGGGGGAGAGCTTCTTTTGTGGGGGAAGCTGCTTCTTTTGTGGGGGAAGCTTCTTCTTTTGTGGGGGAAGCTTCTTCTTTTGTGGGCTCCAGCAAGTGGTAAGCCTAGTGATGCAGGTGCCAGGGTGGGTGGGCTCACCATGGGGAAACCTGGCCCAGGTGAAGGCATTGGGGAGGGAGCCTAGAGAAGTGTGCAGTCAGATGAGAGATGAGAGATGGGTAGGAATAGGTCCAGCAAAGGGACTGGGAGTGCTAGGGGTGGGGGGCATTGCATGTTCAAGCAACTTATGAAGTCCACTTTAATAGGACCATGAGACGTGAGAATGGCGAGGCTGGAGGAGGACAGTCCAGATCATGCAGCCACAGGTAAAGGTTTTATCTTGAGGGCTTGGGGAGCCATTAGAGGTGTTTTAGGCAGGGAAGGGACATGATCAGATTTTTTTTTTTTTTTTTTTGGTTCAGAACAATCATTCTGGCTGCTGGGTGGAGACTGTTAGGGGAGGGGTATTGGGAGCAGTAACTCAGAGCGTTAATAGCCTAACTAGGGTGCTGATACCACAGGGAAGGCCAGGAACCCTCACTCCCTCAGGGTCACCCAGTGGCAGCGCCAGTCTCTGTGCAGACCCAGATATTGGGATTTTAGAGCTTCCCTTACCTGCAAAATACTGTATACCACTGCCCCTACCCTCTGTGAATTTCCATCTTCTCCTTGGCTCAGAGCTTCCTATTCATGGTCAAATGCAAACATCTCCTGGAGTGTGAATTCGGTCGGTCGTGGTGGTATGTTGACCTAACAGGCCACGGGACCTGACCTGGTCTGACTCGCTTCTTGTTTCCGAACATCACCGTCTATCGACACAACAGGCCAGGGAAGATTTGAGGAGAGACCGTGGAGCACAAGCACATCATGTCCCCAAAGACTAGTTGATTATCAAGGGTGAATGAGAGCTTGCAAGGACTCACCCCTGCCAACTCCATGGATTCTGCTTGGGAATCAGAAGATCTGATAAGCCCAAAATCTGGAACTCGCACTGCTGACTCCTATGCCAGGCTGTTCAGGCCCTCAAAGATAAAAGTCATCCATTTCCAAGAAGTTAGGGAACTTGCGACTTGACAGGGATGTCTACTTTGCCTGCCATGAGGAGCTCTCAGCAGCACACTCACTGCTCTTGGCTGGGCCTTTTCCTATGACCCTCCACATTTGCTTGTTTGCCTGAAACCTAATCCTTCCTTTTTGAACTCTTGCTGGGAATGGAGCTATCCCTCCCAGGAGCTCCCAGAGAGGGTGGCCCAGGTGAAGGCATTGGGGAGGGAGCATTGGGTTCTACACTAGATATTCTCTACTTGCCCCTCCGACTATAGTCTCTGCCCTTGTCTATGCTGGGCCCTGGAGGGCTGAGCCCTGTGAGCTGCCCCCTTACTCTTTCTTCTGTGCTCTCTGAGTTCTGCCTAAGAGCAGCCACCAGCAGATCAGGGTGCAGGAGTGAGAGTGGAGAATGTGCTGATTCTCCCTGCTCTCTCCCTGTCTGGACACAGCTTAGCAATGGCTGCAGGGGTCCTCTGCCAGCAGTGCCTGCCAGGCATCCTTCCCCAAAGTCCCAGTTCCAATAGTGTGGGTAGCACCTCGCCTCTTCTGAAGGTGCTGACAGCTTCCCACTGTGCATGTCCCAGGTCTTGGAGGGAATGGCTGGTATTCCTGAGAAGGGCACTTTAAAGCTGAAACTTTGGAATCAGGAAGATCGGAATTAAAATCCTGGTTCCATCACATAGCTTTGGTTTAACCTTGAACAGAGGGCTAAGCACCAGTTTCTCCACATGTAACTTGTAGAAGAAGTTGCCAGTGTTTTGGTAGGTTGCTTAGGCCTACGCTTGGCATCTGGTAGGGGCTCATTAGTGCTAACCTTTTCTTCTCCAGTTTGGAAGCTGGGCAGCTCCTTTTGCTCCCGTAACTGCTCTGGGCTGAGTGGGGCTGGGCTGGGCAGTGTTTTAGGGTGATTTGTGACAGAGATTTGACCTCTTAGGTCTTAGCTTTCTCTCTTTACAGCCTGATGGAAGACCTTATGTCTTCAATAGCACAAGAGGGTGGGCCTAGAAGAACTCCAAGACCCATACGTGACCTGAACGACCACGATGCATTTCTAGACTTGAAACTGAGGTCTCCTGATGCCAGGTTAGTGCTCCTTGCTGCTTCGCTGTACCACA
This sequence comes from Macaca mulatta, assembly GCF_049350105.2. Classification (NCBI taxonomy): domain Eukaryota; kingdom Metazoa; phylum Chordata; class Mammalia; order Primates; family Cercopithecidae; genus Macaca; species Macaca mulatta. The sequence continues at coordinate 123,265,714 of NC_133414.1, forward strand.
GGTTGGTATAACTATCTTCTGAACATAATGCTCATTTCTGCCTCCATAACTCTGCTTCGATTCTCCTGCATGTGGAATGCCACATACATGCTCCCTCTGCTGCCTCCCAAAATCACACCCAAATTTTAAAGCCAAGCTACACCACCATACTTTAAAATTTTAATAGTGGAAAGAACCTGGGGTTTGGCATCAGTTATACTGAGGCTTAATCCTTGGGTCTGTCTTGCTGTCAGTTCCACTCCCCCTCTCCAAAGGTGGCAAATGCCCAATGGGGGTACATGGTGGAGGGCGCCATGCTGCCGCTGAGAGGAGTTACTCATGGGCCTGCCCCCTGCCCTCCCATTCTTGAAAGCTCTGAGGGAGGGTCTTTTCGTCACTCTTTCTTCTCATTCAAATGGATTGGGGCTAGAGACTTGTATCTTCCCCAGTTCTTCTGTGCCCACTGCTGGAGAGCTTTTGGTCAGAAGAGTTTCAGATCTAAACCAAAAGGGTTGGGTGTGGTGGCTCATGCCTGTAATCCCAGCACTTTGAGAGGCTGAGGCGGGCGCGTAATTTGAGGCCGAGAATTCAAGAACAGCCTGGCCAACATGGCGAAACCCTGTTTCTACTAAAAATACAAAAATAGCTGGGCATGGTGATGCATGCCTCTAATCCCATCTACTTGGGAGGCTGAGGCATGCGAATCGCTTGAACCTAGGAGGTGGAGGTTGCCTTGAGTGGAGATTGCGTCACTGCGCTACAGTCTAGGTGATACGGGGAGACTCTCTCAAAAAAGAAAAAAAAAAAACAAACGTAAACCTAACGGAAATCATGAGAAATGCAGATTTTCCCCTTAGAGGGAAAGGTTTCTACCGTATAAGCCGCCCCTAACTCATGAGTTCTCCAAAGCTCTCCAGCGTGGGGCTAAGACGAGCTTAGATTTTGGTGTCTGAGGGACTGGGGTTTGCATCCTGGCCTCAACTCTGACAATCTACATGACCCTGGATATGTTGTTTTTTTCCCCATGGCATCAAGTAAAAATGGGTAAAATATTACTTATCTCATGGGGCTGCTGTAGAATTAAACGAGGTGATGACTTTGCAGTAATAACTCAGAATTTGACATAGAAGATGGCTTTGGTCCTGTGAGCTACAGGTCTGGAGGCAGGGCTGCCTCTGTGTAATCTTGGACACTCTTTGATCCCATCTCCAACACTTGCCTCCTGCTCTGCTAGCTTTGTGGAATGTGGCCTGTGGATCCATATTTCACTTCAGGGCTGCACCAGGGTTCCCTGTTTTTGTCCCAGTGTAAGTTCTGAAAGGGCAGAGCAAATAGGAGGAAGTGAAGGGAACTAATTGGAGTAATTTCTTTACTGCTTTATGCTTTGGTTTACTCATATGTAAAAATTTTTGTTTTTTGTTTGGTAAGAAACAAACACGTTAATGTAAATTAAGTGTTTAGAACAATGTCTGGTGCAAAGTAATTGCTCAGTAATGGTTAGCTATTATTTACTTATTTATTTGGCACTTACTGTGAATTTGTCACTATGCTAAGTCCTGAGGATACAAAATGGGAAAGATCTAATTCCTGTCCTGAGTTTCATGTTGGAGATAAAGTAAATAACTAGAGTAACTCATTGTGTTATAGACAATGCAAGAAATTAGAATCAGTAGTTCTCACCAATAATAGGGCATTAACTCTGCAACATTTATTTCATTTATATACTGGAATATTTTGTGTATTTAAGAAGAAAACAAATCTATGTGAAAACTGTTCATAATACAGATTTAAGAGAAAAAGACAGATGATAACCAGCAGAGTATGATCTCATAGAAATTGAAAAATAAAAAGACAAAAAAACTGGAAAAACAGACTGTTAGTAGTTACCTTTGCAGTCAATTTTTTCCTAAAATTTTCTTCTTACATTTTTCTGTAATGATCATGTATAACTTTTGTAGCAAAATGAAAAATTCTTTGAAAGCAAGAAGGAAACACTATAGTGTCTCCAGTTTAGAGGGAAGATATGTTACTGTCTATTGAAGAAATGAAGGCTGTGATGAGAGAAGATGGACATAATCAATTCATAAAAATTCAAAAATAGATGTTTACAGCAGAAAAAAAACAGTCTCACCAAAAAGGAAATCAACACGATGGGAAAAGACATTAGGTAGAAAATATTCCGAAAAAATTCCAATCCTGCACATTTAAGACTGATTCCTTATAATAAGAGGAGTCTGATATCGATGTTGATGGTCGGCACATAGGGAAATAAATGCATCTCCAATTTGGTTAATGGAAGAACTTTCTAGCAATGAAAGAAATGAGCCTGAGAACAACTGTAGGATATCTCACAGTAAAAAAAAATACGGAAATAATAAAGTCACATAATAAAATCACAGTAAAAAGGAGAAATCACAGAACGCAAGGCCAGGAAAGCCACGGCTGTGCTGGAGGTCGACAGCAGGTGTCCGTTCTGACTGCTGCATGCTCATGCTCTATTGGGTGCCAATATTTTAAATAACCCCTCTAGAAACACATGTGTTCATACACACTGGTATGATATGCAAATTGGGCCTTATCTTCTGGAGAGAAATCTGGCAATATTGTAAGAAGAGCCATAACATTACTTACAATATTATTTTTCTCCATTGTCGCACTCTTGAAAAACACTCACTAAAGAACTAATATTAAGAGAAAAAAAGATGCCCACAATAATGCTGTTTATGTTAGCAAGCATTGAAAACTATCTGATGTCTACTCGTAGGGACATGGCATATTTTCATAACACCACATATCCATCAGGGTTGTTTGCAATGCCCTCTTCATATCTGAGTTCTCATGCAGTCCCACCAGTGGGTGCATATTGTCATTCTGACTTTGTGGTAGATCTATGTGACATGCCAAGGTTACTCAGAGTTCAGTTTCTGCTCTACCACTTCTTCAGGGGCACAGTCCACAGCTCTTCCCATAGCTTGTGGCTGCATGTTTATGATGCCACATCCAAGGACTTTGTTTCCTGCTGAGTTTCAGTCACCTACAACCCATAGTAGGCATCCAGTAAACATTTGGTGGATGAATGAGTTAATATGATGAAATACACTTAAGTCAGTAGACGTGACCATTGAGAACCACGTTAATGCAGGAATGGTGAATGTAAAAATGAGAACATGGTGTTGAGTGTGACAAAGCACACATATTACATGACTGCTCCACACTGGATGTGCACAAAGACGGAGGAAATCGCTCACCTCACAGGGACTAAGTTCCACAGGAAAGAGAACGTAAGTGCTTATGTTTTAAGGACAGAGGAAGTGCTGTCCACCAGGGAAGAGCCTGTCTCCTGGCTGGCAAAGTCCTTGCTCTTAAATTATCAGTGGTTGATATGGTACAAGGGCTAAGATAAAACCTGATGAGATCTGCAGGTGTTTGACTTCCCAAGAGCTGTCGCTCTGATGCATTTTTGTGCTTGAAACAACTCCAGAGTGAAGATGGGATGTACAAAGACTTGTGTGGATACACTTTGTATTAGCCAGGATTCTCCAGAGGGACAGAACGAATAGGATATATGTCTGTACGAAAGGGAGTGTATAGGGGAGAACTGGCTCACATGATCAGAAGGCAAAGTCTCATGAAGGGCTGTCTGCAAGCTGGGGAAGAAAGAAGCAAGTAGTGGCTCAGTCCAAAAGCCTCAAAAGCAGGGAAGCTGACAGTGCAGCCTTCAGTCTGTGGCCCAAGGCCTGAGTGCCCCTGGCAAACCACTGATGTAAATCAAGAGTCCAAAGGCCAAAGAACCTGCAGCCTTCCAAGGGCATCAGAGGAAGAGAAGGAAGCATCCAGCATGGGAGAAAGATGAAACCAAAAGACCCAGCAAGCCAGCTATTCCCTCTTCTGCCTGCTTTGTTCTAGCCATGCAGACAGACGATTAAATGGTGCCCATCCACATTGAGGGTGGGTCTTCCTCTTCCAGGCCACTGACTCAAATGTCAATCTCCTCTGTCAACACCCTCACAGACAACACCCACAAACAATACTTTACCAGCTGTCTAGGCATCCTTCAGTCCAATCAAGTTGACACTTAATAGTAACCATCACACACCTATAGGCTGTCAAGGGCTGTGATAAACACTGCCTGGAGGGTTGTGGAACAATCCTCAGAGAGAATAGCTTTGTGCAGGATCTTGAGGATATGGAGGAGTGGATGTGTTCATGCACAAGTGTGTGTGTATGGGATACACAAACATGTCATATACTATACATATATATGCCTTTCCTCCCTCTATCTTTCTCTATATATCTATATATATGGCAATAAGTGTTTTGAGTTGGGGGAAAGTCTTAGCTTTTAAACACAGGGACAGGGATTGAAAACAGAACCCTGATCTAGGAGTTTGCCAGTGCTCAGGACAGTGGAGTTAGAGGAAGGTGTTCTTGTCCCAGCTTTTAGGCCAGAGACAAAAGGTAGTCTCAGCTCGTTAAGTAAGGATGGCCCTGGATCTGTAGGGAAGAACCAGAAAGGGGAAGGGGGTCAGAACTAATCAGCTCATATGGCTCCGGGCTTCACAGTACCATTCCTGGTCATCCTTTGTGTGTGCAGCAACAAAGGTCAGCCTTTGTTTTGCTCTCTGGGTGACTCCTGTCCTCCATGCCACCCTCCATGGAACCTGCTGAAGCAGAGCCTCAAAGTCAGGGTCACCTGGGCATGTATTCACAGCCACTTCTTCTGGGTTCTCTGTTGTGTGGCCTGGGTCGGGCAGGGTCTTGGCACCCCGTCACTGCACTTGCTCATCTGCAGCATCTCGGGCCTGTGCTCACTGTTCGCGGTGTTAGTCCTGAATCACTCACCGCAACTCACTTGCCTCGTGCTGCCCAATCTTACTTCAGTTGTCCTGATGACTAATGTGGTTACTTGCTCTCAGTTTTTAATTGTTTTGGTTTGTATTCGGTACATGCTGTTGTTGTCTTATGGGTTTTGTCTCCTCTTAGTGATGATGATGATGATGATGATGATACCTATTCGGTGATAATGATTCCTCACTCTCTATCCCAGCAATACAATGAAGAATGTCTTATGCACATTTTCTCTGACCCAGCCCTGGGCTCCTACTATCATGGGGCAGGGATGACTCAGACTCTGCTGATCTCAGCTTTGCAGATGCGATCTGGACAATTTCCCTGCCTGGGAGCAGGATGGGAGCAAAATAGATGGAAGCAGTAGACATATGACACTCTTTGTGAGGTGTCAGCTCCAGGCTCTTTGTGGGGTTGGAGACTTTCTTGTACCTTCTGCATATTCCCTGCTTTTCTGCAGCACTCCCAGCAACCTCTTTTCACTGGGGCGGAGAGAACCATGGTGATGGTATTGAAGGGATTGGATTCTGTCTGTAGCTCATCAGGGTCATGTGTGGGATAGAGGCCACGCATGAAAATCAGCCCGCTTGTTTTGTAGTGAATGTCTGTGGTTTGCATTCCCAGCCATCATTCCCTCTTCTGGCAATAGCCTCACTCCCATCTATGTATTGCTCTCAGTTGGTGTGTTTGGGGTGGGCTCCAAGGTGACTCTATGAGCTAAACCCAGATTTGTAGCCTGCCATTGTATCCCCCACTGTGACCACAATGAGTGGGCCAGGGGCCCATCCCTGAATTGGTCAGAGCCAATGAGATGCCAGAAGACTTTCAATGGAATTGTTGAGAAAGAGGCAGTGTTTTTTCCCACTGCATGTGCCATGTCCATCCACAACCTGGGGCACCATGGAAGATGGAAGAACTCTGAAAGAGGAAAAGAAATGGAGCCCTAATGACACCAATTGAGTCCTTAATCTAGTTGTGTGTGAAGTGAGACCTATCTCTAGACTTTTAAAAAATTTCATGAGCCAATACATTCCCGTTCTTTTAATTAGGCCAATCTGAGTTGAGTTTTCTGTCACTTACAACAAGGAAGTCCTGACAGATATAGTCCTGTGACCTTTGGGTCAAAGTCACCTCATCAATATGCTCAAAGATTGCGTGAATTTGAAGTGAGTTTCTTTGTTTTGCTTCTTTAGTTGGGTGTCACTTTGTCCTTGTGTTATGATCAACTTTCTAATTCAAACTAAGTTGACACTGCCTTAAACAGTTCTTTGAACTTATCTAGAGTCCATCAAACCAAGGTCAGAAACCCATAACCCACATGCTGTCCTATGGGGGCCAACAGGTCAAGTATATAAGATTACTTGGAACAACTCCTTGGGAGGGTGGGAGGAACTTTCAGTTATCCATCAATTTCTGGGATTCTCTTATGTTACTGGATAGGAGGTAGAGGACTTCTGACCATCTGGGCTTCCAGTCTCGGGGTCCAACTTACCATTTGCATGTTTCTAAAGAGGACAGAGCAGTTGTTCTCACAACTATTTCCTGGCTCTGCAAATAGTACAACGCCATCATTGTCCCAGAGGCATGACCCAAATCCTGGCTGTCCTATAACAGGAGTTGTTGCCACCAAGTGACTTATTTCATGGTGAAACCTTCCAGAAATGGGTTTAGACATTGTTGGAATGTGTATGTATTTTTGTGCATTGCATTTTGGGGACATTATTTGATCTAGTTGGCAAAGTGAAGCCAGATGAGCTGAGAGCATAGGTCATTTGGGCTGCCAGCTTTCTGCACTTAAATATTCTGCTTTATTCCCCTCACATTTCTATAGAAGTTCAGCTTTCAAAACTATGCAACAGTATTTGAGCACAAAACTCTGTAAATGCCAATAATCTCTGTAAATCATCTATGTGTGTACATGAATCCAGTGAAAAATAAAGGAGCATTGTGGTCAAATGTGTGGACCCTGAAGTCTGCACACCTGTGTTCCTCATTCACCTGAGGAATGAGGAATGTCTGTCTTGAGGAAGAGAGGAATGTTGGGGATCACATTTCTTTTGTCTTTCCAAAACCAGCTGGGGTGTCACTGGCTCACCAAATTCCTCCATGTTTCCCATTTACAGTCTTTTTGGGCTGCTTCATCACACCATGAAAGGGGATGTATTCTGGATCCTTGTCTTACCATATTATTTGATTATTTATTATTTTTTGGTCTATGTAAGCCTTTCCTCCCTCTCTAGCCTGAAAGTGCTGGGTGGGTCAAGGCTGTGCCTATCCTGCTCCCCACTCGAGGTCTAGCACAGTGCCTACATGTCGAGGGTGTTGGGTACGGTCTTGTTGACCCTTGGGCCTTTGCTGCTATGGTGATGGGGTTGGCCAGTAGGTGTGAGGGAAGAGCCTGAGGGCAGAAGTTAGGGATGGGAGGAGAGGTGTGGGTGGGGTGGCCCAGGGAGTGGGGGTTCAGTGAAATAAGGAGGCTAGAACCTTGCTTCTTTGTACGAGGAAGGTTCATGTGGCCCATTAGCTTCACTGAGAATGGTCCTGGATTCATGGCTTGAGGGGGAGCTAGAGACCTGGAAGCAACCACGGCCATTTAACCAAGGTCCATTGCCCTGGTGATGTGGGGTCCTTCCCCTGGGCCAACTCTTCTGTTGGGCCAGTTCTGTTAGGTGGTCTGTGTCCTGCCCCATGGGGTCTGAAGGACATAGAGGGGCTAATGGCCAAAGAACTATGGGCAAAGGACTTGCCCTTGTTCTTCTTGGATGGGAAGCAAGGAGGACACCTGGAGTTGGTCCCTGATCCTCTGTTGTCTGCAGCCATAGCCTCAGGATCTCATGGAGGCAGGAAGACCTAGCCTTGCTCTCAAAGCAGCAGGCCCTTATTCCTACCACTTCTGCCTCAGCTCGCCCGCTGCGCCTCCTTGGGAGCCCCTCCTCAACCATAGCCCCCAACACATTGGCAGCATGCTCAATTGTTGACCAGGGAAGAAACTTACAGCTCACCAGAGGAGTGACCCTGCCCTTCCATTCCCCACCTGAGATGGTCTGGGGTCTCTTTCTGGATCCCAGATGTGCCTCTGTGTGTGTGTGTGTGTGTGTTTATGAGAGAGAGTTACTATAAAATTGGGGGCAGAGAACAAGTGGAAAGTCACAGAGAGCATTTCTTCCCTCTTGGGTGCCCCAGTCCCCAACCCTATGGAAGCCACCTGTCCTGGGCATGAGGAGGCTGGGAAGGGAGTACAGTACAGAGGGCACAGTGCTTCCAGGACTTCTGACCTCCAGGAGTGTACTTTTGGGAAAGGAACTCAAATGTACAGCAGCTTCTCTTGGGTTACCAAGTGTGTAGACTTGTATAGGCAGCTGGGCCTGGTCCCTGAGCCGAGCCCCAGGGGCTCTGACGCTCCTATTTACTGTCTTCCTGACTTGAGCACACCATCTCCCTTTCCACTGTCTCTACTTTTTCATCTGTAGAATGGGTATCCTACCACCTCACTCCAAAGGTAAGTCTAAGGAGACCACAGGTGAGGCAGCACTTTGCAAATTCTAATGTTCCTTGCCACAGTGCTGATGGACATGGTGGATGACAGAGCACAGGAGCCCCGCACTGAAGTGCTGGGGGTCTGCAGAAGGACAAGGAGGGACAGAAGAGGCTGCTCCAAGGAAGGGCATTTGGTTCCTACAAGAGTCTTGGATCTTTGTCTTCTTGCTCTGGGCCATAAGGAACCAGAGGTGCAGTCGGGCTTTGGGGTGGTGGATGCAGGCAGCTGCAGGGGATGGAAAAAACAGGCACCGTCCCTCATTGCCTCAGATTTATCCAGTTCTTTGTCCCTGGTCTCAGAGGGTTCCTTTCCAGACTATGTTGGGAACTACAGGGGCCCTTGGACCTTCAAGTGTGATTTTTTTTTTTTTTTTAATGGAAGTGGTTCTAGAGAACTCAGGAAGAAAACTGGCATCATAAAAATATGATGTGATGTGGCTAACAAGAAAGCATAACAGGCCTGGCTCTGCATGGCCTAATATAGCCTGGCATTCAAGCCCCAGCCAGGATGTAAATGGGGATTGGTAATTGAAAACACGAGAGGTCTCTCGGATGGGATGACGGAGAGCCTGCTGCGATCTCTGAGGCGGACATGCCAAGGGGATCTGAAAAGCGGCCCAAGGGGACTGTCCTGGGTTTCTAAGTGTGGGTGGGGTTGGGACCTGGATGAAGGCACCCCCCTGCAGCCTCCTGCCCACACTCTGCCTAGCGGGTCAGCATCGGACTGACCAGTTCAATTAGCCCTCATGGGGAGGAGTGGTGGGCTCAGCGCCACCAGAGATCATAAATTCCATCACCCTGACCTCTTGAGAGCAGAGTGGACCAACCTCTCCATTCCCCTGCCCTGCCAGCATCCTGGCTAGCTGGTTTTGGCCCTACATGGACTCTGAGAGAACATGGCCCAGTCCTCCCCCTCAGACAGCGGATTGACGCCAACTTCGAGTGTGGAAGCATCATGGGGGCAATGCCAGACACTTTTTCTTCCTCATCCTCTCTCCTCCTGCAAAGACACAGATCCATGAGTCAGCCAAGAAGCTAAAGGACTCTGATGCTATTTGGTGCTGACTTGTGACTCAGGTCTGGGGAGGTAGAGGGGGCAGAATGTGGGAGAGGAGAAACAAGTTTGGGAGTGAGAATGGTTTCCCTGGGGCCACCTTGCCGGGTGACCAGTTCATCTCTGTTTGCCTTGGGCCTTCCTGGTTTTGGCACTGAAAGTCCCAAATCCCAGAAAACCTCTCAGTCCAGGGAGAACCAGGATGGTTGGTCATCCTTTCCCATCAAAACCTCTGAAGTCTGCTCCTATGGGAGCACCATCTCTGGATTGGTGTCCCACGTGACTCAGCCAAGGACCCAGAGCCTCCTGCTGGCAGAGCTAGGACTTGAATACAAATCCAGGGCTGTTTGCCCCCAGCCTGCATTACTCAGGTCCTTCCAGGAAGTGGGACACCTGGATCTCTCCAATGATCTTGGCCAAGGCCTTTCCCCAGGATGGAAGTGGTGGTGAAATACCCAAAAGAGGGAGGAGAGGGGTGAATGAGTCACCCTTGGAGATCAAAAAATAAGACCCTGCAGTTCACCCTAGCTCAGAGATGTGGGATCCCAAGAGGGGAAAGATGCGATCTCTGCCCTTAAGAAGTTCACATCCTTCTTAGAAAGGTGCAGTGGGCTTGCCTTTGGGTGCCTGGCTCAGGTGCCACTCAGTGCCACCTACACACACTCACCAGGAAAAAATAGACAAAGGGTGTGGTTTATCAAGATTGCATTACTTTTAATTTCCCTTATAGAATGTATTCATTCAAGAAATATGTATTGAATATTTGTTCTTCAGTGTGTTGTTCCTTGTGTATGAAACATACTCTTCTCTTTTCCCCTCCTTCTGTCCTTCACCCCGACGTCCCAATTCCACCCATTCCTCAGGTCCCAGCTCAACAGGTAATATTTATTGAACACTTAGTACGGATCAGGTGCCATAGTAAGCACTTTGCACTGCTTTAATTAAATACATTTAATCCTCATGAAAACCATATGATTCTATTATATCCATTTTACAGATGAAGAAACTGAGTGGTTAACTGGCTTGCCCCATTATGACACATGGCTCTTCACTGTTAGGCTGGGTTGCACCCCGGCTTGCACTTTCCCTGCAAGGAAGGCTTTCCTGAGCCCTAGTGCCCAGTTTCCAAAGTCCCTTTGATTAGTCTCCGCTTGAGCACTTGTCACCAAGCTGTGACACACAGTCTCCTTGTCTGTCTCCTCCATGAGATGGGGTTCCTGGAGGGTTGGACTCCTTCCTGCTGTGTCCCTGAGAGTAGGCATTTAGGAGGAGTTTGGTAAATACATATTGGATGAGTAAATGAATGAATTGATGGATGAGTGAATGAGTTGCCTCAGTGGCCATAGGAGCTCTGAGGTCCTCAGCAAAAGCCTTTGTTTTGTCACTGAGGGGCACTCCACACTGGCAGCATTGGGCCGAGGAGCTCTTGATGGCACAAGGCAAACAGCCCTTCTGAGTAACCACATAACTATGACATGGGGAAACAAACTGATTTTTAAATACTAAAACAAGTTTAAACTTTTTACAGTAAATGACATCTTTTCATGAATTCTTGGGATGAAACTGAGATTTGGAGGAAATTTCATGCTTGTGTTGGTGTCGACAGGCACGTCTCAAATTTCACCCTTCACCCAGCCCCCTGCAAATTCTCCTCTGCTGTTGGAGTGATTTGGGGAAAAGTTTGAGAAATGCCACCCGGAGGAGCTGGCTGGAGCTCAGGACATGGGATGTCTGGACTCAGTGTGGGCTGAAGGAAGGGTATTTCAGGGAGGCGCACTGCAGGAGCAAAGGTGCAATAATGGGGACAGGTGGCCCTCTCCTTTTTCCTTGTTGCTGGAACTGGGTGAGCAGCCAGTCCCTGTGAATGGCTCTGAACATGCCAATAGCTATTGCAATATACGATTAGCAGCCACATAGTACCACTGCCACCACCACCACCAAGTACCATCACTTGGAAAACCTCACACTATTTTTAGTCCCTTTAGCTCAAGAAAATATTATATCATCTCTTTTCCTCCCTACAAGCCAATTCATTGTTGATCTTGTCCCGTCATAAAACCCTGTTCTCCTTTTTAGCTGTGCGAGACCAATCAGCGGTGGGGTGGAGTCCCTCTGCTATTTTCATATTTTGTGTCACTTGTTCACATGGGAAAAATCATGACATTTTCCCACGTTGGGGCCCTGTGCAACCTGGCTTTGAATTTTAAGCATGTAATTGCTCTGGATCATGCAAGGGGGCCGATGAGCTGACCAACCAGCAGGGCTCAGGGTTCCAGGCGCCTGATGTTGGCATGACTGGGGCTCGATGCTGACAATCTTATTGATTTTAGAACCATTTCCAAATAGAAGAGGAGGAACCAGTGCCCTGTAGAGTGGTGGGAGAAAAGAGGGGCAACGTCCTCCATTGAAGGAATCTGCTCTGATTCAGTAGGAAGGCCGGGAGATGCTTGGCAGTTCCAGTTCATTGCAGGTTTACAAAATGCTTTTCCACCTTGATCTCTTTTGGTCAAAATTCTGGGAGTTGGGGTGGGCAGAAGACATGATCTGCCTCCTACAATTGAGGAAACAGAAAGGGCCAGAAAAACAGCCCAGTGCCCCATGGAGCTAGAAATGGCAGAACCGGACTGCAACTGGAGCGGCGTAGTGGCTGATGTGATGGGTCAGGGGTTCAGACAAACATGGATGTATATCAGGCTTTTCCATCTGTTGGGTGAGTATCTGCACAGTCACTTCTCTTCTCTGAGCCTCAGTTTTCTCAGCTGTAAAATAGGGATGATATCCTGTCACAAGTTGAGTAGAATGTGATAATAGATGGGAAGTACGTAGTAAGTGCTCAATATATGGTCCCTATTCATACTATGAATACTACTTTTTGCTGCAGATGTCCCATCTCTCTGTGTATCTTGCCCAGTCTTCCCCTCTCTCCTTCCCAGAGGGTCCCATCTGTTATCTCTTTCAACTTGCAGCCAAATAAGCTTAAAGAATATGTAAATAGTTTAAAAATTCAAGGCACAGACGTGTCTGTTGTGTTCTGGATCTGCCAAGAGACATCGTTGCCATTTCTCTGCCACTTCTAGCTCCATGAGCCCCTGGGCTACTTTTCTGCCCATTTGTTTCCTCAGTTATAGGAGGAAGATGATGGCTTCTGCCCACCCCAAATCCCAGAACTTTGACCAAAAGAGATCAAGGTGGGAAAGCATTTTGGAAGCTGCAGTGACTTGGAGATGTGCATGTCCTTTCAGCAGTGAAAGGGGATTAAGAGAATCTGCCGCCATGGGCTGGAGTCTGACCTGGCATCACCTGGACAATGGCTGGCATTTGTGGAGCTGTGAGTTTCTAAGAAGGAAATTATCTTGGCACCTCAGCAAAGCAATGGGCAGCTGTCTAGAGTCCCATCTGTAGGGGACACACACACACAAAAAAAACACTGGAAATTTAATGTCACAGGCAATGTTTACCCAAGTGCTTTCAGGGAAAGTTTGATGAAATGGGAAGATCGTTTTTGGATAAGCTGTGTGGGATACAGCATAGTCTCCCAGAGTGAGTGCCAAGAGCACAAGATGGTCCCTAAATAGGGTGGAGACAACCTTCTGATGAGCTTTTAGTTTGCTGGGTATATTTGGGGCCAAAGCTGAATGGCTTGGGGAACCCCCTTGCCAGGGGATGCATGGGTCTCTCTATCATGAGTCTGGGCTGAGACTGGAAAGCTGGAAAGGGAGGAAGGTGCAGTGAATATCAGGCATGTGACTGTCCTGCTATTAAACCATTTACCCAGACTGTCCCACCCCAGCCTGAGGTTGACGTGATAGGGGTGCATACATTAGGCAGATGCTGTGGGAACTCCCTGAATGGTTGCCCAGCTCTGGGGTAGACCTGGCCATGCTTAAAGGAGAACAAACCCTGCCAGGATTTCAGGTGGCCTGGGAGGTGGGGGTGCTGGCAGTGAGTGTGTCTCACAAAGGCCACTGTCCTAGAGACAAAGGCTGGATGGAGGCTGGCCCAGTTCCTTCTGTTCCTAATCCTACAGAATCTCCTTGAAATTTCATGGGCCTCAGGGGTCACCATTGGCTGAGGGGTTGAACGCTCCATGGCCGAAGCTTCGCTCTCTGCTTGGTAGTGAAAACAGCCACCTCCCCACCACCCTGTACGGATGAGCCACGGCTCCTGGCCTCCTGCCGTTCACATGGTCTAGGTGGATGGTCCAGCTAGACAGACAGCTGGGCATGTGCTGAGCCCCTGCTGTGTGCCAGCTACCCTGTTAGGTGGCTCCTCCTGTACCCAGTTTTTAATCCTTCCAATACACTTGCAAAGTCAGTGTTAGAATTCCCATTTTATAGAGGAGGAAGCTGAGGCTGGGGTTAAGGATTCTGCCTCTAGTGGCTTGGGGACTCAGTCCTGGTCTAGAAGGACCCTCCCTCCCATGCATGTCTTCCAGTTCTAATGTCCACACTGGCTGAGATTTCCAGTGTCCCGCCCTGCTTGCTGGGTCCTTGTGGGTTTTTGCTGTGGGTCAGGGAACTTCAGGATTCACAGATGCCGGCTGACTTAGGGTCTGGGGTGCTGGGCTCCCACCCTATTAGGGACCAGCCATAGCTGCTGGGGCCTCCTACTCAGGTGAGGAGGAAGCAAAAAGGCAGTTTTTTGTGGGACCCTGCACAGAAGGTGGACGCATGCTCAGGGGAATGGGGTGGGACTCCTTCTCCCTGCACCTTTCCAGTTTTTCTGGGCACTTGGTGGTGGGAACCCCAGGGGACAGTATTGCTTTCCTTCTGCTTTTTGGGGTGGGGCTGGGAGGTGTGAAAAGGAAATGCAGGCCTTGGGCAGAGGTCAACTACAGAGGATCAAAAGACCCATGTGGTATTTACTTGTCCCATTTCCTTGCCAAAGGCCACCCCTGGAGCACAAAGCCCGGATCTTCAGAACTTGAGCCCTGCTGTTGTTCTGGAATTCTGGACTGAGATAGGGCAGGGGGCCATGACCAGATGGATTCTTGCCTCGTTCTAGCCAGGGGAACAGCCGACTTGTTGGGCTGGACCAGGAATATGGCTACCCCCTCACCCACTTTAGGAATCCTAATTGATTTCTTTTTGACATTGCACTTTGCAACTCCCTTCTCCTGCAGGTGAAAGGGCAAATTGGAAGGTAAAACCTGCGGCGGCAAGGCCTTGAATGTTGCTTATCACCTCCAAGAGCAGGGTGGAGAGAGTGACAGCTTTATGATGATTAACCTGTGAGTCTGCTGCACTGGAAAAAAATTAATCTCGAGGCCCAAGACCTCCCCGCCCCCAGCCACTTTTAAATGCTACTTTCTCAAGGCTGTGAACTTGATTCTTCCCCTCCAACTCATTGTGTTTATTTTGAATAGTACTTCTCAGGAACTTTTACATTAAGCTTTCCTAGCTGATGTTGCTTGGTTTGGACTAACGTCAATAATAGGCTTATTTCCCTGGTGTAATAATGGAAACTATGCTTCATTTCATGTGCTGCCTCGGCTAAATTGTGGTGGCAACATGGAGCTCTGTATTGGGAAGAATCTGGGGCTGAGACCAGACTCAGCAGAAAGTAGTGCTGTCATTGATTAGCAATGCCTGTCATGGCCATGGGAGGCAGGAGTGGGGACATCTGCGCCATCCCCTATTTAGGAGATTAAATTTAATTTCCCCACTCCTGTCTGTCTAGTCTGTAGCAAGAAGACCCTTAACATAAAAAGTCAATCCTCTTTTACAAGGGTCCAATATGCTGTGCCCAGTAGGGCACGTTATGCTCTCCAGAATGGTCTTGCTTTTCACCCAGCTTTCAGAGTGATTTTTCTTTTTCTTTTTCTTTTTTTTTTGTGACAGAGTCTCACTCTGTCGCCAGGCTGGAGTGCAGTGGCACAATCTCGGCTCACTGCAACCTCCTCCTCCCGGGTTCAAACGATTCTCCTGCCTCAGCCTCCTGAGTGGCTGGGACTACAGGCGCACACCACCACGTCCAGCTAATTTTTGTATTTTAAGTAGAGACGAGGTTTCACCATGTTGACCAAGATGGTCTTGATCTCTTGACCTCGTGATCCGTCCTCCTTGGCCTCCCAAAGTGCTGGGATTACAGGCATGAGCCACTGCGCCCTGCCCAGAGTGAATTCTCTACAAAATAGATACCATCAGCTCCCTGCCACCTACAGCAACACACGTAGCCCTTCAACACGTGGACCCAGCTTTCCTCCCCGGCATCATCAGCAATACTCCTGCACCTGCACCTTAGAGTCCAGGTGTGCGGAATTTTTCTCATTGTGTTCGGAATTCACAGTGCCCTTTCCTACGTTCTTGCATTGTCATGTGTGTTCCCTTTGTCCGGAACATCTCTTCCTTTCTTCTTATCCTTTAAGATCCAGCTGACCTCTTCTGCCGCGTGCTGGATCCTAGCGCACGGGCAGCGCGAGTTCCAGGCGCACAAGCCACTGAAGAGGCAGCGGCGGCCTCTGAAAGGAACCGGAGCCTGAGGAAAGACGGTCGTGTTACAGCTCCCAAGAAGGCGCGCGTCGGTCAGCAACAAAAGCTTAAGAAGAACCTAGAAGTCAGGATCTGGAAGAAGATCGAACATGACGTGGTGAAGAAAGCCAGCAACAGCCTGCCCAAGAAGCTGACACTGCTGAAGGCCCCGATCAAGAAGAAAGGGGAGGCTGCTGCCACCTCCTCCAACAAGGCACCTTCCTGAGGAGGCTGGCCCCAGCGCAGGCCAACATCGCAGCCCCCGCCTCCACGATAGGACCTTGCAGGTGATCCCACAGGCTGCACTGTCAGGAAGAGGACCCTGCCCCCCAGCACTGGGTCTCACCTAGAACTTCACTGGGAGCCTGGCCTTTGGGCAGCAGATCCTAGGGTGCTGAGAACCCAGCAATGGCCGGGAAGATACAGTCACCAACTTCATCTGCCCCGTCCCCCTTCCCAGGTCCTACCTTCATAGGTTCAACCCAGCGCAACAAACCTGAGTTTATCATTTAAAAAAAAAAATCCAGCTAACATGTCACTTCCTTCGTGAAGTCCTCTCTGATCCCTCCAGACAGATTAGTCCTTCTCTCCATCATCTGTATTCCCACAGCATTCTGTTCATTTCTCTGTCATAGCACAGGGACATATAGACAGACAACTAAAGATGCAGCAAGCTGTTTCCCATTAGACCGGCAGCCTCTGGAGGGCAGAGACGACCATGGGATGCCGCGGTGTTAGCACTGCCTCTGGCTCCCAGAAGACGCTTGGTGAGGGGTGACTGAAGCAATCAACATGAGGATGAATGAACTCCAGGATGTGTTGTAAAGTGACTTGAATTTTGATTCCCATTTGTTCGAGCCTGCCAAGGCTTAAATCGCGTTTGTTGGAATGTGAGAAAAGGAGGAAGAGTGGTGATTAAATGTGCTTGATAAAACTTCTCTATTTTGTGTTTGGAATAAAAATGAGAAGCTTGAGATAAAACGGTGCTTGTTTCAGTGCTGAACAGGCTTCTCCAAGAAGGGCCTCGTGTCTAAGTGTCTAATCTTCCGCTCCAAGTGGGGAGGGTGGCACCAGGCTGGGCACTGTCGTGGGGGGCATTATAAGGGGTGGCAGTGGGATGGAGGTGGGAGACACCGTTTCCCAGGTGGCAGGGCATGGACGATTCCACAGAGGGGCAGCCAGAGCCCAACATGCAAGGGTGGGAGTTAGTCGGGTGGGGCAGCTGTTCCAGGCAGGGAACAGCATGTGCAGGGCATGAGTTGTGTGCATTAACTTCCACCACACCAGGGCGCCATGCTGAGTAGGGGGAGCGTTCCCTGCTTCTTTCTCATCCAGATCCCCAGCTCCACCAGGCTGCATCCCCAAATGTAGTGTTCACTGGTCTGTTGATTTTACTTTTCTTGGGTGGCTAGTAGACATAATTTGTGTGTCTGTGTGGAATATGGCATCTCGTGGAGGTGACTGGTGGTGTAGGCTTCCCTACAGAGTTGGCTGTGACCCTGTTATCATTCTCTCACTTGGTGATATGGTTTGGCTCTGTGTCCTCACCCAAATCTCATCTTGAATTGTAATCCCCATGAGTCTAGGGAGGGACCCGGTGGGAGGTGACTGGATCATGGGGGCAGTTCCCTCATGCTGTTCACATGATAGTTAGGAAGTTCTCAGGAGATCTGGTGGTTTCATAAGGGGCAGTTTCCCCTGCACTCTGTCTCTCTCCTGCTGCCTTGTGAAGAAGGGGCTTGCTTCCCCTTCACCTTCTGCCATGATTGTAAGTTTCCTGAGCCATGTAGAACCGTGAGTCGATTAAACCTCCTTTGTTTATTAATTACCCAGTCTCAGGTATGTCTTTATAGCAGTGTGAAAATGGACTAATACACTCGGCTTCTCTGGCTAATGGGAAAGGCAGGGAGGGAGGGTGACACTTGCAGAGCCACCATTGCAGCCCACCATCCCTCCCATTTCATGACCAGAAAGGGCAGAACGTGAGAAGCAGAGCCGGGATTTGAAGGGAGTCTGTGGGCCCCCTGGGGCTGAGCATGTGTAATGAGCAGAAAGAGTTCGGGCCACTCTGAGTGTCCCCAGATCCTTCCCCCATCTCTTCCCACAGGGCTGAGCTGGTGAGGCTGCCTCACAGGGCCGAGGAAGGTCAGCACATTCAATCTGGTCCCGCAGAGTCTCCCCCAGGGGGCAGCAAGGATTTCACTTGGGGCTCTGCCATGGTTATTCTCTGCTGACCCTGACCAAGGCCATGTGGGGTGGCTGGCACCACGCCCTGGAGTTTACCTGTCCTCTGTGTGCTCATAGCTCAGTAGAGAAACAAGATTAATACTGACAGGCAAATAATACAGTTTGGATACAATCTGAAGCTATTTGGGACACAGGCACATCCTCGGAAAGTTGTGCGAAATGTGTTTGCCATCAATAGTATATGGCCTGACTAAAAGGTCTCCCATGCCCCCTTCTCCCTAACTTACACCTCAAAGCAGTGCTGCCCAATAGAAATGCAATGGGAGCCACCTGTGTCATTGTAAAATTTCTAGTAGCCGCATTAAAAAAACTAAGAAGAGAAGTTGAAGCTAATTTTAGTAAAACATTTTATTTAATCCAATCGATTTGGAATGTTATTTCAACATGCAAGCAATATAAACATTGTTAATGGGCTATTTTACATTTTTAAAAAATACTAAGTCTGAACTGTGTATTTTGTGCTTACAGCGCATCCCAGTTCAAACTAGCTGCATTCGAGGGCTCCATAGTGGCATGTCCTTAGCGCTATTGCATTGGGCGGCAAAGCCTCAAAGACTTAAGCAAGTTATCTAGCCTTTCTGTGCCTCAGTTTTCTCATCTGATGGATGGGGATGATAAGAGTACCTAGAGATAATACATACATAGGGTTTAGCACAGCCCCAGGCTCAGGAAAACCTTTGGTAAATGCTCATTCATTATATTGCTAGTGTTGAAGGCAGGACTGGGGGGTGTGCAGTTCTCCCACTTTGGGTTTGGCTTTGGGAAGCAACTTTCCTTCAACTTGGATCCTGTGTCCACCTCGGTATTAGCTCTTACAGCCCTTTAGTCTACTGGTCCATTCCTTCTGGCTTGCTGGGACTCCCGACACCTCCCTGGGCAACGAGCTGCCGGGCTATGATGTTGGTGGGTGGAGGGAGAGGTGTTTTTCAAAGGAGAGGACCACACTTCTGATCTCCTAGGGGACCACTTTGTTAGCTTGGTTTGTATCATGGGTATCTAGTATATTAAATCCATGAGGCAGCTCATGACTCCTTTCAGCATGCTCAGGAGAAAGCCCAAAAGCCGGTAGGGTAACCTGTATGGCATTTTGCCATTTGGCCAGTTTCTGTCATGTGCAAATACGACAGTCCTCATTGGGAGCTCTGGAAGTAGTGTTGTCCAGAGGAGAGGAGCCCAGCCTTGCTTCTTGCCTCTGGGCTGTGCTTAGTGTCTGCCATTCAGAAACCCTTCAGTGATTAGGGTTGAAGACCAGTGTTTCCTCAGCCCTTGGTGGGATCCATCAGCTCCCTGGAGAAAAGAGGTTGCTTATCACAGCCAAGTAAGGGGTCAGGGCTTGGTGTGGATGTCAGCCCTGGTCCTGGCCCCCCCACTGTGGGCTGCTGGGCCTAATGGGGTCTCCCTGAGGGGCCTGCTCCTTGCCTCGCCTCTTTGCCTTGTCATCTTCCTTTCATCGTTTCATGGATTCCACAATTCCTCCCATTATCATTCATTTAACTAATACTTATTGAATACCAACTGTTTGCTTGGCACATGGTATACAATGGTAAACCCTGCATCCATAAGCTCACTGTCTAAGAGAGTAAGGCACTAATCAAACACTACAACCCCAGCCAGTGCCTGGGTGCGAGGGAGGGCCAGCTGGCTTGCTTGGTTTAGTGTGTGGTTGGGGTATTGGCATTGTTTTTCAAGCTTTCCAGGTGATTCTAAGGTGCAAGCAAGCAGGGCTACAGCCCGCCAGTAGGGGCAGGGGCAGGGGCAGGGGTTGGGGGGTGTGGAGGGAAAGCATGTGGTGGGGTGGGGGTTGGGTGGGAGGAAGTGCTTTGAATACTATTCCTGGGTACTCTCTGCAGCCCAGGTACAGAATCCGAAGCACTTCCTCCCACCCCTCCCTTCCTATCTGTGTGACTGTATGTGGGACATTCTGATACAGCCCCATCAAAATGCAAAATTGCGGTTTTTAAATTTTTTCTTTTAGTTTTTAGAGATAAGGTCTAGCTCTGTCACCCAGGCTGGAGGGCAGTGGCGTGGTTATAGCTCACTCCTGGGTTCAAGTGATCATCCCACCTCAGCTTCCCAAGTAGCTAGGACTACAGGCAGGCCACCATGCCTCGCAATTTTTTTTTATGTTTTATTTTCATAGAGATGGGGTCTCACTGTATTGCCCAGGCTGGTCTTGAGTTCCCAGCCTCAAGCGATCCTTCCACCTGAGCCTCCCAAAGTGTTGAGACTATAGGCCTGAGCCACGGCACCTGCCCCTCCTTGTAATTTCCAAGTAACACACCCATCAGTTATTTTAACCTTCCGTGTTTTTGTTGTTGTTGTTGTTGTTGTTTTCCTAACTTAAATGGTACCTGAGCCTCACTCCAGGATTTGGGATAGGAGGCGGCTGAGGAAGTGGGGAAGGATATTTGTTTTCACACAGTACTTGGTAAATCATGAAGAAAGTTGAAAGCATAATATTACAATTTTTAAATTTATTTTGTTGAATAGGCAATATATTTATGTGGTTAGAGAAAAAGGTTTAGAGTGAAGAATCTCCCTTCCAGTTTTACTTCTGTGCAATTACCACCCCCTACCCTTAACAGGGAAGCACTTTCATTTTTGTTTTATAAATTTTAGTTTAAAACTCCTTTCACCTCCCAGTTTTTTATACCAGAAGCAGTGTAATGTAAACACTGGTCTGCCCCTAAACAATATATCTCTTGGAGCTCTTTCTATGTCAGCACATAAAGAGCTTCCTGATTCTTACTTTTTTTAAAAACAGCTGCACAGTACTCTGTTGGATGGATGTACTATAACATCATAATTTATTCAACCAGTCCCTATTGATGAACGTTTGTTTGTTTCCCGACTTCTTCTGCTATAATAAATTACGCTGCAGTGAATAACCTTATAAATATGTCACTCCACATGTTTGCAAGTCTGTCTGTGGGATAAGTTCTTAGAAGTGTGATTACTGGGGTTAAAGGGTATAAGCATTGCAATTTTGATAGATTTTACCAAATTGCCCTCTGTAGGGGTTCTCCCACCAGTAACGTATGAGGAAACTTGTTTCTCTACAGCCTCTCCAACGGAGTGAGTTCTTAAACTTTTGGCTCTTGGCCAACTTTGCTAGATAAATGATACTATCTCAGTGTAGTTTTCATTTGCACTTTTATTATGAATAAGGTTGAGCATCTTTTCATAGAGTTAAGGGTCAGTTATAAATTTGTTTTCTTTTAACATTTAAGTTCAGGGATACATGTGCAGGTTTGTTACATGGGTAAACCTGTGTCACGGGGGTTTGTGGTACTGTAAATTTGTTTTCTATGAACTCTTTACTCACATCCATTTGTGTGATTATCCTTTTCTTACCAATTTGTAAGAGCTTGTACATTTTAGAAAGATTAGCCCTCAATTTGTGATATGGCTTATAAATATGTCCGCTTAGATTTTTCTTGCTTATTATTATTATTTTTTGAGAGACAGGGTCTTACTCTGTCACCCAGGCTGGAGTGAGGTGGCACAATCACAGCTTGCTGAAGCCTCGACCTCTCAGGCTCGAGCTATCTTCCCCCCTCATCCAAGTAGCTGGGACCGTAGGTGTGTGCCACCATGCTTGGCTAAGTCTTAACTTTTTTGTAGAGACAGAGTCTTGCTATGTTGCCCAGGTTGGTCTCGACCTGCCAGCCTCAAGCAAACCTCCTGCCTACGTCTCCCAAAGTGCTGGGATTACAGGCATGAGACACTGCACCTGGCCTGCTTGTTATTTTTTTTTTCCATGCAGAAGTTTTAATTTTTATTAATCAAGTGGATCAGTCTTTTATGAGTTCTGGAATTTGAGTGTTGGCTAGAGATATTACCCATGGCTATATAGGAATTCTGCTGCTTTCATCCAGGCATTTCATAGTTTCATAGTTTTTAGTTTTAAGTCTTTGATCCCTTTGACATTTATCCTGAAATTTAGTGTGGGGTATGGATCCGACTTTATTTTTCTCCAGATGGCCACCCAGTTGGTCCCATACAGTTTATTGATTAAACTATATTTTCCTCACTCATCTGAGATGTCACCTTTATCACGTCCTCAGTTTCACACATAGCGGGGTCTATTTCTTACATTTATATTCTGTTCTATTGGGATATTTGTCTGAGCATATGCCAGTGACACTCTGATTACTGGGAATAGATAGCATGCTCTTTTTCATAGCTCCTCTTTTTCTGTTTCTATGGATATGTTGGTTTACTTTTCTACACGAACTTTAAAATCAGCTTGTCTACTCTTGTAACGTCACCCTCCACCCCTAATTGTGTTAGTATTTTATAGACCAGTGGTTAGGAATGTAGATGCTGGAATGAGACTGCCTGCATTCAAATCCCAATTGCCATTTTCTCTGTGAGTGGGCAAATTTCTTAGTTTTTAAAACTTTAATTTCCCCATTGAATATTCCACACAGTATCCTGTTATGAGAATATTCACAGAAGGAACCCAGCTAACCCTCATTTCATTTACTAGGTACCAGGTACAATACACTTATTGCTGATGTTATGATTCTAATAATCATTATTGGAGTGTCTCCATGACAAAGTGTCCCCACACCAAAACAGCCATATCTCAATGTCATGTGTCACTGGAGGGTGGCAGAAGGAAGGGCTCTGGTAGCTTAGTTTGTCTATGACCATGAGATTGGGTGTGGAGGGCCTTCATGGCCTCTTGTCTCCAGTGGAAGAGCCTCATGTGTCCTGAGATTTAACACATGTTGCAACCTCTGGGGGCTGGGAGTGTTGGCTGGACACACTGTGCCCTTCTCTCAAAACACAACCCCCATCTTTCCTCCTCCCTCCACTTCTCAGCACCTCTCCTCATCATAGATACATTCTTTGATTAAAGAAGAGAGAGGCCTGAATAATAGCAAGAATGATGAAAATAACAACATTTGCTGGTATTTCATGCGTCTTTATCCTCCCAACAACTTGGAAGGAGTAG
Organism: Macaca mulatta; assembly: GCF_049350105.2. NCBI lineage: Eukaryota > Metazoa > Chordata > Mammalia > Primates > Cercopithecidae > Macaca > Macaca mulatta. Next base: position 123,288,812 of record NC_133414.1, read on the forward strand.
CTGGGAAGGAATCTAAATCATGGTGACCATTCAACAGTTGTCAGGATTTTTGGTTTTGATGCATAGCTTCCAATAAACCCTGTTGGGCTGGAGCTTGACATCTTCCTCTTGCTACAGAGATGTGCAGCAGTGAAAGTCAGTCTCAGGCCAGATTCCACCATGTGAAATTCCACCAATGAGAGGTAAGTGTCCACCAAAGCCTCACCCCCATGCCTGTGAGTGCAGAAAGTCCTTGGCATTTGGACAAGCACCATGTGTAAGAACACTCCAGGAGAAGGAAACAGTGTTTTGGTGGCAGAACCTGCCATCCTTCTAGGAACACCAGGTGGCAGACCCCTCCATCATGTACGGGTTGGGGCACACAGAACCAAAGGGAATTCTAGTCCCAGAGCTGTGCTGGGCCCCTGGGTTTCTGCATGCTTGAACCCTGTTTATGCAAAGGCCAGAATGCTGGACAGTCTTTCTAACCAGCCCCAATTCTTGACCCCTGTTATTTACCCAGGACAAGTGTGTCTGACCTACATGAGGTTAGGCTATAAACCCTATGGTGTGAATTTAGATAAAGGTAGTTGAAGTCCTTGATAGCACCTTCTAGAGCATGTGTTCCTGACAGGGAATCTCAACTGTTTACTCTTTTTCTTAGGGTAAAGATGAAAGTAAATTTATACACACGTCTACATTTCCTTCACATTGTTTATACTTAAGTATTTTAAAGTAATGAGATAACAGGGATTTAATTCAACCTGACTTCACACATGGGGAAACTAAGGCTGAAGAAGGCAAGTAACTTGCCCAAGGTTACATGGCCACTAAGTGGGGTTCTGGAATTGAAACCTAGGTCTCTGCTGCCCAAAGCCTAGGCCTCTGCCCTGCCCAACTTTCTCTGAACAAGGCTTAGAGCTCTCAAAATCCTCAGTTCAAAGTCCCTCAGTAGTGTCTGATGTAAGGTCTCTAACTTAGGGTGGCTTCAGACCCTCAGCTATGGGTCCCTGAAAGCTGGTCCCTGAGGGACTGAAGGAACTCGGGGGGTAGGAGCCCAGGCCCAGATCCAGGCCTGGAGTCAGGCCTTCTGCATCCAGCTGTGTGACCTGAGGCAGGTTACTGCATGTCCTGAGCCTTAGGTTTCCCTTCTGAAGAGTGAGAAGGATGATTCCTGAATGAAACAGTATGCATCAATATTTAATTCAGTGCCCAGTACATACTAGATGTCTGCAAACTGTTGCTGTCATTGTAAGGAATAGAACACTCAATGCAAACAGGTTTAATCACATGAAAGGTGGTGTTTGGTTCATGCAACTGGAAAGTCCAGAGGTGGGTGGGTTGCAGGATTGGTTGGTCCAGGGCCTCAATAATGTCACCAGAGACCTAGTCCTTTCCACCCCTCTATTCTTGTCTACAATGACTGCCAGTAGCCCCATGCTTCATGGCTGAATTCATAGACCGAGCCACGGCCTGGTGATCCCTCTGAGTAGACGGGCTTCAGTCACAGGCTGTCTTTGGGACCGATGACTCTGGCCAGGAGATGGAATATGCTGGTTGGTGTGAGGCAGTGGGGCCTACCCCTCGAACTGGAGGCTTCATTTCCTCCAGAGAACACGAGTGTGTGTGTGTGTGTACATGGAAAGCAGGTGGCTGGTCCAGGGCCAACCAGGGTTCAGTTAGGAAGAGGAAAAGAGGGCCGGGAGATGAGTGGGCAGCTAACAAATATTGTGGTTTTTCTTATCCTTTCCCTTTTCTTCAGAAAGTACAAGGAAGATTCCTCCTATGACCCCATCTCTACCCTGTGGCGAACCAGTTTCTTCTCTGCTGCACAGGGGTCACCGCTGTCTTTTGTTGCTCACATCCGTTTGACACCTCCAACCTGTCCAAATGGGGTCCCCCAGAATGTTTCTCCAAGAAGCCTTCTGGAGACTTCCAGCCCTCAGGGAGCTGTCCACCTCTGAGGACCTCGGCCTCACAAGTGGTCTCTCAGCGACACTTTGTCCCACCATGCTTTCCTACCCTGTGGTGACTGACTCCCTCAGAATGAGTGGACGCTTAGGAGCCATCGTCCTGACCATGCCCCTGATCCCACTCTTGGCCCTTTGCCCAGCAGGTGTCACCCCAGCCTTGGACTGAGCTGCTCCTCACACCAGCGCAGGGCTGGGCACCGGCCTTGCTGCCTAAATCCTCCTGCCCTTTTCCCCCTTAGGGCTTTCACACTTGCTGTGTCTTCTGCCTGAAAAGTTCTTCCCAGCGCTGGAGCTTTCATTTCCATTAGAGCCCAGTGCACATGTCACTTCTTGGTGAGGCCCCTGACCACCCAAGAAAGCCACACTCCCTATGATTCTTTATCTCAGCACTTATGTTTCCTTCAGGCACTTTCCACAATGTGCAGTTGCTTCATGTGTAAGAACGCTGTCCCACAGAGGCTGGGGCATGGCTGCTGCAACTCTTTTATCCCCATAGCCCACAGCAGATGAGACAATCAACTTTCATTGAATGGACTACCGAGGGTAAGTGTTAGTAGGCCTGAAATCCAGCATGAACTCGGGGTATCCGTGTGACAACCGCTGCCCTTTATCCTCCTTCCTTGTCTCTGCCCATTAGTCTATTGTGGTTTCTGTTTGGGTCCCGGTGAACATCCCTGTTCCGGCTGGGCCTGGAGCCACCCTCTGAGTCACAGCCTGCCTGGTGGGGGTTCCAAGCTCCCAGCTAGCTGTACCAGTCTCCGCACTTCCCCAGGAAGTGGCCTCAGCTCCCGTATCTCGAGCTTGTCAGCACCCTGAGAGCATCTGGTTCTATGGGTGTGCTGGGGACAGGGTGCTTCCCCCATTCATTGCTTCCACACCGACCTCACCTGGGAGGCCAGCCTGGTGTCTTCATCTGTTTATCTCTCTTCGTCCTTGAAACTGCATGACCCCCAGCAGCGCTCCAAGCAGAGGTCTTACACTAGCCCAGCTAAACTCTCCCTTTCTTCCTCTCTTCTCTCCCCTTCAAGGGCCTCGTGCTTGCTTCGTCACCCCATGCCAGAGCCAGGGATGGTAATGGCCATAGCCCTCGTGAGCCCTCTCTGCGTGCCAGGCAGGCGTGCTGCAGGCTTACCCATGAATGAGCCCAGGTGAGTGCTCTTCTCCCCATCTCACAGATGAGGAAACTGAGGCATGCATAGGTTGGGAAGTGAGTTGTGTTTGTTGGCCAGGACTTATTTTGACTGGTAACTACATGGTTCAGGCTGGCTCATCAAAGGGTGCCCTTGTGAGTGGCCTGCCACCAGTGGGACCGACAGGGCTCCCTTGGTGCTGCCAATGAGAGCGGTGGATGCCTCCACGTGGAGTCCCGTCATTAGCCCAATATTCCTGACTTCTCTTCTCCCAAGGCGATAGGAAGGATAAATGATTTAGCTGATAGGTGAATTTGGGAGAACAAACAGGTCTCAGGAACCCTCACCTTTTTCTCCTGCCTGCAGGGTGCCTGGGTTGCTACTATTGTTGGTCACGGAGTGAGCCAGGAGAATGGCAGCCTCCCTCCCCTGCCTGAGCTGCCCTGGAGCAGGACTGGGAGGGTTCAGGGCTGCGGGAATGGAGTAGGTGATTTGTCTAGTTCTGGGATTTGATATCAGAAGACTCAGGTGCTTGCAGCTCTCAGCCCTATTCCCCCAAATCAACTTTCTCAGCTGCTAAAGTGATATTTCAGTCTCTCCTCCTCTTCGCTTCTCTCTCTTCACCATTGTTAGGACCTAGCAGGCAAGAGAAGGCCATTTATTGGTCCCCCTCCAGCCCTAACCCACAGCTATGAGGAGGTGCTGGGGGGTCAGTGGGGCTCTCTGACCCCTCCCAGGCCGCCTCAGGAGATGCCTGGGTGCCATCTCAGAAGCCTCTCTGGATGACAAACCATTTTGGAGCGTAGTCTGCTGCCAGGCGAGAGAAAGGAGGGGATTGGGGTAAAATACAGGGTGCCTGCTTAAAATAGAATTTCAGATAAACAATGGGTAATGTTCTTAGTATAAGTATGCCTCAAGTATAGCACGAAACATAATACATTAGAAAAATCACTCATTGTTTACCCGAAATTTGAATCTAACAGGGCACCCGGCATTTTCATTTGCTAAACCTAGTTTTGTTTGGCAACCCTAGTTTGGATAGGCTCTGGATGTTTCTCAAGCATGACGTAGGGAGAGAAGAGGAGATGGGGTCCCCATATCTCTCAGAAGGCCTGCAGCTATCAGTAAGAAAACTCTGAGTCAAGGGGCATAGTCAGTGAGGAAATTTATCGTTTCTCATATCAAGGAGTCCAGGGCCGGGCAGGTTCCCCCTTCAGGCTCAGGAGCTCCAGCTCCACCCAACCCGAGGCTCTCTCGGCTCTGTCCCTGGGATGCCCACCCCCAGGGTGCAGCATTCAGATGTGGGTGTGATGGCCCAGCCCCCCTACAAGGAGCCCTGTCCCTATGGCCCTCTGGCAGGCTTGTGCAGAGAGGAGGGTGGGTGTCTGAGTGATTTGGAGTCTCCAGCTCTGAAGGAGGGAGGAGGTTGAGATGATGCCCGCCCTTCCCCTCGGGGTGGGCTTTGGTGGAGGTGGTGAGCTCTAAGATCGCCCTCTACTCTATGGAAGCTTCCGGGACACAGCAGCACCTGCAGGCGCATGCCTTCCTTTCCCAGTCAGTGTTTCTCTGAGCATCCTGGGCTGCCAGTTTCAGATTCCAGGCACTGAAGGACCCTCCACAAATGTTTCCCTGCTTCAGGGGCTCACGCCTGCCACCCCACCAGTACTGACCCACGTTTCCCTGTCTCTGTCCTCTGCCAGGAGCACATCTCCTCCACCAGTCTGTAAGTTCCTCTCTGAGGAACGTGCCCTGTGTCCCCACGGAAGCATTTCCAGGAGCCCTATGAATCCACGTTGTTTCAGAATCTGTGAGAGGTCCCTGTGGCCCTGCCTAGCCACCCCAGGCAACAGGTGTTGGTGCTGCCATCTCCCTGCCTCCCTCTGCACCCCAAGTACTGGTTCTCCCCTGTTCCTGGCACACAACCTGGCACATGACAGATGTCCAACTGTTAACTGAGTGTCCCAAATAAGCCTAGTGGCAGGAGCCCAGGCTGGCTGGGGATTAGGGGGTCCAAGGCCATAGCCACCCTCAGGTCTGTCCCAATCCATAGGTCCGACAGTGGGCGGGGGTGGCCGTTTAATCGAGGGCAGGGAAGGGTCAGGCAGAGGCTAGACCATTCAGGCTAAAGCTGCTTGAGCCTGACAGAGCTGGGAGCAAGGCTTGCTGGGGAGGTGCCTGGAAGGAGATGTGATTTGAAGCAGCTTCCTTGGCATAAGCTGTGGGCTTCTGCAACCCTGCAGAGCTCCTGTCTCCCTTGGTAGGGCTTAGAGGGTGAGGTCCCAGCTTCCTGGCCTTGGCTCCTGCTGACAAGGGTGAGGAAGTGAGGGAGGTGACTGCCTCTCCGATGCCAGTATCTGCAAAATGTGCAGGAGGCACATTTTGTCAGAACGATAGTATGCTGGTTAATTTTATGAGTCAACTTGGCTAGGCCATGGTGCCCAGACACCTGATTGAACACTATTATAGATAGTTCTATGATGGTCTTTTTTAGATGAGATTAACATTTAAATCAGTGGACTGAGTGAAACAGATTACCATCCATAACGTGGGTGGGCCCCCTCCAATCAGTTGAAGGCCTTAATAGAAAAAAAAACAAAAACAAAAAAACTGACCTCCCCCTTAATATAAAAAGACTGAAGAAGAAGGATTTCTGCCAGAAAACTGCATTTGGACTTGACCCGGGAGCCGTGAGTATTCTCCAGCATGATTCAGTTTGACGAACACTTGCTTAGCGCCTCCTCTGTGGCAGGGTAGGATATCGCTCACGGGGAGTAACGCCCACATTTCTGCAGTACCAAATGCCAAGAATCAGGTTAAATGTTTTATGTATCTTTATCTCTTTTAACCTCATGACATTCCTGTGAGGTAGGTATTATTCTTATTCTTTGTTGTTGTTTTTTTTTTTTTTTTTTTTTTTGAGATGGAGTCTCGCTCTGTTGCCCAGGCTGGAGAGCAGTGGCTGGATCTCAGCTCACTGCAAGCTCCGCCTCCCGGGTTTATGCCATTCTCCTGCCTCAGCCTCCTGAGTAGCTGGGACTACAGGCGCCTGCCACCTCGCCCGGCTAGTTTTTTGTATTTTTTTAGTAGAGACAGGGTTTCACCGTGTTAGCCAGGATGGTCTCGATCTCCTGACCTCGTGATCCGCCCGTCTCGGCCTCCCAAAGTGCTGGGATTACAGGCTTGAGCCACTGCGCCCGGCCAGTATTATTCTTATTCTTGTTCTCATTTTTCAGATGAAGAAACTGACGTTCCAAGAGGTTCAATGACCTCACAAGTACATGGGCAATGCGCAGCAATGTGGAGGCTCCAGAGAGGGCAGCAGAGTGGGGCTGCTCCTGGGGGCCACTGCTACTGCTGAAGCATGGGGAGGAGGCCTGAGGGCAACCCTGAGGCCATGGAGCAGATGGCCTGTGTACCAGTGGTTGTCAGATGGGATAGTGTGACTCTCTGACTGTCCTGGCAACATGGTAGCCCTGGCCTGGGGGTCTGGGGAAAGGACAGGCCAGTGTTTTCATGGGGGGCAGGCTGTTTGGACACTGCCACTTCCCTGGCCAACATATGCATTGATTCTTTTTCCCATTTGGCTCCCACAGGGCCTGGTAATGGAATTGAAGATATCTGAATGAATTGTCTGATGCATCATGACTAAGCTTGGAATGTGCCAACTGTCCCCCAGGAGTGGCCCTTGGACAGCAGAGCTGGAGTGCTGGGACTCTGCGTGCAGGAAGGAGGCCATGCTCTGGGAGAGCCATTGACAGAGCTGCTCTGGAGTTCTGGAAGTGCTTGGAGGGTGTGGGCAGTTGTCACACGAATCTGTTGCACCAGCCTGTTGGCTTTCTGGTGAAGGGGTGGTGGCACAATCTGCTGCTGTGCCTCTGGTGGTAGGTGGACAATCAGTCTACACAACCTTCTTCATTTCTGGTCAGATTTGGATACTCCCAGGCTTTGTCACTGATCTCATTTTGACTTACCAGGAAGCTCCACATCTTGGTCTTTGTTAATTTCATGGAGAGGATAATTCTCATTTTATTTCCATGAACACTCCATTTCAAGTCTGTTCAGGAAGCCTTTCATCACCTCTTTTGGGCCTCCACTTCCCTCCCACCTCCTTCCTACATCTGTTCTTCTCCAGGGTGAATGGTTTCAATTTTATCAACGTTTCTTCCTGTGGCTATATGTTTAGGTCCTTTCCTCATGCGGATCACCAAATACAAGATTTATTTATATCCTACCTAACATGTACTCTTTAAAAATCAGGTGCCCATAATAATGATAGCAGCTAAGAACTTTTATTGAGCTCAAACTCTATCCACATACTTCATGTTCATTTTCTCTTTTAATCTCACAATCACCTTTCGAAGTCAATATTGTTACCTCCCACTTGATCAAAGAGGACACTGAGATTCTGGAAGGTTAAGTACCTCACTTGCTCAAAGTTACATAGCAAATGAGGAGTAGAGCTGGGATGAGACCTAGGAATCTAGGCTCTGAGGTCCTCTACCCTGCTGCTCAAAGTATGGCCCAGAGAACAGTGGCACAGGCAGCCACCAGGGCCTTGTGAGAACTGCTGACTCTTACACCCACATCCAGACCTCCTGGATCAGGAGGCCGGTGGTTCACATACATGCTCAAGTTGGACTTGAACTACAACTCTTCTCTGGATCTCCAACCTGCCCGCCTACCACTTTCATGTAAGCCAATTATTTACAATACATCTTTTTCCCCTCTCTATTAATCTCTCTCTCTCTCTCTCTCTCTCTCTCTCTCTCTCTCTCTCTCTCTCTGCTGTTTGTTCTTTTTCTCTGGAGAACCCTACCATACCTTCTCTTTTCTGGAGTCAGAATTTACAGTTTTAAGCAGACTTGGCTCTAGGGGTCAGAGGAGATGGATGAACACAGAGGGAAGCCTGGCTGATGTTTTACCGAGGGACAACCCTTATTTATCTGAAGAAACAGATAGTGTTCCTTATCCTATAACTCTCATTGGGCTCTTCTCTGCAGAGATGGACAGTGATGTACACCTGGGCTCTGACCTGGGTTATTCAGTCACATCTCACATGCTTACACCCATGCCTACTGCTCCCATGGCTCTGGATCCTCTCGGTACCTATCTCCCTGGTGACCAAGCTTAAGGGTACCTCTCCTTCAACTCTGCTGCTTGGCCCAGGGCAACTCTGAGGTCATAGCAATGTCCCAATCAGACTGGTTAGGAGGAGGAGGGGTTGGGGCAGAGTGAGGCAAGGGAGGCTTTCAGCCGTTCAAATATCATGTGTCAGGTTTTGCTGTTTTGTGGTTTTATTTCTAATTTTCTTACCCTACTTGAAAAAAACAGGGTAAAACACTGAGCTTCTTGGTTCTGTAAGTCAATAGTTTTCACCAAATTTGGAATTTTTTTTCTATTAATGTCTCCAAAGATTTTCCTGGAAAAATTCCCATTCTCTTTTCTTCTAGCATTCAAATTATAGACATACAAAGTCATTTGATATTTTCCTATTAGTTATCGAGGCTCTGGTTATTTTTCTTTAATCTCTTTCTGTTCTTCAGATTAATACTTCAAATGGATTGTTTAGTTTGTTAACTCTTTCTTCTGCTATCTCCTATTTGATGTTAAACCCATCTAGTACAATTTTTGCATTAGCAATTGTACAGCTCTCATTTTTCTTCCTGTTGAGATAGCCATTTGTTTATGAATTAGGATATTTTCCTTTGATTCCTTTAAGTCTGATGTCTTGTTGGGGTACTCAGCATGTTAATGAGGTGTGGGTCACAGCGCTAATATCCACCAGCACTCTTCAGCCTCTCTATTATGCTTTCAAACTTGTAGTAGGCATTCTCTGATAAGACCTAGATAGTTACACCCTGAACATATACAGCCCACTCCTCAGTCTTCAACTTCCAGGGTGCAAGACTTCTAGACTCTGTCCTCAGCTTTTCCCTCCATGATATCCTGCCCTGCAACCCTCAGTTGCTTCAGCTGCCTTGAAGTCTGTTTTCTGCCTCCTCAGTCCTTTGGTACTGCCATGCTTTGTTTGGACTCATATTCATTGCTCTGAAGTTGGGAAATTTCCCTAGAAAGAGAGTAGGGGTGATTATTGAGCGTTGCTTTTGTTTCCTCTAACATAACACCTAGTAAATTTGAATTTTTATCTTCTGTCACTTATGTTGGGCCATAGGATTGAGTAGTTTCTCTGGCCTTTCTTGTTCTTACACAATGGCATTTTGCCTTTCAGTTCATCTGATTGGTCACAAGACTCCCTTCCTCCTTTTTTTTTTTTTTTTTTTCTTTGTTTTTGAGACAGGATCTTGCTCTGCCACCCAGGCTGAAGTGCAGTGGTGCAGTCACGGTTCACTATAACCTTGACTTTTCAGGCTCAAGTGATCCTCCCACCCACCTTAGCCTCCTGAGTAGCTGGAACTACAGGTGTGCACCACCACGCCTAGCTAAATTTTTCATTTTTTGGAGAGATGGGGGTCTCGCTATATTGCCTAGGCTCATCTCAAACTCCTGGCCTCAAGCAATCCTCCCATCTTGTCCTCCCAAACAAAACACTGGGATTTCAGACATGAGCCACTGTACCTGGCCACAAAGGCCTTTTTTTATTGTAATAGGTAGTATTTATTCCCACTATATGGCACTCACTGTGTTAGGCATTGTGGTAAATGCTATGCATCTATTTCTCACTCTCATATCAGCCTCTTCAGGGAGGTGTTCATATCACCCCCATTTTACATGTAAGGGAGGGGAACGTAGAGGGGTGAAAGGGCTTTCAATGGTCACAAAATAAGGCAATGGCAGTTGAGACCCGAACTCAGGACTGTTCTGTCTCATGCCATGCTCTTAGCCATTGTTCTCTTGTTTCTATACACCTATACACAGCCAAACTTCTCTGCCATTTCAGCCACTTAAAGCACTAACATAGGTTTCTGGAAAACAGTTTCCTCTGGCACTGATTGTTTCTGCCAATGTACAACACAGTATACTCCTGCACTTGATACCGCTGCACTCACCAGACACTCTCTCCTTTCCGCACCATAGCAGCCTTTGATCAAATAGTTTCCAGCACCATCTATGGCTAGAGCACTGTCCTAGGGACCCTGGGACTTACAGACTCTTAGTTATGTCATCCATTTTGCAGAGGAAGAGAACCTAGAAGGGACGGGCCTTGCGAAAGGCATGTAGCTGCCACAGTGCCAGCACTAGAACTCAGCTCTTCAGATTTCCAGGTCTATCTGTTAAGATTCTGGCAGGAAGCACATGACACTTGGATTGTAATTGAGGAGAATTCAGTGAGGGGACTATTTACAAAGAGTGGGCAGAGTTAAAGGACACTAACAAGGGATGATGAAGGATGCCAGGATTAGTTACAGCAGAAAACCATTGCTACACCTGTGCCTGTAGAGTTTAGGGTCAGGAGAGCTAAAGCAAAGGAGAGGGCCACCTGACAGGAGCTATGCCCTTGGGTAGAGGAATGCAGCCCAAACAAGCTCTGGCCCATCAGGGAGGGAGTTGGGGAAATAAATACCCTGATGTGTCTCTCCTCCCACCTTCTGATCTCCTCTTAGCACCTCTCATTGGCTGAAACCCTCTGGAAGTCAGACACCAGGGAAACCTTGTTGATGCAGTTCATGGAGTTTGGCTTCCCTGGACACAGAGCAGAGCAGAGCAAAGTGGAGGGAGGCTCTGGAAGGGCAAATGGAGAGTAGCCAGCACCTCATACTGATGCCTCTACTCCCTCTGCTCCAGAAGACAGATCATCTCCACTCTTCAGAAGTGTGTAAGGCCAGATAGAGGGGCAGGTGTGAGCAGGTAACCAATAACCCAAGACTAAACCCCTGTGTGGAGCAGAAAGATTGCTCACCAGGCTGGATGTGCATCTGCCTCAGGGGATGGGGTTCTTAGGGAGCGGTTCTCCTAGGTAGGGCTTGCTGCTCTCTGCACCTCTGGAGAGAATAGGATTCTTTCAATGCAATTAAATTGAACAAGCATTTATTGCATGTGCACTGTTTGTAAGGCGTTGGGTCTCTAAAGATGCAGAGGCGTAATCTTCCTCTGCCTTTGAGAGATTCAGAGAGGCATGTAGGTGACCAGCACAACGTTACTTTTCTGCATGAATGTTGGGGGAGACAGATGTGCTTTTTGGTTCACCAGCTGACAGGGTGAGATTTCCGTGGTGGGTGTTGAGTGTGTGCCTGGACTTGGGCATGGCTTTGGGATAAAAATGTTTTAAATCTCTGCCTTCTGCCCTGCCGTCTCCCTCAGTTTCTAATTATAAGAGGAGTGGCAAAGTGTGGCCATGGCGTGAGCAATCAGGTCTGGGAACTTGCCAGGGTAGACGTTTTCCTGTTTGTTCTGAACTAAGACATCTTGATCCAGTGGCTACTCTGAGAGTATGGGGAGTGGGCACGGGTGATGGTGGAGATTCCCAAGTGTCTCAGGGACAGGCATTATAGAATGGTGGCTCTTTCCCTACTGGGGGTGGGGGGTCTGTGAGTGAACACTAAAGATTGGAGCTTCCAGTCCTCTGTAGGTCAAATCCTACAACTGTGCCTTGATGGTATAATCGTGAAAATCGCTAAAATACATTGCCAGACACTATGTTAACTGCTCTGCAAGCATTCTCTCGATATGTTCTTACAGCAATCTTAAGTAGTAGGTATTAGGAGCAAACCGAACCTATGAAGGATTAAGGGACTTGCCCAGGGTCACACAGTTGGTACATGGCAGAGCCTGAATTCCACTCAGGCCTGTGTGCCTGTGGAATGTTTCCTGGATGTGGAGGTGCTGACAACGGTGTTGGACTTCAGGAAACAGTTTGGCTCCTGAACCATTTTCTGCATCATTCTCTGCTTGGGAGGATTGGACCCTCTTGTTCTGAGCATATGAAGGACTCGCTGACCTTTCCTGATGCTCCTCAGAGCCCAGGGTTCTCTGAATGACAGAATATGCAGGAAGCCAGAGCAGGCCTCTGGAGGGCAACCCAACTTAAATAAGCTCTCTAAAAAGCAAGGAAGGTGGAAGGAGGCTGGGGACCAAGAATGCAATATAAAACTTCACCACCCAGGCCTCCCTCCCGACCTGACCGGCCACCTCTCCTTCCCGTCTTCCCATAAGACCAGGGGAAGGCATTAGAGGGCAAGCAGAATTGATGTGAGACATGGTGGGATAGAAGACACTCATCCTTCAAAGCTTAGACGCCCTTCCCTGGAATGCGACCCTGTTGTTACTCTTTGCTCTTGGTTGACCTGCTTTGGTAGGAAGCAGGATGTGCTCCACTCAGCCCTCTGGTTCACATCCTTCTCCACTGGGTGTGGTGTCCACTGTGCTGTTGACCAGGGGCTCATTCAGCCACTCATAATATGTGAGGACTCCACGGTTCACAAAACCCATTCATGTTTCATTTGATCTTCACAACGGCCTCATGAGGAAGGAACTCACATCATCCTTAGTTTAGACAGGAGGAAACTGAGGCTCAAAGGTGTCAGCTCATCCATCCCAAATCTCCAAGCCAAGATGGATCTGGCGGTTTATTCCACCAGCATTGGTTGAGCCCCTGTCAGCTCCAGGCCCTGCTAAGCAAGCTGCCTGGACAAATGTGGTGGCTGGGCACAGAGGGCAGAGTCAGCACATTTCCCAGTTTGCTGCCTCTGCCTTCAGGAATCAAGCCATTTCCTGAGTACCATCTCTGAGCTAGGCACTCTGGCGGGTGAGTGAGGAGGACACCTGCTCAGTTATATCATTCTTGCCCTCTAAGAGCTTGCAGTTTCCTTGGAGAGATGAGAATTTTGGGTGTAATAGTAACCAATGCCACTAGGCCAAATCAAGGCTGCTTGGGAGAAGTAAAAAATTCAATAGGCCAGTTGGCCTCAGCTGCAAATGGTCCTTAGAATATCAGAGGAGGTGGGATTTATGCTGTTTTCTACAGGAAGAGCAGTTCATGTTCATGTAGGGATGACATGTAACAGTATTCTAAGGAGGAAGACCATCATAACGGCCTGGAGGGAAGAGAGGAGGAAACTGGAGATAGGGAGGCCAGTCTGACATAGACTGGGGAGGAGAGGAAGGCAGTGTGGGTCTTTGTACAGGAGAAAAGAGAGATATATTGAGTTCCAGAGGGAGCTTTCAAGCTGGGTCCTGCAGGGGGAGAGAGAAGACTGAGACGGTGGGTGTTTATGGAGGGTCTTGTACCTTAGGTTGTTGGGTTTAGCACTAGTGTCATTTACCCTCAGGGCCTTGGCCTCAGCTTCAGGCTGTGTTGTCCTGCGAGTACAACTGACTTTTCCCCATGTGCTTCAGGATCACCTCCGACTCCCCTTGCCATGGGGGAAGGATACCCAAGGATCTGGGTCAGGCCATGAACACTTACCCAGGTTCTGCACAAGCGACCCCCCACTCACCTCTCTGAGCTCACCTCCAACCACATCTCCTGTCACTGACCACTTCATTCACAAAGCCCCTGCCACACTGGCCTTCGCCTATTCATCCAGCACAGTAATCTCTTTCTATCACTGGGCCTTTGCACTTGCTATTCCTTTTGCCTGGAATAATTTTCTTCTAGCTCAGCACATGTACGGCTCTTTCTCATCCTTGAGCTTCACTGGTCAGTGTGACCTTCTCTGACCTCTAATTTTACTAGGGAGAGGCCAAACTGTGCTCCACTGCCTAAGAGCTTCAATTTCCTCAGCAACTCCACTGTGGCTCTGCAGAGATGAATGCCATCAACCGATAAGGGTGCCAGAGGCCTTGGGTCACTGAAATCTTCTTCCCACAGATGCTCAGCCCTGGCCATGTCTGCAGGGGGCTGCAGTCTTTCTCTGAGCACAGTTTCCTGCTCATGTCCTCATCTATAACATGATAACAGAGTAGCATCACTCAGCCCCTGGAGATGAAAGCAGGAACTATAGGGTACTAAGATCTGTGTTCTGGCCACTGGCAGATCTAGACAACATGCAAGGTCTTCTGAAAGATTTAGCACCCACTGGGGCACTTCAAGATCAGATGCACCAAGTTCAATGCCAAGGGGACCCAATTCTGTCATCTCAGAGGCAGACATGTGACTGCCATTATCAAGATATTAGATATCATATCTTGATATCATTATCAAGATATCAAGAGTCAGTCCCTCCTACCTCCCAGTAACTCTTCATTACATCACGCTATGTATATTACCTTGAGGGCACTTACTATCTGCTGTAATTTCCTGATTACTGTCTTTGTATTCCCTGTAGAATATAAGCCTTGTGAAAGTGTGGACCTGGTCTATCTTGTTGCCCACACAACATGTACTGGTCATAGTAGACAATCACATTTGCTCAATTAACGAATGAGCACCATTTCTCCCCAAATCTCCTTGGTCACACTCAGACAGTATTAAGGGTGAACAGGGCTCAGGAAGTGAACAGGTCTGTGGACCTCTTGGAGTTATAGGCATGCTTCTATATTTGCATTTTTTTTTTTTTTTTGAGATGGAGTCTTGCTCCGTTGCCAGGCTGGAGTGCAGTGGTATGATCTCGGCTTTCCTCAATCTCCGCCTCCTGGGTTCAAGGAGGCGATTCCCCTGCTTCAGCCTCCAGAGTAGCTGGGACTACAGGCATGCACCACCACACCCAGCTAATGTTTGTACTTTTAGTAGAGATGGGGTTTCACCATGTTGGTCAGGATGGTCTCGATCTCTTGACGTCATGATCCACCTGCCTTAGCCTCCCAAAGTGCTGGGATTATAGGCATGAACCACCGCACCCGGCCTCTATTTGCATTCTTTTCCCTGGGAAGTAGATTGGTGGTAATCATTATATTCTGTACCAAATGCTTCTGGCTCTCCATCTTCTGGGCAGAGGATATAATTGTACTTCCTTGGCCCCTTGGAAATGAAGCATTGTTCTAGGATTTGTTTTGGCCTCTGAAATGTGAGTGGAAGTGATGTGTGTCTCTTTGGGGCAGACACTGTAAGAGCAATGTATGATTCACCATGCTCCTTCCCTCCACCTTGATCGCACCATGATCGTGGGTTGTATATTGAGATGGAACCTCTATTAGTCTGAGTCTCTGAATGACTTCAGTGAGCAGAGAACATACTGACCCATGCTGGAAATGTAGCAGGAGCAGGAATTAAACTTTGGCTGTGTTAAACCATGGGGATTTTGCTTATACGGCCTAACCCATCCAGACTGATAAAGAGTCCCAGGTTTTTATTAGGTTCTCAGAGGAGTCTATTAGCCAAACAAGATCAGGAACCACTGGCTCAGGGGTCAGCTGGAGTTGTGTGGAAATGCAAAGAAGGTAAAACTTGTGTGTAGTACATGTAGTTCCATTATGTGCGAGATGCTTTGCTGGGTGCTTAATGTATGTTATCTCATCAAATCTCCAACAACCTTGTGAGGCAACTAGTATTAGCCTTATTTTGCAGATGAAACAGGCTTAAAGAGTTTAAGGCATTGCCATTAGAAGTGTGGTCTGCAGACCAGCAGCATCAGTATCAACTGAGAGCTTATTAGAAATGAAGAATCTTGGACCCTTTCCTAGTCCTGTTATATAAAAATCTGCATTTTGACAAGGTCTCAGGTGATTTGTGTGCACGTTAAAATTTGGGACACATTGATTTGGGGAGTTCACCTGATGATCTCTGTCTAGCTCATAGACAGGGAACCCAGGCAGCGATCATTCAAGAGATGGGATGACATCCCCACTCTGCCCTACCATCCCTTGCAGGTAGAGTGAGAATCAGGATGTGCAGGACTTGAGTTAGGCATTTGATCTCCCTCCCAGCTCGTGTGCATTGGCTCCCCTGGCAGATACGTCTTCAGCCAGTTTGAATGGTTTGTGGTAACCAAAGCTATTTATTGACTTAGAAAACCACTCAGACCATATGTCTAGGGTGTGTGTTCCTCCCACCTGTGGATTTGTTGAACAAACAGCAGTCATGGGCTGGAGGTGAAGTCAGACTTGGGTCTACAGTGAAGAAGTCTCACCCGCACTATACCTGACATGAATGGGGAGCTGGGGTAATATCTTGATAATGGCAGTCACATGTCTGCCTCTGAGATGACAGAATTGGGTCCCCTTGGCATTGAACTTGGTGCATCTGATCTTGAAGTGCCCCAGTGGGTGCTAAATCTTTCAGAAGACCTTGCATGTTGTCTAGATCTGCCAGTGGCCAGAACACAGATCTTAGTACCCTATAGTTCCTGCTTTCATCTCCAGGGGCTGAGTGATGCTACTCTGTTATCATGTTATAGATGAGGACATGAGCAGGAAACTGTGCCCAGAGAAAGATTGCAGCCCCCTGCAGACACGGCCAGGGCTGAGCATCTGTGGGAAGAAGATTTCAGTGACCCAAGGCCTCTGGCACCCTTATCGGTTGATGGCATTCATCTCTGCAGAGCCACAGTGGAGTTGCTGAGGAAATTGAAGCTCTTAGGCAGAGGAGCACAGTTTGGCCTCTCCCTAGGAAAATTAGCAGACTGTTCTTAGCTGTTTTCTTTCCACGTATTTAGATTTTCCATGGAAAAGGCACAATGTCCTCTCCCTCAGTTAAGATCTAGTTATCCATTCAGCTAAGTGAGAAATCTCATATTACAGAATTATTAATTCGACAAATATATATTGGGTACCTGCTGAGTGCCAAGCACTGGGGCTAGGAAAAGTAATAAAGTGTTTTTTTGCATTTGTTTAGGCCCTGGGCTGGTTCAGATATAAAGAATAAAACAATAGTGCCCTGTCTTCGATTGCCCACAGTCCAGGGAGGCAGGATTTCACATTGCTGCTATGAGGACGATTGAGGTGTATGTAGAGTAATTCCTGGGCAGGCACAGAAGTAGACGACAGTGTGGGGCAGTGGCTTAGTGGGCTGGCTGAGGACTCAGACCCGGATTCCTGTTCTGGCTATAGAATTTGCTTCCTGAGAGCCACATCTATTAGACAGATATAGCAAGAATATCTGGTGGTAAGGATAGGAGAGCACTGCCATTGGTTGAGCCCTTATTATAAGCTCAATGTTGTGTTAAGGTACCCAAGACACAGGATTATTGGAGGCTTGTGCAGCTGGTACTGAGAGGAGGTTAGGGGTGAAGGGGCAGTACCATTTGAGAGCCTCATTTATTAGCTGGGGAGTGAGTTGCTCAAGGTGCCAGATCCAGCTGGTGGCAGAGCTGTCTGTTGTTCCCAGGCCTTCAGTTTCTTTCTGCGCTGACTGGGCACTTGCCCCACTTTCCAAAGCTGGGCTCGGGTTTTGTTCCGATATGGAAATGTGGCTGCAGAGGGGCTGAGGGTAGCAGAGACTCACCCAGGATGGCTGCCAGCTCCCTTCCTATGGATCAATGGAGCCCGCACCTCCAGTTGGCAATCTGTAGAAAAACAAATTAAAACACAGAAGCTCTCATTTCCTTCCCCCCCCTCACCCTGCCCTGACAGATTTATTTTGGAAAGCGACAGGAGGCTAATGGAATCACTTAATTTCCCTGATAATAAATTACCCCCAAGTGCAATAATTAAACGTTTCACAACAAACAGTTTCCTTCTGCAAAACCTCCCTCATAGGTCTCTCCTGGTCTGCCAGTCCTCTTTCCTCCCTCTTCCTCCCCCCTGCCCCCTGCTCTGCCCTGAGTTAGCCTGGTCTGTCTAGTGAGTCATCTTTCATTTCTGGGCTTAAGGAAGCTGATGCAGGCAATCGCCCAGGTCCAATAGGAGGACCCTATAGGATTGTGGAACAGAAAAGAATGTGTCATGAGAGAATCAACCAGATCAGGGTTTGAATCTTGGCTCTGCCACTTCCCAGCTGCATGACTTGGGAAAGTCACTTAATTTCCATTTGCTTCAGTTTCTTCATTTGCAAATGGGGATCATACCGCTCAGCTGGCAGAGTGTTGATAATGTTTAGAACCGGTGCGTGCAAAGTCCCTGGTGCATAATAGGTCTTCAGCAAATAGGAACTGTTAAAAATTAATGTTTCCAGTCTACTTTTGTTTTTTTGACGTACACTGCCCTGAATTGTTGGAGTGGGGGAGAGAGAGAAAGAGAGAGCCAGAAAGAGTGACAGACAGTAAGAAAGAAACAAATAGAAAGAAAGAGGAATAAAAAGAAGGAAAAGAGGTGAGCTGAGGTGGGCGTCTCAGATCATCGCAGGGCTGGAGAGAGCAAGTGAGGCTTTGTCAAGTGGTGCTCAAACCTTTATGTAATCAAAAAGCATGCCACAGCCAAGGGACGGCACATTAGCCAATCTTCCTAGCCAGATGTCTGAGGCTTCACAGCAAGCCGAAAGGAGCCAGCTGGAATTTGGAGACCTGCCTCTCTTCCCTTGCAGCTCAGAAGCTGGGTGCCTGTCTGCACATTAGCAGATTTGGAAGCAATGATGGCATTTTCCCCTATGATGCATGATTAATGTACAATTGACTGTGGAATGCACAGCTGTTGGATATTTTCAAGGCAAAAGACTCCATAAGACTAAGAAAATACGTGGGTTTGTGTGATACAAGGTCCAGCCTTGGTGTTAGTTATAGACAACAGGTAAGGGTCAACCCTGCTGGCCCTCTGGCCTGGACGATGGGAACAGGGTATTTGGTCATCTTCTCACTGTTAGCATCCCTGGGAAGGATGTTCTGCAAAGCATCCCGTTTTCTCATGGTTTCCTCCTGTGTCTTCCATGTGTCATCATGCATGTCTGGCTCCAGCACTGGGCCCAACTCAGTTGGGATCCACAATGGACAAGGCCCTCCAAGGCCAGTCCAGAGGGGTATTAAGGGTGTTCACATCTGTACTAAGAAGGCAGAGGAAGGGGAAAGTGTTCCAGGTTGGGAGCTGCAGAGAAGCAACCACTTTTAATTGGCAAAATGAGGAATGCTTTGCGGACTAGTGGGTGAAAGGAATTCTATGAATTAAGCCTCTGAAAAATGTTTTCAGCCTGTTATTTGGACCTGACAGAAGCTATGACTTTATTTTCTTGCAGGGTCAGTCTACCTCTTTGTGTCTCAGTTCCACCCTTTATAAAGAGAAAAGGATAGTTTCTGCCTTACTTGAAAATTAAATGAAGTAATGCCCATAAAGAATACAGCACAGGCTTGACCTGCCTGAGTGCTTAAGAGTGGGCAGCTACTCTCCTGCTCTTGGGTGGACTAATTCAGTCAGCCTCATGGGTAGCAGGGGTCCTGCCCTGATCCCAGGGTTCCCTTTCCGTCCTCTCTCCCTTGCTTCCATTAGAGAATCATGACTCCTTTGTGCTGGAATTGCTTTTCGGGGCCTGAGCTACCTGAGGGGCAGGGCAGAGTGGGGACAGGTTGCCACAGCTCTTCCTTCTCCTCCCCCTGTTCTTTCCTGCCTCCTTTAAAGGTGCTGAGCAGTGAACCCCTCATCCACTTAGACCAAGAGCCACCTTGGGATGTGCATTCTGCCTGCTTTCAGCCAGGAAAAGCAAGGTGCCTCTTGGGCCTTACTGCAGCTCACTTGAGAATGAATTTCAGTTTGTTTCAAAGGTTAAGTTTTAAGTTAAGGGAATTTATCTGGGAACTTGCGGGGGGCGGTAATCGAATAACCACAACACACCGAGGAGGAAAGCTGCAGACGCCTCGCTTTTTGTTCAGGCAACCTATGAGATTAACTGGGTGGGAAGGCAGTGTTATTTACCCATCAATCTTGTGGAGAATGTGGTTCAGGTGGGTAACCTGAGAGGCTTGAGTGGCTGGAGCTGAGCTGGTGAATTTCAGTTTCAATTTAGAACTGAAAAGGCCTTTACAGCCCAAGAATTTCCTTTACAGGAGCCAGGGGACCAAAGCTCAGAGAGTCCAAGAGTCTCTTTTATAAGCAAGGGACCAGTGTTCAGAGAGGGGCCCTTGGTTATCTGTGTCCACCCAGCTTTC
Organism: Macaca mulatta; assembly: GCF_049350105.2. NCBI lineage: Eukaryota > Metazoa > Chordata > Mammalia > Primates > Cercopithecidae > Macaca > Macaca mulatta. Next base: position 123,308,738 of record NC_133414.1, read on the forward strand.
TGTTCTTTCGACTGGGGCAGGTTAACTCAGACCTTCACGACAGCCAGCTGCAACACGTGAACTATATATCCTTGAAAGGAAAAGTGTTCTGTAGCTGTGTGTCCCATAATCAACAAATATTTGTCAAGAGAAGGGATTTGCTCCTTTGATTTAAACTATTGTTTCCAGAAAGCCCAGTGAAAATACAAATATGTTTTCTGGGAGTGTCAGCCTGTTAAACTATTAAGCCGATAACCCCAGTTTGTTGACTTAGTTCTGGTTACCTAACGCCATCATCTTCAGGAGCCCCAGCAGGTCATTTTGGTGGCCGGATATGGAAGCTCAGGACAGGACTACAGGGTGGGGTTGTTTTCAGTGCAGGGCCAGCCGGAGAAGTCCCACGCTCAGGAGAAGAATGGCCTAGTTCCACCTTTTGCCAACTCTGTTGGCAAGGTTTCGGACACTCCAGAGGAGGAATTGAAAATCATGTCCCTTCAGAATCTTCCAAGTGCAGATCTCCAGAAAGGAACTAAAGTTGGCCAACTTGGGAAGTGTCCCCCATTGCCAGCTTGCCAGCTATTGTATTGAAACAATTAAAGGGAAATTGAGAACTATCCCCATCACTGTGTTGTCACTGAAATGCAATATATATATATATATATATATATATATATATATATATATATATTTAAGTTCCCGTGTGTACTTAATGTTTAGCTCTCACTTATAAGTAAGAACATGTAATATTTGGTTTTCTGTTTTTCTGTGTTAGTTGTCTTAGGTTAATGGTTTCCAACTGCATCCATGCTGCTGCAAAGGACATGATTTTATTCCTTTTTATGGCTGTGTAGTATGTCGTGGTGTATATGTACCACATTTTCTTTATCCAATCCACTGTTGATGGGCACCTGGGTTGATTCTGTGTCTACTCTTGTGGGTAGTGCAGTGATGAAAATACAGGTGCATGTATTTTTTTGGTAGAATGATTTATTTTCCTTTGGGTTTATACCCAGTAATGGGACTGCTGAGTTGAATCAGGTGGTTCAACTCTCAGTTCTTTGAGAAATCTCAAAACTAGTTGCCACAGTGGCTGAACTAATTTACATTCCCACCAACAGTGTATAGGCATTCCCTTTTCTTTACACCCTTACCAGCAACTGTTACTTTCTGGCGTTTTAACAAAAGGCATTCTGACTGGTGTGAGATGTTATGTCATTGTGGCTTTCATTTGCATTTCTCTGACGATGAGTGATGATGAGAATTTTTCATACGTTTGTTGGTTGCTTGTCTATCTTCTTTTGAAAAGTGTTTGTTCATGTCCTTTGCCCAATTGTTAATGGGGTTGTTTTTTGCTTGTTAATTTAAGTTTCTGATGGATTCTGGATATTAGACTTTTGTTGGATGCATAGTTCATGAATATTTTCTCCCATTCTGCAGGTTGTCTGTTTATTCCCTTTATAGTTTCTTTTGCTGTGCAGGAGCTCTTTAGTTTAATGAGGTCCCATTTGTCAATTTTTATTTTTGTTTCATTTGCTTTTGAGGACTTAGCCATAAATTATTTGCCAAGGCCGATACAGAGAAGGGTATTTTCTAGTTTTTTTCCCCTAGATTTTTGTAATTTGAAGATTTACGTTGAAGTCTTTAATCCATCTCAAATCAATTTTTGTATACAGTGATAGGTATGGGTCCAGTTTCATTCTTCTGCATGTGGCTAGCCAGTTATCCTAGCACTATTTATTGAACAGCGTCTCTTCTCCATAGTTTATTTTTGTCAACTCTGTTGAAGATCAGATGATTGTAGGTGTGCAGCTTTATTTCTGGGTACTCTATTCTGTTCCATTAGTCTATGCGTTTTTGTACCAGTACCATGCTATTTTGGTTACTGTAGCCTTGTAGTATAGTTTGAAGTCAGGTAATATGATGCTTACCTTTGTTCTTTTTGCTTAGAATTGCTTTGGTTGTTTGGGTTCTTTTTTGGTTTTATATGAATTTTAGAATGGATTTTTTTCTAACTCTGTGAAAAACGACATCAGTAGCTTGATAGTAATAATGTTGAAATGTAAATTGCTTTGGGCAGTGTGGCCATTTTAATGATGTTGGTTCTTCCAATCCATAAGCGTGGGATGTTTTTCCAAATATTTGTGTCATCTATGATTTCTTTCAGCAGTGTTTTGTAATTCTCCTTTAGAGATCTTTCACCTCCTTGGTTAGCTGTATTCCTCGGTATTTTAGTTTAGTTTTTTTTTGTGTGTGTGGCTATTGTTAATGGGGATTGCATTCTTGAATTTGTTCTCAGCTTGAACATTATTGGTGTGTAGAAATGTTACTGATTTTTGTACAATGATTTTGTATTTGACACTTTAGTGAAGTCATTTCTCAGCTCTAGGAGTCACTTGGTGGAGTCTTCAGAGTTTTTCTTAAGGTATACAATCATATTATCAGTGACGAGACATAGCTTTACTTCTTTTCCTATTTGAATGCCTTTTATTTCTTTCTCTTACCTGAGCCCTCTGACTAGGACTTCCAGTACTATGTTGAATAGGAATGATGAGAGCAGACAACCTTGTCTTGTTCCACTTCTCAAGGGGAATGGTTTCCGCTTTTGCCCATTCAGTATCATATTGGCTGTGGGTGTGTCATAGATGGCTCTTATTATTTTGAAGTATGTTCCTTTGCTGCCTAGTTTGCTGAGGGTTTGTATCATAAAGGAATATTGGATTGTATTGAAAGCTTTTTCTGTATCTATTGTGATGATCATATGAATTTTGTTTTAAATTTTGTCTACATGGTGAATCATATTTATTGGTTTGTGTATATTGAAGCAACCTTTCATCCTAGGAATAAAGGCTATTTGAGTGTGATGAATTATCTTTTTGATGTGCTTCTGACTTCAGTTTACTAGTCTATTCTTGAGGATTTTTGCATCCATGTTCATCAGGAATATGGGCCTGGAGTATTTTGTCTTGTGTCTCTGTCAGCCTTTTGTATCAGCATGATGCTGACTTTGTAGAATGAGTTAGGGAGGAGTCCCTCCTTGATGTTTGGAATAGTTTCAGTAGAATTGGTACCAGCTCTTCTTTGTATGCCTGGTAGAATTTGGCTGTGAATCCATTTGGTCTAGGTCATTTTTTGTTTGGTAGTGGTTTTTTTTAAATTACTGATTCAATATTGGAACTTGTAATTGGTCTGTTTACGCTTTCAGTTTCTTCCTGATTCAATCTTGTAAGGTTGTGTGTCTCTAGGAATTCATCCATTTCTTTGAGAGTTCCTGATTTGTGTGAATGGAGGTGTTCATAACGGTCTCTGAGGATCTTTTGTATTGCTCTGGTGTTGGTTGTAATGTCATCTTTGTCATTTCTGGTTGTGCTTATTTGGATCTTCTCTCTCTCTTTTTTTTTTTTTTTTTTTTGTTAATCTAGGTAGTAGTTGTGTAAATTTTGTTTAACCTTTCGAAAAACCAACCTTTGGTTTCACTGATCTTTTGTATGGATTTTTTTTTGCATCTCACTTTCATTCAGTTTGGCTCCAATTTTGGTTATTTGTTTTCTTCTGCTAGCTTTTTTTTTTTTTTTTTTTTTTTTAAGGAAAAAAAAAAGCAAAAAAAAAATTTCTGATTCCTCTAGATGCAATGATGGATTGTTCGTTTGAGATCTTTCTAACTTCTTAATGTAGGTATTTTGCACTCTAAACTTTCCTCTTGACACTGCTTTAGCTGCATCCTAAGATTTTGATATGTTGTGTCTCTGTTTTCATTAATTTCAAAAAATTTTTTGATTCCTGCCTTAATTTCATTGTTTACCCAAAAATTATTTAAGGACATCTTCTTGGTATTGGTTTCTATTTTTAGAAGAATAGAGCACATTGGTCTGAGAATGTGCTTGGTATGATTTTTATTTTTTTGAATGTACTGAGACTTGCTTTATAGCTGAACATGTGGTTGATATTAGAATATGTCCCATGTGCAGATGAGAAAAATGTATATTCTGTGATTGTTGGGTAGAGTATTCTGTAGATGTCTATTAGGTCCAATTGGTCAAGTGTTGAGTTTAGGTCTAGGATTTCTTCATTGGTTTTCTGCCTTATGATCTGTATAACACCGTCAGAGGGATGTTGAAGCCTCTCACTATTATTGTGTGGCTGTCTGAGTCTTTTCGTAGGTCTAGGAGAACTTGCTTTATGAATCTAGTGCTCTAATGTTTGGTGTGTATATATTTAGGATAGTTATATTCTTGTTGAATATAACCTTTTATCATTATGTAATACTCTTCTTTGTCCTTTTTCACTGTTGTTGGTTTAAAGTCCTTACATTATATAAGAATAGTGACCCCTGCTCTTTTATGTTTTCTATTTGCCGGATTGATCTTTCTCCATCCCTTTACTTTGAGCCTGTGGGTATTGTTACATGTGAGATGGGTCTCTTGAAGACAGCAGACAGTTGGGTCTTAATTTTTATCCAACTTGCCACTCCCTGCCTTTTAAGTGAGGCATTGAGATCATTTACATTCAAGGTTAATACTGATATGTGAGATTTTGATCCTTTCATCATGTTGTTAGCTGGCTGTTTTGTAAACTTGATTGTGTAGTTGCTATATATTGTCTGTGGGCCATGGATGCAGTATTTTACATTCCTACCAGCAAAGCACAAAGCTTCCGATTTCTTCATTTCCTTGCCAACACTAGTTATTTTCCACTTTTCTTGGTTAATTGCCATCCTAATAGGTATAACTATATATAAAATATATATACACACACACACATATGGTTATATACATATGGCTATACCTATTAGGATGGCAATTAATATTTGGTTATATTAATAGGTAATACTAGGTTATACCTATTAGAATGGTAATTTTTATATATATATAAAATACATATATATTTAAAGTTGCTCTTTTCTTGGTCACAAATATCACAAATGTCTTGGAACAAGAGCCAACACATTGTTTTAATTTTTAAAAATAAAAACTGTCTGACTTCAACAGACAAGTGGCACATGATGAAGATTCAGAATGCATAGTGACATATAGTCAGGTGAAACGAGCAGATATTTGATAATGTGCATGTGCATAAAATTGGTCACAAATAGTAACTGTTTACCCTAAAGGAAGGAACTTTGTCAAATTTTAAATAAACAAAATAATGGATTTTTTCTGCTAATTTTTCCCAATATCATACTCAGCATCTCATGTGTGAGAGATGGTTTTCCCAGAGGGTTTCCCTGGGTCCTGTCTCTAGTTCAGATAAGGCACCTTTTCTGCCATAGAGTTAATCCTTCAGTTCTGGTCTCCGCTCTTTTTTCATCTTCTTGTTTTGGATGTTTGTGAGATAGATACAAATACAATTCTGGGTCCCAAAGCTGAGGGTCAGAAAAGAAATCTAGCAAAGCCACAGAAGCATGGTCTGTATACACGACAGATATCTATTGATCACCATGCCTGGCCTGGGTGACATATAGCAATTGCCCCCTTATCTGAGGGGGATATGTTCCAAGACACCCTGTTGATTCTTGAGGCCTCAGATAGTACTAAACCATATATATACTATGCTTTTTCTTAAACATACATGCCTATGATGAAGTTTAATTTATACATTAGGCACAGTAAGAGATTAGTAAACATAACTAATAAAATAGAACATTTATAACAATACAGTATAATAAAAGTAATGTAAATGCAGTCTTTCTCTCTCATAAAATATCTTATGGTACTGTATTCAACCTATATTTAGACTGCAGTTGACTTCAGGTAACTGAAACTGTGGAAAGTGAAAGTAAGGATAAGTGGGTCTACTGCAAGTATTGATCTTGCAGAACCCCTACAACAAGGCAGGCGGAGATACTCTTATTTTACAGATGAGGAAATTGTTACCCAGAGAGGCAAATGATTTGCCCAAAGTCCCCCAGCTGGTTAGTGTCAGAGCCAGCACTTAAACTTGGGTCATCTGACCGAAAGCTTTTCTTCCTTGCAACATTGCCTTTTCCTTCATAACTGAGGTAGTTGAATCAGAGGCGTGTGAATAGTTGACTTCCAACAGCACCACAGGAGAGCGCCTCACACAATAAACACTCATTGTGCTGCAAATATTTACCAGGAGCCCACTGTGTGCCTTCCTTGTGAACACAACCTCCAGTGTTGTCCAAAAGCAGGAGTCAACCTTCAAATGGCCTGTGTGCTTTTGAAATTTCATTGTGAAGAGATTGATCATGTGAGGAAAGTAGTTCCACCTCAGACCTCCAAGAAAGCCTCTTGAGTGCCATTGACATTTAGGAGAACAATGCAAGAAAATCGTCCGCAGAGGGTTTTCTCAGTTAGAAATAGGACCTGCATATTTAAAAATCTTATCTTGGGAAAGATATTATGTTTTTCAATTTCTTTTTCTTGTTTTTTTTTTTTTTTTAGTTACACAGGCTGTATTGCTGGGATCTTAATGTTCTTGACAACGATGACACTGAGGAAGGAGCTATTATTTACTTAGCCAGATGATTTTTTTTTTTTACTAACATTGAAGTTTATTTATTAACTTATATGTGCACTAAAAATTATTGACTTGGTACTTGATATGTACCAGGTATTAGACATTTAAAATTAAAAGTTGACCAGGACATGACCCTGACCCTTGCCCAGCTCACTATTCATGAATAACAGTGGAGGCAGATACAAAAACCTTTAACTAGCATAGAATGTAAGAAGGCCTATAGTAGACAATTGTACAAAGTACTGTGCAATGCGGATGTAGTAACAACGATCTCGCCCTACAGAGATCAGTGAAAGCTATACTGAGCAGGGGACATTGGAGTGGGGTATTGGAGGATGAGTAGAAGCTTGCAATATGTAGAAATGGAAGATTAATGTGGGAAGTGGTTAGAGACTGAGCTTGATAAGATTCATAGAGGGAAGGCTGAGGCAATTGGACTTTTATCTATTGGCATTGAGTACCTGTTGAAGGAAAGGTTCTGAATGAGTTACTGAGAACACAGGGCTCCTTTCAGCACCTTATTCCCTGACCACCCTTTCTCAGGAGGCAACGATGCTAGGAAAATTGGTAAACCTGTGCGTCTGAAAATGTGCTTGTGATAAACATTCTATAAACCATAAACTAGCTTTCAAATTACCTACAGGATACTTCTGGATGTTTTTTTTTAAATTTCTGAAGGATCTTCTAAGTTGCAGTAGTTTCAAAACACTTTTCAGCTCTTCACCTCAAGAGCCTCCCTGCTAAACTGATTTTACCTTTATTGGCTGTTCTTAGGGTTTAATGAGCTCATGGCCATGATGTTCCAGGTGCACAGGACTGAAAGAGTAGGATTTCATCGAGCCACCTTGCTGTTTTACAGGTAAGGAAGCTCAGTTATGAAGAAGGTGAATGTCTTGAACAAGGACACACAGCTGGTAAATGGCAGAGCCAGGATTTCAACCTGGTTGGCCTGGCTGCAGAACCATGTTCTTAACCATGATGCTGTTCTACTCCAACAAAAACTCTTAAGTACAGCCCAGTCACTCACAGTCTGCAGGGAGAGTCTTAACATTTACCAGGGAACACTGAATAATGGAGAGAATATGGATATGTAGTTAGATCTGTGGTTTAAATCTTGACTTCATACATTTTCAGTCATTAGACTTCTGGCATGTCACTAAACTTCTGCAGAGTTCAGACTTACCTTGTGGAATTATTGCGAAGATGAGAAACCATAGTCAGGGAACATAGAATAGGCCCTGGTTCATAGCCCCTGCATAGTAAACGAAGGTGATTTATAACAGTAATCGTTGTAATAATTATGGTGAGTTTCTTTTGTGAAGTAGGGATCTTTTCCTCACCTCAGACTTCAGAATATGAGGTAGGTAGGTGTTTATGTAATAAGGTTTGTTGGAAATGTTGATAAACCCTTCTTTTTAACAGGAAATCAGAACCTTGGAAACTCAAGCCAATGCACACCAACCCCATGTACATGGTTTTATACTCCATGCAGAGCATGGAAGAGCAAGAAGTGGTGGTCTTTCCTCCCCGTAGGAGCTGACATCCTTCTTCTTCATGGCTCTCCGCATCCTCACCTCACCCCCACTGTCTGGGAAATGCTAGAGAAAAATGAAAGAAAATGCCCTGTGAGCACTAGAGAGAGGTATAATTCTGGCTAGTGGGAGCTGGGAAGACTTCAAGAGAAGGTGGCTGCGGCTGGACCCTAAAGGACAGGAAGGACAAATGGAGATGCCTGGGGACAGGGGACCTTTTGGGTGAGGGGTAAGGGCAGAGACAGCAGCTGGGAGCACTTTGCTTCTTAGCTGAGGATTGAGCTCCCAGGGATGAGGGAGGCAAGCGGCCTGGAAAAGTTCTGGAAGGTAACGAAGATAGAGGAAAGGGGCTGTGAAAAGGCGGCATGGCAGTGAGTCATGGGACTGGCTGTCGTTCTGGAGATGAGCAACGAGGGCACTAGCGTGGAGCCAGCTCAGGGGTTTTCAGGATAAGCACACAGAGGTGCTTTGCCGAAGCCGACAGAACCTGCCCCTAATGCATCCAGGGGACACTAACCGCTTTAGTCTATTCTCTGATGAATAATTTCTCCAACTCTAACTACATTAGGGACACACGGGGCTGAGGCTGGGTGCTCTGTCTGTCAGATATCGTTGCCACTTAAGTGAGTGATGCAGTGTGGGCCGGCCACAGTGCCCGGGCCTGCGGACAAGGCAGGCAGCCAGGAGAGCTGGCCCCAGAGGTCTTATTTCTTTGGTAGTGTAATCAGATTGGAGGCAGAATGTTTTTCTGTCTCCTCCCTATAATCTCTGTTTTGGTACCGTTTCCTCTCCTCTACCATTCTGATCCCTGTTTTCCCTGCCTGTTGGTATGTCAAACTTCTCTGCCTCTCATCCTTCCAGGCCCACTGCCCACGCAGGACTGAGACAGAGGAAAGACCCCAGAGTGGCCCATTCTCTATTCTGTACTCCCAGTTGGCGGAGGAGGAAAGGGAAAGCGTGCTTATTAAATTTCCCAAAGGTGCAGCGCCAGGATGCTCACGCATCTCATGACAGCAACAGGAGTCAAAAGACCCCACCCAGCAGGCTGGAACTCAAGGAAAATGATGGCATTCTGCAGGGATAAATTAAAGGCTGGCATTTAGGTTCAAAAAGCCAACTATACAAGACCAAAAAAAAGTCTCTGAGTTGTATTTTTTATTAAAGACTTAACATGGACTAATTGTGTGGCAAAGCTACCCCAAACGCTGAAGTTTACAATACGAAATGCTGTTGTTAGAAAAGAAACTCATATCCATTGTAAAATAACTTGAAAATTTACAAATATGAGAGAGAGAGAGAGAGGTAGAGGTAGAGAGAGAGCTGTGTATATGGAGATTACTTAATCCCATCTCTGACAATTATCTGTTAATCCACTTGATTATAACCTTCTATTTCTTTTCCCTAGGCAGGTATTCGAGATATATCTATAATATAATTGTATTTTTGAAAAGATTTATTTGCAACTTGGCTTTTTTTTTTTTTTAAACAGAGTCTTTCTCTGTTGCCCAGGCTGGAGTGCAGTGGCATGATCACAGTTCACTGAAACCTTGTTCAAATAAGCGTCCTGGGTTCAAGTAAGCCTCCTACCTCAGCCTCCTGAGTAGCTAGGACCGCAGGTGTATGCCACCATTCTTGGCTAATTTTTAAATTTTTTGTAGAGTTGGGGGGGGGGGTCTCTCTATTTTGCTCAGGTTGGCCTTAAACTCCTGGACTCAAGGAATCCTCCCCTCAGCCTCCCAAAGTGCTGAGATTACAGGTGTGAGCCACCACACCTGGCCACAACTTGACTTTCTTATATAACTAAATATTGTAAATAACTTTCAAAGTCATTACTTTTCCATAATGACATTTTTATGTGTTGTAAAATATCCTATTTTACAAATTTGCATAATTTATTTATAAAATTCTATTTTATACATTGATTTTTCCTTGATTTTTCTGTAATGTAATGAATCCTGGGCAGAATAGCCTTGGAAATAAATTTTTATGTACATCCTTGAGTATTTCCTTAATATAAAGCCCTAGAAGTAAAAGGCATAGAATTTAAAGGGTTACGAACATTTTGAAGGTTTGCTTATTTGTTTTTGATGTGTGTGATCAAATCATTCCACACCACCAAGTGTGAGAGTATCTCTGTCTCTCCATATTTTCCCCAGGACTGGGCACTATGATGTTGAAATATCTTGCCAGATTTATATGGGAAATGTGGTATCTTGCTTTAATTTGTATGTTTTGAATTATTAGTGAGGTTAAATATTTTTTATTTCATATTCGACATTTTAAATCTTATGAATTACCTAGTTGTGTCTTTTGCCTAGCTGCTATTTTCCTTTTCTTAGTTGCTTTAAAAGTTTTAAATGTTAAGACTACTAGCCCTTTGTCTGCCATCTAGGTTGCAAATATTGATTTTCATTGCACTTCTTGCCTTTGATTTAGTGTATGCGTATTTCAGGTTTTATATTGGCAAACTCATCAAAACGTTACTTAATTTTTCTTTGGTGTCATATAAAAACATCTCTCCTGACCTCAGATTATATGTTCCCCTATATTCCCCCTGCCCATACATTTTAGGTTTTGTTTTTTACATTTAAATCATCACAGTTCAATTACAATGCAGTGTAATATCCAAATAAAAGGAGATAAGTTATGAGGAAAAAGATTTTGACTCAATACAGAATGAAATTTCTAATAATTAAGAACTATATAGAAAGTAAGGGACTGACAACCGAGGAATCAGCTAATCCCATTGCTTGACTTTCTATCAAGTTTTAAGAATTGCATGGCATTCTGTAAGTGCTCAATTAACATTTGCTGAGTGAATGATGGAACAAGCGACCTCCACAGGATCTTTCAACACTGATTCCCTAATCTTGGCTCACTTCATCTCCACAGATCATTCCAGACTTGGAAATTGTGGTTCCTAGGGGTGAAGCAGGCAGGCGGATGGGAGGTGGCATGGAGAGAGTCTACTTCTCAATTCTCAACTTCCAAATGTAGAGTAAAGGCTTGCTGGGCTTGGCCGTTTGCTGGACAGTGGGAAGGGAGGGAAATAGGTAAGTTAACCCATCCCTAGCCAAAGGGAATTACAAGCAAGTTGGGGATGTGAAGCAGGCATCCCTGAGAATTGAAAAAACAACATAAAGGCAGAGGGCTGTAGCAATGGGCGTGTGTGTCGGGGATGGGGTGAGAGGAGTGGGGAGTACTGCTGCTGTGAGTTCTTAAAAATAGGCACTATGCGTTTTATGAGTCCCAGAGGTTTGCTCCAAGTGGTTCTCTCCTGAAACACTCTTTGAAATTCTCCATTATGGAAAATGGAAGAAATCACACCGAGAGTTAAGAGTCTTTTCTCTACGTTTTCAAATGACTCTGACTCAGCGGAGAAGAAAATGTGCGTACTCATTGGATTCATAAATGAAGATGTGACTATACATGTGTCTATACACATACATACACATACAAACCCGTGTGTGTACAGGTACATATGTGCCTGTCTGCTGTTTCTATTTTTTCTGTATAGAGATCACTGTACTTTCCAGATTACACCAGCCTGGACTAAAAGTAGGGTCTTGATGATAGAGGAAAAATAAGGATTTCTCTGGCTCTACCTCATGCATTCTATGGAAATGCCAGCCCTCCTTAAAGGACTGGTGAGCACATCTGTTCTCCTGTTGGTAACCCAAGGCATCCGCTGTCTCTGCTGCTCCAGCTCTGGCTTTCTCAACTTGGGGGATGCAGACAGCAGCAGCTCTGCCTCCATTTCTGTGGCTGTTCCTGCCATCTGCTGTCTGTGCCCAGTTGGCCAGCACCCATGAGGCAGAGGATGATGTCTGCATCAAGGTGCTACCTGCTGTAGCAAATGAGTCTGCCATTTTTTACCCTCCATTGACAGGGTACATGTGGGTCTTTGAGGGCTGGGCTGGAATATGGTTTCATGGGCAGCTGTATGTGAAGCTTCTACCCCTTCCTGACACTGGCTTGTCATGTTTGGACAGAACTTGGACAACTCCACTTCTGTTTTTTTCTAGTCTCCTTATTTCTTCAGGCAAGGCCTTCTCATCCAGACATGGCTGAAAAGTCTAGGATAGGCATAGTTTATGGGATGTCCTTAGCTGCTGGGGACTAACATGGTAGATTTGAGCGTGGGCTCTGGAGCCAGCTGCTTCAGTTTGTATCGGGTGAGTGATCCTAGCCGGCCACATGGCTTCACCTCTGAGCCTTGGTACTCATATGTAATGTGGAAATGATAACAGTATCTACCTCACATCATTGCTATGGAGATTCTCTGAGTTAATTTACATGAAATGATCAGATGAGTGCCAGGCGGAGAGTTGACATGTAGGTCAAAAAAATGTTAGCAATGATTATGGTGACTTCAGACTCATTCTCTTGTTTATTTAGATTTTGTTTGGTTGGTAAGTTCTAATCTGCATACACTCTCCATGGACTCCAAAGAGTTGAAAGCATAAAGAATAAAGGAGAGTATTATATAAATATTATAATAATTGCAGGTTTGAATTCATATATTAGACTTTAGAGCCCTCTAAGTGCCAAGCCCCGGAAGACCAATGGCCTGCCTGGACCAGTTTTCCTTCCTTCTTTCCTGTGTCCCTCCTCAAATATTTTTTTGAGCAAGACAGACCTGGCTCATATTCTTAATGAGCTCCAGTTATTATAGATAAAATAATAATTGGGAGAGAGGGAGAGAAATGAATGATTCTTTGAGTGGAGAGTGGTGTAGGGCATGAAATATTGGATAAAACACAAGTTTTGGAGTCTGACAGACCTGGCCTCATCATTTCTAGTGTGAACTTGAGTTGATTCACCATTTTGAACTCAAGAGCTATAAAATGGTCTTACTAATTACCTACCTTATGGTGTGGGGGTGAGGCTTACAGGAGGATATTCATATGGTAGCTACTCAATAAGTGTTCATTTCTAACCCCTGTCTGGCCCTTTCCCCCACACAATCAAACCAGTGTCATCAATTGCCTGCCCCGATATAGACCTTGGAAGAATTTTTAAGTCATTAAAAGATAATTTTTAAAGAGTTTACCAGGAACATCCATCCCTATAATGTTTCCTCTTATCGGATTTGTTTTTGTTTTTGTCTTTTATAGGCCAGGGCTTGTCTACAGTGGGTACGCATGAAATCTGCCAATGGTAGTGGGATCCATAGATGGCAGTGCCATCATTGCTGACTGACTTCCACTTCCGACTGCTGGTGTGACGTGATGCGAGCGATTGGCGCATTTTGTCACTTTCTGTCTGTTCCCTATCCCCTCTCCTACCCACCCCACATCGGTGTTTTGGGAAGAATGGTTAAGTACATCAATCTTTAAGAAAAGTAATTATTAAATCTTTCTTGTCATCAAGATGTTGTGGGGTTGTGTGTCATGCATGACTCTTGGCAGCATCTAAATCTGGATTTTAGAAACAAGATAAATTTTTCCCTTGGCCTTTTAATTTTACCTTTTCCCTTTGAAAATGTTCAGCTTCTATAGCAATCTAATGGTTACTTTTCAGATATTTCCCTGACTTAACCAGTAATGAAATGATTTCCCCCAATTTTCCCATCTGAATAGCTCTGCTGAGGTCCAACAAATCACATAGGGCTGAGTGGTTACTGCAAGGAGTTTTGCTGCTTACAAAATATAGTTTTTTAGGTTGGTTAACTTCTCTTCCCTGGAGCCTAAAGTGTGAGGCTTTAGAAATATGCTCATTTGAGCCTACTGGCTGGTTGGGCTCTTGGATGAATGAATTGGGGCTCAAAGTGGCTGCCACTGAGGAGTAACAACTGTCATGTATTGAATACCTGATTACCCTGTGGGGGCAACTGGAAAAGTGCTTCCATACATTATTTCATTTAAGTTCCCTAAAAAACAGCTAGTATTAATCGAGGGCTCACTGTGGGCTAGGTTACGCTGAGTGATTTCATAGCATTTTTATTTGATATTCATATTATCTTATGAGGTGGAGTTACTTGTTTAGGATGCAAGTGACAGTAGTCAACTCAATTCCTTTGATGCCCACACTCATTTTATTGGTTGATGCAATGAAAAACAAGTCCTTGGGTTAGATCTTAATGACTAGACTTGACTGGATCCAGGTACTCAAATGATAAGATCAGGACTCCATTTCTTTCTTTCTCTTCATACTACTTAGCCTTCCTTTATATTGTGTTTGTTCTCAGTAGGAACTCCCTATGAGGTGACTAAGATGGTCATCGGTAGCTCCAGCTTCCATTCTACCAGCTTAGAAACCTAAGTCAAAAGAAAGTGCTTTTTGCCCAGTGGCTCCAGCGTTTGCTGTCAGTGGATACATTGAGTCTCATGTTCATACCTGGACCCAGGAGGAGGACAAGGCTGCTTGGCCAGAGCCAGGTCATGTGTGTGCCCCAGGTGCTTCAGGAGAGGAACAAGGTCCACTCCATCCACAGCACATGGACTGACAGTGGGAGGAGATGATGCTCCCAAGGAAAATTCAGGCCATTTAATCCAAAGATGACAAATGTCAGGCATCTAGCATTGTCCTATTATAGGGTCCATTTCATAGAGACCGAGGGTCAGAGGATTTGTGTAATTTGCTCCAAGATCTCACCACAGGAAAATGCCAGAGCTGGGATTTGAATCCTCATCTGCTGTATCCTAAAGCACATCTCCTTTCCATTATTTGGCTTATTTTTTGGATTTTCCAAAGATATTACAATCCCTGCCTCAGAAGCACCTACTGGGTCTTTCTGCTGGCTTGGGTTGCTGTAAGTCAACCGTGAGCAACTGGAGCCAATTATCAAATAAAAAGTTAGCCAGTAACACAGGCAGGATTATTAGAAAAGAGCTCTGAAGGACGGACTACTAATCTGGTTCCTGTACGTGGGGAGTGGAGCCCAAAGACAATGTCATGGCAGATAGGCACAGAGCCAGTGTTTCTCAGGAGGCAGAGAAGTCACCAATGGCTACTTCCTCTTGAATACTACTTCCTGGGGCCTGGGACCCTTTCCCCTTTGGTACAGGAAGCCCCAGAAGCCACAACCTGAGAGTTTTGAGGTGATGCCTCCTACTGCTGTTCAGGAAGGGATGTGATGATTGTGGCTTCTGCTGCTTCCCCTACTGAGGGAGAGGCATGAACCTGCCACCCTGATATGTCAGTAGAAGGCCTTCTGCTGGGCAGTGTTCTCAGGGTGCACAGTAAAGATGAGCATGTGGGTTTAGTCTGTTCTGGCACTAGCAGCTCCCCTGCAGTTACATCAAAGCAATTGCTCCCGACACTGAGAATAAAAGCCTTTCATGTGCTCCCTGGCTACTTGCCCACAACCCTGGAGTCTTGTATCTGCAAGTGCCGGATGGAAACCTCTGGTTGCACCTGGGATGATTTCAGATGGGACATACATGGATATAGCATTAAATAACAGGGATCACGTGGTTGGAAACATATTCTCTTCTCAATTCTCCATCACTCCTTCTGATAAGCATCTCCCTGAGATGTTGTCCTTGATGTACATACCTCCCAGCACCAGACCAACTTTCATTTTCTTTCTGACACTAGCAGGATGAGCCAGCTCCAAATGCTTGGAGCCTGTGGCAGGCAGGAGCATCGAACTGGAATTCCATGGCATTGCATTTGATTTTATTGTATTTCTCTATTATGAAAGGTGGCACTAGTTTTTTACTTACAGTAAGCAGGTAAATTTTGTGTGTAAAATACATTTATTTTAGTAAAATTAGGTGAGTGGATTGAAGGCAAACTTTCTAATGATATATATCTGTCAGAGTTCTACCAGAAAAAACAGAGGCAGTAGGAGATATATAGGAAGAGATTTATTGTGAGGAATTGGCTTATGTGGCTGAGGGGTGGTCTGGCTAGGCAACTCCAAAATCCAGTTTGCAGGTTTTCCAGAAGGGCAGTCTGGAACTCTTAAGCATGGGCTGAATCTTGAGTCCGCAGGTGGAATTTCTTCTCCATCAAGGAAGCCTCAGTTTGGCTCTTAAGGCTTTTAATGCTGATTGAATCAGACTCACCCAGATTACCTAGGATAATCTCTTTCTTAAACTCAACTCATTATGGGCCTTAATCACATCTACAAAATACCTTCACAGCAACACCTAGGTTGGTATTTGATGGAATAACTGGGAACTGTAGATAGCTAGGTCGACCTGTAAACCATCTCATTATATAATAGCAGGTGACACAGAGTCTGGTCCAGGCTGTGGAGATCAGTAAATGATGAGCAGTTGGCAAACCTGAGCCTAGCAGGTAGGGTGACTGGCTAAGATGTTAGACTCCGGGTGAAGGAGCTGGGGGTTTGAGGTCTGCCTGGGAGTGAGGCTGTCTATGTTGGGTAATGAATATTTCAGCAATCTTGGGGTTGGCAGTAGGGGGTGGGAGGTGAAGTGGTGGGGAGCAGAACACAGCATCCTGCCTTTTCTGCCTCCTCTTCTCAGGTACCTTTTCCAAGGGGCCAGCTTTTGCCTGCTTCTACTGCCCTGATTTCATCACTGGTATCTGTTCTACTTAATAGGGGTAAGTTTATTCTTAGTCTCTGAAAAAGGCGGATGCCAGTCATTTAACCACACAGTGACTGCAGTGCTCACAACCCCACCCTATCTCCCGTGGAACCCCTTTCACTGAAGACTTAGGTGTCAGAATCATTGATGGACTTCATTTTTGCAGCTCTGAGGTCACTTCATCCAATGAGACTGGTCACCGAATTGAAAATGTAATTACATAATTATTAATCAAGTGGTTTTTTCCTCCAGATTGAAGAAACAACTAGGAAGCAACTAGGAAGGTCCAACTAGGAACTTTTTCAGTGAAGGCAATTAGAAAGGGATATAGAAATTGTGCTAAGATGAGAAGGTTGACTTTATGTAAGTCTCCAGGGGACAGGAGGAAGAGGGGAGAGGAGTCGATTTTACTTTTCAAAGACTAGGATTTTCTGTTTGCTCTGGAGACCTTAATTAATTTTCTGGACCGTGAAGCTGTGTCTTCGTGAAACACAGAGGGCTGATCAGATTTCCAGGGCCTGACCTTGGAGTCATGGTGGTAAACCAACATTGCTGCTGACATCTGAGATTGACATGCTGACAGGTGAAGTGTGGCCTGGAAATCTCTTTTCCATGACTGCCAACTGTACAGCTGTTTGCCAGGGTAATTGCTTTGTGCCAGGCCTCTTCCTGAGCTTTGGAAGCAGGAGTTCCTGCTGGTAGACCAGTTGAAGGGTTGGATCGCTTTCCAGTGCTAGTGAGTGGGGATGGGGGATGGGTGGGTTTGGGTGCCTCTTTACTATCACTGGCATTTAGGAGACAAATAATTTTCTGAGGGTCTCTAGAGGTAAATTGTCATAAGTCCGTTGATATGAGAAAAATATATATTTTAACTCTGTTTTCGTGGTCTGAAATTTTCAAGTTTTCAAATAACATCAAGCCAGATAAACAGGTTTCGTTTCAAGGACCAACCTTAACAAAGTGGTAGGGATGGCCTGGAAGGCAGGCAGGAGTCCAAGCCTTCCCTGGGTGGAAAGGGGAAAGCATGATGCAGCTCTTACTAAGTTCGCCATGGTTAGTGTGCGTGTAGGTAAGACAGTGGCAGAGGAATGAAAGGCCAAGCTGATAGCGGTGAAACTATAGAATGTAAAGGTGAATACTAAGACCAGTGTAGAATTTCTCTGCTCTGTTTCCTTAATTAGATTGCAAACTACCTGAGAGCAGAGTTAGGGACTTGCCTATTTGCCTCCCAGATTCCAGTGATAGTAAAGACAGAGTGACTTTGTCATGCCCACCCCCCTCTCTGGACTCTGATCCTGCCGAGGATATTCAGCTGCAGTGATGAGTAATGCCGATTTTTCTGAACGATGAGGAGGTAGGCCTGCAGCTCACCTCGGAGCAGCCCTCCACCTGAGTCTCCTTTGGATTATTTAGGATTTGCATTTGGCTGCATGGGATACTAGCTTGACGTCATGGCTTAACCCCAGGTGGGTTTATTTTTCTCATATAACAAGAATTCTGGAGGTGGGATTGCCACGGGCAGCAGCTCTGCCATGCTGTCAGTTTTCCAGGTGTGACCTATCTTTGCACTCCACCATCTCCAGCATGTGGTTTTCATTCCCCTGCTTGTTATCTCGTGGTAGTGAGATGACTGCTTTCCCTGTTGGCCTCGGATCCATGGTCCAGGTAGGAAGGAGGAGAAGAGGGGAGGGCATCAGGCACTTGCCAGTCTCTTTTTTATCAGGAACATCCAGCAGAATTCTGTTGCCATATTTACACCTCACTGGCCATAACTGGGTCACATGGCTGCTTCTAGATGCAAGGGGATCTAGCAGGGTAATTGCTTTGTGCCAGGCCTCTTCCTGAGCTTTGGAAGCAGGAGTTCCTGCTGGTAGACCAGCTGAGGGGTTGGATCGCTTTCCAGTGCTAGTGAGTGGGGATGGGGGATGGGTGGGTTTGGGTGCTGCTTTACTATCACTGGAATCTGGGAGGCAAATAATTTTCTGAGGGTCTCTAGGGGTAAATTGTCATAAGTCTGTTGAGATGGGAAAAGGTATATTTTAACTCTTTTTTTGTGGTCTGAAATCTTCAAGTTTGCAGATGACATCAACGCAGGTAAATGGTCTCATTTCAAGGGCTAACCTTAACTGAGTGATATGGGTGGCCTGGAAGGCAGGGAGGAGTCCAAGCCTTCCCTGGGTGGAAAGGGGAAAGGATGATGTGGCTCTTACTAAAGTCCGTCACAGTTTGTGTGTGGGTAAGACAGTGGCAGAGGAATGAAAGCCCAAGCTGATAGCGGTGAAACTATAGAATGTAAGGGTGAATACTAAGACCAGTGTAGAATTTCTCTGCTCTAGTTCCTCAATTAGATTGCAAACTACCTGAGGGCAGAGTTTGGGACTTGTCCATTCGTAAGACAGAATGACTTTGTCATGCCCACCCCCCTCTCTGGGCGCTGATCCTGCCGAGGATATTCAGCTGCAGTGACGAGTAATGCTGATTTTTCTGAACGATGAGGAGGTAGGCCTGCAGCTCACCTCGGAGCAGCCCTCCACCTGAGTCTCCTTTGGATTATTTAGGATTTGCATTTGGTTGCATGGGATGCTAGCTTGACTTCATGGCTTAACCCCAGGTGGATTTATTTCTCTCACATAACAAGAATTCTGGAGGTGGGATTGCCACGGGCAGCAACTTTGCCGTGGTGTCAGTTTTCCAGGTGTGACCTATCTTTGCACTCCACCATCTCCAGCATGTGGTTTTCGTTCCCCTGCTTGTTATCTCGTGGTAGTGAGATGACTGCTTTCCTGTTGGCTTCAGATCCATGGTCCAGGTAGGAAGGAGAAGAGGGGAGGGCATCAGGCACTTGCCAGTCTCTTTTTATTAGGAACATCCCGTAGAATTATCTTTCCATGTTTATACCTTACTGGCCATAACTGGGTCACATGGCTGCTTCCAGATGCAAGGGGATCTAGAGGGATATACAGAGGTTTTGTGCTTAAGAAGGGCAGAACACACATTGGGCAGACAAACAGCAGGGATAAGCACAGTCTCCCAGACACCTCTTGTCCTGCTCCTGTGCCCCGAAGACATTCCCTTCACCTCTGACCACATTCCTTCCAGCCTGCAGCCTCCCAAGGATCTTCTCCGCTTCCTCCCCAACCCTCTTCTACTCCTGAAGCCCCTGGCTGGTCATGGAGATGGCTCTGCTCACAGATCTCCTCGCTGTGGGGAGCACAGTTGCCGAAGAGACTCAGCTGCCCACTTTTGGGTCCACTGTGATGTTCATGCTGAGACCACAATTCCTGTGGGCCTCACCCAGCCAGTGGGCACAGTGAGGACACGAGAGATCGCCATTCCTGCTCAGTGTGGGACCCCTCGAATGGGCAACCTTTGCTCAGAGCCTCTTGATCCACCCGGCAGAGACTTTCCCAGAGCTGGTCTACACTATGAGGCTCTTTCTAGCCAATCCTCCTTTTTCCCTCTTTCTCCTCTCGTTGGTGTTAGACTTGCATTGTGAACGAAACGTTCTCCTCTCCTCTACTGCTCTCTTTCCTTTCATCCTTTACAGACATTTCCCCAAATAAATCTCTTGCATATCTGTTGCTCTCTTGACATTTACTTCTTGGAGGACTGAAACTGACATGCCTCCCCTCGCACATATTCGTGTCCTTTCTCTTACCTGGAAAATTTTCTTTGTCTGTGATCTTCGGTTTGCAATGAGAGAGGCATAGTTTTACCTGTAATCTTCTCATTATCCCCTGACTTCTTAAAACAGGAGTGTCCAAGATGGATTCTTTGAATTCTTAGGCTACTTTTTTTTCTTGCCACAAAATCAGTCACATTTATTGAGCATCTGTTATGTGCTAGGCCCTGTTGTAGGTGCTAGAGGATACCAAGATTTATCTATCTCAGGCCCCACCCTGGTGAAGCTCACAGGTTGGTGGGTTTAGGAAAGAGCCTCATTTTCCATTGGTGGATGATGTGTTCTCCCCACCAACCATCTCTCTTAACTCCGTGGCACCTTTCTTGTCCGGCATTTCTACCTTTTGAGCCTCTCTGCCACTTTTCTGGCAAATTACAGAAGAAGCAAAGCAGTTGTTGCCCCTGCATCCAGCACATCAGAAGTCCAGGTAATACAGGCCTGGAGTAACCATGGCAACCTTAATGGAGCTCAATGACCCAGCATAAATCTGGCCGAGCTCATTGTGAAATGGGAGGGAGCTCTGTCTGTTCCAAACTGTTTGAAGGAAAGGTGCCTTGCACTCCGTGGGTGACTGACAGAAGGTTTCCCCAGAGCACAGAGGAAAAGCCGGGGGATGCGACACTCAGAGTGAAAAGGAAAGGAAGACTTGATGTTGGTGAGGAATGGTTTTCTATGGTCTGTTGACATGGCCTGCTGAACCAGGCTGATGTGTTCTTCTGGTCATTTATTTCCATGCTCTGGGCCTGCCTTGAACCTGCTAAATACATTTTAAAAAGGCTCCAGCTATGGAAGGAACATGAAACATTTTCGATATAACTACACACGTGCATGTGCACCCGCCGTTTCAGGTACAAAGATGAGGTGGAACTGCCTGGTGCTCAGTTCCTTGCAAATAGTCTGTTCTCTTCTTTCCCCTTACCTGGCTGGGAATAGCTTCATGCAGTGTGTACTGCTGATGCCGCTTTCTTTGCTCCCTTTGCTGGAAGCTACCTTCTGCATATCCTCTAGGCTTTGACCCAAGTGTCACACCCTTGGAGTGGCTTTCCTTGACACTCAGAGCAGGTGCCCCGCCTCGTGACTCTATCACCCTTTTCGTTTTTTTTGTATTCCCATGCTCATTTCTTTATGTGCCTGTTTGTGATCATTTTCCCCAGTATTGTGAATTCACAGGGAACACTTCAATCTTGAAGGATTTTTTTTTTTCCTAGAAGCTGCCCTTCCCTGTTCCTCTAGCTGCTGTGGCATTTAGGTAAATTCTGGCTGCAGGCTGTCCATTCATTCTCACCTGTCTGAGAGCACAGTGCTTCTACTCTTGGGTAGCAGGGAATCAAGCATAGAGGGGCGGTGTGGGAGGGCAGCAGGAAGAGCTGGTACGACTCTCCATTTCATGTGTGAGTGTGGTGTTTATACCCCTTTATCCTATTGCTTTATTAAAAGCAATCTGAGCCGTGTACAGCAAGCTGGGAGGTCGCAGGTAGAACCACACAAATGTCTCTATTTAATTCACAAGCTGATTACCTCCTGCTGTTTCTAAAAAGATAAAAGGAAAAATAAACACTCCTCAACCCTGCCTCTTTTGAACTTCTCTTTCAGAAGATGCAAGTCCTGATCCTTTGGTAATAGCTGTGCAGTAGAAAGGCTTGTGTCTACTGTCACTCTTCTAGGTTCTGATCTCCTACTTCCCTTGCAATCCTGATAGGGATAAGCAAGATTACTGATCGTTTGAATGGTCTATGGCTAGAAGATAATTTATTTTTATTTTTTGTCTTTTCTATTTGTTTTTAATTTAAGTTCTGGGATACCTGTGCAGAAAGTACAGGTTTGTTACATAGGCATACATGTGCCATGGTGGTTTGCTGCACTTATCAACCCGTCATTTAGGTATTAAGCACTGCATGCATTAGGTATTCATCCTGATGCTCTCCCTCCCTTTATCCCCCCATCCCCTAACAGGCCCCAGTGTGTGATGTTCCCCTCCCTGTGTCCATGTGTTCTCATTGTTCAGCTTTCACTTATAAGTTAGAACATGCAGTTTTTGGTTTTCTGTTTCCATGTTAGTTTGCTGAGATGATGGCTTTCAGCTTCATCCGTGTCCCTGCAAAGGACATGAACTCATTCTTCTTTGTGGCTGGTAATGCAATATTTTGGGGCAGGGTCTGGATTAAATGCCCTTTGGACAAAGTTTTGGGGAGAGGATGATGTAGTAGTCTCACGTGGTGTATATGTGCCACGATTTCTTTATACAGTCTGTCGTTGAAGGGCATTTGG
The DNA here is from genome assembly GCF_049350105.2 of Macaca mulatta. Taxonomy (NCBI): domain Eukaryota; kingdom Metazoa; phylum Chordata; class Mammalia; order Primates; family Cercopithecidae; genus Macaca; species Macaca mulatta. Next base: position 123,331,177 of record NC_133414.1, read on the forward strand.
GTTGATTCCATGTCTTCGGTGTTGTAAATAGTGCTGTAATAAACATACATGTGCACGTGTCTTTATAATAGAATGATACATAATCCTTTGGGTGTATACTCAGTAATGGGATTGCTGGGTCAAATGGTATTTGTGGTTCTAGATCCTTGAGGAATTGACACATTGCCTTCCAGAATGGTTGAACTAATTTACACTCCCACCAACAGTGTAAAAGTGTTCCTATTTCTCCACAGCCTTGTCAGCATCTGTTGTTTCCTGACTTTTTAATAATCGTCATTCTGACTGGTGTGAGATGGTATCTCATTGTGGTTTTGATTTGCATTTCTCTAATGACCAGTGATGATGAGCTTTTTTTCATATGTTTGTTGGATGCATAAATGGCTTCTTTTGAGAAGTGTCTGTTTGTATCCTTCACCTACTTTTTGATAGGGTTGTTCGTTTTTTTTTCTTGTAAATTTGTTAAAGTTCCTTGTGGATTCTGGATATGAAACCTTTGTCAGATGGGTACATTGCAAAATTTTTCTCTTATTCTGTAGGTTACCTGTTCGCGCTGATGGTAGTTTATTTTACAGTGCAGCAGTTCTTTAGTTTAACTGGATCCCATTTGTCAATTTTGGCTTTTGTTGCCGTTGCTTTTGGTGTTTTAGTTAGGAAGTCTTTGTCCATGCCTATGTCCTGAATGGTATTGCCTAGGTTTTCTTCTAGGGTTTTTATGGTTTTGGGCTTTACATTTAAGTCTTTAAACCATCTTGAGTTAATTTTTGTTTAAGGTGTAAGGACGGGGTCCAGTTTCTGTTTTCTGCGTATGGTTAGCTAGTTTTCCTAGCACCATTTATTAAATAGGGGATCCTTTCCCCATTGCTTGTTTTTGTCAGGTTTTTCAAAGATCAGCTGGTTGTAGATGTGTGGTAGTATTTTTGAGATCTCTGTTCTGTTCCATTGGTCCATATATCTGTTTTGGTACCAGTACCATGCTCTTTTGGTTACTGTATGTTCGTAGTATACTTTGAAGTCAGGTAGCGTGATGCCTTCAGCTTTGTTCTTTTTGCTTAGGATTGTCTCAGCTATACAGGCTCTTTTTTGGTTCCATATGAGATTTAAAGTAGTTTTTTCCTAATTCTGCAAAAAAAGTCAATGGTAGTTTGATGGGATTAGCATTGAATTTATAAATTACTTTGGGCAGTATGGCCATTTTCACAATATTGATTCTAGAAGATAATTTATAAATGATCCTGATATGCTTGTGTCTAGTCTGGTGCTGGTAATGCAATATTTTGGGGCAGGGTCTGGATTAAATGCTCTTTGGACAAAGTTTTGGGGAGAGGATGATGTAGTAGTCTCACATTCCATTGGTCAGTGAATGCAGCCATAGACAGACATTTGTATCAGTCCCAGTAATGTTGGAAGTTTTTCAAGCCGATGATTGCCTTCTCCCTTGTTAGATTGCCTGCATGCCAGCCTCTCTATCTGGAGAGGTGGGGGAAGCCCAGTCCTACCAGGATGAACGAGGAGGGACTGGCAACTGCATCAACACCATCTCAGCTTGCCTGCTCTCTGCCCCTCACCACCCCTCTCCCTTTCATTGAATTGTTTTTATCATAAACTCACAGAATGGCTGGGTTGTAATGGTGTGGTCCCTTGGTAAGGACTGCTCCTGCCTTTGGGTTGAGCTCTCCAGTTCCTGAGATTTCCTGATTCTTTTACTGTGAGCCCTCACCTTCTGCTTGTGGTCCTGGCACAGACAGGCTTGACTGTCCGTTGACTGTCTGTTGCTGAGGCTGGTGTGATGAGCTCCAAGTCTGTCCTCATTAATGTTGTTTACTAGGTGCTTTGTAGTTATTGAATAATTTTTATTTCCCAGCTTACTTGTCCCTTTAGCCACAATTGTCACTTTTCTGTACCTCTGGAAACATAAGGCTTTTGATGTCGGCTCTACCACCCCCCAATAAGACATGATAAATGGCTGCAGAGGCTGAGCTGTCACCTGATGTTGGGGAATAGTTTATTCGAAGTGATATTTTGTTTGCTCCCAAGTGGCTTTTCAGATTCCTCCAGCAAATATTTTCAGAATCACTTAATTCCTTGGAGCCCATCAGAATTCTTCTTGTGCAAACAGGGCTGCATTCTTGATCACATTAAGGCACTTAAAATGTACTTAAGGGATTTGATTTCCCCAGCCATCACCCACCTCCTCTCCTCATCAAGTGAGGGCTCCTTTGACTTGTGGGTTTTCAGGGTAAGATTAATTTTCTTTGCAACATCTTTGACTCTCAGGAGTGGTGAAATTGTGGTTGGATCAGTCCTGGGAAACCTTGAGAAGGTTCATGGGCTTGAGGGGTGCAAAGGTGGGATCAAAGAGGAAAGAAGCACTGGCATGTGAGACTGAGAATTTACAAATTGCCTTCACCTACAAGTCCTTAAGGCCATCATTCTTCCAGTTCTGGATGTTTCTTCTTCAGCAAGAAGAACAAAGTGGATCAGCTGTACAGTGTCAGATATCCTATGCTGGGCTAAGGGGAGGCAGAGAAAATCTCTAGGCAAGATGTCCCTGAGATTGAGCGGGCATGGAAGCTGTCATTCATTCCTGCGTCAGCAAATGGTATTTCAGAACAATAACAACAATAAGAAATGAATACTGATTTAAACATGTTCAGTGTGCCAACAAATATTTTACATTGTATCTATAATAATACTAATTAAAAATAGATATCATTCATTGAGCTGTTAGCATGTTTCTTGAGGTGCTTTGCATGTATCATCTCCAGTCATCACAAAAACCATGCCCAGGCAGGCAAGTGGAATTATTTCCAATTTAAAGAAAAGACACACCACAGTGAACATGTCCAAAGGGAGTTCTTGATTCACCCTGTTCCTTCCCAGGCTTGCCCATCAGAGCAAATAGCACTGCTCTCCACCATGTAAAAGCTACAAACCTGACTGTCATCCCAGATTATCTCCCCTCCCAACTCCTGGCCTTCAGCCCATAAACTTGTGCCATTTCTATCTTGTACCTTGAGCTCATACATCTCTCTATTCCACCTTTACCAGCCTTGTTCAAACCTGAATTGTCTTCTGATTTCTTTTGTTCCTCCAAATGTCTCCTCCACATAGCATCTGAGCAGTCTTTATAAAACACCAGTCACCAGAGCACTGTCCCATTTAGCATTCTCCACTGACTACCCATTTTCAATCTCTCCTTCCACCCCATCACACAAGACTCTATTCCAGTCCCTGAAGGACACCCCTATGCTGGAGGCTTCCTGAGTTGTTCCCCCTGCCTGGAGCACTCTGCCTCCTGCTGCTCCTATGACCGTTCCTTATATTCTTTAGGTCTTGTCAGTCTCCCTTGTGATTCTCCATCCATGGATTCAGCATAATTTCCTCATAGGTTTAGGGCAGGGCTCAGAATCTACAGTTTTAGCAAGCTCCCCCAACCCTGGGTTTCTGATGCAGCTGATCCGCAGCCTGCACTGTCATGGGAAATGCATAGGACAGTTTTCTGATGTGCTGCTACAGTTCAAGACAGTTTTTCAGGAAGCCCCTGCAGAAAAGTTGAATGAGACTTGAGACTTTCTACGTCCATGATAAGAGCAGCAGGTATTTTGAAAACCACAAACTCATTTCTCAGTTTGGTTCTGCAGTTGTGTACCAGGCTTGGCTCCAAATGTCTCATTCTTTGAACCTCAACAGGAAAAGTTGCCACCATTAAAGATCTGGAAAAGGTAGCTGCAAAATTAATTTGGGTAACAGCTTTGTATTTGGAATACATGTTCAGTCTCCCAAGGGGACTGCTGTGGACAGGGATGTTTGTGGGAATGGAGGTGTCTGCTCTGTGGTCTCTACAGTAGCCCTGCACCCAGGGAAAGCTCCTCTTGTGTGAGGGGTGCTTGTGCCAAGCTTCACTGCAGAGCATTTTGGGTTAGACATTCTCCATTTTCATTTGAGAGATCTGTTGGTGTCTCAGAGCCATGGATTCTAGAGCTACACTGATTCTGGCAAAGATTTGGAATATCTCCAAGGGATGTGTGCAATTTTTGGAAAGAGGAGAGAAAGGGTTATGTAAAGAAGATTAACATACAAAAAAGTGAAATAACCACTAGGGGATGCCTTCAGTTCTTGACTTATTTCAGTTATTTGGAATCTAGGAAAATGGAATTTTGCCATATTGAGTTTTCTCTACATAGATGGTCTTTATTTATAATTGGCACCTTTTCTTCAAATGATTCCATTTTTTACCAAGTTTTTGTGTAAGTCTAAGCTTGGATTTTTCTGGACTTCCCTTACTAAAGTAATGAAGAAAAAATATACATACACATACACTTTTTCAAAAAGAGTTTTCCTTCAAGTCATCTAGGAAACTATTTCCTCTATTCCAAACATAAAGGAGAAATCAGTTAAAAAAAAGAGAACCAACCAACCATCTTCTTTTCTCCCCTTTCATTTTTCATCTGTCCTTCCACAGACATTTACTGAGCATTTATTTTGAGTTTGTCTTATTCACATTTGCATTCCCAGAATGTAGGATAGCAACTTGTATAGTCTTTGTCCTCACTAAGCTTCCAGTTTTGGAATTAGAATGGAGAACAGGGAGATAGGCATTCAACAGATAATAACAATGTTATTTCTATTTTCCTAAATATGAAAAAAAATACAGGGTACCATGGGAGCTCAGTTTAGAGGGTCTAGAAGACATCCCTGAGAAGGTGGCATTGAAGCTGAGACCAGAGAGATGGGGAAGGGTGTGGTGCATTTGAGCAACTAAAAGAAGGCAAATATGGTGTAGAATGGTGAGAGATGAGATTGGAGGACATGCAGCCCTCTGTAAGCCAGAGCCAAGTCAGTGTACTTAATTTCAAAAGCAGAAGAAAGCCATTGGTGTTTATGTGAGGTTATGTGAGGGCTTAGTTCTTAAATCTCCTCTAGTGTTGAAATTGATTGAAGAGACAAGAAGACAAGCCAGGAGGCCACAGAAATATCCTAGCAGTAAGATCATGGTGGTTTAAAAGGTATGATAGAAATGAAGTTGGAGAGGAATGAATATATTGGAGAAATATCTGTAAGGTAAAAGTACCGATGAATGAGGGAGAAGGAGGTGTCAGAGTGATTGCAGCATTTCTGTTTTGAACATACAGAAGTGCTTTTTTTCTGAGATGTGGAGCCTGGAGAGGGCTGGGATGGGAGAAGATGACCGGTTCAGTTTTGTGCTTGTGAAGTTGAAGCTGCCTGTGAGTCGTCAAGAAAGCAACTCTGCCCCAGAGAGATACATTTTTGGAATTTCACCATTCGCTAGTGCAAATTTTCCTTGATTTTGAGTGACCCTTGCTTGCTTAAAGAACATTAAACTGCTATGCAGGATTCATGAAAGTGCCAGACATTTGTTCTGCCAACTTGCATTTTGAATAAGTGGTATACGAAACTCCTTCAAAGTGGAAGTCTCTTAGCACTGTTCTATTTCTACAACTTTTGTTGTTTAGCTGAGAGTCTAGTGTCCAGAGAGCTAGGGCAGTGGGCACAGTGGTACCATGCTTGCTTCATCAGCTAGGGAGCAGATGGAAATAGCACACCTGAATATCTAGGCTAGAGAACAACTCATGAGTTTCAAAAGCCATTGGAAAGTCAGGTAAGTAAGCTCCAAGGAAGGAGATCAAGGATGCCAGGGGTCAGAGAAAAGCCTTGAGTCAGGAGAGGTTGGTGGGAAAATCAGTAGAAACCAGCCTGTGGAATGCTCAGGGCATGGAGTCATAAACAAATGTGTGGTGCTGGGAAGGGTGGAGGCCCGTGCTGCCCAAGCTTCCCACGGGAGGAAAGAAACCATAACTGTTGGAACTTGAGCAGAGTGCCAAAATGACATGAAATCGCTGCAGAAATTGTGAAACGTAGCTCATAGCCCTATTTGTTTAGCAACAGCATAAAAAGCACCATCTTCTATACCCCCATCAAAATAGAAAATAGCAGCAGAGAAAAGCTAAGAAGAAAAGCAAGGGCTTTCGTTTGGACATTGGAATTACTTTTTCACGGGCTGTTCTATCCAACAGTCCAATTTCCTTAACATTCTCTCTCTTCTCTTTCTCTTTCTTCCTTTCTCCCTCCTCCATTTCCATCCCCTAACCTCCTTTCTCCTTTACTCCTTTTGTCCTATGGTTTCACATTGCCAGAAGAATTAGGCAGGAAACATAAGAAACATTGGAGAAACTTATGAAGTCTGGGTGGAGGACCGTGCCAGGTGTTTGGTGCTGGTGATGCAGCAGCAACTTGAATCTTGCTACAGGGCTGATGCTAAGACAGGTTCTGTTTTCCCTATCCCTCCTCTAGGAATGTCTTATTTGTTTGCTTTGAGAATGTGGAACCTCAGGTGAGAGGAGGTGAGTTTACTTATCTGTAAGGGAGAAGAGAGGAGATAGGTGTTCATTTGACTCAGTGCAATCAGTTCATTCTCATTTGTTTTTTTTTTCTTTAAGTTATAAAGTTGTGAAACCCAGTTAGATTTGTGAGTGTTTTCCCCTAGCTGTTACCATGTTGGGTGGACCACTTAATCTTCCTGCTCTTCATTGATTTTACCACAAATTTCAGATGACAGTGATAATCCCTCTCCTACCTTCATGACAACTTAAAAAATAAGGATTAAATAAAATAACGGGTAATTTCCTTAAAAAGAAATTAGTTATTGTTATTACCCTTACTAGGAGTTTGAGGTAGTTTGCAATAAAACTCATATACAATAGAGCTATAGAAATATGGGTTAAAAAAGGTAACAAAGCAATGCAATGGAATGCAGAAGAGCACCTTCATATAGCAGAAACCCTAGGCCAAAGGAAGTGCATACACAAGGCTGAGTATGGAGCTTCCTGGCAGACAGGGAATAAAGGGAAATTAGCGGCTAAAAGATGCTCAGCATTTCATCAGAAACCATAGATGTTTTACCAGCAATTACTGTTGGTAATTTCACCCAAGTTTCTAACTTAGGGTAGGCTCAGAAGCTATTTGGTGAACTGAAGAAACATAAATGAGAGCCATGATCCTTGCTCTCTGCCTAGTAGGGGAAGAGTTTATTATGTGAACCATTGTGTAAGGAAACAAGTACACAGGAAGGGGCCTGTCTCCAAAAGCTATTACCCCAAACCAGGAATTGTCTTTTTAGGATCATTTCTTTTATCGAATCCCACCATTTAGTCAGTTAATTGCTTTTGCATCGCCATTGGTTATGGATACTGTACCAGTTCTGTGCGGAGGTGAAGGAAGGCTGTATGTTTCAACTTCTAGAATTTATCTCAGTAAAACACCCCTTCATGGGCACAAAGAGATGTGCACAAAAGACTCATGGCGGTATAGTTTGTATAGCAAAAGTAATGTATATAACACAAAGCTATATACATTATATACAGAAGTAGTTATATAAACCACAATTCTCCCTAAAATGGAATACTATACAGCTATTAAAAAGAACAAGATAGAGCCATGTGCTTCATCAAGGAATCGTGCTCCTATTTTACATTGCTTAGTGATAAAAATAAGTTGCAAAACAGCCTGTAGATAATGATTTCATTCTTAGGAAAAATCTCAACATTGATAACTTATTATTATTATTTTTGAGATGGAGTCTCTCTTTTTTCTAGGCTGGAGTGCAGTGGTGTAATCTCAGCTCACTGCAACCTCTGCCTCCCAGGTTCAAGTGATTCTCCTGTCTCAGCCTCCTGAGTAGCTGGGATTACAGGCACCTGCCACCATGCCTGGCTACTTTTTGTATTTTTAGTAGAGATGGGGTTTCACCATGTTTGTCAGACTGGTCTCAAACTCCTGACCTCATATGATCCACCCTCCTCGGCCTCCCAAAGTGCTGAGATTACAGGCATGAGCCACCACGCCCAGCCAACTTATGTATTTTTAATGTACTACTTGTTGGCAGAATATGCACCCAGTTGACAGTGGTTATCTTGTGACAGTGAGAATCTCGGGACATTTCAGAGCCTGCACTTTGTATTTCCATAAGATTTGAATTTTATGTTGCCTAGTATTACATTTGCTATCAGAGAAAGCAATAAAGATACTGTGTGGGGAGCTGGGGAGAGCATAATGCATAGGTTATAGACCCCACCCTTGTAAAGGTTAAAGTCTAGTAGGGGAGAAAGCCACATAAAACAAGTTGTACCACCATCTGAGCCTGCAATGACAGAACCGTGTACAAGGGGCACAGGAGCTGTGGGGCAGGGCATGGGGTAGAGGCTAGAAGAGGGTAGCAGAGAAGGTTATCTGAGTGTGTTCTGGAAGGACACATAGAGTGACCATGACAAGGCAGCTCTATGCCAAGTAAAGATTCAAAACGGTCACGAGCATGTTGGTAACTTCAGAAAGTAGCTCAGTCCCCAGGACATTCTGACTCATGAAATGCCATGGGAGGCCAGACAGTGCAGGGGACATTTAGAGACAGATGGTCCAAGGGAGGAACAGAGGGTCAACTCAAATTTTCTACAGACCAGCCACATGATACTGCTTCTTCCCTCTCTTGGAAGAACTTGGCATTAAATCAGAGCTTAGTTGCTGATCTAAGGACAAATTCCAGACAATTCTAATTAACCCCCAAGCTTCCTGTAGCACATTGTTCTTAAATCTTGACTTGATGGTCCAGAGGCAAGACATGCATGTCATCAGAGTGAATATTTATCTAGAGATGAAATCACTGAGATACTTTGATTGATAGCAGGGTGAAGAACAGAGCTTCAAGTTTCTTGCTGACAAAAAGAACTCTGAATTTTTCACAGTGTCCTCGCATCCTTTTATCCCATGAAGGGGTCTCGTGGACACTTCGGAGACCTGCTTCCATTTTCTCTGGCCTTTAGAATTGGACTCTGGTGTCACAACTACCTGGAAAGCTCCTTGCTTGACCTTGGCATCCTGACTTGGTGAGGTTGTTAGGGAAGGTAGTTTAGGGAGGAGAAAGTGAGCAGTCTCTCTCCAACCCTATTCTTCTGCTAAAGAGTTAGGAAGAAGGAAACAAAGAGAAATAGGCAATTTGGTGGGAAAGATGGGAGAGAGTTAGGGCAAGGACTGCTTGTCTGAAAGGAACTATATATGATCAGAGATTTTAATCCATGCTGAGTGGGAGTCTATTTCCTATGGATTTTTTCCCTACTGCCTGGCCCCATACATAGCCTCTGGACTCCCCTTTAATCTGTGAAGCAGGCTTTGGGGTGCTCACATCTCTCTCCTAATACCATCCTCCCTTGCAACGCTCCTGAGGATCTTTTAGAGCAATGTATATGGTTTTCTCCCCACCCCCTAGCAATCTTATTGCACATAATATACATTTTGAAAACTACATGAGTCATAAATGTGTCGCTTGATGAATAGTCAGAAACAGAACACACATTTCTATTCAACGCCCAGATGAAGACAGAGTATTGCCAGCATGCAAGAAGCTTCCCTTGAATACCAGTCAGTACTTGTCCCCCACTACCCCACAAGAGACCTGATATCCTAACTTCTAATGCCATAGTACAGATTGTCTGTTTTTAAACTACAAATAGACTCATACTTTTGTGCATCTCTAGTTCTTTGGTTCAAATTTGTTTGAGATTTATCTCTGTTGCATTTATTTGTAGTTTGAACATTTTAATTGTGTAGTATTTTTATGAATACTCATCCTACTATTGCTGGATGTTTGGTTATTTGAATTTTAGGATGTTATGAGTAATGCTGCTATAAACGTTTTTGTACATGTCTGTAGGTTAACATATATGCATATATCTGATGGTTATGTTGCCAGGAATAAAATTTCTGGATAATAGGGAATGCATATGCTCAATTTTAGTAGAAATTGCTAAACAGTTTTCAATGTGCTTGTACTAATACACATTCCCACCAGTGGCAGCGTATGAGAGCTCTGGTTGCTTCACATTGTACCCAACACTTGCCAGTGTTTGCCTTTTTCATTTTAACCATTCTCGTGGGGTTATGGTGGTATCTGATTGTGGTGTTTTAATTTTGTATTTTCCTGATGACTAATGAAGTGAAGCACCTTTTCGTCTACTTATTAACTAACTTGGATATCCTCTTTTGTGAAGCACCTGTTCAAGTCTTTTGCCCGTTGTTTTATTAGATTGTCTGCCTTTTACTTATTGGTTGTAGTTCTTTATATATTTTTGGGCAAGTTCTTTTTTTTAAAAAAATCCTCTTCCTGATATCTTTTAATGTACAGAAGTTCTTAACTTTAATTTATCAATTTTTTCCTTTATGGCTAGTGTATTTTTGATTTAAGAGATCTTTCTCTACCCTAATGTACTAAAAATAGTCTCATGTTTTCTTCTGAAAGTTTTATGGTGTTGCCTTTAATATTTAGATCCACAGTTCATCTGAAACTCTTTGTGTATGGTGTGTAGTAGAGGTCAGGGCTAATTTTTTCCCCATATAGATATCTAAGCGAATCAGCATCCATTATTGAAAAGGTCATCTTTTTTCTGCTGAACTGTGTATCCACTTTTGTCGTAGACCAGATGACTGCCATCTTTCTATGTTTCTGGATAATCTTCTGTGTTGTTGGTCATTTTGTGTTCATCCAATACCTCACTGAAAATTTGATATCAGGTAGCGTAAGTTCTTCGTTGCTTTTCTTCAAGACTACTTTTTGCTTTACATGCATCTCTATATATTTCAGTATCACTTGTCACCTTCCAAAGGAAAACCTGCTGAAATTTTGAATGAGATTACACACAACTGTAGATCAATTTGGAATTTGACATCTTTCCAGCAATGAGTCTTCTAATTCATAAACATGGTCTATTCCTCCATTATTTGCACCTTCTTTCATTTATTTCAATAATGTGTTGTAGTTTTCAGTGTAGACATCTTTTTATTGTTTATTATTAATTGTATTTTATCGATCAGTTGTCCTAGGAATTTTTCCATTTTATTAATCTTTCAATGTCTCAACTTTGAAAACTTTGTTGATTGAAGCCGTGTGTTTTCTTTTTCTTTTTGGAAACATTTTTTTTCTTCAGAAGTTTTCTTCTGAAGTAATTTTAGAGTTACAAGAAGAATTGTGAAGATAGTGCAGAGTTTCACATATATTTTTCACTAGGCTTCCCCTAATGTTAACGTCTTACACAACTGTGGTACATTTCTGTAAACTAAAAAACTAGCATTGGTACAATAAATATTATTAACTAAATTGCAGGCTTTATTTGCATCCCCACAAGTGTTTCCACTAATGTTTTTTTTCCCCCTCCTCATTCTGGAGCCAATCCAATACACCACACTACATTTAGTTGTGATGTGTCCTTAGTCTCCTCCAGTCTGTGACAGTTTCTCATTATTTCTTTTTTTCTTCATGGCCTTGTCATTTTGTTGGTTCAGTGTTTTGTAGTGTCCCTCAGTTTGGTTTTGTCTGTTATATTCTCATGATTAGATTGAGATTATGGACTGGGGAAGGGTGCCTCCAGAGATGATGACTCCTTCTCATTACCTCACATCAAGGGCTATATGATATCAATATGACATAGTACTGGTGATATTAACTTTTATCACTTAGTTAAGGTGCTGTCTGTCAGGTTTCTCCCTTAGAAAGTGACCATTTTTCCCTTTCTATATTCTGTTCATCAGAAGATAGCTGCTAAGTCCAGCCCTCACTCAAGTGAGAGAAAGAAAACTCTGCTCCCGGGACAAAGGAGTAGCAAAAATTTTGTGAACATTTTACAACTTTCACTGTAATCAATTAATATTGGTGGAAGATACTTTAAGCTCTGCAAATATCCTGTTTCTCAAAGTTCACCCACTAATCTTAGTATAGATCAGTGAAAACTGCCTGCAGCAGCTATTGCTGTGGTACTCTGATAGTGATTTTCTACTTCTCTTATTCCTTCCACTTTTAAAAAAGCTAGATTTTTTCTATTAAAAATTGTCTCTTCTATCCGGGCGCGGTGACTCTCGCCTGTAATCCCAGCACTTTGGGAGGCCAAGGCGGGTGGATCATGAGGTCAGGAGATCGAGACCATCCTGGCTAACACAGTGAAACCCCATCTCTACTAAAAATACAAAAAAATTAGCCGGGCGTGGTGGCACGTGCTTGTGGTCCCAGCTACTTGGGAGGCTGAGGCAGGAGAATCGCTTGAACTCAGGAGGCAGAGATTGCAGTGAGCCGAGGTTACACCACTGTACTCCAGCCTAGGTGACAGAGTGAGACTCTGTCTCAAAAAAAAAAAAAAAATTCTCTTTTCCTTCATTTATTCACTCATTCATTCATTTAAATCAGTATGGACTCCTGAATATTTACTGTTTAGGTTATACTCTCATACTACTAATTATTTTGTTGCTCAAGTTTTTTGAGCTGTGGCCACTGGGGACTCTTTCAGGTTGGCTCCTGTGCCTTTTTGACTGATAGTCTCTCTCTCTGTACTCCCTTATTTTCTGGTACTATTGGGTGCTTCAGACCTCAGACTAAGAACCGGCCATTTCCTTTTATAGGGAAATGGTATTTAGAAGCCAAGATCTGCTGTTGTGCTCATTGCTACTGGGATGTCCACTGGTTCTACTCAGTGGGCAAAGCTAGTAAATGTTTATATTTATTATAAAAATATAATTAAGTGTTATGTAGAATTATATTATAAAATATAAAAGCACACACACATATACACAGCTATATGTACTATTCCACATCTAAATTTATTTCTGAATCCATTTATATATGCTTGTATAAAACATGAGTTTCTGTTGATATCTCTGACTCAAATCCGGCGCCACAGGGCTCATTTTAACCCCTTCTGCTTTTGCTTGTTTCTTTTTTCTCTGATAGTAGAAAACCTGGTTCTCATTATGTACCACATATTTATTGTTCAATCTTAGTTACATATGTAGTTTTAGGCTTGCTAACCTGGGCTACTGTGAGAAGCAAATTTATCAACTAGAGTGCTATGTTATTGTACAGTTCTTTTTTTTTTTTTTTTTCTGAGACGGAATCTCCTCTGTTGCCCAGGTTGGAGTGCAGTGGTGCGATCTTGGCTCACTGCAAGCTCTGCCTCCTTGGTTCACACCATTCTCCTGCCTCAGCCTCCTGAGTAGCTGGTACTACAGGTGCCTGCCACCATGCCAGGCTAAGTTTTTGTGTTTTTAGTAGAGATGGGGTTTCACCGTGGTCTTGATCTCCTGACCTCATGATCTGCCCATCTCGATCTCCCAAAGTACTGGGATTACAGGCATGAGCCACCACGCCTGGCCTATTGTACAGTTCTTTATGTCTTTAGTCTTTCAGTATCTAGACAAAACATTGTTTTCCAGAGGGACTTAGATCAGCTCCGTTTTTCCCTCTCCCCTCCAGGGAAGTTATGCCATACATTTGTAATTTGGTTAATTCATTTGTCACTCATGTAAACTTTAATCAGGATAAATCTTCCATTATCTGAGAGGAGCAGATTATGAATCCAATAATATACTTAAAAGGGGTTAGGCCAGGTCAGAACTCCCCTCTCCTTTTCTCAAGATTCTAACCATTTGGAATAAGCACATGATGCCAAGTGGGAATCAGATCATAGTATTAACCTTGTTATTGATGAAGATGAATTGCAGAATACATCAGGGCACGCTCCTCTCAAGCGAAACTTTCCTGAGGCAGAGATAGACAGCAGCTTCATTCATGTTCCTGCAAAGGAGATAAACTCATCCTTTCTTGTGGCTGCATAGTATTCCATGGTGTATATGTGCCAAATTTTCTTTATCCAGTCTATCATTGATAGACATTTGGGTTGGTTCCAAGTTTTTGCTATTGTGAATAGTGCTGCAATAAACATAAGTGTGCTTGTGTCTTTATAGTAGAATGATTTTTAATCCTTTGGGTATATACCCAGTAATGGGATTGCTGGGTCAAATGGTATTTCTGCTTCTAGATCCTTGAGGAATCACCACACTGTCTTCTAGAATGTTTGAACTAATTTGCACTCCCACCAACGTTGTAAAAGCGTTACTATGTCTTCACATCCTCTCCAGCCCCTGTTGTTTCCTGACTTTAATGATCACCATTCTAACTGGTGTGAGATGATGGTATCTCATTGTGGTTTTGATTTGCACTTCTCTAATGACCAGTGATCATTAGCTTTTTTCATGTTTGTTGACCACATAAATGGCTTCTTTTGACAAGTTTCTGTTCATATCCTTCACCCACTTTTCTAGTAAATTTGTTCAAGTTCGTGTAGATTCTGGATATTAGCCCTTCGTCAGATGATAGATTGCAAACATTTTCTCCCATTCTGTAGGTTGCCTGTTCACTCTGATGATAGTTTCTTTTGCTGTGCAGAAGTTCTTTAGTTTGATTAGATCCTGTTTGTCAATTTTGGCTTTTGTTGCTATTGCTTTTGGTGTTTTAGTTATGAAGTCTTTGCCCATGCCTATGCCCTAAATGGTATTGCCTAGGCTTTCTTCTAGGGTTTTTATGGTTTTAAGTCTTACATTTAAGTATTTAATCCATCTTGAGTTAATTTTTGTATAAGTTGTAAGGACGGGGTCCAGTTTCTGTCTTCTGCATATGGCCAGCCAGTTTTCCCAACACAATTTATTAAATAGGGAATCCTTTCCCCATTGTTTGTTTTTGTCAGGTTTGTAGATGTGTAGCGTTATTTCTGAGGCCTCTGTTCTGTTCCGTTGGTCTGTATGTTTGTTTTGGTACCAGTACCATGCTGTTGTGGTTATTGTAGCCTTGTAGTAGAGTTTGAAGTCAGGTAGCGTGATGCCTCCAGCTTCGTTCTTTTTGCTTAGGATTGTCTTGGATATACAGGCTCGTTTTTGGTTCCATATGAAATTTAAAGTAGTTTTTTCTAATTTTGTGAAAAGAGTCAATGATAGCTTCATGGGGATATCATTGAATCTATAAATTAATTTGGGCAGTATGGCTATTTTCATGCTATGGATTCTTTCAATCCATAAGCATGGAATGTTTTTCCATTTGTTTGTGTTCTCTCTTATTTCCTTGAGCAGTGGTTTGTTGGTTTGTAGTTTTCCTTGAAGGAGTCCTTCACCTCCCTTTTAAGTTATATTCCTAGGCATTTTATTCTCTTTGCAGCAATTGTGAATGGGAGTTCACTCATGATTTGGCTCTCTATTTTTGGTGTAAAGGAATGACCTTTGCACATTGTTGATTTTGTATCCTGAGACTTTGCTGAAGTTGTTTCTCAGCTTAAGGAGATTTTGGGCTGAGACAATGGGGTTCCAATCCAGCAGCACATCAAATGCTTATCCTCCACGATCAAGTTAGCTTTATCCCTGGGATGCAAGGCTGGTTCAACATACGCAAATCAATAAATGTAATCCATCACATAAACAGAACCAGTGACAAAAACCACGTGATTATCTCAATAGATGCAGAAAAGGCCTTCAATAAAATTCAACACCCCTTCATGCTAAAAACGCTCAATAAACTAGGTATCAATTAAACGTATCTTAAAATAATAGCTATTTATGACAAACCCACAGCCAATATCATACTTAATGGGCTGGAAAGCGTTCCCTTTGAAAACCAGCACAAAACAAGGATGCCCTCCTATTCAACATAGTATTGGAAGTTCTGGCCAGGGCAATCAGGCAAGAGAAAGAAATAAAAGATATTCAAATAGGAAGAGAGGAAGTCAAATTGTCTCTGTTTGCAGATGACATGATTGTATATTTGGTATTTCTTTTTTGACTCATATTTGTTTAATTTCCAGATATTTGAGGATTTTTCAGATATTTTCTCCGATTTCTTTTTAACCTAATTTCATTGTGGTCAGAAAAACATACTTTGCATGCTTTAAATTCCTTTAAACTTATTGAAATTTATTTTATGGTCCAGGTGATCTTTCTGGATCCATAAATGCTTGGAAACATTGTATATTTTGTTGTTAGGTGATGTGTCCATAAATATCAATTAGGTCAAATTGATTCAAAGTGCTGTTTAAATCTTCTATATCCTTAGACTTTTTTTCTATTTTAATTAATGAGAGAAGAGTGTTGATACCACGAATGATAGTTCTAGTTTTATCTGTTTTTCCTTTGGTCTGTTAGGTTTTGCTTCATGTATTTTCAAGATTTCTTATTGGGTACATATGCATTTAAGAGATATCTTCTCAGAATGCCTCCTTTATCTTTATAAAACACCCCTTTATATTCCTGGTAATGTTCCTTCTTCTAAAGTTTCTTTGGTCTGAGATTAAGATAATCATTTCAGCTTTCCTTTAGTTAATGTTTGCATAGTTAATCTTTTTTTGTACTTTTAATTTACCCGTGTTTCTATATTAAAATTAGATTTCTTGTAGACAGCAAATCGTTGATCTTGCACTTTCCCCTGCATGGCAGTCTGAGTTTTAACTGAAGTGTTTAGACTACTTACATGTAATATGATTATCAATATGGTTATGTTTAAATCTGCCATTTTACTAGTTATTTTTTAGTTGTCTGATCTATTCTCTTTTTTTCCTTATTTCCTGCTTTCTTGTGGATTATTTTTCATATTCTGATTTTACCACCAATGGCCTATTAGCTAAATGTTTGTTTTATTTTATATTTTAGTGGTTGCTCTTAGATTTACAAATTTGTGTATGATATAAGAAACTTGCTCTGTATACTTCAATTCCCTCCCTTTTTCTATTGTGGTTGTGCATTTTACTTCTGTATGTCTTATAAACCCCACAATGCATTATATTATTTTTGCTTTAAAAAGTCAAATAATTTTTAAATACTTTTTTTTAAAATGGGAGAAATGACTTTATACTTACCCATATATTTACCCTTTCTGGAACTCTTCATTCCTTTGGGTTAGGTTAAAATTTGCATATGAAAATTAGTTCTCCAATTTCCGTATTTCATATATTTTCTGTCTGAAGAACTTCCTACGATTTTTCTTGCACTTCAGGTCTACTGTAGACAAAATAACACAGCTTATGTTTGTCTGAAAAAGCCTTATTTTGCCTTCATTTTTGAATAGATTCAAATACAATTTTAAGTTTACAGGTTTGTTTTGTTTTTTTTTTTGATTTAAAAGAAATCACCTTAAAGCTGTCATTCTGACTTGTATCACTTATGACTGGAAGTTGGCAGCCATTCTTGTCTTGTCTGTATGTAATATTTCCCTCCCCATCCTCCATTGCTTTTAATATTATTAGTGTCTTCTCAGCAATTTTATTGTATAACTTGGTGTGGTTTTCTTTATGTTTATATTGCTTGGGATGTATTGAGCTTTTGGAATCTGTAAGGTTTACAGTTTTTGTCAAATTTAGAAAAATTTTGACCATTATTCTTCAAATATGTATTTTTTGCTCTTATCCTCCTACCTCCAACACTATATACTGTTCAATGTTGTCCCACAAATCACTGGGACTCTGGTAATTTTGTTAAAAAAAAAAAAAAAAAAATCCTTTATTTCCTTCTCTCTCTCTGCTTCAGTTTAGGTAGTTTGTATTGCTAAACCTTCCAGTTCTTTGGTCTTTTAAATATAGTGCCTGATGTACTTTTAATAGTGGGTGGTTAATTTTATGTGTCAACTTGACTGGGCCATCCATGGTGCCTACATAATTGGTCAAACATTATTCTGGATGTTCTTTGAGGGTTTTTTTTTTTTTTTTAATTTTGTTTTTGTGGATAAGATTAATGCTTAAATTGGTGGATTTAGGAAAGCAAATTGACCTCCATAATGTAAGTGGGCCTTATCCAATCAGTTGAAGGCCTCAGTAGAAAAAAGGCTGACTTCCCTTGACCCAGAATTCCTGGGAAGAAATTCTGTCAGCGGAGAGCTTGAACTGAAACATCATCTCTTCCCTGGGTCTTCAGTCTGCTGGCCCACCCTGTAGATATTGAACTTGACAGCCTCCACAATTGCATGAAGCAAGTCCTGGAAATAAATCTCTCTATGTATATTCATATCGTATTGATACTGTTTCTCTGAAGATCACTGACTAATATAATTATATTCAGTAAATTTTTCATTTTTGCTTGTTTTATACCTCTCAAATTCCATTTGGTTCTTTTTTCATGACTTTTATATCAGTACCTTCTATGCTCATGTTATGTTTTATTCCTGAACATGTTTATAATAGATGTTTTAAAACCCTTGTCTGCTATTTCCATCATTTCTGGATCTGTTTCATTTGACTGTTCTTTCTTCAGTTATGGGTCACATTGTTCTGCTTCTCTGTATGTCTATTCTATTTTTAAAAACTTTTATTTAAAGTTCTGGAGTAAATATGCAAGTTTATTATGTATTTTGTGTCACAGGGGTTTGGTGAACAGATTATTTTGTCACCCAGGTAAGAAGCATAGTACTTGATAGGTAGTTTTGCGATCCTTACCCTTCTCTCTTCCACTTTCAAGCAGGCCCCAGTGTTTTGATCTCTTCTTTATGTTCTTATGTACTTGATGTTTAGCTCCCACTTATAAGTGAGAATATGTGCTATTTGGTTTTCTGTTCCTGTGTTAGTTCACTTAGGATAATGGCCTCCAGCTCCATCTATGTTTCTTCAAAGAATATGAGTTCGTTCATTTTTATGGCTGCATAGTATTCCATGTTGTATATGTACCACACTTTCTTTAGTCTACTGTTGATGGGTATTTAGGTTGATTCTATATGTTGCTATTGTGACTAGTGATGCATGCATTGTATATATGGTAGAATGGTTTATATTATTTTGAGTATATACCCAATAATGAGATTGCTGGGTCAAATGGTAATTCTGTTTTAAGTTCTTTCAGAAATTGCCAATCTGCTTTCCACAATGCCAGACTAATTTGCATTTTCACCAGCACTGTGTGAGAGTTCCCTTTCCTCCACAACCTAGCCAGCATCTGTTATTTTTTGACTTTTTACTACTAGCCATTCTGACTGGTGTGAGATGGTATCTCATTGTAGTTTTAAGTTGCATTTTTCTAATGATTAGTGATGTCGAGATTTTTTTTCATATGCTTGTTGGCCACATGTATGTCTTCTTTTGAAAAGTGTCTGTTTATGCCCTTTGTTTATCTTTTAATAGAGTTGTTTGTTTTTTGCTTATAAATTTGTTCAAGTTCTTTATAGATGCTATATATTAGACTTTTGTTAGATGCATAATGTGCAAATATATATATTTTTACCATTCCCTAGGTTTTCTGTTTACTCTGTTGGTAGTTTCTTTTACTGTGCAGAAGCTCTTTAGTTTATTTGGTCCCATTTGTCAATTTTTATTGTTGTTGAAATTGTTTTTCACATCTTCACCTGAAATCTTTGCCAGGGCCTATGTCCAGAATGATATTTTCTAGATTATATTCCAGGGTTTTTTTTTTTTTTTTTTTTTTTTAATAATTTTAGGTTTTACATTTAATTCTTTAATCCATCTTGAGTTGATTTTTGCATATAGTGTAAGGAAAAGGTCCAGTTTCAATCTTCTGCATATGACTAGCCAGTTATCCCAGCACCATTTATTGAATAGAGAGCCCTTTCTCTCTTGCTTGTTTTTGCTGACTTTGTCAAAGGTTGGATGGTTGTATGCGTGTGGCATTATTTCTGGGCTCTCTATTCTGTTCCATTGGTCTATGTGTATGTTTTGGTAATAGTACCATGCTGTTTTGGTTACCGTAACCTTGTAGTATAGTTTGAAGTTGTGTAGCGTGATGCCTCTAGCTTTTTTTTTTTTTTTTTCTGCTTAGTATTGCCATGGCTATTTGGGTTGTTTGGGTTCCATATGGCTTCTACAATAGTTTTTTTTTTTTTTTTTTCCTAATTCTGCGAAGAATGTCATTGGTAGTTTGATAGGAATAGCATTGAATCTATAAATTGCTTTGGGCAGTATGACCATTTTAACAATATTGATTTTTCCTGTCCATGAGCATGGAATGTTCTTCCATTTATTTGTGTCATCTCTGATTTCTTTGAGCAGTGTTTTGTAATTCTTGTTGTAGTGTTCTTTCACCTCCTTGGTGAACTGTATTCCTGAGTATTTCATTTTTTTTGTGGCTATTGTTAATGAGATTGTATTTTTTGTTTGTTTGTTTTTAGACAGAGTCTTGCTGTGTCACCCAGGCTGGGGTGCAGTGGCTGATCTCAGTTCACTGCAAGCTGCACCTCCCAGGTTCATGCCATTCTCCTGCCTCAGCCTCCCAAGTAGCTGGGACTACAGGCGCCTGCCACCACGGCCGGCTGATTTTTTTGTATTTTTAGTAGAGACGAGGTTTCACCGTGTTAGCCAGGATGGTCTCAATCTCCTGACCTCGTGATCCGCCCACCTCGGCTTCCCAAAGTGTTGGGATTACAGGCATGAGCCACTGCGGCCAGCTGAGATTGTATTTTTTGATTTGGCTCTCAGCTTGAACATTATTTGTTTATAGGAATGCTATTGACTTTTGCACAATGATTTTGTATTGTATCCTGAAACTTAGCTGAAGTTGTTTACCAGATCAAGGAGCTTTTGGGCAGAGACTGTGGAGTTTCTAAGCATAGAATCATATTGTCTGCAAACAAGGATCATTTACTTCCTGTCTTCTTATTTGGAAGCTTTCATTTCTTACTCTTGCCCAGTTGCTCTGACCAGGGCTTCTAGTACTATGCTGAATAAGAGTGATTCAGCATAGTAGACAAGAGAAGGCATTCTTGTCTTTTGTGGTTTTCAAGGGAAATGCTTCCAGCTTTTGCCCATCCAGTATGATGTTGGCTATGGGTTTGTCATAAATGGCTCTTATTATTTTGAAGTATATTTCTTTAGTGACTCGTTTGTTGAGGGTTTTTTTTTTTTTTTACATGAAGTGATATTGAATTTCGTTGAAAGCCTTTTCTGCATCTGTGGAGATGATCATGTGGTTTCAGTTTGTGTGATCAGTCACATTTACTGATTTGTGTATCTTGAGCCAACCTTGCATCCCAGGGGTGAAGCCTATGTGATCATGGTGGATTAGCTTTTTGATTTGCTAGTGGATTCAGTTTGCCAGTATTTTGTTGAGTATTTTTGCAGATGTTCATTAAGGATATTGACCTGAAGCTTCCTTTCTTTTTGTTGTGTCTCTGCTAGGTTTTGGTATCAGGATGATCCTGGCCTCACAGAATGAGTTAGGGAGGTGTCCCTCCTCCTCAATTTCTTGGAATAGTTTCAGTGGGAGTGATATCAGCTCTTCTTAAACATCTGGTAGAATTAGGCTGTTCATGAAGTTTTTTTTTTTATTGGCGGGCTTCTTATTGCTGATTTAATTTTGGAACACATTACTGGTATGTTTAGGGATTCAATTTCTTCCTGGTTCAGTCTTGGGGGGTTGTATGTGTTTAGGAATTTATTCATTTCTTCTAAGTTTTCTAGCTTGTGTGTATAGAGATGTTCATAATAGTTTCTGAGGGTTTTTGTATTTCTGTAGGGTCAGTGTTAATGTCCTCTTTGCCATTTCTGATTGTGCGTATTTGAATCTTTTCATTTTTTCTTTATTAGTCTAGTGGTCTATACGTCTTATGAATTTAAAACTCCTGAATTCGTTGATGTTTTGTATGTTCTTTTTGTTTGTTTGTTTGCATTTCAATTTCATTCAGTTCAGCTCTGATTTTGGTTTTCTCTTGTCTTCTGCTAGCTTTGGGGTTGGTTTGCTCTTGTTTCTCCAGTTCCTCTTGTTGTAATATTAGGTTGTTAATTTGAGATCTTTCTTTATGATGTGGGTGTTCAGTACTATTCCCTCTTAATACTACCTTAGCTTTGTCCCAGAGATTCTGATATGTTGTATTTTTGTTCTCATAAGTTTAAATAATTTATTGATTTCTGCCTTAATTTTATTATTTACCCAAAAGTCATTTAGGAGCAGGTTGTTTAATATCTGTGTAATTATATAATGTTAAGCAACTTTCTTAGTATTGATTTCTGTTTTTATTGCACTGTGGTATGAGGGTGGTTGGTATGTTTTGTTCTTTTGAATTTGCTGAGGATTTTTTTTATGTCTCATTGTGTGGTTGATTTTAGAGTATGTACCATGTGCAAATGAGAAGAATGTGTACTCTGTTGTTCTTAGGTGAGGCATTCTGTAGATATAAAGTTCATTTGGTCAAGTGTCTAGTTCAGGTCCTGAATATCTTCGTTAATTTTCTGCCTTGATGATATGTCTAATACTGTCAGTGGGGTGTAGAAGTCTCTAACTATTTTTGTGGGGTTTTCTAAGTCTCTTCATAGGTCTCAAAGAACTTGCTTGATGAATCTGGGTGCTTCTGTGTTGGGTGCATATGTATTTAGGATAGTTAGGTCTTGTTGAATCAAGCCATTTACCATTATGTAATGTCCCCCACATTTTTTTCTTTAAAATCTTTGTTTCAAGTCTGAAATTAGAATAGTAATCCCTGCTTTTTTCTGTTGTCTGTTTGCTTGGTAAATTTTTCTTCACTCCTTCAGCCTGTGGGTTATTTCTCATGAGATGGGTCTTTTGAAGACAGTGTACGTTTGGGTCTTGCTTCTTTATCCAACTTGTCACTCTGTGCCTTTTAATTGGAGGCATTTAGCCCATTTACCAAAATTAGTATTGATATGTGTGAATTTGTTCCTGTCATCATGCTGTCTATTAGTTTTTGATTGCATGCTAGACATTTTGAATTTTACATTATTTAATGATGGATTTTTATTGTTACTATTGGTATTAGTTGGCTAGAATTGCCATTAAAAAGTACTACAGACTGGATACCTTAAACAGTGGTAATTAATTTTTTCACAGTTCTGGAGGCTGGAAGTCTTAAATCAAGTTGTTGGCAGGTTTAGTTTTTCCTGAAGCTTCTCTTCTTGGCTTGCAGACAGCCACCTCCTTCTTATTGAGTTCTTACATGGCCTCTTCTCTGTGTGTTCATTTCCCTGGCATCTTTTTCTTTTCTTATAAGTACACTAGTCATAATGGATTAGAGTCCTGCCCTTATGACCTCATTTAATTGTAATTACCTCTTTAAAGGCCCTGTTTCCAAATACAGTCACATTGGGGTTTAGAAATTCAACATATAATTTTTTTGGAAAAAACAATTCAGTCCATAATATTATTGTTTTAGTTTCATTTAATGAGTGCCAGGCTTTGTTCTGAAAGGTAGTTTTGTTGCTTGGGGATCAGCTTAATCTTTTGAGGATTGTTTTTAATTTCGTTAGGGCAATTTTACAGTAGCCTTTACTCTAAATCTGGTTTAGCCCTATTGTTGTGGCATGGCCTTCTAGACTCTCTACTGAATATTGCAATGATCAATAATGAGTCTCTACTCTGGCTGGTCAGAGCTTAAATTTCTCTTAGTGCTTTTAGTTCTGGGAAGTTTTCAGCTCATAGATTTTAATTTTCCTGGCTTTGTGGAATTTCACCATGCTAATATACAGCTTAGAACTTGGCAACAGACTAAAGGGGACCCTTGAGTTATCTGAAGCTCTTTCTCTGCATAAGTCTCTCACCTGTCTGGAATTCTGCCCGCACCGCCCCCCCCCCCCCCGTTCCCGCCAAAGTCCAGCTGTCTTAGCCTACTCAAATTCAGGTTGCTGTATCCTCAGTCCAGCAAGATTTCCAAGCCCTCCTTGGCATTCTCCTCCCTGTCTATGGTCTATAAAGTGCCTCCATCAAA
Source organism: Macaca mulatta (assembly GCF_049350105.2). NCBI lineage: Eukaryota > Metazoa > Chordata > Mammalia > Primates > Cercopithecidae > Macaca > Macaca mulatta. The sequence goes on from NC_133414.1 coordinate 123,354,695, forward strand.
TTGCTAGGGCAATAACAGGGCTCACCTAATATCCATTTTTTTCAGAAGTCACAGTCCTATATTGAATATCTGGAAACCATTGGTTGTATGTCCCATTTTCTAGTTGCTTATAGTGAGAAGCCCTATCCATTATTGTTGCATATTAAGACCTGTACCGTCTAGACTTTTGATCTGCTTTAAAAAATAAACCTTCTTTCAAAAGTATTTTCCTCATCATTAAAAACTATTTAGGAACATCATTTTAAATGGTCGCCTCTTATTCTATTGTATAAGCCTGTATATTTTGACTGAAGAGCAAGGAAGGCCAGGAATAGGTTCAGGTGTGTGCTGGAACTTGGCCTGGGTCCTCATGGGGCATTGGCAGATGGAAGGGGGAGAAGGAGACACTGAGCTGGGGTAAGTAGGACATGAACTCTGGAGCTCCATAAGGACAAAGCAGGTGTCCTCTAGGATAAGAGCACTTTCATTCATTCTCTCAAATCATGTCCTGACTTTGCATTTTGTCAAATAATTACTTATACTTGTGAATAGGTATCCTGCTGTCCAAGCTGCTGGATGTAAGTGGGAAAAGTGTGAGTGTTGGAGGTCAGACATATTTAGCTTGAGGTTGAGCTTTTTCACTCAATAGTTATATGGTGTTAGGAAGGTTGTGCTACACCTTCACAGCTTCTTTTTGCTCAAGTGTAAGGTAGGGAATGAGCATAATTTGCTCATAGGGTGATCTGCAAGTTGAACTGAGATAATATCTTCAAGTGCACTGGGTATAGTGTCTGAGTCATGGTAGGTTCTCTCTAGTTGGCTGTAGGGTTTATTTATAAAATCAGGTGTAAAATGCTGGGCTGGGGGCCTCCAGGCCCCCAGGATTCCCCTAACCTGATCAATTAATTAACTAGGCTAGAGATTACCAAATAGGGTCCAGAAAGAATGGAACAAAAACAAGTACATTTTGGTGGAGCTAGACTCTGGAAAATCTGGAGTGTGGAAGATCAGGAGCAATTAATGTAAATAGGAGGAGGACAAAGCTTGGCCCCATGTAGCGTGCAGGAGTGTGAGAGTGGCACAGGGAGAAGGCATGGATAGGGATAGAGTAGAGAGGCACAGAGCACGGTACCACCTGATACCCCAGTTGACTCTCTGTGTCATTTCCTTGTCTCTCTCTGCTTACAGACCAGAAAAGGAAACCAGGCAGATGATCTCCACCAAGGTTATCATCAAATTCATGGTTGTGAAAGTCTGGTGAGTCTGCCAGATAAGGCTTACCTTTATCTGACAGTGGTCAGGCCTGGCTGTATGGGCAGCTGTTTTAGTCCCTCACACATAGCATGACTGGTCAGCCATCCAGCCTTCCCAGGAGGGCTGCCAGCAGCTGCTACCAGGACAGGCTGTTACACTAATGAGGATCACCACTGAATAATCTGCATTCAAGTTTTAGCCACTTAGGTGCTGGACCTTTACCAAAGAATTTTTTTTCACTCAATGTGAACAGAAAGGCTGGGCTAATATTTTTTATGAATTAGCAAAAATTAAAAGCCCAGAGAGGCTTCAAGAGCAAAATGTTAAAAAGCGCTATGGCAATAATTTATCCTAATCATCTTTGTTTGGATAGGTTCCTCATCCAGGCAGAACGAAGTAGTGTTAAGGGAAGTCTCAATGGTGCTCCTGTCTGTTTAGAAGGGCAATCTTGTCAGTGCTGCCATGCACACTGCACATTTGTGCACTGCACAACCTGTTCAACTGTGCATAGCAGGAACTCCTTTGTCAAGACTGGCCCTTGGGATGTTCGAGAAGTTGTGAAGTTGGTCTTTATCAGGCTTTCATTTCAATTCCTTTCTCTTTTATTTTCCTCTCCTTTTCTTTTTAAATAGCCAATATGTAAAGTGTGTATCTTGTACTAATCCCTGTGCTAAATACTTTGTATGCATTATTTCGTTTGATCCTCACAGGCATCCTGTGATGTAAGTGATACTCTCTCACCATTTTACAGACTGAGAGTTCAGGGGCTGCTTGAGTTTAGAGAGTTGATGAGTGGTTGAGGGTGAGCCACCATGCTCTGTGCTTCTCTAGTCTATCCCTGTCCATGCCTTCTCCCAGCGCCACTCTCATACTCCTGATTGCTAGACAAGGCTCAGCTTCAGCCTCCTCCTGTTTATATTAATTGCTCCTGATCTTCCACACTCTGGATTTTACAGATTCTAGTTCCATCAAAATGTACTTGATGTGTTCAGGCCCAGCTCTGTGGACAGCCATTTCTGTCCCATTGTTCTTTTCTTCCCCTTGTTCTTTGTTTCATTCTTTTGGGACACTGTTTGGTAGTCTCTAGCCTGGTTAATTGATTGATGCAAGCACAGTGGGTAGGTGCTAGTGGGTTAAGACTACCCCTTTGAGTCTGGCTATGCATTTTCATCTAGACAGAGAGCATATATTATTCTCAATGATTTCTGAAATGGTGGAAATTTCAGGTACCATAGTGGTTGCTGGGAGATCTTTAGATTGAGGAGCTGTTCAGCCTCCTGTTCAAAGCACTTCAGCAGTGAGAAAAAGAAAAATCACTGCACATACTATGAAAATCTGGATTTCAGTCTTGGTTTTATTGTATTCTGCTTGTTAGAATTTCTAATTTACCACATTCTTCTTGTTAAAATTTCTGATTCCTGTTTTCTTCATCTTTTAAGAAGGGAGGTGTCCGATATCTATCACCCACATGAGTATTTTAAAGCTTAATCTTTCTTGTGAGAGTGTGTGTGTGGAATTCATGTGTTCTAGGCATCCTCCATATGAGTCTCAGCTCCTGTACACCATTGCAACCATTATTTCCATTGCAGGAGGTGCGAGCAGGTGTTAGTGGTGAAGGGTAAACAATGCATGTTCACTTCATCTCTTTTGTTTCTTGCTAGTAAAAGAAACCCAAGTTTCATTTTCTTGTTCTCCCACTTCTTTACTTCATCTGGCCAGTTATTTCCTGATCTGTTCATCATTTCTGCTGTTCTAGTATCTCTGTCTTTTACTACCTCCTTCTGGAAAGCCTATTTCTCCATCTTGTTTGCCCACCCTGATTCATCCCGTAAAACTCACCCCCTTGTTGGGTCACAGCTTCTTTCTTGCCACTTACTCTGATTCTAGTTCTTATTGTACCAGTTAGTCATTTCCTGTTTGTTCCTACACATGGCCTGACACAGAGCAGGTATTTTATTGAATAGCTGAGGAAATGAGAAGGGAAGATAGTTAATCATTTAATTTGATAAATAAAACAATAGAGGTCAGAGAGATTACACAATGTTCTCAGCACCCACTGCCAGCTAGGAGAGAGTTGTTAAAAGAGGGCACGGTTTCATGTTGCAAGAATGTCTTGAGATAGTCACAGATGAGTGGCAGCATGGGAAGATTCTAAAGATGTTTCCAGAATCTACTTGAGACATGGCCAACTACTTGTTTGCTTGGTTGTTCCTTTATTTCCTAATTTATTCAATATTTATTGACCTCATGTGCCATATTATTGTACGTGCTAGAAATATGACTAGTGAACAAAACAAAAATCCATGTCTTGGAGCTTATATTCTAGTCAGAGACAATATAATAATAAGTAAAGTCAGGGATAGCTACTACTAATAAATAATAATAAATAAACTAATAATTTCTTCAATAAATAAAGAGATCTGATAAGCCACATGGGGATTGGCATTATGAAGAGAAATAGATAGCATTAGGGACAGGTGGGGTAGGGGGAACTACATTACCTGGAACGATCAGTGAAACTTTCTTGGAGAAGCCACATTTGAACAGGTACCTGAATGAAGTAAGGAACCAGCTATTCATACATCCTCCTGGTTTTAAAAAAATGTTCTAGGCAGAAAGAAGAGTGAGGTCAAAGGCTCTGGGGTAGAAGCAGGCTTGAGAACAATAACCACTATATTTTCCCTAATTACAAGATGACTGCAGACCTTTCATTTTGTATTTTGTCCTTTTGCATCATAACTCTTGTAAGATAAGCCAAATAATGTTACAAATCCACCTGATTATAGATAGTAGGCATATTCCTGGAACTGTGGACTTGTCCATATGAATTTAATTTTTGTAATTGAATCTTATTTCAAGACATACAAGGAGCTTGCCATTTTAAGAGCCCCCATGGTTAATCCTTTTATGGGGAGAATAATCAGCCTTAGAGGATGCTTCAGGGTCTTCTCTTTCTAAAACCTTACGGTTTTATGTCCCTAGAGAGGCTGAACTTTCATATATTTTCATGAAGGTGGAGATAACATAGAACTATATACATGTAAATGGCAGCCAGCAGTCAGGTGAAGTTTCATCAGAAAAGATTTTTTTTGTTCTTTCCTGAAATGTAAGGCTTATCAATCTTCTACCTTCCTTCCCAGCCTGTATTAATGTTATGCAAAGTTGACAAATCTTGGCATAAAGAAAACAGAAATGTCTGTTGACTAGGAAAGACAAGACCATCAAGCAGCTGTTTCCTAAATCTCTGTTTAAAAGAATAAGGCAACATTTCTTCTCTTAATGTCAGTAACTCTCTGCCTTTCTTTTTTCTTTCCTTTCTTCTCCTCTCCTTTCCTCTCCTCTCCTCTCCTTTCCTCCCCTCCCTTCCTTCCTTTCTTCCTTTCCTTCCTTCCTTCCCTTCCTCTCTTCCTTCCTTTCCTTTCCTTCCTTCCCTTCCTCCCTTCCTTCCTTTCCTTTCTTCCTTTCTGTCTTCCCTTCCCTTCCTCTTTTCTTTTCTTTTCTTTTGACAGAATCTTGCCCTGTCACCAGGCTGGAGTGTAGTGGCATGATCTCAGCTTACTGCAACCTCTGCCTCCCATGTTCAAGCGATTGTCCTGCCTCAACCTCCCGAGTAGCTTAGGACTACAGGCATGCACCACCACACCCGGCTAATTTTTGTATTTTTAGTACAGATGAGGTTTCACCATGTTGGCTAGGATGGTCTTGATCTCTTGACCTCATGATCTGCCTGCCTCGGCCTCCCAAAGTGCTGGGATTACAGGCGTGAGCCACTGACTGGCCCTGCCTTTTAAATTTCAGTTCACATTTACTGTGTAGTGATAAGAACAGGTAAGGATGGTTCAGTTCTGAGCCTTCTTCCACTTTCCTGATATTATTATCTTGGTTATTATAAACAAATAAGGCATAAAATGAATCATGCCAATTTCATGTGGGATTTCACATGAGAGTATTCTCACGAAAAGTCTTGGTTTTGGCATAGTGATATGGTTTTGCTGTGTCTCCACCCAAATATCATCTTGAATTGTAGTTCCTGCAATCCCCACATGTGGTGAGAGGGGCCTGGTGGGAGGTAATTTAATCATGGGGGTGGTTACCCTCATGCTGTTCTCATGATAGTGAGTAAGTTCTCATGAGACATGACAGTTTTATAAAGGGCTTTTCTTCCTTTCCTCAGGACTTCTCTCTCCTGCTGCCTTGTGAAGAAGGACGTGTTTGCTTCCATTTCTGCCATGACTGTAAGTTTCCCGAGGCCTTCCCAGCCATGTGGAACTGTGAGTCAATTAAACCTCTTTCCTTTATAAATTACCCAGTCTTGGGTATTTCTTTACAGCAGCACGAGAACAGACTAACAAACACGGTGAGTCCTTTTAAGAGCACAGCACAGGGATGGTGTTGACAACATGGCTCCTCCTTGAGATATTTCTTGTGAATGGATTGTTTTGGTGCCTAGCTAGTGTGTAACATGACAACTTCATAAGCTGTTTAAACCATTCATTAAAATTTTTTTTAGCTACTAAAGCAAAAAGAAGAAAGAAAGGCAGAGAACAATAAAGTAATATCCAAGGATAGAGTAATATTCTAGCCAGAACACAGAGCCAGCCCTCAAAAAAGCTAATTCAGAGGGCATCAGCCATTCATGGATCCTTTCAGGCCATCATCACTAAACAGAATCACAGACGTAGTCTGGACCCTGTTTGCAAGTCTGCTTTGCTCAATAGTTGATGGGGCAGGAAGGCTCTTTTGGCCACTTGTTTTTACCAGTGGTGAGGCAACAGGAATGTGATGGCTGAAGATGATTTTCTATGCTGTGTTTGTTTCCCAGCCGTATAGAGAGGTAATTGTTTTATCATGATTTTGTTGTGTCTTCTGGAACTTGGGAGGCTCAAGCAGTTCCACATTTAGGCAGTAAAGATGTACAGAGAGTTATAACCCTGAGAGTAACTCCCATCAGCAAGGGCCATTTATTTGGTATCGGTAAACTACTATCACCCTATGAGATCATCATCACCATAATTTTGTAGCTATCATCTTCATCTCCATCCTCAGTCTGATGGCGGACAAATGAAGATATGTATGGAAAACCAATGGCTGAAGTTGTTAGCCTTTCCATCCTCAAACACCTTCTGAGTTCTTTTTGCCTTGAGCTGATATGGCTCTGATTTGACCCACTCATTTGTAGCTCTTCACATTCAAATTTTGAGTGGAGTTTGTCTGTCTTTAGCTGGATGGTAAGCTCTTTAGAGATGCCACTCAGGCATTCTCCCTATAGATAGATACTTTATGGCTGCTCTGGGTCAGGCACAGTTCCTGGGTCTGGCTGCGTAGGACTCACATGGCCATGGCAGTGCTTGTTACCACTCTAGAGTCCACTTACCCCTGGCAATCTTATATGTGGACATTGCACCTCCAACAGGCCCTGAATCACTGCCAAGATGTTAGTGCTGATGGGAGCATTGACTCTGACCACTGCTTCTTTGGTCCAGTTGCCTGCAAAGAATGTTTATGTTAATGATACAGATGGAATGAATGGCAAGGATCATGATTCCATTGTGGAGTCAGCGAAAGACACAGTCACTTAATTCACTTTTATCCATTTCTTCTCATATCCTCGAGGTAAAGGTCAAGATTTCTCTCTGTCTCCCTCTTTCCTATTGGATAGCTGGGCAAAGATCTTCCTCATGTTTTCAACTCTAATAAAGAGTTTTTATATTAGAGTTATTTAAAAAGTAAATTAAACAGAACACAACACAGATATTTAAAAGGTTTTTTCTTCAGAATGTTATTGTTGAATTAAATATCTTGTGAGAGGTTAAAAGTAAAATGATCATTGAGTAGACCTCATTGCATGTGCTTGACCTATTCTTGGAGGGTTGCTTGTTAACTGAATTTTGTAACTCAAGTTCTATTTTAAATTCACCCTGAAGAGTTGTTATTTAAAGCAATCCAGTAAAGAGAATAATTACCAGACCCCCGCTGCTGAATATTAGGGTTGGCGGGGGCAGTGGATTTTTTTTTTTTTTTTTTTTTTTTTTAAGGAGGGTGGGAACATGACTCTTATGGCCACCCTGGTTTTATCCCCAGGCTGGTGGGGCCTGGGAAAGTATTTTTTTTTTCCGAAGGAAGTTTGGGAATAGTGAAAAAAGAGAAAGTGAATTGAAAGTTCTGTAGAGAGTGGACAATGGCTGCATTTTTCTCCATTGTGGGAAATGGATTCCCCTCTGGAAGGGATTTGATGAAATGGCCTCAGTTCATTCTGAAATGGCTGAAGGAGAGTGGGGACATGCCCTGCTCTCACAGTACCTAATCATTGGACAGAATGTCATTTCCAGGAGCCCAGGATGCAACATTATAGGGAAAGGGGGATTTCCATTCTTATGGGGAGAGGTTCCTAGGATGTATTTGGAGAAAAGGCAAGATCACTTGTTGGAATATCTGGATTAGCCACAGAAATCCTATAATTTGCATTTATTAAGACATTTTGTGGGTTGTGATCTTGAGAAGAAACACAGAGAAACTTGGTTCCAAACTTAACATTCCACAAGGAAATGGAATTTTCACTGCTCCTTTCTGACATAAAAAGGTCATCTTGTTGTTTATCTACAAAGCCAGGGGAGCCTGAGCTGTTGAGTATTTTGCATTTGGAAACACTGGCCCAAATTCAAAGAAGCCTGATGCGCTCTCTCTCCTTCCTGCCCTGTTTTGATTTAAAGACACTGGCTTCATGAATCATTAGATGAAGTCTTGGATTAAAGCTTCTTATGTTTCAGAAGATGAGGGCCTTGGTCCAAAGGAGGAACCCAAAGTCAGGGACACCCCAAAACTCCTAAGAATGTTGATACTGAGAATAGAGCTGCTATAATGCTCCTTGTCTCTGGATTACAGGATACATAGACTCTCTTGTACTGAATGAAATCACTGAAAACCTTTGGCAAGATGGGAATCTTAGACTCATTCTGAAGTTTCCTGCAAAACCTCAGAATAGTTACCCTCTGAGCAGGGTGGTGACATCATAAATATGGCCCAGTGAAAAATGAAAATTAGGAGCCCCTTGTTCAAAGAGCAGGAAAAAAAGTACGAAGTTATTAAAATATGTTTTTCTTCTAAAATATTTTACTATATAATGTACTTATAATTTTTTATACTATTTATAGTTATATAATAGTGATACATGAGTAACAAAAATATTTTCGGTGTCATACAATAAAAAGTAATTTATTAATTTGGCATCTTATTGACAATAAGGTTTTTCTGCCTCTCTTTTTCTGCAAATTACTAGGTTATCAAAATTTATCAAACTTTTATCAATTTCATCTTCAATTGATACAAAAATGAAAAGGACATTTGTTGCTCTTTGCCAAGATGACAAATAATTTTTGACAATTTTTAATTTTCAGAAGCATATTTCTGCTAACGCAATGGTTACTGGAATTGTGTAGGAGAATCTTATTGGCTGTAGCAGGATTTGGATACATTTTTGAGAAATTATTTTGAAAAAATACTTTAGGATCTGGGCATGGTGGCTCACACCTGTAATCCTAGCATTTTGGGAGGCAGAGGCAGGTGGATCACTTGAGGCCAGGAGTTTGAAACCTGCCCGGCCAACATGGCGAAACCCTATCTCTACTAAAAATACAAAAATTAGCTGGGCGTGGTGGCGTACACCTGTGATTTAGGTACTGGGCGTGGGGGTGGGGGAGAGCTGAGGCACAAGCATTGTGTGAATCCAGGAGGTGAAAGTTGGCAGTGAGTGGAGATTGCGCCCTGTTCTTCAGCCTGGGTGATGGAGTGAGATGTTTCAAAAAAAAAAAAAAAAAAAAACTTCAGTATATACCTAGAACTGATGATTCTTGTCAAACCGTTTTTCTAAAAAGATTTAACTCTTTATACAAATCTGTTTTGTGTAAGTTTGGATTTAATTATCAATGTAAATATGTGTGTGTATATATATATATACACACACACACACACACAGTGGCATTTTAATGTTTTCTCAGGCATTTCCTGTAACTTATAGAGAGCCTATAAGCAACTGAAAGTAGCTTTACAATTTGCATATACAGTTAACACTTGAACAACACAGGTTTGAACTGTGAGTCCACTTACACACTTTTTTTTCAATAAAAGTACACTGAATGTGCCTGCCTCTTCTGCCTTCATGTCCGCCTTCTCCACCTCTGCCACCCCTGAGACAGCAAAAGCAACCCCTCCTCTTCCTCAGTGAGAAGACAATGAGGATGAAGACCTTCATGATGATCCATTTCTACTTAATGAATTGTAAATATATTTCCTCTTCCCTATGATTTTTGTTTTTTAAAATTTTTATTTATTTACTTCTTTTGAGATGGAGTCTGGCTCTCTAGCCCAGGCTGGAGTGCAGTGGTGTAATCTCGGCTCACTGCAACCTCTGCCTCCGGGGTCCCTGTTCAAGCAATTCTCCTGTCTCTGCCTCCCGAGTAGCTGGGATTACAGGCACGTGCCACCATGCTCTACCATATATTCTTAGTAGAGATGGGGTTTCACCATGTTGGCCAAACTGGTCTTGAATTGCTGAATTTGTGATCGGCCCGCCTCCGAAAGTGCTGGGATTACAGGCTTGAGGTACAGCGCCTGGCACCCCCCTCTTCCCTATGATTTTTAAAATAACATTTTCTCTTCTCTAGTTGTATTGTAAGAATACAGTGTGTAATACATATAACATGCAAAATACGTGTTAATGGACTATGCATGTTATTAGTAAGGCTTCCAGTCAACCGCAGGCTATGTAAAGTTTTGGAGGATTCTAAAGTTACCTGCAGATTTTTGACTGTATGTGGTGGGGTGGCATTCCTATCCCCGACATTGTTCAAGGGTCAACTGTGATCAAAATGCCTGTTTATATAGCCTAATGTGTTTCTTCAGTACGAGGAAAACTTAATCCAAAAATTATTTCTTCTTAATAATTGGTTCATTGAAGTTTTACATGAAAATGGCATTCTTTTCTGTTGTGACAATTTCAAAATTTAATTTCTAATTCAAAGCCTGTGAATATTTGTAATGTTGCAGGAGTTATCAAAACTGGAGATTCTAAACTCTAAAACATTCTAATAACTCTTGGATATATTTTATTGCAATGTTCATGTGTACATTTTTATTTTGTAATGATTTACTAACAAATTACATTGCCTGAGCACCAGCAAGTTCTGTCCTGACACTGAAGATGGAGAGTTAATGTTTATGGGGATATCATAGGGATGGGCTCCAAGGACTGATGGGCAAGCTGTCTTCCCACCGCTGTGATCATTGCTGCTGCTTTACTGCTATTGCTGCCACTGTCATTACCCATCTGGGCTCAAGTCCCATCCCTAGTTGTCCCCTGAGGACCCCATGGCAGGCTGGACTGCCTCTGGTATGCCAGTTCAGTTGCTTGGCATGCACACAGCCCCTTGCATGCAGTGCCCCAAGGCCTGTGCTTGCATGGGTTGCTGCCTGGTATATCCTGCTCTGCTCACACACGTGCTCTGTTGTCTCATCAGACTTCATTTGCAAAACTCTTGTCCAAAGATAAAATTATTAAGAATTTCAAGACAGTACCAGTAGATCATTAAACCAAGCACAGGGCACCTTCTGAGAACATTTCTGGCTGTGACTCACATGAGGAGGCCATGTACTCATGAAGTCGGTCCCATCTTGAGATACAGAGTATGGCAAGTAGAAGGGATACAAGTTACTCACCACTTGCAGCCTACCTTAGTTTTGGTAGAGCGTCTCCATTGCCAGGAAGTTCACCCTCATATCTAACCCTGGTCTCAAGTTTATCCTTTCTTCAAAGATTTTACTATTTATATTAATATGCATAGCCCCTCAATTGATTTATCAAAGTTCACCTAATAAGCACAGGCTCACCTGAGCAAAGACTAGCACCTGTTCTGTTATCTTGGGACACTGATTTCTGATATTCCTGGCTTTGTTTATAAACCATGAGATTTCAAAACTAGCAGGGGCTTCATTGTTTACCCAGTCCAGTGGGAAACCGACCTGGCTGGTTATCTGAATATCATGGGGGCTTATGAAATAATTGTATTTCCTGTTCATACCCCTAGAGATTCAGATTCAGAAGATCTGGGATGAAGCCCAGGAATCTACACTTTAACAAACAGCTGGGGATTCTGGTGAACAGCCTGGCTGGGGAATGCCTGGTGATTTTTCCAAGGTTAGGAATTTGTTTGAGGCTCTATAGTCTTGTTTCCTTCTCTGTCCCTGAGTCCAGTGCTCATCTCACTTTCTCCGCTCTGTCTTGGCTTTATCTGATTCAGCAGTCCACGTCCCATCTGCTGTGCTTTCCCCTCCTCAGCCCAAGGTTATAAAATGGAAGAGACCACTCTGGCTGGTTACTCCTTTTATATGAAATCCGTCTGTAGCTCTGTGTAGCTTTCAACCAATGGAAGAAGGAAGGTACTGGATTGTCAGGTCCTTGATAAGCTGGCACCATCCAGTGAAGCAGGATGTGTGAGTGTGTGCATGTGTGAGTGTGTGCATGTGTGGGTGTATCTATGTATGAATGGGCTAGGCAGAGATCATGGTGGATGAAATATATCATGATGGACTCTAAGTGCTAGGGTACTTCGGACTGGAAATACCAAACCTGTTGAGGGATTGTATCAAAGCCGAAAACTCATGAATGGTTCAGAAAAGTCAGCATGGCTTAGCTCATCGAATATGTGAATATACATTTTGAGGCATAAAATAAGTAGTACTTTTACCACTACAAGACTGTTTTGTGTCTATAATAAACAACCCCCCTCCCAGTTTTAGTGGCTTTAACAACTCACATCACATGTCCATTGCACATCTACTGGAAACTTGGTTCTATTTTTTCTCTTCCTGAGATTGTTGGTTGATGAAGCAGCCCATCCCAAAATACCGTAGTTTTTCTAGCAGAGGGAGAGATAAGTTTGGAGCATCCTGCACAGCTTGTAATGCTCTGGCCTATAAATGACGCATGACTTCTGCTCACAACTCGTTGGCAAGAACTGGTTACATGGGTCATAGACAGGAGAAACAGGATCATGCTAAAATGATTTGTAAGCTGTAAAGCACTCCACAAGTTCATTGATTTTTTGAGATATCTTAAAGATGGTACAGCATTATCCAGTAAACATACCATCTGAGGAGTGGGAAAATCCAGAAATAGGCCCTTTTAGAAGGACTAGATCTATGTATGAATAATAGATTCCTGTCAGTGAAAACTGAGAAGCACTCCTTAGCTGTAGGAGCCACTTTGGAGGCTCTGGCTGAGATGAAAATGTTTTAATATAGTACATTGTATCACAGACCCAGGTGGTAAACTGGGCTTCTTCTTGGTCCATTTTCTGGGAATTTTTCTAATTCTTAGTCTTCTATCCCTACCTCCTTGTAAATCTTGATGTTGAGGTTGGAGCTTGGTGGAAATGATTAGAGATCTTAGAGTCTGGAAGGGGGGCAGCATGGGAATTGGATTTTTAGTTCTCCTACAATTTTATGTTGTCACCTAGCTCTTTAAACTTTTATTCCCTGGCTGCCTTGTCTCCTCATCTCAGTATTTGATACGCTATTTGCTTACTTTGGACAAAAATTCAGATGAAACTGGAGGCCCTCGTTCTGTCTTGGAATTCAGGAAGGACTTTGAGGTTATTACCAAGAGATGCAAAACTGTGTGTCCCCACATGTGATTTAGGAGAGCCAAATAGGATCAAAGCATTCTATGTTCGTATTTCAGTAGCAGTGAAGAGTAAGGCATGGAAGCAAAACTCTCTCTCTCACATACACCCCTCCCAAAACAGAAACAAAAAGACCTCAACTCTAGACATACTAACACTTGGAGGAGACATTCAACTTTTAGGAAAACAAGTTGATTTTTTCATTGCCATGTTGTGTCTTAAAGAAGGTAGCATGGGGAAGGTGGCACATGAATTCAGAGCACGGCTCTGCTACATATAAGCTGTGTGAACTTGAACAAGTTACCTAACGACTTTGTGTCTCATTTTTCTCCTTTATAAAGTGAGATGATTCAAGTGCTTATTCCTAGGGTTGTCTTTGATCATAATGGGAATACATAATAAACTTGTAACTACAATCTATTTAGTGCTCAGGGTGCTATGTATACCTGGTGCTGTGTTGCTGCTGGTGTTGGTATTGTTGTCATCCTCATCCACAACAGCAAATTCTTCTCTCTGGTCTCTTAGCCAGAATGAATTGGGAAAGACAGAGTGATGGGGTATGTGGAAGAGTCTAGTTGTCTTCTGGTACTATTATTCCAGGTTCAGTTGCTGTATAAGTTTATTTTCAATATTTTCCTTCTCCTTTGTATAATAAATGTCAGTCTCTCTTTCAAGGAGCATTTCAGTCAATGTGCTTGTGTTTTCAGTTAACACATCGCTCAGTGAACTAGTAAGTGTCGCTTAAAGAAATATGGATCTTCTGAGCCTCTTTAAGAAAGGCAGAACACAGGAGTTTCTGCAGGCAGCAAATTGCTTTGCCCAGTTAAATGAATCTGGGACCCCAAAGGTGAATGTTGGCCTAGAGGCTCATAATTCACAAAGTTCAAGAGAGTTCCAAGATTGGAGGGAGGGCTTCCCATCATTGCTTTATTTCTGTTAACTAACTTTATATTTAATACACCTGACAAACTCCATCACATTTTAAAATGTCAGGTTTATTGAGGCATAATTTTCATAAAATTTACCATTTTAAAGTTTATAATTTGGTGAGATTTGACAAATGTATATAGTCATGTAGCCACTACAATAAACATACATTTTCATTACCCTCCAGAAATTCCCTGTGTTCCTTTGCAGTCGGATTCCTCCCTGCGAACTCTACCCCCAAACCCATGGATCTGTTTCCTGTCCCTATAGTTTTAACTTTTGTGGAATGTAATATAAATGGAATCATAGAGTATAGTGGAGGCTTTTGTGTTTGGCTTCTGTCACTTAACATAATGCCTTTGAGATTCATTCATGTTGTTGCATGTATTAGTAATTTTTAAAAAATTGCCAAGTAATGTCCTATTGTACTGATGTAATTTTGTTTATCCATTCACTTAATGAAAGAGATTTGATTTACTTGCAGTTCTCAGCTATTCTCAATGAACTGCTATAAACATTTGCATACAGGTTTTTGTGTAGGCATAGATTTTCATTTCTCTTAGATAATAAACTAGTAGATTGCTGGGTTGTATGGTAAGTATATATTTAATTTTATAAGAAATTGTCAAGTTGTTTAAAGTGGATGTTCCATCTTTTCTGCTCCACACATCATCAATACTTGATGTTGTCAGTTCTTTTAATTTTAGTTACATTAAAGGTAAGTAATGTGAACATCTTTTCATGGATTAGCTAATTGTTTACATTTTTTGGTAAAGTGTCTATTCAAAGTTTTTATAAAATTTCTAATTGCTTTTTTCTTATTGAATTGTAAGATTTCTTTATGTATTCTGCATTTTCATGCTTTTAGTCAGATATATGATCTTCAAACATTTTCACCCAATATTGTTGCTTTTCTTTTAATTTTTACAGCAGTCTTTTAGACTTTTGAAGAACAAAAGTCTAAAGTTGTTATGAAGTCAGATTTATCTTATTCTTTTTCTTTTATGGTTTATGCTTTTTGTGTCCTATCTAGGATATCTGGAGTAATCCAAAGTCATAAAATTTTCTCTTGTTTTCTTTAAGAAATTACATAGTTTTAGCTCTTGCATTTAGGTCTCTATATATGGTCTGAGATAAATATTAGAGAACCTCCTTTCCCCTCCCTCCTCCCTCCTGGTCATCCGTCCATCTGTTTATTAATATCCAACTGTTTCAGACCCAGTTTTTGAAAAGACTCTCCTTTCTCTACAACATTGCCATGAATTTTTGTTGAAAATCAATTGGACTCTCCATTTTATTTTTCTATGTTTATTCTTACGCCATTACCACACTGTTTTTTTTTTATTTCTGTGGCTCTATACTAAGTTTTGAAGTCTGTTAACATGTGTCCTCCAATTTTGATGTTCTTTTTCAAAATTACTTTGCTATTCTAAGTCATTGGAATTTTCATATACATTCTAGAATCAGCTTGCCAATTTCTACAAAAAAACCTAAGATTTTAATTGGCATAACTTTTAATCTATAGGTTAATTTGCGGAGAATTGACATCTTAGTTATGAGTCTTCTACTTGCATTGTGGATCTCTTATTTATTTAAGTCTTTAATTTCTCAGTAAAATTTGTACTTCTTGGTGTACAAATACACTAAAAATTTTGTTAAATTTATTCATAAATACTTTTTCTTTGAGGCTATTGTAATGGTATTTTAAAGTTTCAATTTCCAATTATTTGCTCTTAGTATATAGAAATATACTTGATTTTTGTATATTGACCTTGTATCCTGCAGTCCTCCTAAATTCACTTATTAATTCTGGTAGGTATTTTGTTTGGTAGATTCATTGGGATTTCCTACATATTCAATCACGCCATCTACAAATAAAACACTTTTGTTTATTCCTTTCCAATACATTAGCCTGTGTTTCCCTCCCTCACTCCCTCCTCCTCTCCCTTCTTGTCTTCCTTCCCTTCTTTCCACCTTACTGCACTGGATAGTACCGTTAGTATAATGTTCTAGCAGAAGTAGTGAGAGCAGGCATCCTTGCTTGTTGCTAGTCTTAGGTGGAAAACTTTTTTTTTTTTAAATCACTAAGTATAACGTAAATTGTAGGTTTTTCATAGATCCTTTTTGTCAGGTTGAGTAAATCCCATTTTTCCCTAGTTTACTGAGTACTTTCATCATGAATAAGTGTTGAATTTGTTAAACACTTTTTTTCTTCATCTTTTGAGTTGATCTTTCTCTTCTAATCTGTTAATGTAGTGAATTATTACATAGTTATTTTCAAACTTTGAACCAAATCTTGTATTTCTGTGACAGTACCAACTTGCTCATGATATATTATCATTTTTATATTTTACTGTATTAGATTTGCTAATATTGATTTTTTGGCTAATCAATATTATTTGATAAAATTTGCTAATATTGCAGAGATATTGATCTGCAATATTTTTTTCTTGTACCATCTTTGTCATATTTTGGTATCAGGATAATTTTGGTTCATGGAATGACTTGAAAAGTATTACCTTCCATTCTATTTTCTGGAAGTATTTGTGTAGAGTTGCTTATATTTATTTCTTAAAAGGTAGGGCCAGTTCCAGTGGGTCACGCCTGTAATTACAGCACTTTGGGAGGCCAAGGTGGGTGGATTGCTTGAGCTCAGCAGTATAAAACCAGCCTAGGCAACATGGTGAAACCCTGTCTCTACAAAAAAAAAAAAAACACAAAAAATTAGCCAAGCTTGGTGGTGAGCACCTGTAGTCCTAGCTACTTGGGAGGCTGAGACAGGAGTGTTGTTTGAGCCTGGGATGTAGAGGTTGCAGTGAGCTGAGATTGAGCCACTACACTCCAGCACTCCAGCCTGGGTGACAGAGTGAGAGTCTGAAAAAGAAAAAAAAAAAAAAGTAGCATTCACCATTAAAGCCATCTGGATGGACTTGGAAATTTCCTTGTTGGAAAGTTTTAAACTACAAATTCAATTCTTAAATGTATATTATATTATGATTGTTATATTTTATCTTGAGTGAGCTTTGAGGGTTCATGTCTTTTATAAATTTGCCATTTCATCTAAGCTACTGAATTTGTTGGCATAAAGTTATAAATTATGTTTCCTTATTGTAAAAGTTTATACTATCTGTGATGATGTTCCCTTTTTAATTCTTGATATCAACAATTTGTATCTTTTTTTTCTGTTTAATTGACTTTTTCAAAGAAACAACTTTTTTTTCTCTCTTCCATTTATGTTCTGACTTGTATTTCTTGATGTCTCTTTCACTGATTTTTGTTCATTATTTCCTTCTACTTGCTTTGGGTTTAATTTCATGTTAATGTTCTAGTTTCCTAAAATGCAAGCTTAGATATTTTTCTTTTTTAATTTATGCAGTTAATATTATAATTTTCCTTCTAAGCACTGATTTAACTGCATCTCATACATTTTTATGTGCTGTGTTTTCATTTTAATTTGCACCAAAATATTTTCTAATTACTATTCTTGTAATTTCTTTTTTGGCCCATAGGTTATTTAGAAATGTGTTGCTTAATTTTTAAATATTTGGGAATTTTTTAAAGCATCTTGTTTTTAATTTTTAGTAACTCCATTGTGCTCTGAAACATATTTTTTATAATCTAAATACTTTCATATTTGTTGAGATTTACGATCCTGGATATCTTAGTGAATGTTCCATTGCACTTGAAAGAATATGTATTCTGCTGCTGTTAGAGCTCTGTAGATGTCAATTTGCTCGAGTTGCTTGAAACTGTTTAAGTCACATATCTTATTGATGTTCTGTTACTTGTTTTAAAAATTATCAGTAGAGGAGTGTTGATATCTTCAACCATAATTGTAGGTTAGTCTGTTTTCCCTCTTTGTCCTTGCTTCACATAGTTTGAAGCTCTATTATTAAAGATATAAATTTAGGATTGTTATTTTGTCTTGATTAAATGACCCCCTTATTACTGTGTGATGATCCTCTTTATCCCTGGTAATATTCCCCATTTTGAAGTCAATTTTTTTCTCATACTAGTATAACCACTCCAGTTTTATTTTGATTCATATTTGCATAGTTTATCTTTTTGTCAATCCTTTTTTAATATATGTTTTTATTAAAATGAGTGTCTTTATGTAAAATTAGATATATTTAAAATCCAATTTGACAATCTCTGCCTTTCAATTAGGCTGTTTAAGCTATATTTAATGATGTTATTGATGCGATTGAGTTTAGACCTATTTTGCTGTTCGTTTTCTATTTGACCCATTTGTTATTTCTCCCATTTTAATCTTTGTTTGCCTTTCATTGAATTGAGGATTTTATGATTCTATTTTATCTGTGTTGTTGGATATTAGGTATTTTTTTTTGTTTTAC
This sequence comes from Macaca mulatta, assembly GCF_049350105.2. Classification (NCBI taxonomy): domain Eukaryota; kingdom Metazoa; phylum Chordata; class Mammalia; order Primates; family Cercopithecidae; genus Macaca; species Macaca mulatta. The sequence goes on from NC_133414.1 coordinate 123,372,885, forward strand.
CTTTTACTGCTTACTTTAGGATTCACAATATACACTCAACTTTTTAATAGTTTACTTTAAAATAATATCACTTCATATATAGTATAAAAACTTTAAAATATAATTCCATTTAATTTTTCCTATTCTTTGTGTTACCATTATCATCTATTTTACCCATTTATCAAACATTGTATGCATGTTTGATATATGCATACAATGTTGATATAATAAACTGATTATTACATTATACAGTTATCTTAGAGACATTCAAAGTAAAATAATATCTTTTACATTTACCCATTTGCTTCTGTTTTTGTGGCATTTTCCTTCCCTACTCCTTTTTTTTCCTTCTGTTAAATCGTATAGCCACACGTGTATCTAGTATCATTTTTCATTTATTTAAGTCACTTTACTTAACATTTCTCATAGTGTGAGTTCTGCTGGCATTGAATTCTTTCAGATTTTGTTTATCTGAGAAAACAGTTGTTTTGTCTTTATTTTTGAAGGTCATTTTTACCATGTGTAGAATTCTGTTTTCCTTCCTCCCTTCTTGTAGTACAAAAAATGCCATCCTTTTTTTCTGACTTGTGTAGTTTTAGACAAGGAGTCAGCTACCATTCTTCTTTTGTTCCTTCGAAATTTTTTTTCTATTTGCTTTTAAGATTTTCTCTTTATTATTAATTTTATTAGTATGGTTATTATGTACCTAGGTATATTTTTATCATATTTTTATGCTTGAATTTTTCAGAGTTTGTTGTACCTGTAGTTGGTTGTCTTTCATTAATATTTGAGGATTGTTGGTGATTATCTCTTCAAATACTTCTTTTGCTTTGTTTTCTTTCTCTTCTCCTTGGAAGGAGAAGCATTGGGGTTGGAATTCCAATGCTATGTTTTTTATATCATTTTATGTTCTACAGCCTTTAGATGCTCTGTCATGTGGGTGTTTTTCCTTCTTTTTTTGTTATTTTCTATTGACCGATCTTCAATTTAACTAATTCTTTCTTTTACTCTTTTCCGGCCTTCTGATCAGCCCATTTAAAGGATTCACATTTGATATCATGTTTTTCATTTCTAGTATTGCAGTTAGACTGTTTTGGTGTTTCCATCTTTCTTTTGAAATCTCCACATGCTTATCCATATTGTACACCATTTCCACTAGATCCCTTAGTAATAACTATTCTAAAGTCTCTTCTAATGTCTAAGCCATCTCCTGGTCTGACTCTGTTAACTTCTTTAAGATTTGACAATGGATCATTTCAGACAGTATTTTTTCTTGCTTTTTTAAGTGAATCTTGTAAAATTTTCCAGGCGTTTTGTATGAAAGAATAGTAGAGCTGAGGCAGACAGTATTTATGCCTAGAAATGGGCATACTGCTTCTGTTTTCAGCTAATTAGTGTTAAGTCGATGTAATCAGGAGTTCAACTGGGTCTGAGTTTTGCTGCTGTTATTGTTACCCCTAGTGCAACACACACTTTAAATTACTCCAGTCCTGCATTGCTGCCACCTTGTGCTTAATGTAAGGCCTACAGTACCTAATGTTAGTGTAGGCCTTAATGTAAGGCCTACAGTACCTGTAGTATCAGTGTTCCTGCTCCACCCAGCTTTCAACAGGTTCAACATACTATACCATAGACAATTCCCCTCTCTGTGCTCCTTTCCTTACCATAGGTAGATTGCTGTTGTTTACAGCTCAGTGCAAGTTTCATGGTGGGAGGAGGGGGAATCTTGGTTCTCCTGTGATAGCCTCAGTCTTATCAGGTCCTGTATTTTAGAACCTCAGGGGTAGAGTTTTCTTAGCAACTCTGCCCTTCCCCCAGTGGGAATAGACCTCTGCTTTATCAATGTAGCAATCTTGGCTTGTGTGTTTCTTGGCCCTTCCCTGCAGTCAGTGGTTTCCATCTACTGTCAATGTAGCTTGAAGAAACAGCTTTGCTTTTCTTTTTTTTGAGATGGAGTCTCGCTCTGTCGCCCAGGATGAAGTATGATGGCGCGATCTCTGCTCACTGCAAGCTTCGCCTCCCAGGTTCACGTCATTCTCCTGTCTTAGCCTCCCGAGTAGCTGGGACTACAGGCACCTGCCACCACACCCGGCTAATTTTTTTGTATTTTTAGTAGAGACGGGGTTTCACTGTATGAGCCAGGACGGTCTCGATCTCCTGACCTCATGATCTGCCTGCCTCGGCCTCCCAAAGTGCTGGGATTACAGGTTTGAGCCACCACGCCCAGCCTTGAAAGAACAGCTTTTCTATCCTACAGCCAGTGGCAACTGGCATTTGTCTGAGACTGCGAGGTCAGAGGAATGCCAGTGAGGGAGAGCTTCTCAGATGTCTTGTCCTTCACTCAGTCTTTCTCCTGGGCACCTATTAGAGGCCTATACAAAAGAGCTAGTTAGTGGATGTGGGCTTTCCTTGTGTTTGGGACTCCCAGGGATATTAAACTGTCATGTAAACTTACAATTAACCTTTAAGAATTTGTTAAACTTTCCGTTGTTTCTTTATTACCAGATTTTATAGTTGCTGCCTTTTCTGTCATGTTCTGCAGAAGGCAAATAGCTTCTGTGTTCCCATCTCTGCTCTCAGAGGGGATCACTACTCTTTGGAACTCAGTTCACCTGATTGCCTTTCAATTGCAACTCTCTGCTGGGCTTAAAAAAGTTCTTGTTTTTAGATTATCCCACTGGTTTTGTTGTTAGAATGGGAATGATATTCCTTTGTGACTTGCCACATCTTAAGTGGAAGTGAAATGCTCTATCCATATTAAACTGTGTATGTACACTTCTCATATCTTCCTTGAATTCTAAAAAAAAAAATGAGTGCTTCCTTAAGATTTACTCACTGGTTCAACTAATTGTATACCAGTTACTTAAATTTTTTTTTAATCAATCACTTTGGTAATATAAAGAATGATATGGAAAATCCACTCCAGAAAAATGGATATTTGTTCATACAGACACAATTTTTAATATAGCTTAAAGTGATTCAATTTCAAGAAGGTGGGTCTTGGTAAATATAAAAAAAGGTAAGAGCCTACTGTGGTCATACTGGCTGATTCATTCAAATATTAGATGCTTTTTGCTTTTTTCTTCCTGGTTCACTTATTTTCTGTTACCATGATTCCTGGTTACTTTGTTAAGAGGGCTGAAAAGGCCTTGAAACAGTAGAGTGCAGCAGAATGTACTGGAAAGTGTCCTTGAGCTTGGAAACAGGAAAACTTGGGTTTAATCTTGGGTCTTTCACCAGCTAATTGTTTGCCTTGTGGTAAAGCTCTTAATCTTGCTATTCTTCAGCTTTATTCTCTGTAAAATGGGGACATTGAGGGAGCAGAATCTTCAAGCATACAGGAGACAAGAATTGGGTCAAAGCAAGCATATATAATTTGTTATTTAGCCTTATCATTGTAATTGAAAGGATACTAAGGCAACAATTATACGACCACTCACAGAATGCCTCTATTCTGATAACACACACACAAGTGTGTGTGTGTGTGTGTGTGCGTGTGCATATATATATGCACATATGCATACACATATATATATATATATAGAGAGAGAGAGAGAGAGAGAGAGAGAGAGAGAATGAGAATGAGACAGGGCCTTGCCCTGTCACCCAGGCTGGAGTGCAGTGGTGCCATCTTGGCTCACTGCAACCTCCGCCTCCCAGGTTCAAGTGATGCTTGTACCTCAACCTCCTGAGTAGCTGGGATTACAGGCACACGCCATCATGCCTAGCTAATTTTTGTATTTTTAGTAGCAATAGGGTTTCACCATGTTGAGCAGTCTGGTCTCAAACTCCTGACCTCAAGTGATACACCACCTTAGCCTCCCAAAATGCTGGGACTACAGGCGTGAGCCACCACACCAACCTTTACACACACATATTTTTTACCTTTGCTTATTATCCTCTGGAATCTAGCAGTCATATTGAATTAAGACCCTACTCTTATGACTTTAACCTTAATTACCTCATTAAAGGTCCTATCTCCAAATACAATCATATCATGGGTTAGGGATATGAATTCTGGGGGACACAATGCAGTCCATAGTATTATTTCACTGTTGTCTAGATTAGAGAAAACACGCGCATATGTACACACAAATACATGGTTTCAAGTTAGGCAAAAGAATCCAGTTTTGCAGGAGAATTCTGCCAGCTATATTCAGACAGGAAAGCTGCCAAGTCTAAGGGAGTCAGATGTTTGGCAGGAGGTCACAGTAAGCTGAGGGCCTTGCCTGATGTTCCCTCTGAGCATGGCCTTGGCCCACAGGCATTGATCATATAGCAGTAATATTGAGCTCATCCATTGGATGTGCAACTCACTTGGTTCTAAGTTGACAATATTTAGGGTAGGCAATACTTATTTATTAAGTTGGTGCAAAAATAATTGTGGCCATTGAAAGTAATGACAAGGCTGAGGAGGGTGGCTCACGAGGTCAAGAGATCGAGACTATCCTGGCCATCATGGTGAAACCCTGTCTTTACTAAAAATACAAAAATTAGCTGGGTGTGGTGGTGCATGCCTATAGTCCCAGCTATTCAGGAGGCTGAGGCAGGAGAATCGCTTGAACCCAGGAGGCGGAGGTTGCAGTGAGCCGAGATTGAGCCACTGCACTCCAGCCTGGTGAAAGAGCAAGACTCTGTCTCAAAAAAGAAAAAAAGTAATGAAAAAAGTGCAATAACTTTTGCCCCAACCTAATATTTATTTTTTGGAGACAGAGTCTTGTTCTGTCATGTAGGCTGGAGAGCAGTAGCATGATCTTGGCTCACTAAAACCTCTGCCTCCTGGATTCAAGCAGTTCTCGTGCCTCAGCCTCCTGAGTAGCTGGGATTTCAGGCACCCGCCCCCATGCCCAGCTAATTTTTTCGTATTTTTAGTAGAGGTGGGGTTTCACAATGTTGCCCAGGCTGGTCTCAAACTCCTGAGCTCAGGTAATTCACCCGCCTGAGTCTTCCAAAGCGCTAGCATTATAGGCGTGAGCCACCGTGCCTGGCCGAGGGTAGGCCATATTTAAATTTATAGATGCTGTGAGTTCACTCCTGATTATTAAATGTATAGCCATTAATTTGGGTTTCCCCCATGGTCACTCTCTCCTGCCCCGTTGCCGTGCCTGGAGAGCCTCAGAGACCACAGCAAAGACTTTGACCTACATCCTCTGAAATTTAGTGGCCTCAGATCACCAATTCCCCCAATTCCTCCACGGTTCTTCTCTTATCTCAAATCCTATTGATTTTTCAAGTCTTTTATCCCCACCCACCACCTGGTGTGATTTGAAAGCCGGCTTTTCACCTCTGTCCTCTCTCAGATTCCTCCTTATCAGGACAATTTAAAGTGCTCCTTTCCTCCTAGACCAAGTGCACCTGTCGTACACCTGGCTTTTCTCATGGGCTTCTCCCCTGCAGCTTCCACATGTTTATTTCCTTAAGAGCCAGGTGGTGTGGGTGCAGAAAGAGACTGAGAGATCGGGAAGGAGAGCTTTGGAGGAGGTGTGTCCTTTATCTAAAAGGCTGAATCTACAGGCTTTGAATTCACCCGAGGAAAAAGAGTGATGGGAGGGAGGGTTCTTATTATCGAGAGAGTAAAAGGCTCAAGCAATACACGCAGTGAAAAATAAGCATCCTATTCAAAGAAATCACAAGCTCATGAATGGTCCAGAAAGCCACTTTGATCTACCTGCCTTAATGATTCTCTTCAGTTTGTGTCAAAATCAAAATGTACTAGTCTTATTTTAGGAAAGCCACACTTGTAGATGAACACAGTATATGCCTCTCTAAGGGGCCCTGAAATATTCCAAATACGTTTTTTTTTCAGTTGTAAAAACCAAGTCATGGTAAAGTCAGAGGCACAATGTGTGAGCTCCATAGCTCCTTTGGGGGTGGAGGCAGTGGCATTGTTGATGCCCTCATGTTCCTCGTTCATGATGGCTCCTTTACCTGGGCTTTTCCCATTGAGGCCTGAGTGATGATAAACGGGTTTCTGAGAGAGGACCCAGGAGTACTTTGTCTTGATCTAATATCAACGGACACTTTGGGAGGCCGAGGCGGGTGGATCACTTGAGGTCAGGAGTTTGAGACCAGCCTGGCCAACATGGTGAAACTTCATTTCTACTAAAAACACAAAAATTAGCCAGATGTGGTAGTGCACACTTGTAATCCCAGCTACATGAGAGGCTGAGGCAGGGGAATTACTTGAACACGGGAGGTCAAGGTTGCAGTGAGCTGAGATTGTACCATCGCACTCTGGCTTGGGCAACAGAGTGAGACTTCGTCTCCAAAAAAAAAAACAAAAACAAAAAAAAACCAAAAAAACGATAGAGCCTCCTGGGCTCCCAGAAATGGAAAGGGAGAGACACAGGGGCTTTTCCAAGCCACACACTCTTTTATGCGAGGCAGCAGCTTTCTTCTACACACCTCCAACCCCTCTAACCCCTCTTGTGATGTTTCTGAGAAGAGCATTTCAGTTAGTATAGTGCTAACTTCGCCCACAGGGGAAAAACATGCACACTTAAGGTGTCAGCAAGGCAGACATCCCAATGAGGAATTCATTTTCTTTTATTTTAATGTCAATATCTATATTCATACACACATATATACGATGCAGATGTAGGTACCATATATATTATATACATAGATCTTAAAATGAGACTAATTGCACATGAATATAAATCTTTTCTTGTATCTACATCTATATCTACATACATATATATACTGGAATGATGTGGGGTAGCAGTTGGGGCCTCAGAACTTTCATGTGTCCCTGAGGAGACAGGTTCCTTGACTACTGTAAACCCTGGGATGGGCACCAGGACCACCTGCAGCATTCTTTTCCCCGGAATTACTGAATAAGGAGAGGAAAATAAATCTTTCTGGGGGGAAGCTTGGCCTTTTCCAGATGTGCTAGACATCTCTGAGTGGTGTGACAAGCAGCTCAGGACTTCCCTGCCATTCACAGTATGGGAGAGGTGCCTGTCTTGTGACACTGGTCAAACAAATACCCTCAATTTGGGTCCAGCTGGGTGCAAATGTGACAGTAAGCACAGCGAGTTTGGAATCTGTTGAGTTTCATGATTTATTTTTTTATTCCTAGGCAATTTGCTAACTTCTAACAATTCCAGAAATGAATTCACTCTTGACTCATCGGGAAAATGTGTAGGATGTGAACTGGGAGCCAGGGAGTCTTGGGTTAAACTGTCAGCTCTTGCACTGGTCAGCTGTGTGAACTTGATAGTTACTGAATCTCTCCGGGGTGAATTTCCTTGTCTGTAAAATAAAGCATTACATGACCTACTTCATGGAGTGGTCAGGATGCCTGAGCAATGTTCTCTTCCCTCCCCAACCACCGCCCTTCTTTTCTGAATTCCTTCCTCCTCTCTTTTCCTCCAACCTTCCCTCAGGTTCTGTATTTCCCATACCAAATCTTGGTATATTTTTTTGGAAAGATCCAAAAGCTCAGCTGGAGGAGCACAGACAGAGCCCACGGATGGGGCTGGCTGGGAGAACACTATGGGCATGGGAGGGCCCAGCAGACAGGATTGTCTAGGTAGGGAAGGTTAGATCAGGATTTGGGGACCTGCAGCCTACCAAGGGCAGAAGGCCTGGCTGTGCACCCCACTTCTTGTCAACAGAGTCAGGGGCCTACTGGAAGATACTACACGCCAGTCATGGGTCATGATCAGAGGCTTCAGATGACTGACTGTGGGTGACTGCAGCAGGTGTTCAGAGTGGGGAGGGCCACTTCAGGAGCCCTGGAGTCCATCTGTGACCCAACAGGCTTACGCCGAAGGGTGCTTGGGAGAGTTGGATTGGGACAAGTCTCCTTCTGATTGGGTAGGACTCTCCTGCTCTTTTTAAAATTTCAGTTCTAATTTCCTTCTCACCATTGCTTAGCTGGCTCCAAATCCGCAGAATGCACTGGGAATATGGATCACATTAGAATCACTTGAGTGTCATTCTGATTATTTGCCACGGCTAATATGGATATTTTTCTAAAGCAGGCTCAAAGGAGAATGGATGTATGTTCTCCCCAAATTAATTTGTTGTGAAAACAAAGTCACTTCAATTCCCTGGATTCCTTTAAATACTTGATCTTTCCTCTGGTTTTCTGGCCCTGGTCCTTCATGACCCATCTCTTTTCTGGGAACTATTTTCCTGGCTTAGAATCCCAGCCCTGCTCTGAATGAGGAAGAGGGGAGGCTGTCCCCAGATCACTTTGGAGGAGCCAATGGGAGGCCCCCCTCCCCAGTCTTTTGAGCAATAGAGGCGCACGCCAAGGTCCTCAGCAGAGACTGTTTCTTAACGTCTGTCTGAAAATAGCTTCCCTGTCATAAAGTGGGCCCCAAGGGAGTTGCCAAACTGTCCAAGGAAACTATATATATGTACATTTTTAATATGTGCATTACATATATGTAAATATATATGCATTATATATAAAATATAAAACATATATAAAAATAATAAGTTTTATTCATGCAATCTTCTATACAGTTTGAATTTAGTTTTTTGGCTTTTGAAAATGAGTCATTTAATGTCAACTGTTTTCCCAGATCGTTCTCAAACCTCCTTCTCCCAGTCCCTCTCCAGCCTGGCTAGAGCCTGAATCAAAGCTGACACATGAGAGTATGTCCTGGTAGGAATTAGGGTTTGCTGCTGTTGCCCTTTCAGCTGGCTTCCTGGCTGATTGGGCATGGCTTAGATCAGGGTACTGTGGATTTTGTGAATAAATTTTTCTTCTATCCTTCTCATTTACTTTAAATTATTTTACTTATTCTTCAAGCATATATAAAATATTTGCTATATCCCAGATGCTGTGCTCAGTGCTGCAGGGAAGAGGGATCTGAAATTGAATGTGGGTTGTGGCCTTGGCAAGGGTCTTGCAGATTGGTCGGAGGGGTAAGCTATGTTCCCAACATTACAAGGGAAATAATAATGACATTTGTTGAATTCTTACTATTTGTTAGACTGTGTTAACTAGTTTTCATATATGATTGTCTTTAATTTTTATAATACTCAAAGCATGTATTTTTCCCATCTTAGAGACGAGAAAGCAAAGGGTGGTGGAAGAGAATAGCTTGCTCTAGCTCCTAGGACTAGAGCAAGGATTTGAAGCCAGATCCATTGAGCTCCAGGCCTGATAATGTAAAAAGTGATCAGTACCACAATAGTGATAATTCTTTTATTTCTCAGTTTCTTATCCAAAAAACAGGTATGGCCACCCTGCCATCCTCCTCACAGGGCGGTTGAAAGGATAACAGTGAACGTGAGAAAGTGCATTGAGCTGTTTTAAGAGCCACAGGGAGAGACCGGTGGTACTTGTGTGTGTGTGTGTGTGTGTGTGTGTGTGTGTAGTTTATGGTTAGAGAGTCCAGGGAGAAAAGAAGACAGCCTGTTTGACCTTTCCACCCACATCAACTGCATCAGAATCTCTAAGGAAGGGGGGCCCCATGTGACGCTATGCTCATTAGTAGGGAGCAAATCCAGACCTGCCCTGTCCTAGCTATGTGACTGCTATGGTTTGAATGTTTAGCCCCTTGAATACCATGTTGAAATCCAATCCCCAATGTCGGAGGTGGGGCCTAATGGGAGGTGTTTGGGTCATGAAGGTGGGCGTCTAATGAGTGTCTTGGTGCCATCCTCATGGTAACCAGCGCATTCTCTCTGTATGATTTCCTGCCAGAGCTGGTTTGTAAAAGGAGCTTGGTGCCTCTCCTCTCCTCTCTTGCTTCCTCTCTCACCATGCTGGCTCTCCTTCCCCTTCCATCATGAGTGGAAGCAGCCAGAGGCCTTTACCAGATACCCAATTGTACAGCCAGCATAATTGCAAGCCAAATATTAAATCTTTTTTTCTTTATAAATTACCCAGCCTCAGGTATTATTTCATAACAACACAAACAGACTAAGACAATGACCTTGGCCAAGTAAATTCCCGTTGGAGAGCCTCAGATGTCTTATTTGTAAGTCAGGAAAATGATACCTGCTCTTATAAGGATTGCAGTGACAATGGATCGCGGCTGTTAAGCCTTTGGCATAGGATGGGTGCCTGGTCAGGGTGTGTTGGATATCCCTTCCTTCTTCTGATTTTTCCAACCTCCTGGAGTCTTGCTTTCTCTGTAGTCCATATTGTGGTCCCACTTTCATGAGGACAAGTTAGCAGCATATGCTAAGTTAACTTCTGAGATCTTGGCTACTAAGTGTTTCTGGTTTAATACCCACCTTCCTCAGCTACTGGAAGAGGAAAGAGATGGGAAAACACTCAGAATCCACAGGGATGACTCTGTAACATGGAATTCCAGGCTCTGCCAGAGGTTGGGGAGAAGGTCAACATGGAGGAAGTGGCTAACTCTAAGCCCCTGCTAGGCTACCTTCTGACTCTTTGAGAACATCTAGTACTTGAACCCCTGTACCTTGCATTTTTGTTTGTCTGCAGTTGTTTAGCCCCTCTTCTCTCTGGTTTCCTTTGCCTTGATTTTTCTCCACTAAAAAGTGGAGGAAAAACAGAAGAAAACAGCCATCTCCCTTCAAATGGGCTGTGTTCACAGTTTCCATGGAAAGAACCCACCCCTTGAAGGGCGGCAGAAGAGGTGTTAGAGTCTGACAAATGTCAAGAGAAATTGATCACAGGAAGGTAAGATGGCAGGGAATCAATTGCTCTCCCTCCTGGGAAGACACATTGGACAGACAAGCTGTCAGGAAGGACATGCACAGCTTGTACCTTGTAGCTGTGTTTGGGGTGGAGGAGGGTGCCACCTCCTTTCATCTTTGTTTATCCAACATCCTCAATGTGTGCAGTATAGCTCTCGGTAATATGAAAGATACATATGTGATCTCTGGCCCCAGGAGCCCCAGACTCACCAAGGAGGCAAAGCATAGAACTCAGGAAACTCTTGGCAACTCATCTTGGGGATATTGGGTTCTCAGCCAAGGTGCAGGAGACCCAGAGTTCAGTTCATCCTACTAGGCTCAGAGCAGCTTCCTGAGAGAGCTGATCCTGATGGCCATGACAGGGCAGGGGTGTGACTATTTTTTAAAACATGTTCACATCTTTGCACAGAGTGAGATAAGTCAAGCATGTTGCAATAAAACTCTGTTCATAACACTAGGGCGGGCTCATTCTGGTGCTTGCCATGCTAAGTGCTGTATGTCTGTGAGCTGCTCTAGTAAGTGTTATTATTTTTGCTGTTGTGGTTTTCTAACATTTTCTGTCAAAGGCTCAGATACCATGCCTAGGTGAGGCAGTCATTGCACAGGTATACTGCTGTGACTCACTTGAAAATCCTTTGATGACTCTGAAGCCCAAATTTCATTGTGGGCCCCTCCCCAGGAAATTGCTGCTCTACTTATGAACTGAGAGAAGATACTGTGTTCCTGGGCTCCTGATGACCTGTCCCAGGTCATCACGGCCATGCCCCTTGAACTGGATACTTCTGCCATGCTGAGCTATCATGTGGGCCATGCGGACTCATGCCTTTGCCCAGGTAGCTCCTTCTGTTCCTCAGAACGCTGCTTCCTCCCACCGTGCTCCACCTGGAGGACACCTACTCATCCTCAGAAGCTTCCAGCCTCAGCCCTTCCCCTGTACCTCTGTACAGTCTTCCCAAAGAAGGCTGAAGTGCTCCTCCTTTGTGTCCCAGCACACTCTACACACACCTTCATCACAGCAATTCCTTTGCATCAATTTTTCCCACCAGCCTCTAAACTCCTTTAAGCGTGGGGACTGGACCCTGCTCACCACTGTTTCTTCACCCAGCTCCTAGCACTGGCCTGGTCCATGGTAGGACTCTACACATGTTTGTTCAATGACTAAAGGACCATGAGGGGGACAGAAACAGTACCAGACTGAGAATCAAGGGACATGAACTTTAGACCAAACTTGGGTGGGGGGCAAATAACCGTGTGACCTTGGCCAAAGCAGCCCCACCTGTGTGAGATTCCCTTCACAAGAGCACGTGGGGAAGTACAGGTAAGAGGTCAAGGTTACAGAGAGTTGTCTTTATTTCAGGGTAGGCCTGTGACCGATATGGAGAAGAGCCAGGGGACAAGCTTTTCATCACGAAAGGAAACACACAAAGGTCGGACTCATTCCAAATATGAAGCCCTCAAAACCAGTAATTTAATCATCTACATGAATTGAATGTATAGTTCCGGAAAGGATGCACAGGGCCTGGAGTTTGGTTCCAGTGTCCCCTGTTGGCTGGGCTGGATGACTTTGGGGAAGGCCTCTCTGACTCTCAGGTACCTCAAACATGCTTGTCCATTATTTGTCAAATGTAGCTGCCCTCACAAGGATGCTGCGAGCATCATGGCAGGTGATTTACAGGAAAGCACTTGGGAAGCCATGGGGTGCTTAGAAACAGAGGGGTTGCAGGAGTGGCTGCTATGGGAGGCCCCCTGCACCCCAGGTGCTGAGAGTCTTGGCCTTGAGGGTGCATAGCTGTGACCTTCTGAGACCTCAGAGCAACAGGTGTCTCCTCACAGAGGGTCCCCTCCACTCTCCCTACCTCCAACAGCCCCTGGGTATTGCTTATGATGTGGAAGAAGACTGGCCTCCTTGCCATAGGAAGGGAGCAATGTGTGGTGCAATTGGCGCCCCGGCAGGCTCCTCCAGGGTGGCCTGTAAATCCCTAAACAGTGTCTCTTAAGTGCGTTGCTGTCATAGTCATTCTGTAAATTCTCCAGAGAAGGTCATCTAATCATAAATATCAAAGTCAATAAGAGAACAAGAGTTACTACATCTAGCTTTCAAACACAGCCTTCAGAGCCCTGGGGATCTGGAGGGATGCCCCTGGGACTGCTGGTGTGTGTGTGTGTGCATGTGTGAAAAACGGAGCCCACAGGCTGGTGAGGGCTTCCCTGGACCATTCACCCTCCACATTTTGATGATGAGGCAGCTGAGGCCCAGAGAAGTGAAGTGATTTCCTCAGGATCACACAGCTAGTCAGAAGCAGAGCAGCGTCCAGAACTCGGCTTCCCTTAATCCAAGATGAATACCCTTTCAATGGCACCTCTCCACCAGCCAGAGCCCTGCCAGGAAACACAAGGCTGATGGATGATTTGGTGAAAGGAAGACTTGCAGAGCAGTGGGTAGGGTTATGAGGATCAACAAGGGATATTGAGGCACCCACAGAAAAAGCAAGAGCAGGGGTCTTTGCTACCTCTTGGCTTGAAGCATCAAGGTCAGAAAACAGTGTTATTGGAACCCAGTGAGAAATGAGGGGGAGAAGTGGCTGCCCAGTAGGGGCTGATATGCAGAGGGGAGAAGCCCCTGCCAGCACAGTGACCCAAAGATGGCCCTCTGACCCCTACCTGACCCTCGAGTCTTCTCACCTGCTGGTAGGCAAGCAGCAAAGGAGCCCTGAAGATGCATTTCCTGGAGACAAACCCCCAGGGCAGAGAAGGATGGAGATTGATGCCAAGGAGGCAAACAGAATGACCACCATGACTTCATGATGTAGCCATTCCCTCCTCCAGGGTAGTGGACAGTGACAGGGCAAGACTCCAGCACATTGCAGGGCAGGTTTCCTGACCCCTCTGTGTACTTTGTAGTGAATTTAGTATTTGTGAATGTGCCTCATGTTCTCTCAGCCTCAGAGCCATCTACTGTTCTGAGAGGGGCTTGTCTTCCTGAGGACCATGATGGAGGAAAATGTTCCTCTTGTGAGAATAAGAGAATGAGTGACAGGACAGAGAATTCCCTGGTCAACTCTCTACCAGAAATGTACCAGGTTCCACAGTAGATGGGCTCTGCAGAGTTGGCATGAATGATTCACGGGAGTGTGCTTGGTGAGTTTGGACAAACATTGAAATTGGGTTTCGCTAACAAAGCCCTACTCCACCATGACAGGCAGGGTGCCTTGAATCCTAATTTTCAGATTCTGAGGGACAGCATTTGCATGCTGTCTCTATGAAGACTTTATTCAAAGCTTGCTATTGATTGTGGTCTTGTACGTCCTAAAGAGACAGCTTGCTTCTACAGAAATAATTTTATGATTTATGAAATGCTGTCTCCTTTATAAATTCTTTCCCCTGAGGAGCAGACCCTCTCCTTGGCAGAAATTCTTCAGGGAATGCCCAGGGGACCAAGCAACACTCGTTATTTTTAAGTTGAGCATATTCACACTGATTTCAAGGACAGTGTATGCACTTGTTGATTCAATAAACATGATCCCGCATAAGGAATTATTGAGTAGAAGGCTATGCTGGAAGGTGGAATAGAAAATCTGCCCTCAGATTTCCAGAACTCAACATGACCAAAGGAAGTGATGCACATTAAAATTATGATTCTGTTTTACACGGTCAGGCCTAGAGCATCTGCCACTACAGTCTGTTGGCTGCTTGCCTTGCCACGCAAATTTGCTTTCCATCCAGCCCAATTTGCTCTAGTGAGGGTCTCCCTGGATGTCATTAGCAATGCTTTATCTTCTGATAATGTGAGGAGTGTTGTGCCTCTGAACATTATTGCCTGCAGATTCTAGTGCGTGCAGTGAAGAAAGTTGATGGTATCTCAGTAGATCTTACCCTTGGGAAGTTTCTTTCTCTACTTTGCATTCTTTTACTAGGGCTTTAGAAAATCTGTTTAACTTCGAGGCATCCCCACATTATATAGGCTGGATATGCAAAAGTCAGTCTAGAAGGAGCTAGTTTTTGAAATTTCTTATAGGTCTTCACAGAAATTGTTAGAGAAGCTGATATAATTATATAGTTTATATAATTATATGGACAAGCTGGGCTTGGTGGCTCATGCCTGTAATCCCAGAACTTTGGGAGATTGAGGTGGGTGGATAACTTGAGCCTGGGAGTTTGAGATCAGCCTGGGCAGCATGACAAAACCCCATCTCTTCTAAAAATACAAAAAAAATTAGCTGAGTATGGTGGCCCATGCCTGTATTCTCAGCTACTCCAGAGGCTGAGGTGAGTGGATCACTTTAGCCTGGGAGGTCAAGGTTGCAGTGAGTAATGATTGTGCCACGTGGGCAACAGAGTGAGACCCTGTCTCACATATATATATGTACAAGCTAAGAATGCCTCTACCTTTTAGTATTTGGTAGAGGCGACAACTTGTCAGCTATTTCCTTTTCATTCCTCTTTTACTCAATAAATATTTATTGAGAAATGATTGTGTTTAAGGCATGTGGTAGGCACTAGGGATATGGCTATAAAAGAGGACCAAAAAATCCTGTGTAAATGTAGCTTTTTATTTAAAATGTAGTGGAATCTTTTGGTACATCGATCCATCTCCCATCATCTATTCATGTTTGTTTCACATTGACTTGCATTGCCACATAATTCCATGTGGCTGAAAGAGCTTCAGAGAAACACTAAGCCCCATGCCATTATCAATAATTTAGCTAACAGGTCAAGTAAATCTACAGCCTATGCAGAGTGAGGGGACCATGGTGCCTGAGACCTTGTTAGTAGGACTGGAGGATTGGGGTATAAGGTTTCCCATGTGATGAGAAGGATGTAGAATGTCATTTGAAAGGGGGAGAAAATCTTATGGTCCATAACTTTTCTCTGGTATCTCTTGATATTTAAATTTATAATCTTTCATTGATAGCTGCATGCATTCATTCAAGAAATGTAGATTAGACTCCAGCCATGTGCTAAGTAATAGGAATATAGAGATGAATACAATGTCATCTGTGCCTTCAAAGGGTCACAGATGATTAATCTTCAGGAAATATGAAACTAGAAGTCAAGATGTGTCTCCTTTGTTCTCTAATCTCAAGCTATTTGATAGTTTGAAAGAGGTGCTGTTTTTGTCCTCATGACTCTTTTCCCAGAAGGTTGGGTCAGGCTCTCAACATTCCCTAGTGGTGGACTTCAGCACCTGCACCTTTGGGATCCCTTGGTGGTAGGGTTTCTGGCAATCAAATGTTCACGTAGACTTGGGCTGGGTGTGGAAACTCAAGGGTAGCATAGAGTTTTTCAGCAGGCGTTCTGGGGCCAAGACTGCCCAAATGTGAGTCTAGCTCTCTGCTTACTAGTTGGATGACCTCAGGTAAAGTTACTTACCTCTTCTTCCTCCCATTTACTCATATGTAAAATGGAGATAATTATAGTTTCTAAATCATACGTAGATCTCTTCTGTATGAAAGTGTGGTGGTGGGTATGTGATTGTGTATTTCTTAAAATGCATAGAATGACAAACCACAAAAAATATATCTTACTGTATGTAAATACAGAAAAATCAACCAGTATATATGTGTGTGCGAGAGAGTTAGAATGCAGACTTAGGGCAAAAGAATGTAACTGCATTTTAAAACAAATCATGTAATCCCACTGAAAGGAAGAAAGGAGTTAACTGAAGGAACCTTGGAATGCAGTGTATGTTTAAAGTATCTAGTAAAACAGACAAAAGAATTGCACAGAAACATAATACTCCAGTTGGTAAATTTGTTTCTCACAAGGGTTTGGGTTAACAATTCTGAAGGTGCTTAAGTTTATCCTGATCATGACTAATGATTTTTGAATCTGAGGAATCTCTCTTTTACCCTGAAAATTTCCTACTATCATGTTTTTGGATGTATCCTTTCCTTCCCTTCATCATCTATTTTCCTTACTTCTTGCTCTTTCTTCCATACTCTTTACTTCTCTTCCACATTCCCCATCTGCTATCTCTATGCATTACTTTGAGTAAGTTTTGATATTGAATGTTCACTTACTAATTCCCTCTTTGGTTGGCTATGTCTACAGTTTAACCAGTCATTTACCTATGTTTTCTCTTTTTCTTTAAATTTCAGTGATTATATTTTTATTTCATAAAATTCTGTTTAAATATGT
Organism: Macaca mulatta; assembly: GCF_049350105.2. NCBI lineage: Eukaryota > Metazoa > Chordata > Mammalia > Primates > Cercopithecidae > Macaca > Macaca mulatta. The sequence continues at coordinate 123,389,634 of NC_133414.1, forward strand.
CTAAAACGTATTTTTTTCTAAATTATTTTCTTGACTCAGAGCTTCTATAGTTACATTTATCTTTTTGAAAAATATTTTACAACAACTGTGTTAAAAATGTTCCACTTAATCTATTTTAACTTTTTATTTTTTGGAAAATTTTAGGCTTACAGGAAAGTTCTAAAAATATTACTGAGAAGGCCTGTAAACCCTTTACCCTGCCTTCTTGTATATTAATGTTTTACATAACCATAGAAGAATAATCTCAGAAATTAACCTTGGTACAATATCATTAAACTACAGAATTTATTCAGACTTCAGCCGTTTCTCCACTAATGTCCTTTCTCTATTCTAAGATCCAATCAGATCCCATGTGGCATTTATTTCCCTATTTCCTCAATCTCCTTCAATCTGTGACAATTTCTCTTTCTTTTCTTGTTTTTGGTGACCTCAACACTTTCGAAGAGCACTGGTCAGTTATTTTGTCGATGGTCCCTCAGTTCATGTTGGTTTAACATTTTCTCCTGATTATACTGAGCTTATGTATTATTGAGGAGATGCTGCAGAGGTGGTGTGCCTTTCTCAGTGCCTCGCACCAGGGAGCACAAGATATTGATAAATACTACTGATGATGTTGACCTCAATTCCTTGGTTAAAGTGGCATCTGTCAGGATCCTTCACTGTAAAGCTGTTATAGCCCCCTTTTTAATTACTAAGAATTTTGGAGATACTTTGAGACTATATAAATACTTGGTTTCTGCTTAAATTTCTCCCCACTCATTTTAGCATCTTTTTATGGATCTTGTTTGCATTGATTATTTTTGTGGTGTTTTAATAGTGATTTTGTATTTCCTTCATTCTTCCACATTTACGAATTGAAATTTCTTCTGTAAAGAGAAATTGTCTTGTTTCTCTTTCTCTCTTTTTAAATCTATCTTAACATGGACCCATGGAGATTTATTTTATTAACTGGGGGTATAATTCAGTTCTACCCTTACTTGTTTTGTTGCTCAAGTTATTCTAATTTTGGCTACTAGGAATTCTTTCAGGTTGGCGTCTGTGCTCTTTCAACACAGCACCGTCTTTTAGAAAAGCACTTCTTTACTTTCTGACATCAGAAGAAGATCCAGACTCATCTTTCTTTTATACTGCCTCAGCTGTGGAATTAATCTGTTCTCCAAGGAGCTCTTATTTCTTTTATGGAGAAATGGTATTTAGAAACCAAGTTCTGGGTGCTAGGTGTGCTCACTGCAACCTGGGTCTGGTATCATTGTCTCAGCAGACAGAGATAGGAAAAATGTATGTGTGTACTAACTCATATACACGCACAGCTCTCTCCCATCCCCCACTCCAAAATACAAAAATGCTGGGTTCATGTTGATACATCCCACTCTAATCCAGCACCATAAGATTCACTCTGGCCTGCTTTTCCTTTACTTATTTGTAATTTCTTTCTCCTACATAGTAAGAAACTGGCTCTCACCGTTTATAATGTATTTACCTACTTGTTTAACTTTAGTGTACTACAAACATATATTGCATTCCAGAGTTACTTAGTTCAGTTACCTTTTTCCTCAGGGTGGCTATGAGATTGATTTGAAATGTAGTTAGTCATTTATCAGTCTGCCTTCCAACTCTTCATCCCCCACATGCTGGTTGATTAAAACTATGTGCAGTACTATGGATTTTAACAAATGTCCAGACATGTACTTATCACTATAGTCCCCTACAGAACAGGTGTATCATCCCTGAAATTCCCTGCTGTCCTTTTACATTCAACCCTCTCTCCAGCAGCCATTAATTTATTTTGCTTTCCTATAGTTCTGCCTTTTCCAGAGATTCATATAAATGAGATTGTTTAATATGTAGCTTTTGGGGCATGGGTTCTTTTATATAATAAGGTGCATTTAAGATTAATACATGTCCCATGCATCAGTTGTCCGTTCCTTTATTGCTGCGTAACATTCCATGGTAATAGTAAAAAACAAAACAAAACAAAAAAATAAAAATACATTCCATGGTATGAACGTACCACAGTTTGTTGATCTGTTCGTCAGCTGAAGGACATTTGGATTGTTTTAGTTTGAGGAGATTATAAATAAAACTGTAATAAACATTCATATGTGGGGGTTGATGTGAACATAAGTTTTCATTTTTCTTGGGTAGATAACTAGGAGTAGCATTGATGGATCATATGGTAGGCGTGTGCTTATATTTGTGTAAGGATCTACCAAACTATTCCCAAAGTGGCTGTTTGAATTCCAACCAACAGTTTTTTGTAAGCATTCCAGTTGCTCTGTATTCTCATGAGCAAATGATATTGTTAGTGTTTTCTGATTTTAGACCTTCTAATAAGTATGTAGTAGTATCTCATTATGTTTTCTACATTTCTGTAATAATGCTGAAAATCCTTCCATATACTTATTTGTTATCCATCAGTCTTTTTAAATGAAATGTCTATTCATATCTTTGGCCCATTTTTCTATTTGGTTGTTAGGTTTCTGGTTGAGTTTTGAGGGTTCTTTACTATATGCTGGATAAAAGTCCTTTGTCAGAAACATTATTTGCAAATAATTTCTCTCAGTCTATTCTTCTTACCTTTTTAGCAGTCTTTTACAGAACAAAGGTTTTAAATTTTAATAACGTCCAATATTTTTTTGGATTGTGCTTTGGGTGTAGGATCATTGCCTAACCCAAGGCCACCTAGATTTTCTTTTAGAAGTATTACATTACATACGTTTCATTTGTAACCTATGCAGCTAATTCTTGTGTCAATTGTAAGGGATAGGAAAAGGTTTAATTTTGGGACATGAATGTCAAATTGTTTTGGTACTTTTTTTTTTTTTTTTTTTTTTTTTTTTTGAGATGGACTCTCCCTCTGTCACCCAGGCTGGAGTGCAGGGGTGCAATCTCAGCTCACTGCAACCTCCGCCTCCTAGGTTCAAGTGATTCTCCTGACTCAGCCCCCTGAGTAGCTGGAACAACAGGCACCTGCCACCATGCCCAGCTAATTTTTGTATTTTTAGTAGAGATGGGGTCTCATATTGGCCAGGCTGGTCTCAAACTCCTGACCTTGTGATCTGCCCACCTCAGCTTCCCAAAGTGCTGGGATTACAGGCATGAGTCACTATGCCTTGCCAGCACCATTTGTTAAAAACACTCTCCTGATGGCCAAATAGGAACAGCTCCAGCCTCCAGCTCCCAGCGTGAGCAACACAGAAGCCATGTGATTTCTGCATTTCCAACTGAGGTACTGGGTTCATCTCACTGGGGTGTGTTGGACAGTGGGTGCACGACAGTGGGTGCAGCACAACAAGCGAGAGTTGAAGCAGGGCGAGGCATCGCCTCACCTGGGAAGTGCAAGGGAGAAGGGAATTCCCTTTCCTAGCCAAGGGAAACTGTGACACACAACACCAGGAAAATCAGGTTACTCCCACCCTAATACTGTGCTTTACCAAGGGTCTTAGCAAATGACACACCAGGAGATTATATCCTGCGCCTGGCTCGGAGGGTGCCACACCCACGGAGCCTCCCTCATTGCTAGCACAGCAGTCTGAGATCTAACTGCAAGGTAGCAGCAAGGCTGGGGGAGGAGCGGCTACCATTGCTGAGGCTTAAGTAGGTAAACAAAGCCTCCAGGAAGCTCGAACTGGGTGGAGCTCACCACAGCTCAAGGAGGCCTGCCTGCCTCTGTAGACTCCACCTCTGGGGACAGGGAATAGCCAAACAAAAGGCAGCAGAAACCTCTGCAGATGTAAATGTTCCTGTCTGACAGCTTTGAAGAGAGTAGTGATTTTCCCAGCATGGAGTTTGAGATCTGAGAACAGACAGACTGTCTGCTCAAGTGGGTCCCTGACCCCCAAGTAGCCTAACTGGGAGACATCCCCCACTAGGGGCAGACTGACACCTCACACCTCACATGACCGGGTACACCTCTGAGACGAAGCTTCCAGAGGAATGATCAGACAGCAACATTTGCTGTTCAGCAATATTCACTCTTCTGCAGCCTCTGCTGCTGATACCCAGGCAAACAGGGTCTGGAGTGGACCTCGAGCAAACTCCAACAGACCTGCAGCTGAGGGTCCTGACTGTTAGAAGGAAAACTAACAAACAGAAAGGACATCCACACCAAAACCGCATCTGTATGTCACCATCATCAAAGACCAAAGGTAGATAAAACCACAAAGATGGGGAAAAAGCAGTACAGAAAAGCTGGAAATTCTAAAATTCAGAGCACCTCTCCCCCTCCAAAGGAATGCAGCTCCTCACCAGCAATGGAACAAAGCTGGACAGAGAATGACTTTGACAGTTGGGAGAAGACTTCAGAGAATCAAACTTCTCCAAGCTAAAGGAGGAATTACAAACTCAGTGCAAAGAAACTGAAAACCTTGCAAAAAGATTTGACAAATGGCTAACTAGAATAACCAATGCAGAGAAGTCCTTAAACAACCTGATAGAGATGAAAACCATGACACAAAAACTATATGACAAATGCTCAAGCTTCAGTAAACAACTCGATCAACTGGAAGAAAGGATATCAGTGATTGAAGATCAAATGAATGAAATGAAGCAAGAAGAGAAGTTTAGAGAAAAAAGAGTAAAAAGAAATGAACAAAGCCTCTAAGAAATACGGGACTATGTGAAAAGACCAAATCTACATCTGATTGGTGTACCTGAAAGTGACAGGGAGAATGGAACCAAGTACGAAAACACTTTTCAGGATATTATCCAGGAGAAATTCCCGAACCTTAGCAATGCAGGCCAACATTCAAATTCAGGAAATACAGAGAACGCCACAAAGATACTCTCGAGAAGAGCAACTCTGAGACACATAATTGTCAGATTCACCAAAGTTGAAATGAAGGAAAAAATGTTAAGGGCAGCCAGAGAGAAAGGTCGGGTTACCCACAAAGGGAAGCCCATCAGACTAACAGCAGATCTCTTGGCAGAAACTCTACAAGCCAGAAGAGAGTGGGGGCCAATATTCAACAGTCTTAAAAGAATTTTCAACCCAGAATTTCATATCCAGCCAAACTAAGTTTCATAAGTGAAGGAGAAATAAAATCCTTTACAGATAAGCAAATGCTGAGATTTTGTCACCACCAGGCCTGCCTTACAAGAGCTCCTGAAGGAAGCACTAAACATGGAAAGGAACAACCAGTACCAGCCACTGCAAAACCATGCCCAAATGTAAAGACCATCGATGCTAGGAAGAAACTGCATCAAGTAACGAGCAAAATAACCAGCTAACATCATAATGACAGGATCAAGTTCACACATAACAATATTAACCTTAAATGTAAATGGGCTAAATGCTCCAATTAAAAGACACAGACTGGCAAATTGGATAAAGAGTCAAGACCCATCAATTTGCTGTATCCAGGAGACCCATCTCACATGCAGAGACACACATAGGCTCAAAATAAAGGGATGGAGGAAGATCTACCAAGCAAATGGAAAACAATAAAAAGGCAGGGATTGCAATCCTAGTCTCTGATAAAACAGACTTTAAACCAACAAAGATCAAAAGAGACAAAGAAGGCCATTACATAATGGTAAAGGGATCAATCCAACAAGAAGAGCTAACTATCCTAAATATATATGCATCCGATACAAGAGCACCTAGATTCATAAAGCAAGTCCTTAGAGACTTACAAAGAGACTTAGACTCCCACACAGTAATAATGGGAGACTTTAACACCCCACTGTCAACATAAGACAGATCAACGAGACAGAAAGTTAACAAGGATATCCAGGAATTGAACTCATCTCTGCAGCAAGCAGACCTAATAGACATCTACAGAACTCTCCACTCCAAATCAACCGAATATATATTCTTCTCAGCACCACATCACACTTATTCCAAAATTGACCACATAGTTGGAAGTAAAGCACTCCTCAGCAAATATAAAAGAACAGAAATTATAACAAACTGTCTCTCAGACCACAGTGCAATCAAACTAGCACTCAGGATTAGGAAACTCACTCAAAACTGCACGACTATATGGAAACTGAACAACCTGCTCCTGAATGACTACTGTGTACATAACGAAGGCAGAAATAAAGATGTTCTTTGAAACCAATGAGAACAAAGGTACAACATACCAGAATCTCTGGGACACATTTAAAGCAGTGTGTAGAGGGAAATTTATAGCACTAAATGCCCACAAGAGAAAAGATCTAAAATTGACACTCTAACATCACAATTAAAAGAACTAGAGAAGCAAGAGCAAACACATTCAAAAGCTAGCAGAAAGCAAGAAATAACTGAGATCAGAGAAGAACTGAAGGAGAAAGAGACCCAAAAAACCCTTCAAAAAATCAATGAATCCAGGAGCTGGTTTTTTGAAAAGATCAACAAAATTGATAGACTGCTAGTAAGACTGATAAGATAGAAGAATCAAATAGATGCAATACAAAATGATAAAGGGGATATCAGCACCAACCCCACAGAAATACAAACTACCATCAGAAAATACTATAAACACCTCTATGCAAGTAAACTAGAAAACCTAGAAGAAACGGATAAATTCCTGGACACTTACACTCTCCCAAGACAAAACCAGGAAGAAGTTGAATCCCTGAGTAGACAAATAACAGGCTCTGAAATTCAGGCAATAATTAATAGCCTACTCAACCAAAAAAAGTCCAGGACAAGACAGATTCACAGCCAAATTCTACCAGAGGTACAAGTAGGAGCTGGTACCATTCCTTCTGAAATTATTCCAATCAATAGAAAAAGAGGGAATCCTCCCTAACTCATTTTATGAGGCCAACATCATCCTGATACCAAAGCCTGGCAGAGACACAACAAAAAAAGAGAATTTTAGACCAATATCCCTGATGAACATCGATGCAAAAATCCTCAATAAAATACTGGCAAACAGAATCCAGCAGCACATCAAAAAGCTTATCCACCATGATCAAGTGGGCTTCATCCCTGGTATGCAAGGCTGGTTCAACATATGCAAATCAATAAATATAATCCAGCGTGTATACAGAACCAAAGACAAAAACCACATGATTATCTCAATAGATGCAGAAAAGGCCTTTGACAAAATTCAACAGCCGTTCATGATAAAAACTCAATAAATTAGGTATTGATGGGACATATCTCAAAATAATAAGAGCTATTTATGACAAACCCACAGCCAATATACTGAATAGGCAAAAACTGGAAGCATTCCCCTTGAAAACTGGCACAAGACAAGGATGTCCTCTCTCACCACTCCTATTCAACATAATGTTGGAAGTTCTGGCCAGGGCAATCAGGCAAGAGAAAGAAATACAGGGTATTCAATTAGGAAAAGAGGAAGTCAAATTGTCCCTGTTTGGAGATGACATGATTGTATATTTAGAAAACCCCATCGTCTCAGTCCAAAATCTCCTTAAGCTGATGAGCAACTTCAGCAAAGTGTCAGGATACAAAATCAATGTGCAAAAGTCACTAGCATTCTTATACACCAATAACAGGCAAACAGAGCCAAATCATGAGTGAACTTCCATTCACAATTGCTTTAAAGAGAATAAAATACCTAGGAATCCAACTTACAAGGGATGTGAAGGACCTCTTCAAGGAGAACTACAAACCACTGCTCAATGAAATAAAAGAGGACACAAACAAATGGAAGAACATTCCATGCTCATGAATAGGAAGAATAAATATTGTGAAAATGACCATACTGCCCAAGGTAATTTATAGATTCAATGCCATCCCCATTAAGCTACCAATGATTTTCTTCACAGAATTGGAAAAAACTACTTTAAAGTTCATATGGAACCACAAAAGAGCCCACATTGCCAAGACAGTCCAAAGCCAAAAGAACAAAGCTGGAGACATCACGCTACCTGACTTAAAACTATACTACAAGCCTTCAGTAACCAAAACAGCATGGTACTGGTACCAAAACAGATATATAGAACAATGGAACAGAACAGAGCCCTCAGAAATAATACCACACATCTACAACCATCTTATCTTTGACAAACCTGACAAAAACAAATGGGGAAAGGATTCCCTATTTAATAAATGGTGCTGGGAAAACTGGCTAGCCATATGTAGAAAGCTGAAACTGGATCCCTTCCTTACACCTTATACAAAAATTAATTCAAGATGGATTAGAGACTTAAATGTTTAAGACCTAAAACTGTAAAAACCCTAGAAGAAAACCTAGGCAATACCATTCAGGACATAGGCATGGGCAAGGACTTCATGTCTAAAACACCAAAAGCAATGGCAACAAAAGCCAAAATTGACAAATGGGATCTAATTAAACTAAAGAGCTTCTGCACAGCAAAAGAAACTACCATCAGAGTGAACAGGCAACCTACAGAATGGGAGAAAATTTTTGCAATCTACTCATCTGACAAAGGGCTAATATCCAGAACCTACAAAGAACTCAAACAAATTTACCAGAAAAAAACAACCCCATCAAAAAGTGGGCAAAGGATATTAACAGATATTTCTCAAAAGAAGACATTTATGCAGCCAACAGACACATGAAAAAATGCTCATCATCACTGGTCATCAGAGAAATGCAAATCATAACCACAACGAGATACCATCTCACACCAGTTAGAATGGCAATCATTTTAAAAAGTCAGGAAACAACAGGTGCCGGAGAGGATGTGGAGAAATGGGAACACTTTTACACTGTTGGTGGGACTGTAAACTAGTTAAACCAGTATGGAAAACAGTGTGGCAATTCCTCAAGAATCTAGAACTAGAAATACCATATGACCCAGCCATCCCATTACTGGGTATATACCCAAAAGATTTTAAATCATGCTGCTATAAAGACACATGCACATGTATGTTTATTGCAGCACTATTCACAATAGCAAAGACTTGGAACCAACCCAAATGTATATCAATGACAGACTGGATGAAGAAAATGTGGTACATATACACCATGGAATACTATGCAGCCATAAAAAAGGGTGAGTGCATGTCCTTTGTAGGGACATGGATGCAGCTGGAAACCATCATTCTCAGCAAACTATCGCAAGAACAGAAAACCAAACACCGCATGTTCTCACTCATAGGTGGGAATTGAACAATGAGATCACTTGGACACAGAAAGGGGAACATCACACACTGGGGCCTGTCATGGGGTGGGGGGAGGGGGGAGGGATAGCATTAGGAGATATACTTAATGTAAATGACGAGTTAATGGGTGCAGCACACTAACATGGCACATGTATACGTATGTAACCTGTACACTGTGCACATGTACCCTAGAACTTAAAGTATAATTGAAAACAACAACAACAAAAAAACACTCTCCTTTCTCAAACTGCCTTTGCAAAAAAAAAGTTAACTGCGTTTGTGTGGGTCTTTTCTTTGTGGGCTCTCTTTTCTGTTCCACTGATACATGTGTCTATCCTTTAACCAATATTTTGCTGTATTGATTTGTGTCTTTATAGTAAGTCTTTAAATTGTGTGGTGTTAGTCCTGCAATTTTGTTTTTCTTTTTGGCTATTCTATTTCCTAGTCTTTCAATGTAAATTTTAGAATCAGCTTGTTGAGATTTATAAAAAGGCCTGCTGGGATTTTGATGGGCATTGACTGCCCTGATTGTATAGATTAAAAACATGGAGAATTGACACCTTGACAATACTGAATTTTCCGGTTCACAAATACGTTGTATTCCTCCAGTCATTTAGGTCTTACTTGATTTCTTACATCAGTGTTTTGTAGTCTTTAGCACATAGCGCCTGCACAATATTTTGTTACATTTCTACCAAAGTGTTTTTAATGCTATCATAAATGGTATTATTTTTAAAATTTCAAATTCCAAGTGTTCATTACTAGTACATAGAAGCAGAAATACATTTTTGTGTTGATTTTATAACCTGAACCTTGTTAAACTCATTAGTTCTGGGAGCTTTTTCGGTAGATTAAAAAAAAAACACTTTCTGTATAGATAATTATGTAGTCTAATAGTTTTTCCTGTGTTATTGCACTGTGAGGACTTCCAGTATAATGTTGAATAAGACTGAGAAGATATCTTTGCCTCGTTCCCAGTCTTAGCAGGAAAGCGTTCAGTCTTTCTCCTTAGCTGTAGGTCTTTTGTCCTTGATATTGGTAATTTTGTTATCTCTCTTTAATTCTTGGCCACTCTGGCTAAAAGTTTATCACTTTTATTGATCTTTTCAAGTAACGAGGTTTTGGTATCACTGATTTATTTTTGGTTCCAATTTTTTTTCTGCTCTTTATTATTTCTTTCCTTTTGTTTGCTGTGATTTCGTTTGTTCTTTTTTTCTACTTTGTGAATGAGAAAGATTAGGTGATTAATATGAAACTTTAAAAATTTTCTAATATAAGTTATTAAATGCTATACATTTTTCTCTAAATACTGCTTTAACTGCAACTCACATATTTTTGTGTTATGTTTTCATTTTCATTCAGTTCAAAGATTTTTAATCTACTTTGATAGTTCCTCTTTTACGCATGACTAATTTTTAAGTACGTTGCTTAGTGTCCAAATATTTGGGAACTTTGCAGATGTTGGTTATTGATTTCTGGTTTAATTCTCTTATGGCTGGAACACATATTTTGTATTATGTCTCATCTTTTACATTTGTTCAGGTTTGTTTTATGGCCCAGAATACAACCTATCTGGGTAAATATTTCATGTTGAGCGGGGTGTTCTATAAATATCCGTTAGCTCTTGTTGTTTCTAGTGTTGCTTAGTTCTTCATTATACTTGCTGATTTTCTTTCTGCTTGTTCTATTGATTTGTGAGAGAATAATATTGGAGTCTCCAGCTAAAACTGTGATTTGTCTTTTTCTCTTTCCAGTTTTGTTGTTTTTGGTTTATGTATTTTGGTTCTATATTATGTGTATACTCCTTGAAAATTGTTTTTTTCTTGGAGAACTGTTTATTATCTTGGAGAATTGACCTATTTATTGTTAAGTAATGTCCCTGCTTAGTCCTGATAATATTATTTGTTCTGAAATCCACTTTGTCAGATAGTAATACAAGTATTCTAACTTTTCGTTTAGTGTCTCTGCGGTGTATCTTTATAATTTTCCTTTAACTTATTTATAAAGATGCATTTCCTTTAACTTACGTCTTTCTATTCAAAGTAGGTTTGTAGCAGGCAGAATGTGGCTGGGTCTTTTTTGTTGTTTCTTTTTAAAGTCAATCTGACAGCTAGTCTGTTCTTATTTAAATGTGATTATTGTAAGTTTGCATTAAAATCTACCACTTTGTTAGCTGTTTACTATTAGTTACATTTCTTCTTTGTTTCTACCTCCCCAAATTTTTTTTGCCTCTTTTGGGTTATTTAAGCATTTAAAAAACGATTATATTTTGTAAATTTCACTGAATTATTATTTTTGTCTCTAAAATTTTTTTTGTGGTTGCTCCAGGGCTTACAGTATACATTTATAATTGACTAGAATCTTCCTTCAAATAATATGATGCTGCTTTGGTGTATTATAATGACCTTATAATATTATATTTCCAATTCCTTCTTTCAATCTTTCGTGGTGTTGCTGTTATATATATTGCTTTTATGTATGCTATAAACCAACAATATGGTGATACTATTTTTGCCTTACATTAAAAATGAGAAAACAAATCCATTTCATTTTGCCTTCATTCATTCCTTTGCATTGCTCCCTATTTCTTTGTGCAAATTTAGGCTTCAATCTTATATCGTATTCCTTGTGCCTGAGTAGCTTTCTTTAACATTTCTTATAGAGTACATCTACTGGCAAATGAATTGCCTGTTTTAGTTTCTCTAAGAAAATCTTTATTTTTATTATTGTGATAAAAACAAATGAATTTACCCCTTAACAATTTAAAAATGTATTACACTGTTGTTAACTATATGCACATTGCTGTACTATCAATTTCTAGAACTTTTTCATCTTGGATGACTGAAACTCTATAGACACCAAACAACAACTTTCCATTTCTCTCTCCTCCTATACTCTGGCAACCAGTATTCCACCTTCTGTTTTTATGAGTTTGATTACTTTAGATACCTCACAGAAGTGGGATCATGCATTTTTCATTATTTTTGTGATTGTCTTATTTCACTTAGCATAGTGAGCTCATCGTTCATCCATGTGTGGTAGCAAATGATAGAATTTCTTTCGTTTTTAATGCTGAATACAATAATATTCCATTGTATGTCTATACCACATTTTCTTTTTCCGTTCACTTATTGGTAGACATGTAGGCTCATGTTCACATATTGGCTATTATGAATAATCATGCAGTGAACACGGGTTTGCAACTATCTCTTCAAGTTCCTGTTTTTAATTTTTTTGGATATATACCCAGAAGTAGGATTGCCAGATCATATGGTAGTTCTATTTTTAATTTTCTTGAGTTCTTCATGGCTGTTTTCCACAGCAGCTGTAACATTTGCTAATCCTACCAACAGTGTACAAGGCTCTAATTTCTCCATATCCCCACCAACACTTGTTATTTTCTGTTTTTTTTTTTTCTTTTTTTATTTTTTCATTGTTCTGAGACCTCAACTCTTCCATGGATTAAAAAAAAAGGTCACCTTGAATTAGAAGTTTGTCCACATGTTTTCCATTGTAGTGTATGAGTGTGTGATACCCATTTTAGCTCTTTGCATCTCTGAGTGGAAGCCAGAAATCATGGTTAATTCATTTTTAATGGTTTCCAGAGTATTTACTTTTTTCTTGTTGTATCTTTTGACCATCTCTTATTGTAATTTGTGTGTTGCATAGGTTCTTACTTTGAATTCATCTTTAGTGAGTTTGTTTCCCATGAATTTTAAATGTTTTAGATTGTGGAGATGCCCTTATAGATTATTTTGTTTTACCTTCTATAGCTTTCACTGACTCTAGAAGTTTAAAAAATCTTTTTCTTGGCTTCTTCCAGTTTGCTCTCTCTCATTTTTTTGGGGCAGCATATCTCCTGGATAGTTCAAAGTGGAATGCTACCTTTAATGTGGCACAATCCTAGAAGTCTGATTTTCATAGTTGATCTTTTTCACCCAAGACCTAGAATGGGTGACCTGCTTCTGTGATGTATACCCGAACAATAAGCTGAGTTTTCCTTTCTCTCTGTTTTCCAATGGGACAGTCTTGTCTAGCTTCTAGCTTAATGGAGACAGAGAGGTTCTGCCACCTTTGTATATACAGAGACTTTGGAGTTAAGGCTTCCAGACCCTAATGTGTGTAACAAGTTATAATTGCACTGTGTGTATCCCTCCTGCTCAGTTCTTTGGATTTGAGTCTTTTTTTCATTCTTGGCATTGGGGGATTTTCTTTTCTCTCTTTCTGGCCCATCAATGTGTTTAAACATGTTAGTTGTTTTTGCCACCCGTCATTTCTGTATGTCTAGGGCAGGGTTGGGACTTCCCGCATTAACTCGGTCTTGTATATTGACCAGAAGTTAATTAATGTAATTATTATTTGAAATCAGGTGACCAAAGATGGAATGAAATAAGTCAATTTTAAAATTAAGTTAATTTTTAACGAGGTACAAAACCATGTTTCCGTAAAGCTTAGCCCTGGATTGGGTGGGGTTATAGGATCTAAAAGATACTATGTCCCTTAGCCTCAGGTGAAAAAGATCAACTATGAAAAATCAACCTAAGGCATTAGATGTGATGATCTTGTGATGTGTTCTAAGGCACCAGCTAGATGAATACAGAGCTGGAATAAAAAGTCCCCATCCTATATGCTGTCTCAAGTTAAGAGGGTTTATTTAAATTTAAAAGTCACCTCCTCCAGGAGGTCTCCTAGAACTGTCTTCTTTGCTCCATTTGAGCTGGGATATGGAAGTAGTCTGTAGCCTTCACTTGGTGTCTGTGCTTTTGCTACCTGTAGTGTCCCTCATTATTATTTTTTCTCAGATTCAGGGAGCTGACAGTTTAGCGAGGAGGTATTATGCAGGTAGACAGGATTTTGTGCTCTTTGGACAGTCTTCTCCTCCCATCTAGCTACAAACATACCCAAACTCTAGCTTGTGGTTGGGCACTCAATGAGGCATTGTTAACTCTATAATAAAATCTTCAGGGGTTGGGGATACCAGGTAGGAAGGAGAACATTCCTCAAGTACCATATGCAAAACTCAGTGAACAGAGGAGAGAGAAAGGGAAGGCTTAAAGGTGGGGATATAGCCATGTGGGGAGTAAGAGGCAAAGCAACAAAAGGTGAAAGGAAAGTTGACGAGGAAATACATGGTGTGGAGAGAAGGAGGGAACTGGGGATCAGACATTGAGTTTTCTTCTTAACTACTTTCATCTCTGTCTGTTGTGCAAAAAATTCTCTTACTCATCAGATTATATCAACCTTGGGCAACTTGAGCTGTAAGGGACTGTGTTTATTTCATGTGATTAATTATACAAAGTATCTTCATCATGGAACCAGAAGTACACTCAGGCAAGATCATCTCTTTTCCTTAACAGAATAAATATGATTTTTCTGTGTTATGTTCTATGGACAGAAAGTAACAGAAATAAAGTAAACAAAGTTTTTGTAAATAGAGCAGAGAGCTGGGGAGATTCCTCTCTTTTGTTGACATCTGACCTCAGCAAGCTATCAGTATAATAAAGGCTGTCTGCTAGCTGGGCCCACATTGGGCCATGAAATGTACCTATTCTATGCCTTCCCTTTGGGATTGATACTGTGAAGCTCAAGGATAAAGGGACTGTCAGTCAGAAAAACAGAAACAACTCTAGTTATTTTAGCATGAAAATATTTAATAGAGGAAATCTGCTGCTTACAAAATCTTCCGAAGGCTTGAGAGATAATGGTCAGGAAGCAACATGGACAACCTTCAGAAAATTGGAGAATGTTAAGATCTCAGCATGCTGCTGGTGGCGAACCCAGCTGCCTGCAGCACTGAAGCAGATGATTAATGGAAGATTGCCCAAGATTTACTGCAAAACTCATGTCTGCCAACCACCCTGAATCTCCTTTCCACTGTTGAAAGAAGATAATGAATGGTACCTTCTTCTCTTTTCCCTTCTAAATATTACGTGAGTTCCATTCATTAGTAGATTCCAAATCAGAATCTTGCTGACAATAGAGTTTGAAAAATGTAGTTTCTAGGCAACTAGTCCTCGGGATACAGGGCAGAGCTTTAAAGAGAAGACATAGTGCTGAGTACCAATAGACAATGCCCAACAAAATAATCTCCACCGACATTCAAAATTTAACTGTGTTGCTGTTTTATTCGCCTCATGTCTTCTTAATAAGCTGATAGTCTGTCATGAAAAAATATTATCCAATGGCTTCCCTATGGAGCTGGTAGAATTTCTTTTCCTGGGTGTAGTCCAGGAATTGAAAACTTCAAGGGGAAATTATTTTTGATCACCTATTCTGATCTTATGAGCAAAAGAAACAATTACAAATAAAGCATGAAGGATAATAACGTTTATTAAACGTGCCAAATTATTGACATACATTATTTTATTCTGGATATGTTAAAGTCTCCATTCTGTTGCTATTATTTCCATTTTACAAATAAAATTGAGGCTTTTGGAGTTTAAGTCAGTTGCCCAAAAGGCACAGCTAGAAGTTAGAGCCCAGATTTGAACTTGACTGTTGAACTCCCCCAGAGTCTGAGAGCTTCACCACAATGCTATTTACCAGCCAAATTGTGCTCTTTCATAAGGGGTAGATTAAACAATATGTGGGATTATGATTATCTATTCACTTGTCTTCATTTCCCACAATTACTCCCTAGTACGAACCGTAGTAATATCTTTCCTGGAAACCACAGTAGCCTCCCAACTGGTCTGCCCCTCTCCAGATTGCACCAACCCTGAAATCCATTCCTCACCTGCTACTTCAGTGATCTTTCAAAAATGCAGGCCTGATTGTGCTCCTTCTGTGGCTTTGCACTTTCTTCAGGATGGTG
Source organism: Macaca mulatta (assembly GCF_049350105.2). Classification (NCBI taxonomy): domain Eukaryota; kingdom Metazoa; phylum Chordata; class Mammalia; order Primates; family Cercopithecidae; genus Macaca; species Macaca mulatta. The sequence continues at coordinate 123,405,476 of NC_133414.1, forward strand.
GTTGAAAGCCCCATTTTCAGCCTCTCTCTGCCTCTCCGTCATTCCCTCCCCTCATCCTCTTGCTTGTATTCTCTCCTCATCTCTTTCAAAGAAACCATGTGCTCTGGCTTTGAGACCTTTGCACATGCTGTTTCCTTTGCTTGGCAAATCCTTCTCCCACAGCCGCTTTCTTCTGGCTGACGCCTGCATGTTTAGCTCTGAGACTCTGGGCAACTTGCCTTATTACTGGATGACATTATTCCCTGCTGCATTTGTCCAGCATTCCATTGATTCTGCTTAGGTAACACTCCCCTAACTTCATCAACATAATTTTTTCCCCAAATTCTTTTTTATTTATTGGGAAACTCTTGAGGATGTGCATCAGGTCTACTTCAAATTCCCAGCACCTGGCTCAGTGATAGCAAGAGTAGATGTTCAGTATTTGTTGAATGAAGGGATTCTTGTTGGCAGTACTGATAAGTGTCTGCTCAAAAAGGAGTCTATCTTTTGGGTGACTCTAATCCTACTGTCTCCTCTAGCTGCCCTTTTCTTTCTGCCTCCTATTGTCTTTTTTCCCTTTCCCTTCCCAACCTCCTTCTCAAGCATGGCAGAGTTGGAGAGCCCTTTGTGATTGGGGAGAGTCCTTACTTCCCATCCCAAGCCCTCCTACTTTTGACTTTCTTCTCCCTATACTTGGAGGCAGCAGGATAAAAGGGAACAGATCCAGTCTCATGGCGTGAGTCCCTAAGACACCAGGGAAAGCTGTGTCCCCAGGTTGATTATGTTCTCCTCTTTTCTTGTCCTGAGAGCCAACATACCTGCAGTAAATCATCCTGCTACTGAATGCTGCTGAGCGATCAAGCCCTTAGCACACCAAGGAGGCACAGTTTATTTTTTATTTCCACCAGCCACTTCTGAGTCTATCTCATACTTGTCTTCAGAGGCAGATGGCATTTACTGAAACAAGACTGAAATCAATCAACAGAGAGAGAGTCCTGAGAAACCCATGGTGTTCTCACGTGTCCCTCCCTTGAGCCAACATCTTAACGTTTCCCACTCTGGCAGCTGGGGCTGTCTGTGGATGCTGCCATTCATTTAGGAGCTGGATTGTTGCAGCAGCCAGGCTAATGACTTGCTCCTGCTCACCCACATCCAGCTCGCATGCCAAGCAGGGAAACTGGCCAATTTAACCATAAGGAGATTCAATCGCAAATGTCTAACTTGAGCTCTGCTTTCACCCCAGTGAATCACTGAGTAGGGCTAGTGGGGGCCTACACTGGGATTCGGCTACTTCTATTCTCCATGTTTAACGACTCTTTTGGTTCAAGTGTAGCTTCTGAGCACCATAAACCTCCCATAAAGAGGCTTATTAGAAAAACATCTTGGAAATATTGCTAATTCACTTGTAAGAGCAGCGATCTACCAAGTAGTACCAAAATGGTGTTGATTAGCAGAGAACAGGAACAAACATGATTTAAAACAACTGAGGAGAGAGGCAGGAGTGAATATTCCAGGCTGTGCCAGGAGAAGCAGGCATGAAGGTAGTTGGGGAATGTTTTCTCAGAGTGTCCCACAGCTCATCTGGCTGATGGCTTGGTTTAGGTTCCTCTAAGAGTGGAGAACCTGAGAGAGGATTTGATGCAGTCAGTTTATTTGGGAGGCGATCTCAGGAACCACCATGAAGGAGTTGAGGAAGTGATATGGTTTGGCTGTGTCCCCACCCAAATCTCACCTTGAATTGTAATAAACCCACATGTCAAGGGCAGGGCCAGGTGTAGATAATTGAATAATGGGGGCAGTTTTCCCCATGTTGTTTTCATGATTGTAAATAAGTCTCATGAAATCTGATGGTTTTATACATGGGATTTCCCCTGCATGAGTTCTCTCTTGCCTGCCGCCATGTAAGATGTGACTTGCTACATCTTGTCTTCCATCATGATTATGAGGCCTCCCCAGTTATGTGGAACTGTGAGTGAATGAATCCTCTTTCCTTTGTAACTACTTAATCTTTGGTATGTCTTTATTAGCAGTGTGATAACAGGCTAATACAGGAAGTGAGCCAAGGAAGGTAGGAGATCCAGTAGAGGGTGAGCTCATGAGTGGGACTACTGTAGGCATCTGGACTCAGCCCTGTTGCTGACTCTCTGGGAAACTGTGGAACACACCTCAGAATTGTCCTTACTCCTCACAGTGACAGGTGAACTGGGGTCATTTATCAAGAACTTCTCTTCTTCATTGGTTGAGAGTCGCACTGGGGTTATGAACTCCCTGACACTTGTAGCTTCCCTACAGCTAGTTGAGTGTACCTCCCATAGAGACCTGGGAAGCCAGCAGCTATGGGACCTATCTGCAATTGGCACTGGGGCAGGGGCATGGCATGACTATCTGCCTCACCTTTTGCAGCAGAAAGGACACTAGCTTCTGGTTAGCTTCAAACCCTAACCTCCTCATTTAAAAAATAGGATCTGATGGACCTCAGAGGGAGTATGCTCATTAGAGAAATATTTAAACTGTTGAAAATGCCTTTCAGTGGCCATTTCAACACTGGCTTGGCCAATTTCTCCCAGGAGAAGTGTGTGGAGTGTGGCAGGGGGCTTGCTGGGCTCAGTAACCCGCAGCATGGAACTCAAATCCCAGCTTCTCTGTGAAACCTCCATGACCAGCCCACCTGGGCCTTATGTTTTCAGTGCTCACTCCCCAGCCCCCAGGACTTACCATCTACAACTTTGCTGGGTGTTTATCTTTTTTTTTCTCCTTATGCATATCTGATCCCCCAGATAGGAGGCAAGGCTCTTGAGGGCCAGGACCATGACTTACGCAACTCTACCCTGGACACTGAGACCTCTGAGCTATTAGCAGTGTGATTCCAACAGAGTTAGGTGCTGTACATGCCACCATATACTCACAGGGTACCCAGTGGATTATTGTATGGTGTGTTTTCCTTCCTGGGATTAGAATTAAAGAGGACTTGATTTTGCAGAGAATTAAAACATGACTTTTACTGGAACAGACTTAAGAGCAATTGTGCCAGGCACTATTTAGAGACTGTGACATGTATTAACTTTTAAAATTCTTACCAGTATCCTATTTTGTGCATGAGAAAACTGAGGCACAAAATAAGAAACTTGCCCAGGGTTTCTCATAAGAGAGTCCTGATTTGGTTTCTTTAGATTCCTTCTTTCCACAACCCTAACTCTAGTACTATAGGGTTCCCAAAGTGAGGACAGTCAGAGGGGTGAGGTGTGTGTTCATTGGAAGGGCTGACATCAGTTTTTTTGTTCATGTGTCCATCTGGTTGAATGAGCAGAAACCCATATAAGCCACTGGGGGTTTTATGGAAGCCAAGGCAGGGATGGGTGCTGGGTTTCATGACAGGCTGGAGCAAGAACTTGAAAGGCACCAGGAGATGGAGGAGCTTCTCTCTCTGCAGCTTATTCCTGCATCTGTGGGTGTCTGCTCCCTTCTTCTGTCTTGTCTCAGCAGCTTGATCCTCTCTGCACATGGGTCAAAATGTCCTTGAAGTTTAAATACTGAGACTGGCCATAGGAACTGTGTTCCAATCCCAGGGGAGAGTCTGAAGGGTCCATCCCCATCCAATCTACTGGGATGGGGGATGGGGGCCTTAATATCAACCTGCTCTCCACTCAATATTCCTACCTTACCAGTGCCTCAATCAGAGATGTCCATTCAGCTGTCATTCTCCCGAAGGAAGATCTGGAAGAGTCACCAACCATCTGGGTTTTAGCCTGTGTTCTCTTCTCTGCTGCTTTATGCATCCAAGTTCTGGGGTCCTCAACTTTTGGTGAAGCCCTGCTTAATGCAAGTTGGAAACCTGAGTGTCCTGAAGAAGGAGAGAGTGCATATTGAGGAAGGGGGACCCTGATGTCATGTTAGATATCTCTGGGCCAGTTGTACCGAGGTGCCTTGGAAGTGACAGAAAGCAGAAGAATGGTTCTTTCTTGGCTCTCTAGTTCTCAATCCTGCTTGGGGTGATTTCTCTGAAAATTATATTTTTTTATGTAGATGGGGTTCAAGCATCAAAAAAAGCTAAAACGACTCTGATGATTCTATTGTGTAGCCAGAGCTAAGAACCCCTATCTTGATGGTAGTTTGGAAAGCAAATGTAAGGTCCCAAGTGCAGCTTTAAGGATCAGCTTCTGGGAAGTGGCTTGTTTTCTATCAGGTATGCTTATCTGCTGCCTTGGCCACCAAGTTCACAATCAGCACTTTATACTACCACTTTGTATTGGTGGCACCAGGGTGTGAATCCCTTCAAAGACTTCTGAAAGAAGGAATGCAAAGCAATTTAGTGGGCTGGGGCAGTTTTGCATCTATTCCAAGTCCGCCCAGAGACCCTCTCCTTGCCACAGGAAGACTGTGTTAATCCATTTTTGTGCTGCTATAAAGAAATATGTGAGGCTGGGTTATTTATAAAGAAAGGTTTAATTGCCTCACGGTTCTGCAGGTTGTACAGGAAGCATGATGCTGACATCTGCTTGGCTTCTGGTGAGGCCTCAGGAGGCTCACGATCATGGTGAAAGGCAAAAGGGGAGTCTGTGGATTACATGGCATGAGCCAGTGGGGAGGTGCCACACTCTTTTAAACAAACAGATCTTGCATGAACTCAGTGCATAAATAACCTTGAAAGTATGTCTCTTTCATCCCTGATTATTAATAGCTTGCTTTTGTGCCCTCCAGAGAGTTGTGGATGCCTGACTAGCATTCTGCCTGGGAGGTAAGAGGAGAGCAATGCAATGGGAGGCCATGAGGGAAGTGACTTGTGGACATCTCTGGCTCTATACCCAACCATTCGGTTTTGGAAGTGAAAGGTAGTTGTGGGAATCTTCACATGCGGTGATCAATGTCACAAGAAGCGATTTAGAAAAGCTGACTCAGGGATTAAGTCAGGACCTTTCAGAAGAATTTCAGGTGTAGGTCTGGAGTGCACAGAAGCTAGTGATGAGTCTCTTGTAGAATTAGGATGGCACTTCCAGCCACTCTGAAGCTTAGATTTCAGGTGAAGACTGAGATCATTTCACCTGAAACATTCATTCATTCATGAACCTTATACTTATGTCTCTCTCTTCTTGGTTTAAGTACACTCTGCTTCTACTATGGAAGAGGCTGAAGGTCCTACCAAATTGTTGCTTCAATAAAATTGGGGGTGATCCTGTTTTACAAATCTCTCCCTGATATTTGGCATCTTTCCCCCACTGAATAAATTAGCTCCCAGTGGGTATGTTAGTTGAATCTGTTTCACAAAAACGAAACAAATCAAAACACCAAAAACCCAACTCTAAGTAGATTGAGAGTAAAGGGGAGGTTTTTGTCTTTTGTGAGTGGTAAGTCCACAGGCTTCAGGCATGGATGGATCCAGGGCTCAAATGACGTTTTGAAGCTCAACTTTCTCTCCACCTCTTGGCTCTGTTCTCCTTAGCACATTTCTTCATTCTAAAGGGACATTCTTTGGAAGAAAAGGTAGCCCCTGGTGGTCCCACGCCGGCATCTCTAAGTTTGTAGTCCAAAAAAAGGAGGATCTTATTTTTTCCAGTACGAGTATTTACATTCTCAGACAAGATTCTAATCAGTTCTGCTAGGTTCATGTGCCCAACTTGGAATCAACTATTAAGGTTAAGAGGTGTCACACTCAGCTAATCATGGTACGATGCCCACCTCACCTAGAGGTGAGTCTTATTCCAAATACATGAAATAGGCTTCTTGTGGGAAGGAGGGGTTCTATTATCAGATGAAAAAGGGGGAAAGGGATGCTGGACAGATAGAAGTAATGACTTTACACCACAGCAGTCAAGCTTGTTTCTTTCTTGGCCTAAAGGATAGTGTTGTGGGCTCTGTTTACACTTCCTCTTACCATTGTGAAGTTATTTAATTGTTTCAGTTGCATAATTGGCTAAATTGGCTAATGTGCCTCATTCTGTGGCTCCATAACTAGCCTGTGTGCCCTCTTTTTTCTTTCCCCATTCCTCTCCTGTCCCCGACATCATCCCTGTATGAGTCACCACTAACATCTTTCCAGGAGTATACTGCTTTGGGAAGGATAATTCCTTACTTGTGTCGGAAGAGGATGAGAGCAATTAGCTAAGGAGCTCAGGCCAGCATCCATCCAGGCCTCTGTGTTCTGTGGAGGAGAATAATCTGGTTAGAGATAATTTAGGAAAGCCAATGGGATGAGGATGGCTCTTGGGTTTGCTGAAAGAGTACTTCCTATCATCACCAGAATGGAGCATTCTGAATATCACGGAATGAGAAACTTGTCTGGGGGAGATCCCGTGTTTTGGGGCTCATTGAGCAATGACTCCAGCACTGCAATGGGAGAGGGGAGAATAGAAAGCATCATTCTTGCTTATAAGGGATGCTCAATCTACTTGGGAATTCTTGGAATACAGGTGCAAAGTGCTGGGGTCCAATGAAAGGCCGCACATAGTTATGTCTAAACCATATTTTGAGTTAGAAATGCAGACACAAAGATGAGAGAGGGCTAGAGCAGTCAGGGAAGGCTTCCAGGAGGTGGTCTTGAAGCATGAGTGGGAAGTGACAAGGTAATGGGAAGAGGCATGCCTGATAAAGGAAGTGCTACAAACCAGAGAGGAGAAAATGAATGTGAATGTGTGTTAAGGGGTCAGTTGAACAGTATCCTGGAAGGAGGGGTAGAGGTATGGATCAGGGAAGGCTGGGTGATAAAGAATCTATAATGTATTGACCACAGTCTGAAGTGCAGAATTATCTTCTTGACTTAGCTATGTTGGAGGCTTTGTCTTTGTTCTACAGCCCTCCAATTTTGTCTCTGTTTGATTCCATTTGTATCAGATATTGTTTAAATTCCAAGTGATGGTTACTACATACTGTAGGAAGTGTAGCTCATCTGTGAGGCTAAAAAGCATACAATAGAATGCCACCTAGAACTCTGGGATGTCCAAGGTTTGTTTCTTAGGAAGTAAAGAGGTTTGGGGACTTAATTTTTTAGTAGAGTTTTGTTTGTTGAGTGTTAGGTAAGGCACAGGCCATAGCAACAGTGGCTGACAATCTGGACAGTACCAAGTTCCCATTATGTACTTGGGAGTTTGGTTTAACAAGCATTTGCAAAGACCCTTCCATGTGATTGAGCTAGGCAGTCCGGGTGACACAAAGGTATTTCCCCACCTGCGAGGAGCTTATCATCTAGGAGGGTCTTTAATGGAGAAGAAATGAGGTACAGTAGCAAACATGATAGCTCTATGACCTTGGAAAAACAGCAGGAGTTCCTTAAGTTTCTTCATCTGTAAATTGAGACTAATACCTGTCCTCCAGAGTTATTGTGAGGATTAGAGATAATATGTGAAAATAAACTTCTTGGCTCACAATAAGTACTAAATAAGTGTGAGTTATCAATATGACTTAGGTGGAAATCAGTACAGCATCTTCCACCGAGATGAATTTTGGACCATTGGTCTCCCTTAGAGCATAATAAAGAGGAGCCTGAACCTACTTCTTGGTCAATTTTCACAGTTCAGAGCATTTTTAATTGAAAATACAAATACATCCGTGTTTCCTGGTGAGCTAATATAACATTGAAAGGAGATATTCTAAAAGACTGAGATTTGGTCAATCTCAAATTATAAATTTTGATCAAGGCTAATGAAGTAAATGGCTTTAAAAATGGTTCAGTGGTTTAAAAATGAAGTGAAAATGGCTTTTAGGATCTCCTCACTAACAGTGACTGTACTCTATCTCAAATTCCTGGCATAGTTGCCCCATTGTGTATTTAATAAATATTTATTGAGTGCTTATTATGTGTTCAGTACAGTTCTAAGAATTTAGTTTTTTATTTTTCACAGCAGGCATAGAAAGGTTAAGTAACACACCAGTGGTCAACCCAGCTGACACTGAGGGAGCCGTATTCAAATCCTGGCAGTATGGTCCTTGAATGCAGTTCTCAACCATGAAAATGGATTGCCCATTCCCACAGAGGTCTGCTCCCAGGTGTAGGCTGATGCTATATAAACTGCAAACCCTCATAAGCATGTTCGCATTTTTACAGGGAATTCTTGAGGATAAGCAAGGCACCAGAAAACAGTCTCAGTAGTGAAATGACAGGATATTGGGTTGTTTATTAGGGTCAAGTTTTTCTCCAGAACACCTTCTGGGGACTGCAAGTGGCAGTTGTTACCCTGGTGGTCTAAGAACTTTCAGGAACCTTCTTAGGCAAAATAGTAGTTAATTTCAGGATTCCTGGGGAAGAGTCAGGGGCTGCCTTTTAAAGCAGAAAGAGTTTAGAGTTGAAAGAGCCAACAGACATCATCTAACTCAAGCTTCTGTCTAGTACGAAATTCATCAAAATTGGCCGGGAAGTCCATGACATCCTGTCTCCACGTGAATACTGCCTCTTGCAGGTGGCTCGCTACAGCTGCCATTCTGTTGCTGGACAGCTCCAGTTGTTAGAAAATTTCTTTCGTTCTTGAGTCAAAATCTGCCTCTTCCTAACACCCACCAATATGTTCCAGTTTTCCTGATAGAACAAATCTCTCTCTTCTGTTGGGTGACAAAGTGGTGGGACGAGTGTGTTATTGTTGGCATCTGATGCTGGGTTGGCAGAAACTCCTTAACTTCCAGCCACTCTTTCATCCCACTTATAGATTGGCACCCCTTCTGACCTCTGTACTTCTCTCTCTAGGGAAGAGAGGCTCATGCCCTGGATCTAGCTCCCCCAACCCCTGCTTTCCACAGGAATCTCTCTCTACCAGTTATTTCTTTTCTCATCTTTAACCTCTCTCAATTGGCTCAATGCACTCAGCATTTAAATATATTTAAGTATTTCCATCTTCACAACAAAAATAAAACTCTCCACAGTGTCTTCAACCCACTCCTCTTGCTTTTCCTTCTCCTTCACAGCCTAACTTCTGAAACAGTTGTATCCATTCAGTTTTCCAATTCCTCACCTTCTGGTTTCTCCTCAACCTGCTCCAAACTGGCTTTCCTATCACCCACTCCCTGCAGTGAAAGGTTGCCTAAGATGTCTTTGTCCTTAAGACCTAGAGACACTTTTCAAGTCTAATCTTATGTGATCTCTGTGTTATTTGACATCATGAACCACTCTTTAGAAAAACATCCTCTTCATTGGACTTTTCCTGACACACAATCCTCTGTTTGCACCTCCTGTCTTGCAATTACTGAATCACTTGGAAGACCCATATTCCAAAGTATCAAGTATTGGGTCCATTGAGATTCTCTCTTGGATTTCTTCTGACTTGGGGTACTCACACTCAGTCACGTGTCTTTGATCACCACCCGTGTCTGGCAACTCCAAAGTCACTATATTAAGATGTGTCTCTTGAGTTCCAGATCTATATTCAATGATCCACATAGCATTTCCAGATGGATATTTCACAAATTTCCCAAACTCTGGACATATAAAATTGAATTTGACATATTTTCCTTCAAATTTGCTCATTTTCTGGTATTTCTAACCTAGTATTTGGCAGCACCATCCTACCTATTGACCATCCAGAGACATTGGGATTATGTTTGATATTTGCTGCTGCTTTTTCTCTGTATATAAACTGTCTTCCTTAGCCACACCTTGCTTATTCTAGTGCCTAAATATTTCTTGAAACCACCATCTTCTCTCTAGTTCCTCAGTCACTATTCTTAATGTAGTTCATTATATTTTGCCAGGGATAATGCATCAGTTTCTACCTAGTTTCTTGTTTCTTCTCTACATTCCTTATATTGAGGTCATCATGGTCTTTCTAGAGGTCAAATGTGTTGCCATTACTCCTCTGCTTAAAACCTCTCAATGGCCTCAGATTCTTCTAAGAGTAAAGTTCACATGTTCATGTTGCACCCAGTGATCTGAAGTAGTGGTGGGCTAGGCTGTGGGCAGGGATTTTAAATCAAGAGATGGAGTTCAGTCCACTGAGGTTGGGGGTGTTGCAGAACATGTGACTATTAAGAGTGGGTGTGGTTATAAAGGCATAAACTGGAACTATATGACTCAAAGATCAATACTAAAAAGTTGAACATGGCAGGAGCCATAGACAGATTAATAAGCCTGGGCTACAGTTACCATTGAGGCAGCACCAGGGACAGCTCCAGTGTCTTGGTCCAGTCTTAGCAATTGCCATCCTTTTATGTGGGAACAGTTTCAGAATTTATTAAACTCTTTGGGATCTTTGACGCTAGGAAGACAGACTGAAGGATGGAACTGACTGATCCATTAAAGCAAATTCTGATCCTCAAAGAGGTTACATCCTTATCTTTTTAGAACTTTCCAATGTTTGAGGGAAGGCAATGCCATTGTTCTGGGTTGGTGATTTGGGGCTTGGGAAAGGGAGTATGGGGAATGATTCCTTCTTGTCCTTAGAGTTCATCTCACCAGATTTTTTTGTTTCAGGACTCTAATACTTTTATAGTTTTGAAGGTTAAACATTTGCATAGAGCCCTCATGTGGTTCCCTTTTTGTTCCCCTTCATGGCAGTTTCTCCCTGCTCCTGACCCCAAAAAGTGTGTTAGCCCCATCCTGCACTCCAGTGGATTTTCTTCCTGGTACCATTGTGAATTGCTGAGGAAGTATTACAAGCAGATGCTTGAAGCCCCCTCCCCAGAGCTTTCTCAGGGACTTGCTTTGTCTGGGGAACTTCAGAAAAGGAAATGGAGAAAAATCACTGAGATGTGTTTTCCTATGTTGCTTTCTTCAGGAAATCACATGGAGTTCTGTTCCAAGGACAGGCCTTTCATACCTTTTTTCCTAATCTGTTCTTCCCCTAGATATTAGGATCATTCTTCTGGAAGTTTTCAGGGGAGATGAGAATGGGACTGGGGAAAAAACTCCAGTTCTAGGCAGCATGAATAAATGAGCTTATTGGGAAAACTGCTGACTGCACAGAACTCAGGGACAGATCCCAGATATTTTAGAGATATTTTAAGGAAAATAAATTCAAATTATAGCATTTTTGTCTCCCAGGCTCAGTCAGAAAATGTGTCTCTGCCTCCTGGGGAAAGAAACATTTTTCTTGCTGGCATGGTAATAGGGAAGATATTATTATCCTTTTAGGTGGGCACAAGAAACTGAGAACTGTTTTTGGGGGTGGGGTGGAAATGGCAAACTCATTTTCTCAAAGACCAGACTAATTCCCTCAAGTCGGCAGGCTGTGGTCATTCGATTTCTTCAAGACTCTTTATGTTCAAGGGAAGTAAAAGGCATTCATTAGTTCCACTTGGATATTTAATAATAGCAAATGCACAGGATGGAAAGTGGGCTAGATTGACTTTATTGTGAAGCTGTCCTCTGAGATGAAAGCCTTGGGAATGCTGTGGTGAGAGCTGCTGGCTCTTCTCCAGCAGGCAGATGAAGCCAGCCTTGGGAGTAGAAGAAATTCTTAGAAAACTAGCCAAAGTCTTTGCAAGGTATACATTTGGGCTCCAAGCTCAGATCCTGAGGTACCCTGTGTTATTAAGAGTGGGAAGTAGAGAGAAGTGTTTCAGACCCAGTGTGCATTAGGTGATGGGGAGAGGGGGGAGTGGGAGGGTGCACATCTGTTAGTTGTGAAGACAACTGGCACCTGACGTCACAGCTTCCTGCAGGGCTCTCCTCATCTAAAAGTTAACTCAAGAAGTTAACAATTCGTAAGTGAAGGAGTCCAAAGAGGAACCCTAGGAAGAGCTGGAGGGAGGCCCAGGCTTACAAAAAAACTTCCATGTTCCATGACACTACTAGTGGAAATTTTTATAACTTGAGGAACATTTACCACCAATGTTCTTCGGAAAAATTTCAGCATGATGGTCTACATATTGAGTTGATGCTGGTTGCTTGGGGCCAGCTGCCTGACTTTCAAAATTCAGGGATACCAAGCAATTACTCTGAAAATTTGCAGGGGGAAGTCAGTCATGATTCTCAGTGTGCTCTGATAGTTCCACCCATCTCAAGTTTTTCCACATTTGTAAATGAAAACTCCTGATATGGTGAGAGGTAATCTGGAGGTGAAAGGCATGGCTTTGGAATGGGACGTGGTTTGAGGTTGGGTACTGGTTTTGTCATTTCCTAATAGGGTGAAATGGGGCAGGTAATCTCTCTGAGTCTCAGTTATTTGCATAGAAAGTGGGAATATGGCCCATATCAAAGCACTACTATAGGGATTCAATGATGATGAGTATAGAATAGCCCAGGTGGTGCTTGGGACCTAATGGGTATATGATAATAACCAGTCGTGTGAAAAAGAGACTAGAATTTTGGTTTAGTCTCTCCTAAATGCAGCAGTTCTATGAGGAAGTTACAGCCTATACCTTGTGGTGTGTGTTGATCGGAAGTGTAGGCTCTGAATTCATACATATTTGAGTTCCAGTATCAGCTTCAGCACTTAGTAGCTGAGTGATCTTGGATAGATCTCTTAACCTCTCTAAATCTCAGTTTTTCAGTTACAGAATGAGATTAAATACCATGGACATTGATGAGTTGCTGTGAGAATTAAAATAGTATACATAAAAGGTTTTGCAGAGTGCTTTTTGCCCAAAGAAAGTGCCCTCAAATTTAACTTAACATCGTTATTGTGTAATTATTACTGAAATGGCTATGTCCTGGGTTAGCTTATCCTAATAAAATGAAGGTGCAAATATGATTTAGCTCTACCAGTTAACTGAATGTCCTTGACACCTTTTTCCCCCTACACTGATGTATGTAGTACTTTCATCTACTTAAATCTTAGCAAGAACTTAATGTTTTCTAGGCTTCAAATTTGTTTATTTATTTTTATAATTTTAAGTTTTATTTTAGATTCAGGGGGTGCATGTGCAGGTGTGTTATATGGGTACATTGCATGATGCTGGGATTTGGGGTATGATTGATTCCGTCACACAGGTAGTGAGCATAGTACCCAATAATTAGTTTTCAAGTCTTGTCCTCCTCTCTACCTCCCTCTTCTAGCAGTTCCCAGTGTCTATTGCTGCCCTCTTTATGTTCATGAGTACCCAGTGATTAGCTCCCACTTATGAGTGAGTACACGCGGTATTTAGTTTTCTGTTCCTGTGTTTGCTTAGGACAATGGCCTCCAGCTGCATTCATGTTGCTGCAAAGAACACGATTTTGTTCTTTTTATGGCTGTATAGCATTCCATGGTGTATATATGCCACATTTTCTTTGTCCAATCCACCATTGATGAATAACCAGGTTGATTCCATGTCTTTGTTATTGTGTAGTGCTGTGATGAACATAGAAATTCTTGTGTCTTTTTGGTAAAACCATTTATCTTCCTTTGAATATATACCCAGTAATGGAATTGGTGGGTTAAGTGGTAGTTGTATTTTAAGTTATTTTAGCAATCTCCAAACTGATTTCCATAGTGGCTGAACTAATTTACATTCCCACCCACAGTGTATAAGTGTTCCCTTTTCTCCACATAGACCTCAAATTTGGCAAATGTTTTTTGTTAAGTGCACTTGCTAACTCAGCTAGTTTTATCTGGGTGGATCGGCTAGTTTTATCAATTAGTATAGGTCCTAATTAAACGGCAATACCCTGATACTACATAGCAACGATTCTGTCCCTGAAGGGGCAAGGAAGGAATAAATGAACTCAATTGGTGTTAGTGTTGGGAAGTCCTAGCCTTCAGTTATGGTTCCTAAAGTTTGGGGCCCAGGGAAACAGTGGGTCATAATTGAGTTAACCTGAGAATTAATGCAAAAGCCAGAGGAGTTTGGAGCACAGAGTAGCTGATCTAGGAGAACTCTTTACCATTTAATTCCCTAAGGGTCAGGAAGGTGTTGGGTTTCTGTCTCTGGTATCCCGAGAAGGTTTTCCCCAGTGCTAAGGCTGTCTTTCCAGGAATGGGCAGAAACAGATGTAGTGATTCACCTTGGCCTGCCCTGGGTCACATTTGGACAACCAAAGAAAAGTTATTACTTCTCCTCTCAGCCCAAAGGTGAGTGTCTGTTTGAGCCTTGTTGGAGACGGAAAATAGCTGATGGGTTTTCTATCTTGTAACTAAGATCTACTCTCAAGGAATTCAACACACGCTTGGGCATCTACCATTGTTAATAGTGCTCCCTAGCTATGGGTACCCAAAATAAGGGTGTCTTCCAGTCTCTACCCCTGGGAGGCCATTTGATCCTGGTGGTGTTTTCTAGAGGTTTTGAATTCCAGAGTGGAGCTTGCTTAAGCCCTGTGACCTCTCAATGCTTCTGCCCTCTGGTAAAAAATATGGAGCCAACCAAGTTTGCCAAATGATGAGAGGTAAGAATGTATTTGGATGGCCCTCTTTCTCTTCTACATTATCTTCTTAGACAAGGCACATTTGAAGCAATGACTCCTAAGCGGTGATCCACAAAATATTACAGGCATACCTCAGAGGTACTGTGGGTTCAGTTCCAGAACACTGCAATAAAGCGAATATTGCAAAAAAGAAAGTCACACTTTTTTTTGGTTTCCCAGTGCATACAAAAGTTATTTTTACATGACACTGTAGTCCATTAAGTATGCAATAGCATTATTTATAAATAAATATACATACATTAATTTAAAAATATTGCGAAAACGTGCTAGCGATCATCTGAGTCTTAGAGTCAATAATCTTTTTGCTGGTAGAAAGTCTCGATGTTGATAACTGCTGACTGGTGGTGGTTGCTGAAGGCTGAGGTGGCTCCTGCATTTCCTAAAAGAAGACCACAGTGATGTTTGCCACATGGATTGACTCTTCATTCCACAAAAGATTTCTCTGTAGCATGTGATACTATTTGATAGCATTTGACCCATGGTAAAACTTCTTTCAAAATTAGAGCCAGTGCTCTCAAACCCTGTTGTAGGTTTGTCAATTAAGTTCATATAATATTAATATAAATCCTTTGTGGTCATTTTGACAGTGTTCACAGCATCTTGACCAGGAGTAAATCCCATCTCAAGAAACCACTTTCTTTGCTCATTCATGAGAAGCAACCCCTCATTCATTCAAGTTTGATCACGGGATTGCAGCAATTCAGTCACATTCTCAGGCCCTACTTCTAATTCCAGTTCTCTTTCTCTTTCTACCACGTCTGAGGTTACTTTCTCCACTGAAGTCTTGAATCCCTCAAAGTCACCCATGAGGACTGAAATCAACTTCTTTCAAACTTCTGGTAATGTTGATATTTTGACTTCCTTTTATAAATCATGAATATCTTTTAAATGGAATCTACAATAGTGAATCCTTTCCAGATAGTTTTCAATTTACTTTCCCCAAATCCATCAGAAGAAACACTATCTATTGCAGTGATAGCCTTACAAAATGCATTTTTTAAAATAACAAAACTTGAAAGTAAAAATTACTCTTTGATCCGTTGATCGCAGAATAGATATTGTGTTAGCAGGCATGAAAACAACATTAATTTCCTTATATATCTCCATCAGAGCTCTTGGATGACCAGATGCATTGTCAATGAGTAGTAATATTTTGAAAGGAATCTTTTATTCTGTGAGCAGTAGGTCTCAATGATGGACTTAAAGTATCTAGTACACCATGTTGTCAACAGATGCGTTGTCATCCAGGCTTTGTTGTTCCATTTATGGAGAACAGGTAGAGGAGATTTAGCATAATTCTCATGGACCCTAGGATTTTTGAAATGGTAAATGAGCATTGGCTTCCACTTTAAGTTACCAGCTGGATTAGCCCCTAACAAGACAGTCAGCTTGTCTTTGGGAGATTTGAAGCCAGGCCTTGATTTCTCCTAACTAGGAAAGTCCTAGATGGCTTCTTCTTCTGATAGGTTGTTTTGTCTACATTGAACATCTGTTTAGTGTAGCTACCTTTATAAACTAGCTAGATTTTCTGAATAACTTGCAGCTTCTATATTGGCACCTGCTGCTTCGCCTTGCCCTTCTATGTTATGAAGATGGCTTCTTTCCTTTAACCCTATGAACCATCCTCTGCTAGCTTCCAACTTTTCTTCTGCAGCTTCCTCATCTCTCTCAGTCTTCATAGAATTAGAGAGTTAGGGTCTTACTCTGGTTTAGGCTTTGGCTTGAAGAAATGTGAAACTCTGTAACAATTAAACTCTAAAACTTTATCTGCAATAAGGCTGTTTGGCTTTCTCATCGTTTGTGTATTCACTGGCATAGTACTTTTATTTCCTTCAATAAATTTTCCTTTGCATTCACAACTTGGCTGCCTGTTTGGCACAAGAGGCCTAGCTTTTGACTCAGAACTTCCTCACTAAGGAAGTCCTATGAATTGTCAATGCTTCTGCCCTCTAGTAAAAAATCTGGAGCCAATCAAGGTTGCCAAATGACGAGAGGTAAGAATTTATTTGGATGGCCCCTCTTTCTCTTCTACATTATCCTCTTAGACAAGGCACACTGGAAGCAATGATTCCCAAGCTTGGCTTTTCACATGCTTTCCTCATTAGTCTGAATTATTTATAGCTTTTGACTTGAGAGAAACGTGTGATTCTTCCTTTCACTTGCACACTTAGAGGCCATTGTAGGGTTAGTAATCAGCCTAATTTCAATATTGTTTAGTTTTAAGGAATAGGGAGGCCCAAAGAGAGGGAGAAAGATGGGTGCATGGCCCATTGGTGGGACTGTCAGAACACAGACAACATTTATTAAGTTGCCATCTTATATGAAGCGATTTGTCGTGCCCCCAAACAATTACAGTACTAACATCAAAGATCACTGACTACAGATCACCGTAACAGATATAATAATTAAAATGTTTGAAATAGTGTAACAATTACCAAAATGTGACACAGAGACAGCAAGTGAGCACATGCTGTTGGGAAAATGGCACCAATGGACTTGTTCAACCTATAGTAACACAAACCTTCAGTTTGTAAAAATAAATAAATAAATAAAATAAAATAAAAAAGTTATCTACAGAGATAATGTAGCAAATAGCAATAAAATGAGGCCTTCCTGTGGTCTTATAAGATGATTAATCAAAAAGAGTCCTGGGATGAACACATTTGAAAAACACTGATCTAGCTCTTCTCTCGTCTGGAAATCAGTTGCAGAATTTTGGTAGGAGTGATGGGGACAGAATTGGATGACCTTTGCTATTTTGCTGGGTCTTCCCTGGGCCTAAGAAGGTTAACTTTAGAGGATGGTGGTAGAAGTGTTTCTGGGACTTGACCTGCAAGGCAGCTTCCTAGAGGACTTGCTAAAGTCTGTGAAGTAAGTGCTTATGTTCCCATCCTTGTGCCTAGAAGCCATCACCTGGTGGTTTATCTTGGTCCCAAGCAGAGAAAAGTAGAGGTTTAAAATGGAACAGCGTGGGCAGCACATGCACATGTAGACAAACTTATGCGCAGATGTAAATGCATCTTTGGGATGCAAAACACTGAAATAGTCTATAAGCTTTTTATCATGGGGGAAGCTGAGTTAAATTGTTAAAAATCCTGACCAAATTTGAGCTGCTCTTCCATTAAAATCAAATGTATATTTCATCAGATGTGAACTCTTCAACAAGACTGGAATGTATTTAGTTACTTCCTCTGGAAAGCAATTATTACCACACCTTTATAACAGGCTTTCTCCAAAAACCCCTTTTGTCACATTAATTCATCCCACAGCCTGTGATCAAGTAAAATAAAACATTTGGTTACAAAGCAGAGTTGTTACTTTTTTTTTCAAAGTAATGTACAGCATAAATAAATGACAGGCTTGCAGATGAAGGTGATGCTCATAAATTCTTGGGCTTGGAAAATGTACCTTCTCATGTGGTTGGAGGCAATCTAAACCAAACCTCCACAGAGACTCCAAATCATATATAGACCCACTCATTTCTCCTAATAGCCAAGGTACAGGTTGTTGCCAGAAATTTGGGCTCCTACGTAATAAGCATCTTTACTTCTTAATTTTAGCTTGAGATAGTTGCAACTGTCAAGATGCACTTTTGTAAAAATCCTAAGCTCCATGGGAATCCAGATGACAATGTGAGAATGACAACAGCCAACCCTGATTTTGTCCCCCACAACCAAGCAAGTGGATTTTTCTGATATAAAGTTGCATAGAAAGACAGAGTGCTACAATCAAGACAGTCTAGCATGTGGCACACATTATAATGTGGGAAAGGGACCAGTTTGGGCTAGAGAGAGAGGGGACTCAATATTTTTTGAGCCTCTTCTAAGAACCAGGCAGGCATTCAGGCACTTCGCATATATTAACTGCTTTAATCCTCAGGGTAATCCTGTGGGCCTGGTGTTATCACTATAGGATGTCCATTAAATCTGGTAGTCCAAGTGTATATATATACACACACACACACACATATTATATATTTATATATAAATACAAATTTTATTTTATGTATTTATATACATTATATACTTATAATTATTATATTTTATATTATATACATTATATAAATTATATCTATTTGTATATTATATAAATTATATATTATCTATTTGTATATTATATAAATTATATATTATATAAATTATATTTTTTTCACACTTTGAAGACATCCTTAATGACTATATATATAGTATATATAGTGTATATAGTATATATATAGTGTGTATATATATAGTGTGTATATATATACACACACACATGCTTAGAAAGACAGGGCTATAATCAAGACAATCTAGCATGTGATACATATTATAATAGTGGGAAAGGGACCAGTTTCCCACTATATATGTATAGTCATTAAGGATGTATTCAAAATGTTAAATAATAAAAATATTTCCCCTCTATTTTCTGTTTATGGAACCCTGTATTTGTAGATGGGTAAGATGAAGTTCAGCTAATAATATGGTCACTGGGAGTTGAACCCCAACCTGTCTGATTTCAAAGACCAGGTTCTCTCATGGACACCTCGCAGCTATGACCAGGAGTTTGATTTGCTTTACAGGGAGGGAAGGGCTAGAAAGAGATCAGGGGTTTGCAGGTGAAACCTGACCACAGCAGGAATCACTGCAGGCCTACAGGCTGTTGGGAAACGAGCCATCTGGAGAATCAGCAGGACTTGCCTTTTAGAGGAGGGTCATCTGGGCCTCCATGCACTAGGTGACGACCGTCTCGAGAAAGGTGAACAGAATGAGTAAGTAGATGGCAAGTTAGACTTAAGAGTAAAGGTGAGAGGAAGTGGGCTGCCTTCCACCCTGAAAAAACAGGCAGAACTGCCAGGCTTACCCCAAATCCCTTTAGAGAGTACTCTGATGGGAATAGAAAAACAAAATTTTAAGATTCCCTGCAAGCACCCAAAACACTCCATTCAGATTTAGAACTCATAATTCACCGTATGTTTGCTAGGTTGGACCCAGGACATGAGCCTTAGCTATCTTTTTCTCCTTGCAGTATCTTGTTTTTCCACAACTCTCTTAGTTTTGTGGTTTTCAAAAACTCTACCACTGCTTTTGTTTGGAAATTAGTGAAGAGAATCTGAAGGCTGTTCTCTCCTGGAGGCCTAGCTAGAATTCCAAATAAGCTGCTCCCTCCCTGAGGCTCAGGCGCAAGCCAGAGGCAAGTGCCAAACCAATAGCGCCTTGGAGCCTGGGCCCAGGAAGTTCTGTGCCATGCAACAAGCCCTGCCTTTACCAAAGAAAAGAAAAATGAGGGAGGCCCATTTGGCCTTTTCCCATCCTCATGTAATGGAGGATTTTGTACTTACAGATGATAACTTACGATGTGCCAGATAAAGTGATCATTGGATGGAGGGGCTAAGCTCTCAGTTTTACATTGATGTTGAGGGAGATGTTATATACAGCATATAATTGTAGAGTTATTTCCCCGGTAGCCTGTTTGTTATCTTCTTCATTGAGCTCTAAAGACCATGAGGACAGGTTCTACATCTGCCTCGTTCATTGCTATCTGTACCCTCAGGTTCTAGCACAAAGTACATGAGAGATATTTGGGGGACAAATGAATGAATGAGCATCAGGAATGGGTAGTGACGAGTTGTGCACTGAGCACAGGCCATGGGATGGTCCAGAGTCTGTCTCCATCACAGGATAGCCAAGGCAAGGTGACTTTTGGATGTGTCACATGAATGGGAAAAGGAGGCAGCAAGTGTGGGAAGGAGTGCAGAAGACAGGGAGATTGCTGAGGCCTGGGATAGTTACGGAAGCCTTGACAGCAAAGACAAGCTCAAGAATGCCCTCAAAGTTAGGTTAGGAGAGGCCACACCTGGGCCACCTGATAGCATGAGGAAAGGCAAGCTGAAGCAGATGAGAAAAGTACATGGTGGATGGAATATTACTCACTATGTAAAGAAATGAAATAATGTCTTTCACAGCAACTTGGATGGAACTGGAGGCCATTGTTCTAAGTGAAGCAACTCAGGAATGGAAAAACGAATATCTCATGTTCTTACTTATAAGTGGGAGCCAAGTTATGGGGATGCAAAGGCATTAGAATGATATAACATACTCTGGGGACTCAGGGAAAGTTGGAAGTGGGGTGAGGGATAAAAGACTATATTGGGTACAGTGTACATTGCTTAGGGATGAGTGCACTAAAATCTCAGAAATAACCATGTAAGAACTTATCCATGTAACCAAAAACCACCTGCACCTCCAAAATTACCAAAATAAAAGTAAAAAAGAAAAGTACACGGTGGGCCTGAAAGATGACTGCCCAAGCACCCAGGTGTTTGACAAGTATCTTGGAGATGGTGGGAAGTTAATTGGGGATGGCCTGGCAAAAGTATTTTAAATGTACACAATAATAGATGAGGCACGGTGGCTCACCGCTGTAATCCCAGCGCTTTGGGAGGCCAAGGCTGGTGGATCACCTGAGGCCGGGAGTTCGAGACCAGCCTGACCAACATGGAGATAACCCATCACTACTAAAAATACAAAATTAGCCGGGCATGGTAGCACATGTCTGTAATCTCAGCTACTTGGGAGCCCGAGGTAGGAGAATCGCTTGAACCTGGGAGGCAGAGGTTTATGGTGAGCCAAGATCGCGCCATTGCACTCCAGCCTGGGCAATGAGCAAAACTCTATCTCAAAAAAAAAAAAAAAAAAAAAAAAAAAAGATTTTGCATTAATTCCTGTTATACATCAGGCCTGGGAGTTAGAAACTATTCCCATTTTCTAACAGAAGAAACTGAGGCACAGAGAAGTTAGGTCAGTCAGTGTAGACTGTAGTTGACTCCAGATTCTTTGTCATTACTGTCACATAATCTGTCTCTTCACTCAGGTCTGGGCTTAATCTTAGTTTGGGGAGGACTATTTACCAACACCCCTCCTGACCTCCTAATCAAGCTTTCACATAGGTGATGGTATTCTTTAATGTTTTCATCCTGACTCCTGTCATATTTGACATTTGTTCCTTGCTGTATTCCCAGATAACCCTTAGCAGAGTTGCTTTGGGGTCCTGGAATCAGATATCAGTTGGAGAGGCAGGAAGATTTTAGAGTGTGAAAGGCTTGTCTCCCAATCTCTACTGTACCCTTCACTAGCTGTGGGACTCCAGGGAGAGTTGTATAATCCATCTGGCAGTGCTGTTGGGTGAGGGTACCCTCCTTCAGTCCACAGTGCAGGGAACTGCTGTCAGAAAAAGCAAATGAATGTGAAGTGCCCAGTCTAGGGCTCTGCATGTGGATTAGAAATGCTTAAAAAATGGCAGCTATTTCAGTGCGTAGGTTTTAGCTAGTGAAGGAAGCTCAGTTTATCACATTGTACTCTCTTGTGCAAATGTCCAAACTTGAGGTGAATTGTCAAAAAAAGTAAAAACAATACAACATGTTATTGTGTTGCTATTTTGACAGCCAGAGAGCTAAATGGGGAGTTTGAAAAGGCAGTGAAGAGCTCTGCGTGCCCACAAAGGCAGGGAAAGGGGGTGAGTTGTGTGGCAGGAGTGAAGGACAGATATTCAGGGAAAAAAATGTTGCTGTGGTTACAGCCTAGAAAATAAAAACTGCATGCCAAACAGAAGTCACTTAAAATTCAGTTGGAATTTATAAGCTGATGAAACAGGTGTTCTTGGAATTTAATTAAACACCAAAACATTGTTCAAGTCTGGTGAAGAGTTGCCAGCAAATGTGTTTCCGCTGCTCAGGGATGTTGGGGCTGGAATGTTCTGTGGCGTGAACTCTGTGGCTATGAGCTAAGAGCATGTTGCTTGCACTCACACAATTGCTGTGACCTGAGTGTGTCTCTTGCTTCAAGTGTGAAAATAGCACAGGGACTAGGGTGAGGAGAGGGGAACACTCGCTTTAGGAGGGCAATGGGAGGGTGTGCGCAAGACTCAGTAATCAGGATAAGTAGTATTTTAATGCACTATTTTAAAAACTCAATGAAAAAACTCATGATGAACAAAAAATAAAATTTTGAATAAACAAAGGAATTGAATAGCACCCTGCCATCTCTGAAACCTAAATTCAGCCTTTATGTTCCAATGTTTAGGTGAGAGAACACTGTCTGGGACTCTCCAACCCTGTGGATTTTTGACAGTCATGATGGCTTCTAGAATGTTCCATGGTCTCCTGTCAAGGGAACTGTTTCTTCCTTCCCCCCTTTATCCCTCCTCATCTCCCCTCCCTCTCAGTCAAAAAACATATATGAAATACGTGCTGTGTGATGCTGTGCTCCTCTGTACTGGGGACTCGGAGATAAATAGGACACGGACCCTGCTTAGTGAGTAAGACCGACAGGTGAACTGATCACAGAGCCGCACTGTAGCGGCAGATGTGCTAACAGCTCTGGGAATTGTCCTTTTGTCTTTTTACATCTTATTTCTTCAGCAAGGCTCCAATTCCTTTGTGACCAGGGAGGAATCAGAATACTCAGTGTGATGGTTAATTTTACGTGTGGACTTGCCTGGGCTAAGGGATACTCACATGGCTGGTAAAACATTTTTTTTTTTTTTTTTCCTGAGTGTCTGTGAAGATGTTTTCAAAAGAGATTAGCATATGAATCAGACTGAGTGAAGAAGGTCCACCCTCAGCACTGTGAGTGGGCATCATCCAATCCCTTGAGGGCTTGGACAGAACAAAAAGGTGAAAATTCTCTCTCTACCCCTCCCCCTACCCCATCACTTCCTTGAGCTGGGTCATTAATCTCCTCTCCTGGGACATTGGAGCTCCTGGTTCTAGGGCCTTTGGACTCCTGGACTTACACCTTTGGCTTCTGTGGTTCTCAACCCTTTGGACATGGACTGAAGTACACCACAGGCTTTCCGGGTGCTCTAGCTTGCAGATGGCAGACTATGGGACTCCTTGGCCGCCATAATCTTGTGAGCCAATTCCTATAATAAATCTCCTCTTATCTATATATCTTCTATTGGTTCTATTCTCTGGAGAGCCCTGAGTAATGCCCTCAGGTACTGCGTGATAGTGCTTAAGAGTTCAGTGTGCAGCATCTAAATGCCTAGTTTTGAATTCCACATTTGTCACTTACTGGTTATGTTAGATGCTTGGACATCTTAAGCCTGGGTTTTCTCACCTTTGAAAAAGGGCTGTAATAGTCTCTACCTTACAGGTTCACTGTGCGGATATAAAAGAGACACACGGAGAGTGTTCAGCCCAGTATCTGGCCTGTAGTGAGTGTTCACAAGTGTTGGAATCATTTGAAAGGCATGAGGGGAGCAAAGGAGACACAGCCCATGTGAAACAGTACAAAGGGACAAGACAGCTGACAGGCATCTTTCCTGAGGTTTCTGTAGCTAGAGGTGCTTTGGAGTGACTCATATGGCCCCTGATGACAGTCATAGATGAGGCAAAGTTTGATTTTTCCAGAGTCTCCCAGGATTAACTTACTGCATATCCTGATTTAATTGTCTGCCCTTGTCATGCTGTCTCCCAGTCATAGACATATGAGCAACAGGTATAATCATATTATTTTATTATTAGACACTGATCATGGATAATGTACTTTGTTTATATTGGCTTTAGGAACTCAGAACATCAACTGGAGTAGACATTGTTGAGAACTTTATAAGCCATTTTCAGCTGATAGCCACCCCATGTATGTGAATGGCACAGTCTGGCATTGCTGAATTCTGATTCATTGAGGTTTCTAATAGGTCAGCTGACAGTGATGACCCGTAAGCTGTGATAATGGTTTCTGTAGTATCATGATGTTTCTCATGCTTTGTATCTCTAAAGTATGTGTTTATTAAAAATCTTTTTTATCATATATGCATCCATAAAAATGCACAAATTATAAATGTATCATTTGATGGATTTTGCTAACTGAACATACTCAGGAAACCAGCACTCAAATTAAAAAATGGAACATCACCATCTCAGAAGCCCCTCCTGCCCCTGCCTGACCCACTTCCTGTCACTACTGCTTCCCTCCCCTATCCTGACTCCTAGAAGCATGAATTAAATTTACCTGCTTTTGTATATGATGTAAATGAAATTATAAAATAAGTACTCTTTTGTGTCTGGCTTCTTTTGCTTAATGTATGCTTGTGAAATTCATCCATGTTGTTATTATTAGTTGTAAAACTTTTACTCTAGGTGCTGTGCAACATTTAATAGTGTTACTATCTCACTATGTATTCATTCTGCTATTGATTGATGTTTGGACTATTAAAAATGGTGCTGTTGACAGACATATAGAACAATGGAATAAAATAGAAAGCCCAGAAGTAAGTCCTCATGTATATGGTCAAACGATTTTTGACAAAAGTGCCAAGACCATTCAATGGATAAAAGGCAGCCTTTTCAACAACGGGTGTTGGAAAAACTGGATACCCACCTACAGAAGAATGAAGCTGGACCATTACTTTAAATGGATAAAAGACCTAAATGTAAGAGTTAAGACTATAAAACTTTTAGTAGAAAACATTAGGGGGAAGCTTAATGGCATTGGATTTGGCAATAATTTGTTGAATATGACATCAAAAGCACAGGAAACAAAAAATAGATCAATTGGACTACATTCAAATTAAAAACTTTTGTGTATTAAAAGGCAAGATAGTCAAATAGAACCTTCCAGCAATTGTCCCCTGCAGGAACACCAAATTGAACAACTATACATGCAAGGGAGCACCTTCATAGGAACAAAAAATCAGGTGAGCAATCACAGTATATGGTTTTAACATAGTAACAGGAAAGAGGGATTGAAGAAGGTAGGAAGGGCAGTCTTGCATTGCCTACACTAATCCTTCCCAACCCTAGGTAGCTCAGAGACAGAATTCATGTGCTTGCAAAGTGAACGAAAGACTTTGCATTGGAACACAGCGCTGCCACCAGGCAAAATCCACCAGTGCCCATTAAGGGGACATATAGATGAGTCCTGGGACAGAGGGAAATGCTCTGCTCTAGTGGGGGGAAACTGAGTCCTGCCCAGTTTCATCACTAGCTGACTAAAGTGACCTGGGGCCCTGAATAAATTTGAGTGGCAGTCAGGTCACAGTGACTGTAGTCCGTGGAAAAGCGCTTGTGCAGCCCTGGTCTCAGTGGCAGTGTGCTTGGGGTGTCACCCAGCTGTGGTGGCCACAAGAGTACCTGCATAAACTCTCCTCCAATTCTAGGCAGTGCAGCTTGGGGAGATACTCCTTCCACTCAGGGGAAGGAGAGGGAAGAGTACAGAGGACTTTGACAACTTGGGTACAAGCTCAGCCACAGTAACATAAAGCACCAGGCAGATCCCTGAAGCTCTCGATTCTAGGCCTTTACTCTTGGACAGTGTTTCTAGACCCACCCTAGACCAGAAGGGAATCTACTTCCCTGTTGGTATGAACCCAGTCCAGGCAGGATTTACCACTTGCTGATTCAAGTGGCCTTGGCCTTGAATAAACATCAACAGTCAGGCAGTAACAGCCATAGGCTTTGGATGAGCATTAGTACTGTGCTGGTCTGGAAGGCCCTCAGCCTCAGGTGTGATCCAGTGTGGTGCCAGCTGCGGTGTCCATGAGATAATAAAATTTTCCTTCAAACATGACGGAGAAATAAAGACTTTCACAGACAAACAGAAGCTGACTTTGTCAAAACCAGACTTGTCTTACATGAAATGCTAATATGAATTCTTCAATCTGAAAAAACAGAACATTAATGAGCAACAACAAATAATTGGTAAATATAAGTACACAGAGAAATACAGAATACTCTACCACTATAATTGCAGAGTGAAAGCCACTCATGTCTTTAGTAGAAAAACTGAGAGACAATTCATCAAAAATAATCACTACAACAATTTTTTAAAAAAATACAGACAATATAAAAACATATAAATAGAGACAACATAAAGTCAAAAAGCAAAGGGGATGGAGTTAAAGTATAAAGTGTTTTAGTGTTGTCTTTGCTTATATTTTTTTTCTTTGTTATCAGAGCTAAGTTGTTATCAGTTTAAAATAATTGGTTGTGAGATGTTACTTGCAAGCCTTATGGTAACCACAAAGAAAAACTTAAAATTGGTATATAAAAAATAAAAAGCAAGAAATTAAAAAAATAAAAAGCAAGAAAAACATACCACCAGAGAAAATAACTTTTACACAAAGGAAGACAGGAAGGAATGAAGGAATGAAGAAGAGAAGATAAGACAACCAGAAAAGAAATAAGAACATTGCAGTAGTAAGTCCTTACCTATCAATAAGAACATTAAACGTGAATGGACTAAATTCTCCAGTCAAAAGACATAGTAACTTAATGGATTAAAAAACAAAAACAAAAAAACCACAAGACCCAACTATGTGCTACATGCAAGAAACTCACTTCATCTATAGATTCAGATAGACTGAAAACAAGGAAATAGAAAAAGATACTTCATGCAAATGGAAACCAAAAAAGAGCAGGAGTAGCTATGCTTATATCAGAAAAAGTAGATTTCAAAACAAAAGGAGATAGTCATTATATAATGATAAAAGGGTCAATTCAGCAAGAGGATAAAACAATTATAAATACATATGCACCCAGTGCTGGAGCACTCAGGTATATAAAGTAAATATTACTAGAGCTAAAGGGAAAGATGGACCCCATCAGTAATAGCTGATGACTTCACCCCATTTCCAGCATTGGCCAGATTATCTAGAGAGAAAAGAAAGAAACATTAGACTTAGTCTGTACCACAAAACTAATGGACCTGATAGAGATTTACAAAACATTTCATCCAATAGCTGCAGAATGCACATTCTTCTCCTCACCACATATGTTAGGCCACAAAACAAGTTTCAAAAAATTCAAAAACATTGAAATCATATCAGGTATCTTTTCTGATCACAATGGCATAGAACTAGAAATAAATAACAAGAGGAACAGCATGGTACTGGCATAAAAGCAGACATAAAGACTGATGGAAGAGAATAGAAAGGCCAGAAATAAGTTGATACATTTACAGTCCACTCATTTTTTGACAAAAGTCAGTAACATACATTGAAGAAAGAATAATATTTTCAATAAACTGTGCTGAGAAAACTGCACATTCTTCATATGTAGAAGAATGAAGATAGACCTGATTCCTCACCATAAGCAGTAGTCAAATAAAAATGGATTAAAGACTTAAATGTAACACAAGAAACTATGAAGCTACTAGAGGAAAGCATTGTAGAAACACTACAGCACATTGATATTGCAAAGATTTCTTGAGTAAGACCAAAAAGCACAAGCAACCAAAGGCAAAATGGACAAAGGGGATCACATCAAGCTAAAAAGTTTCTCCACAGCAAAGGAAACAATCAACCAAGTGAAGACACAACCCACAGAATGAGAGCAAATATTTGCCAACTGCCCATCTGACGGGGATTAATAACCAGAATATCTAAGGAGCTCAAACAATAGGAAAAAAAAACCAAATAATTTAATTTAAAATGGACAAAATATGGCCAGGCGTGGTGGCTCACACCTGTAATCCCAGCACTTTGGGAGGCTGAGGTGGATGGATCACCTGAGGTCAGGAGTTCGAGACTAGCCTGGCCAACATGGTGAAACCCCGTCTCTATTAAAAATATAAAAATTAGCCAGGTGTGGTGGTGGGCACCTGTAATCCCAGCTACTCGGGAGACAGGCAGGGGAATCACTGGAACCCGGGAGGCAGAGGTTGCAGTGAGCCGAGGTCGTACCACTGCACTCCAGCCTGGGTGACAGAGCGAGACTCCGTCTTAAAAATAATAATAATAAAAGACAACAACAGATGTTGGCGAGAATTTGGAGAAAAGATAATCCTCATACTGTTAGTTGGAATGTAAATTGGTATAGCCACTATAGAGAACAGTATGGAGATTCCTTAAACAAATTAAAATAGAGCTACCCCATATGACCTAGCAATTTGAAATCTGTTTTGTCTGATATAAGTATAGCTACTACTGCTGGCTTATACATCCAAAAGAAAAGAAATCAGTGTATTGAAGAGATATCTGCACTCCCATGTTTATTGCAGCACTATTCACAATAGCCAAGATATGGAATCAACTTTAGTGTCCATCAATAGACAAGTGAAAAAAGAAAATGTGGTACTAATACACAATGTAATATTATCACATCATAAAAAGAATGAAATTTTATTATTTGCAGCAACATGGATGGAACTAGAGGACATTATGTAAAATGAGATAAAGCAGACACAGAAAGACAAATATTGTATGTTCTCACTCATGTGGAGGCTCAAAAAATAGAATTCATGGAGATAGAGAGTAGAATGATGCTTACCATAGGGTGGAAAGGGTAGTGGGGAGTCGGGAGGGGAGATAGAGAGGGAATGGTTAATGGATAAAAAAAAATACAGTTAGATAGAAGGAATAAGATCTAGTGTTCGCTAACACCACAAGGTGACTGTAGTTAATAATTTATTGTATATTTCAAAATAACTAAAATAATGAATTAGAATGTTTCTAATCCAAATAAATGATAAATGCTTGAGGTGATGGATATTCCAATTACCCTGATTTGATAATTCTATATTGTATGCTCCAATATATCACATATAGCCCATAAATATGCACAACTATTATATATCCATATAATTAAATATATATATATATTAAATGACATTATTAGAGTGAAAAGACAATACATGGTGTGATTGAAGGATGCAGTACTGATCCTGGGTGTGTCTGTGAGGGTGTTGCAAAAGAAGATTAACATTTTAGTCAATGGGTTGGAGAAGGCAGATCCACCCTTAATCGGGTGGGCACCATATAATCAGCCACCAGCAAATATAAAGCAGGCAGAAAAACGTGAAAAGGAGAGACAGGACTAACCTCCCAGCCTACATCTTTCTCCCATGCTGGATGTTTCCTGTCCTTGAACACTGGACTCCACGTCCTTCAGTTTTGGGACTTGGGCTGCCTCTCCTTGCTCCTCAGCTTGTAGACAGCCTATTGTGGGAATTTGGTTCATGTAAGTTAATACTTAATAAACTCCCCTTTGTATATCTATCTATTTATCCTATTAGTTCTGTCCCTCTAAGAGAACCCTGAGTAATATGAATGAAATGAGAGAAAATATTACCAAATTATGTATCTGATAAGGGAATAATATCCAGAATATATAAATAACTCTTACAAGTCAAAAACAACCACAAACAACAACCTGATTAAAAAATGGGCAAAGGACTCGAATAGATAT
This sequence comes from Macaca mulatta, assembly GCF_049350105.2. Classification (NCBI taxonomy): domain Eukaryota; kingdom Metazoa; phylum Chordata; class Mammalia; order Primates; family Cercopithecidae; genus Macaca; species Macaca mulatta. Next base: position 123,434,875 of record NC_133414.1, read on the forward strand.
TTCTCCAAAGAAGATACACAAATGGCCCATGAGCATATGAAAGATGCTCAACATCACTAATCATTAGGGAAATGCAAATGAAACCCACAGTGAGATACCACTTCACACCTTGGGATGGCTATTGAAAAAAAAAAAACAACACTCCGTCTCTACTAAAAAATACAAAAAAACTAGCCGGGCGAGGTGGCGGGCGCCTGTAGTCCCAGCTACTCGGGAGGCTGAGGCAGGAGAATGGCGTAAACCCGGGAGGCGGAGCTTGCAGTGAGCCGAGATCCGGCCACTGCACTCCAGCCTGGGCGACAGAGCAAGACTCCGTCTCAAAAAAAAAAAACAAACAAAACAACAACAACAACAACAAAACAAAAGAAAGCGGCAAGTGTTGGCCAGGATATGAAAACATTGAAACCCTGTGCTTTGCTGATGTGAATGGAAAATGGTGTGGCCTCTATGAAAAACTGTATGGAGGTTCCTCAGAAATTAAAAATAGAATCACTATATGATCCAGCAATTCCACTTCTGGGTATAAACCCCAGAGGATTGAAAGCAGAGACTTTTGGGGTACAAAAATATTTGTACAAATATTTGTACACTCATTTTTCACAACAGCATTATTCATAATAGCTAGAAGGGAGAAGTCACCCAAGTGTCCACCAGTGAATGAATGGACAAACAAAATGTATACACATGCAATGGAATATTCAGCTTTAAAAAGGAAGGAAATTCTGGCACACACTATGACATGGATGAATCTTGAAGACATTATGCTAAGTGAAAGAAGTCAGTCACAAAAGGATAAATACTATATGATTCTACTTATATGAGATACATAAGGTAGTCAAATTCATAGAAAGCAAAAGTAGAATGATAGTTGCCAGAGGCTGGTGATCTAGAGGGTTTGGGTGTTAGTGTTTAATGGGTATGGTGTTTCCATTTGAAAAGATGACAAAAATTCTAAAGATGAGTTTTGGTGATGGTTGCTTAATAATGTTGATGTGTTTAATGCCATTGAACTCTGCTTAAAAATGGTTAAGATAGTAATTTTTGTTATGTATACTCTACCATGGTTTAAAAAATAATGGTGCTATTATAAACATTCTTCTAATACATATCCTTTGATAAACACATCTATATTTTTGTTTGAATTATTGGGACATAATCTATGCATATGTTTGCTTTAGTTGATGCTGCCATTATTTTTCCAAAGTGATTGTAATAATTCACACCCCCCAGCTCTGCAACAGCATGTGATAGTCCTCATGTTCCGCATCCCCACCAACACTTGATAGTATCTGTCTTTTTCACATAGACCATTCTGATGATGTGTATTATTATCTCATAGATTTAATTTGTATTTCCTGGATGACTAATGCAATTGAGCCCTATTCTCTTTTGTGAACAGTCTATTTAAATCTTTGCTACTCTTTCTGTTGGATTGTCTTTTTCTTATAGAGTGAATTATTGTTTTTATTTGTCTTAGGTAAATGTCTGAATTATATCTAATGTGATGGATTCTGAAAATAAAAGGCCCTTATCCATCTAAATATATACATTTTCATTGTGCAGTTTATAAAAATTAAATTTATAGGAGTGCAGTTAGATTTTCTAGTATCTCTTTGTTGTGTGTGTGCGGGGGAGGGGGGCGGGGTCTATTCTAGCTGGAGACTGTCAGCAGACGCCCAAAAATATCACTTTCTTGATGACTAGTTCTGGTTAGTGTGCCAACCCCAGATACCCCGGACAGCCTCAGCAGGTCTGACCAAAAGTCAGTTACAGAATTGTATAGACTATATGACCTGAACACCCAGTCAATTCTGTTAGGTCTGCTTTGATTGTACACAGCAAATGTTTAGCTTTAATAGGCTTCAGTAGGTCTGCAAAACATCTAAAATTATATACAGAATAGTATTTTGGGAGTCTGTGTATTTTTTGGAAGGAGAACATCCAAGGCTTTTACTGTATTTTCAAAGAGGGGAAGAGGGGTGGTCTGTGGCCTCTAAAGGGTGAGCATCCTTAGTTCAACATGAAGTTAGTCTTCTTGGCTCATCCTCAGTTAACTTCTGTTTCCTATTTCGTGTCCTACCTGTCTATATTTGAGGTAAGGACAGCAAGTTTAATATTAACCCTGTTTCCCTAAGAGTAAGAAGGTGGTTACCCATGTCTGAAAGGGTTCCAATTCCTATCTCCCCCTGGCTCGGATAAGTAGAAGCTATGATAGACTGAATAATGTCCCAGAAAGGTATCCAGGTCCTAATCCTTAGATCACATGAATGTTACTTTATTTGGCAAAAGGAACTTTGCAGATGTAATTAAATTCAGGATTTTGAGATGGGGAGATTATCCAAGTGGTCCCAAAGTGTAATCACAAGTATCTCTAGAAGGAGGAGGAAGAAGGCCGGGAGCGGTGGCTCACGCCTGTAATCCCAGCACTCTGGGAGCTCAGGCAGATTCCCTGAGCTCAGGAGTTTGAGACCAGCCTGGGCAACATGGTGAAACTCTGTCTCCACTAAAATACAAAAAATGAGCCAGGCATGGCGGCATGCACCTGCAGTCCTAGCTACTCAGGAGGCTGAGGCAGGAGAATCGCTTGAACCCGGGCGGCGGAGCTTGCAGTGAGCCGAGACCGCACCACTGCCCTCCAGCCAGGGTGACAGAGCGAGACTCTGTCTCAAAAAAAAAAAAAAAAAAAAAAAAAAAAAAAAAAAAAGAAGAGAAAGATTTGACTACAGAAGAAGGAAATAATGAAAATAAGATGTGACACTGCTGGCTTTGAAGATGGAGGAAGGAACCATGCATGAAGGAACGTAGGCGGCCTCAAAAAGTGGGAAAAAGCAAGCAAATAGATCCTCCTCTGGAGACTCCATAAGGAACTAACCCTGCCGACACCTTGACTTTAGCCCAGTGAAACTGATTCCAGACTTTTGGCCTATGGGATTGGGAAAGAATAGGTTTACATTGTTTAAAACACTAAGCTTATGGTAATTTGTTGCAGCAGCAGTAAGTGGCTTTTTGAATTGTCCATCCATGGGGATTCAGGGAAGTCAGGTCTGCTGGTGAATGGGCTGTGTTTAATACCAATTTTGAAAAGAGTGTGAAATATGTCACTAGAATGTGGGTCTTGTTTTACGGAAAGGCTAAGCTCTGAGGGGCATTTCGTGGTAGCACTATCCCTTGGTGCTCCCCTAGGAAGAGATGTGCCATGTGGCATAGGCTCTTCTCAGGGGTTTGGAGACCGGGACTCTTTTCCTGGCTGGGTAACCTTAGGAAGTTCAGTCACCTCTGGGTTGACGGTTTCCTCTTTTATCAAATGAAGAAGCTGGACCAGAAGGCCCCTATTGAGGGTTGGATGACCAGGAGGCATGTCATGTAGGATCTCTCTTCCTCACTCAGAAGTGTTCTGTTAATGGTCAGGCACAGTGGCTCATGCCTGTAATCCCAGCACTTTGGGAGGCCGAGGCGGTGGATCACCTGGGTCAGGAGTTCGAGACCAGCCTGATTAACATGGTGAAAACTTGTCTCCACTAAATACAAAAAAATTAGCCTACGTGGTGGTGCATGCCCATAATCCCAGCCACTTGGGAGGCTGAGGCAGGAGAATCACTTGAACCCGGGAGGTGGGGGTTACAGTGAGACAAGATAGTGCCATTGCACTCCAGCCTGGACAACAAGAGCAAACTCTGTCTCAAAAAAAAAAAAAAAAATTCTGTTGATAATACTTCCTTTGTAACTCTGGAATCCATCAATATCTGCCTCTATGGCCATTACCCAAGAAGTCACTTTTACTTTCCACTTATTCTATTGCACTATTTTCTAGCAATTTTCTGCCTCCACTTTCGTCCCAATTTGATTCATTATCTACATGGCAGCCACACTGACATTTTAAAACACAGTTCTAATCAAGCATTCCCAAGCATAATCCCTTCTTCAGCTTCCTGTGCTCCGAGGATAAGATCCCATCCTGTTTGTTAGTTTTCTGTCCTTTGCAGGGACATGGATAAAGCTGGAAACCATCATTCTCAGCAAACTAACACAGGAACAGAAAACCAAACACTGCATGTTCTCACTCATAAATGGGAGTTGAACAAGGAGAACATACGGGCACAGAGAGGGGAACATCACACACCCGGGCCTGTTGGGGGTTCAGGGGCAAGGACAGGGATAGCATTAGGAGAAATACCTAATGTAGATGATGGATTGATGGGTGCAGCAAACCACCATGACACATGTATACCTATGTAACAAACCTGCACGTCCTGCACATGTATCCCAGAGCTTAAAGTATAATTAAAAAATTAAGGCCAGGTGCGGTGGCTCACACCTGTAATCCCAGCACTTTGGGAGGCCAAGGCAGGTGGATCGTGAGGTCAGGAGATCGAGATCATCCTGGCCAACATGGTGAAACCCTATCTCTACTAAAAATACAAAAAATAGCCAGGTGTGGTGGTGTACACCTGTAGTCTCAGCTAATGGGGAGGCTGAGGCAGAAGAATCGCTTAAACCTAGGAGGCGGAGGTTGCAGTGAGCCGAGATTGCGCCACTGCGCTCCAGTCTGGGTGACAGAGCAAGACTCCATCTCAAATAAATAAATAATTTAAAAAAATATATCCCATCCTGCCTGGCCCTCCACAGTCTGGCCCTGCTGCCTCCCAGTGTCCCCTCAGGCTAGTCTGCTTGCTCAGCTGGCCTCTCACCACTGCCTCCTGCCTCTTGCCTCCTGCCTCATGGTCTTGACCCCAGTGGGTATCTCTTTCTAGAAGTCTCTGTAAGCCACTCTTGTTAGTTCCTATTCTTCTTTTGCATCTTAGCTTACATGTCACTTCCTAGTAAATAGGTTACGTCCCAAATTAGGTCAGGATCCGTATTACAACTCTCATACCCCCCTGTACTTTTTAAATTGTGCTTATTCCAGATTGTAGCTCTGTGTGCTATTATTTGATCAAGACTTTTCACTTCTTCCAATCTGCACAACTTCATGAGCATAGGAACTGTGTCTGCTAGGAACTGGAATCAAACACAGAGTAGATGCTCAATAAACATTGGATGGATGAATTGATGCATTAATGATGAATGACTGGGTTCATTCTCTTCTGTCACTGCCTCCTTCCCCAACACTGGCTCCTACCTGCCAGCCAGAGATCCTGACCTTAGCTTGGTGACATAAGAAGATGAGATGCAGCAGCAACATCTAGAATCTCACTCTTCCCCTCAGCAGCAGCCACAGTCAACTCTTCAAATCCATTAACAAGTGGCCTTCTGTACTCCACTGTGCCTGCAAAGGCTGGGATGAAGGTCTCTCAGGACCCGGCTTTGAAACTGACTTTGTCTTTCCTTAAGCAATGTCTCTGACCTTGAAATCTCTCCTCTGGGCCAGGCGTGGTGAGTTTTGCTTGTAATCCCTGCACTTTGGGAGACTGAGACAGGTGGATCACCTGAGGTCAGGAGTTCGAGACGAGTCTGGCCAATATGGTGAAACCCTGTCTCTACTAAAAGTACAAAAATTAGCCAGGCATGGTGGTATAATCCCAGCTGCTTGGGAGGGAGGCTGATGCAGGAGAATTACTGAACCCGGGAGGTAGAGGTTGCAATGAGCTGAGATCACACCACTGCACTCCAGCCTGGGTGACAGAGCAAGACCCCTCTCAAAAAAAAAAAAAAAAAAAGAAAAAGAAAAAAGAAAAAAACAAAAAACAAAAAAAATCCCTCCTCTGTAAAATGATGGCATCTTCTTGTTCTCATGAGGTAGTGACATGGAGTAGATGAGAAGGGTGATTATAGTGACTATATGTTGTGTGCCTTATAAAATGCTGTTCCCCAGAAAGGGGTCCTTCAGCAGAGATCTGTGTTAAAAGGGAAGCAAAACCAGAAACTCTGGTCCAGAGAAAGAGATACTAAGTTCATCTTTGCTCTGTTCATCCTGGTGACCATTTGAAGGCATCTCCTCCTCTCCTCCTTCTGTTCTATCCTACCTGCCATCAGGGTTCAGCTGGATGGCTCCCCGTTCCTGGAAGCCTTCTGTGACTCCTGCTTTAAGATTGTTCCCTCCTCCCCACCCCACCCCCCTTTTCAACTGAACTCAGCCAGCCACACTTAGAGTGGCTCCTAATTAATCTTTAGTAGCCTTACCACCAAGTCTTTTCTCCCTAGCTTCAGCAAAAGCAGTTTTCTGGTTCAATGGCTGCCCTGGACTTCTCTTCCTAGAGGCCAGATACCTCACCTCCACCTCCCTGACTATTTTCCTGGTGGCTTCTAAGGGTCTGGATGTCAGTCTCATACCCCAGGCCCAAGGTCAACATTTTTGCTCCTGCATTCCAGAGTCCCTTTGACTGAGTCCTCCATTCTAGGAGATGGAAGTCCTCCAGGGAATTGACATTAAGGTTTGGGCTTTGGTTCCCGTGAATTGATAGCAGTATATCCCTGAAGTTAAGAGCAGGAACTTAAGACTCAAACTGTTCTAGGTTCAAATTCCACTTCCCACTTATTATTTTGTGGCCTTGGGAAACTACTTGATCTTCAGTTTCAGGTTTCTCATGTGGATATCATAAAGGTATTTAAATACTTTTATGATGTAATTTAAATATATGGTAAAATAAAAATGGAGACAATAAAAGTATACAACAACATTTTTTTTTCAGAAGGAAGGAATTTTCAAAATTTTAGCCCTTAGTAAATGATCATCCTCATCAGGGATACCACTTTTGTGTTTCTGCTTTTTTTTTTTTTTTTTTTTTTTTTCTGGAGATGGGTACTCTTTCTGCCCTAAGTGAAAAGTGCCCAGTGCACTCCCAACCCCATCTGGTCTCCTTGGCTGGACTAGCTTCAGTCTAAAAGGTAGGCAGTGACAGGATCACAGCAGTGTGACGTCTTGTCACTGGCTTACCCAAGAGGGTCTTCCAGGGTCCTCTTCCTCATCTGATGGAGGCCAGGTTTGCCCCATAGCTGTGCATGTCTGTGAATGGTCCATTCAGGCATGCAAAAGGCTGGTGGTCCCTGAGGTGATCTACCCCTTATCCCAAGCCAGTGGAAAAGCCTTCCCAGCAAGTTGGACTTTGTCTTTCAGAGCAGTGTTCACCAACCATCACCTTAATTAGATGCCTCATTGTCTCCTATTCTGAGGAGGGAGAAAAGCCTTGGGTGTTGCCAGGTGAGCTCCACCAGGACTAGAGGCAAGAATCCGAAGACAAAGCAGAGAAAGCCAGTCAGCCTGCTGAGGGGCAAACAGAGAGAGGGAGACATGGACTGCTTCTGAGGTCATAAGCCTGGCAAATGACTCTCAAGAAACTCATGATTTCATTTAGAAAGTATGCTAAGTGTTCCTAAGACAGAAAAATCTGTTAGATTTATTTCCTCTGCAATGAAGGCAAGCTTATCCCAGCTCCCCCTCCTGCTACCCACCCCCATGTTTGTTGCTGCCAAAGTACTTGGAAAAGCAGAAAAGTGAGTTCTGCAGGTTGCAGCTCTGCTACAGGGGACTGTGAAGACAGCAGGCTCAGTGGACCAGCAGTCACCCAGCTGGGCAGAGGGGACAGCCTTCTGCAGAATGGCTCCAGAGGGCCCTCCCAAGCCCTGCCTGCTCAGTCACCGCCCCTCCCAGCAGCCCTGACCATGAGACAGACAGAGGCAATTTCCTTAGCCTCATTTTGCAGATGACTTTTTATCTATTCCTTACCTTTTGTTCTTACTGGATTATTTTAAAGAAAATTCCAGATACTGTGTTGTATCACCCACAGGTAATTTGTATCTCTAGCAAAGATTTAACAAATACAACTCCCATGCCATTATTAGGAATTGCTTCATATCATCTAACTGTCTATGTTCATATCCCTGATTTATTAAATAATTTTTTGGTTGATACTGTAAAAAAATATAAAACTGACAAAAAGTTGTAAGAATCTCTCATCTATACCTTGCCTAAATTCACCAAATGCTTATGTTTTGCTGTATTTGATTTATTATTTATATAAATGTTTTTCCTGAGTGATATGAAGTACATTGGAGACATCATATCCCATTCCTAGTAAACACTTCAGTGTATAGACATTCTCTTGTATAACACAGTATAATTATCAAGAACAAGAAACTCTGCACTTCTATTATTTATCCTCGTCCACTTTTAAAATTTGGCAGTTTCCCCAAAAATTCTTTTTAGAGTTATGTATTTTCCCTAGTCCAGATGCAGTGTAGGATCATACGTTTGGATGTCATGTCTCTTTAGTCTTTTTCGTGGGGAACATCTCCCTTGCCTTTGTATTTCTTGACTCTTTCATTTTTTCAAAGGTACAGGCCAGCTGTTGTGTAGAATGTCTCATGATTTGTCTGAAGTTTCCTTATGGTTAGATTTCAGTTATGCCTTTTTGACAGAAACACCAAAGACGTGATACTATGTTCTCCGTGCATACTATTGGAAGGCGATACTGGTCATGTTGACTTTGATCATGTGGCTATGGTGGTGTCTCCGAGTTTCTTCATTGTTTAGTTAATTATAAGTAATTAGTGGGGAGCTTGGGAGACTATGTAAATATCCTACTCCTCATCAAACTTTTACTCACAAGTTTTAAGTATCCATTGTGATTTTCTAAGTTTATCGTCTAATTTATTATTTGGCATTCTATATACATGAGTCTTCCACCATTTATTTAGTCACTGATTTATTTATATCAGTGTGGACTTGCAGATTGTTATTTTACTTAATGTGTGATAATCAATTATTATTTATTTTCGATGCTTAAATTTTCCCAGATTTGGCCAGTGGGAATCCTGTCCAGCCAGCTCCTGTGTCCTTTTCCTATGTCCTCGTTGTTCTTTAAGCACTTCCTTAATTTCTGGATCAACAAGGTGCTCCAGGATCTCCTAGGTTTTCATTGTTCCAGCTCTGGAATTAGCGTTTTCAGAGTTCTTATTCTTTTTAGAGAATAATATTACTTAGAATCCAAAATCTGTGTGCCTAGTGTGCTCATTGCTATTGTTACATCATAGCTTCTAGGATGTTTCAGTGGACAGAGCTAGAAAATACATGTGCACATGCATTTACTTTTATAAAATTATAAATTATTAAAAGCTATACATTAATTAAAACTATACATTTATACTGATGCCTCCCATTCTAATCCAATGAATTCTAGTTGTTCCCTTTCCATGTTTGATATCTCCATACTAGAATACTGAGAAGCCTGGCCCCTGTGATCCTCAAGGTATTTACTTATTTGCTCAAGCATAGAAAACACAGAAAGTGGTTTTAGAATTGTTAATCCATGTCAATGTGAAAACAAAATGTATTGACTAGAATTTAGTGTTTGTTTATATTCTTTTTTTCAAGGTAAAATTGATCAAGAGTGACATGTACAAATCCTAAGGGTACCTTTCAATGAGTTTTGACAAATACATGCATTCTTGTAATTCACATCCTTCTCAAGATAACATTTCCATCACCTTAGAAAATCCTCTTATACCCTTTCCCAGTTTTAACTTCTCTTCTAGAGCTAATCACTTATTTTTTTTCACCATAGATTACTTTTGCTTATTCTAGAACTTCACGTAAATGGAATCACACAATATTCTTTTGTGTTTGGATTCTTTTAGTTATGATATCTGTTAGTTCCTCCATGTTGTGTATATAGTAATTCATTCCTTTTTATTAAGACCTAGTATTCCATTGTATGAATATACCTCAATTTGTTTATCCATTCTCCTGTTGATGGACATTTATCCTACCCCTGCAGTCCCCCATTTTTGGCTGTTATAAATAAAAATACTATGGACTTTCTTGCACATGTGTTTTTGTGGGCATACTTTTATTTCTCTTGAATACAAACTAGTGGGTAAAATTTCTGTGTCATAGGGTAGGTGAATATTTAGCTTTTACTTCGTCAGCTAAGAGACTGATAAACTTAGGCTTTCTTTTCCCAGATGGTTTTGCAACTGTATAGGATCTAAACAAGGTACATATTGCATTTAGTTTTTATGTGTTGATAAGTTTCTTTCCCCATTCTAAACGTTTATCTATTTTTATTTATGTTATTTTAAGTTGACAAATGATATTTGCATGACATTTATGGAATGCAATGTGATGTTTTGATATATGTATACAATGTGGAGTAATGAAATCAGGTTAATTAACATATTCATCACCTCACTTACTTGACATTTGTTGTGGTGATAGATTTGAAATTTACCCTTTTAGTTATTGTTAAATATACGATATATTATTATTGACTATAATGACCCTGCTGTGCAATAGATCTCAAAACTTATTTTTCCCATCTAGCTGAAACTTTGTACCCTAAGGTGAGTATTTCCTCATTCCCTTAAACTCTCCCTACCCCAAGCCTCTGGCACCCATCATTCTACACTCTACTTCTATGAATTCAACTTTTTAAAGATTTTGCGTATAGTTGAGATCATGTGATATTTGTTTTTCTGTGCCTGGCTTATTTCACTTAGCACAAGTTCCTCTAGATTCACCCACATTCTCCCAAGTAACAGGATTTTATTCCTTTGCAAAGCTGGATAGTATTTCATTGTTTATTCATACCTCATTGCAGGTTGTTGAAAAAATGCTCAGCATCACTAATCATTGGAGAAATGCAAATTAAAACCACCTGTGAGAATGACTTTATCAAAAAGATGAGATATAACAAGTATTGGCAAGGATATGGATAAAGGGAACCCTTGGACACTGTTGGCAGAAATGTAAATTAGTACAGCCACTACGGAAAATTGTCTGAAAATAACTAAAAAAACTAAACATACGACTACCATATGATTCCCTTCTCATGCGATTTTATCTGTTGAAGTACCAGAACATTTAGCTTGTAGAACATTCTAGATGTGACTGATCAGTCTTTCATTATGCCATTTAGCTTGTTATTCGGTTCCTTGTATTTCATGTTATCTTATAGCCATACCTAGAGACTGAGAATATTCTGGTTCTTTTTTTTTTTTTTTTTTTTTAAAGAGGAACACTTCAAAGGTTCAGAGTGGAGTTATGTGTTTGGCATTGTAATACACTGTGAGGCATATAATGTGTGGTTCTTCCATTTTTAGTGCTTTAAAGATGGAATTGTGTGTTTAAATAGTGCTAGCTTGCTCTCTCCATTATAATGTTCCCATCAGTCTTTCAATGTCATTAGTGGTTTTTAGCATTCGTTCATTGTTATTGCCTAAATCTATTATTTTATTTGTGTTACCAAAAGGTGATATTCTAATTCCATCACTCCTCCTGTCTTTATTACCTAGGATTTTTCTGTAAAGAAGAACTTGTTCCCAATATTTTCATTACTCTGAATAAAATCTATACAGGAAAATCAGAATAAATATTTGATTTTTGCACGTTATCAAATTTTGGGGTAATAAGTTGGTGCCTTAGCAACCTCCAGTGGTGATGAATGAGATTATTTTTTCATATCATGATTAGCTCATAAATTTTTATATATTTGATATATTTCAATCCTTTGCAGTCATCATTTTTTCTCACATTATGTCATCTTAGGCCATTATGCACCTTTGACTTGGCTCCTGAGTGTTGTTCGTATGGCCCTGTTTGACTCTGATGACTTCCTTGCTTTCTTGGCGCACCACGAGAGCTCAGGCTCATGTTGTATATTTCCAGCTGCAGACTTGGACTCAGTCATTTCTACAAGAAATCCCAGTGTTTTTGTGGACAATGGTATTTAGAGAGCACAGACTGGGCATTTGGGTTGCTCAATGCTACTGGGTTGTCATTGCTACTAGGCCTCTTCAGTGATCTGAACTGGGAAATACATATTTTTAGAAACAGAAAAACATACTGATATTTTCCATTCAAATGTACCTTTGAAGGGTCTTTCTTTAATTTGTCTGATTTATGCTCTTTTAAACTCAACATTTTGGTTCCTAGTGGCATCATTGTAATCATTTGCTATAAAACACATGTAATAGTTTAGCTGGGCATGATGGCTCACGTCTGTAATCCCAGCACTTTGGGAGGCCGAGATGGGTGGATCATGAGGTCAAGAGATCAAGACTATCCCGGTCAACATGGTGAAACCCCATCTCTACTAAAAATACAAAAATTAGTTAGGTATGGTAGCATGCGCCTGTATTCCCAGCTACTGGGGAGGCTGAGGCAGGAGAATCGCTTGAACCTGGGAGGCAGAGGTTGCAGTGAGTCGAGATCATGCCACTGCCGTCCAACCTGGTGATAGAGCGAGACTCCATCTCAAAAATAAACAAACAAACAAAACCAAACAACAACAAAAAACCACACACGTAATAATTTAAAAATAACTGTAGCCATATTACGACTTAAGCAATTCCTCTGCTCCTGAGACAGTCCTTGTCAGGGTTGGCTCAAGACAGCTCATTCACATGCTGGTGCCTTGACAAGGATGGCTGGATATTCGGGCTCTGCTGGGATCTCCTCATCCTCCAAGTAGCCTCAGGACCTTTCTAGGTGGTTGCCTTTTTAGCGGGGTAGATGGACTGCTTACGTGGTGGTTCAGGGTTCTAAGAGAGTGAAGTAGAAGCTGACAGTCCTTTCAAAGTATAGGCTCTGGCTGACCTTGTGTCATTTTTCCCCTATATTCTATTGGTCAAGGCAGTCATAGGCAAGCTTAGATTCAAGGGAAGGAAAATAGGTTCCATTTCTGGACAAAACAAGTGTCAAAAATTTCAAACCTATCTTTAGACCATTCCCCTCCCACTCCCCTCTTCAACTCACATACTCTAAAGAGTATTCTGTTCCATATCTTTTGTCACTGAAGGAGGTAACCAGGACAGTGTTTTATATCCTTTTTAAAACTGTCTGATTCTCTATGATGTGGAAGTTTCATTGTTTATTCACCAAGCCCCCAATTGATAAACACTGGTCTTGTTTTCAATCTCTTATCATTACAAGCAATGTCCCAATAAATATCTGTACATACATCATTTTGTATTTTTTTGTTTGTTTTTTGAGATAGAGTCTCACTCTGTCACCCAGGCTGGGGGTGCAGTGGCACAGTTTTGGCTCACTGCAACTTCCGCCTCCCATGTTCAAGCGATTCTCCTGCCTCAGCCTCTTGAGTACCTGGGATTGCAGGTACACGCCACCATGACTGGCTAATTTTTTTTTTTTTTTTTTTTAAGTAGAGACAGGGTTTCACCATGTTGGCCAAGCTGGTCTTGAACTCCTGACTTCAAGTGGTCCACCCGCCTCAGCCTCCCAAACTGCTGGGATTGCAAGAATGAGCCAGTGCACCTGGCCCATTTTGTGTTTTTTGACAGTGATGATTTCTAGAAGTGTAATTGCCAGGTGAAAGGATACAGGCACATGTGATTTTGCTAGACATTGCCGAACTTCCCTCCATGAAAGTTATATTAGCAACGTATCAGCCTGTTTTAGCATAATCTCACCAACAGTGTATTCCCAAACTTTTTATTTTTTGCATATTTAGCAGTAAGAAATGGTATTGCAGCTTGATTTTTTTCATATTCTTGAGCTTTAACATAATTGAATATGTATAGTGAAATAATTTTAAGTGTAAAGTTTGATAATCTTCTGTTTATAAATGGCCCTGTTTGCCTCTGATGACTTCTGTGTAACTATCATTTTTATCAAGATATAAAATATTTCCAGAACTCAGAAGACTTCTTTCTGTTCCTTCTCAGTCAATATTGATATGAGAAGTAACAGTATTTTTATTTCTAGTACCTTAGACATGTTTACCTCATATAAATGAATTATAGAGTGTGTATTATTTTTTTTCTGGCTTCTTTTGTACAACCTAACATCTGTGAGACTGGTCTAAGTTGTGTATATATAGTACGTTGGTTACTTTTCCTTATTGTGTAGTATTTCAATGTATTACATACATTTTGATGTTAATTATGTTGATAGACATTTGGTTTGTTCCCAGTTTTTTGAATAATGCTATTATGAACATTTTTGTTTGTTCTGATTTTGAAGGAAGTTGAGCATATTTTAATTTTATTAATAGGTCATTATCTTTTTTGAACTGATCAGCTCATACTTTTGCTTATTTTAAAATTTGCTTGTCTTTTTTTAAAATTAGGATATCTTCATATAGTTGGGATATTAGTTTTTGGTCTAGAAGTTTCATTCATTACAGTAGTTTTCCTTGCTTGCCATTTTCTTTCAACTTTATAATTTTTTCTTTTTGCTGTTCAGAATTTTTATAATGTCCTCAAATTTAAATATATTTTAAAATTGCTTTTAGACAATTTTAAAATAAGTTGTACCCAGGAAAAATTTTCCTCAGTCATTTTTTAAAACTTTTAAATCTCTAATTCACTTGGGATTTGTTCTAATGTACGTTTATTCTAATGTATGGAATTTTTTTTCCATGTAGTCATCCAGTAGTCAGGTCATCATTTATTAAACTCTGCCTTTTCTCATTTATTTGAGATACTTACTGCCTTCATCATACATTAAATTGCCCTGTCTGCTTAGGTCTATTTTTGGGTTTTCTCTTCTGGACCACTGGTCTGCCTGCCTATTAATTATATAATAGTTCACTGTTTTATTCATGGAGATATTTCATATTTTAATATCCAGTAGGACTAGCTCCCACCTCCCCAGAATTGCCTTAGCTTTTCAGGGTTTTCTTGGTTATTTTTTCCTTTTGCTTTTTCCATATGAACTTTGTTATCAACTTGTTTAGCTCCAGAAAGAAATAAAGCCTGATCATTATTGAGATCTCAATAATCAAAAGTTAACATAGAGAAAATGAACATCCTTCTGATGTTATGATGTTGAGTTTTTCTAATAGCATGTATGTTTCTGTGGTTCAAACTATTTTTGTGTTTTCAGGAGTATTTTAAAGTTTTTCTCATATAGATTATGTGCATTTCATGTTAGTTTAATGCTTGGGTATTTTGTTTTACTTTTTTTTTTTTTTCTTTAGTGAATGGGGTTTTCTCTTCCCTTCCCTTGTATGTTCTAATTGGTTATTTTGTATATGTGAAGCCTATTGCTTTCTGCATAGGTGTTAATCAGAGTCCAATCAAGAGACAGGCATAGCACCAATGATTTTAACAGAGATTATTTAAGACAAAGAATTGTTAACTGGTATAAAGGTGTAAAGTGGGTAACTGAAAAGATAAAAAGACGATACTAAGTAATCACAGAAGAAGAAAACTTCAGGAAGCAGTTACCATCCTTAGGGCTGCATAACAAAGGCACAGGGACAGAGGTATTAAATCTAGAAGTTTAGGGTGGGGGATCCCATGGAGTTGAATCTCTGTGAGGAGGAAGCTGCTTGGCTGCTGCTGGAACCTCCAAGCTCAGAGGGAAGGGTCATGGGACCTGGACATTGGCCGGCTGTTGCTGGTGCCTCTGAAGGGTACACAACATGGCTGGTTCTGTAATTCTTGGAGAAATTAAAAACTGGATTCCACTGATGCTACAGAAATGAGGAATTATTGCTTGGAGACATTCGCAGGAATAGGAAGCTGGCAGGAAGGCAAGAGGAACAGGCAAATTCCTCCTTCCCCTGCAACCTGCAGTCTCCCTCTGGGACCCCTTCTATTGAAGCCACAGAGGGAGCTGCTGGCAAAGCTGAAACTGGATTTGTGGAGTCCTAGCTCCTGCATCACAAAAGTGAGTATAGAAGGTTGGGTCTGGAGCTGAGCGACAAGAGCTTAGTAGCTGGCATAACATGATAATTGTATATTCCTTGGTTTTACGAAGAGTTGCTTGTAGTAATTTGTCCATGGTTTGTTTTGCTTTTAGGATTATATCATCTGCAAATAGAGATTTTTTAGAACCTCTTCTTGTATAATTTTTGCCATTAATCTTTTGATCTTGGTTCCTAAAATGTCTCAAACACAATGACTACTGCTCTTGGAAAAAATTATTGTCCATCGTTGGAGATACTTTGTGAGGAGAGGTGGTGCTGGATAGAAGAAAGCTTTTCTTTATGGTCTTCCTTGATGAGTGTTTAGAAAAAGCTAACACAGCACTGAATGCTATTTCTTGACTATACCTAGGATACTGGGGGCACCTAGTAATTGCTAAATATTGGTGAGACAGATGTGTAGGTCTGCCTGTCCATCCACTCTTCTTTGTTTTGACCTGGTTATATCCATTCTCTCTTTTTCTGATATATGATGGAGATGTCCACTGGGGCATTCCACGTCATTACAGTGATTGGTTCAGACGTTGTCATGTGTTCTAAGCCAGGACAGTAATTCTCAATCTCAGAATTTTTGCTGAAGTTGATGGAAAGAAGCTGTCTGTCTTTTCCTTGAGTCTCTTCAGTTATTTGCTTCTAAGCCTGGTGCTTTCAATGACTACCCTTGCTTCCACTCAGAGAGAACTTGTTAGTAACTGGAAAAAGATTTCTGATGGTTTCATTTGAGCACCTGATTCCAAGCCATGCCTGAAATTTTAGGTCTAAGGCCCTTTAAGTGAGCAATAGTGTCGTTTGCAATTTAAAGCAGCTTGAGTTGAATTTCCCATTTCTTATGATTACATGAGTCCTATTTGAGCAAGTATTAATTGTATTCATTGTTACTGGAACTTATATGCCATGCAAATCTGTGAGAACACTTTCAGTGTCAAATACTACAGAACCAGGCAGGTTTACTAGAATGCTTTCTCTATGATGTTTACAGCTCTTTCTTTGCTTTGAGCAATTTTCTTGGTCCTAATGACCTTATGTCTGCTCTGGTTTTCTTGCCTCCATCGTCTGTGATTATCTTCCCATTCTTTCTCAAGGACAATCATGGACCATTGTCGTGGTCAGTTGTCTTGAAGATGATCATAGACCAATCATGGACAGCCTCTAGGTCTACCATTGCCTGTAAGCTCTAGACACAAGTGCATTTTTGCTTTAAGAGCCAGAGAATCAGGAAAACCACAGCAAACACCCACCCATCTTCTTCTGTCTTTTGGTTCTCTCTGGCCCTACACTGTGACTTCTGGTTTCCATTCCAGTTTAACTGAAGTAGATCCTTTGAATGGTATCACCTCATGACTGAATTGGGTTTTCCATGTGCGTCATATTTTTGGCTTTTATAGTTAATCTCTGTTTGTACCATTGCAACCAATCTCCTTGAAGGCTGCTCTGGGTCCCCACTGGGTGACTGTTGAGTGAGCCTGTAGGAGTGAGTAATAGATGATCTACAAGTGATTGATTCTGTTTGGTTCAGTCATTCAGTCAGCAAACATAACCAACATCTTATTCATCTTATTTTGTTTTCCACAAGAGAGAAGACTAATACAAGAAACCCCTAGGAAGATGAGAAGAGCAGCATTATTTCATTGACCAGTGCAATTGGTCCCAAGGCACCACTGTCTGATATTGCAGACAAGCAGGGGTGGGGCCCTGACTTTTGCAGGCAAGGAGGTGGAGCCATCCTAGGAATGGAAGGTGACTTCTTCTAGGACACACAGCAACATTTGCAAAGTGTTTCTGAACAAAGCTTCAGGGCAGCCATGCTTTCTGCCTGGAACCTTGCGTTCCTGGGAGATTCATCTGGCATGTAAAGAAAGTGGGATGGTTGAAACACAGAGGATAGGTATGTGCAAATTAAGTCCTTTTCTTTTTAGTAACTGCAGGGAAGGTGCAAAGAAGCTGGTAAATAAGGCTGTCGGAAATCGATAGAAACTTTCTCACTCTGCATGATTATTATCACCATTAATCATGATCAGACTTTATTGTGTGCTGACAGTATAGCTAGTACAGTGCCAAACACAGATATGGATGTGGTCTTCATCAAAAAAGGCAGTAATCCATAAAGCAGCAGGAGAAGAGCAATCATCTAGGTGAGGAAGGGCAAGTTGCCACCTGGTTTCATTTTATTTCTGTTTCAGACCTTCTCACCATTGAAAGAGTCTTTTGCTGTAATTGTGAAGACCCCTCTCCCCACCACTGCTGGCTTCTAGATTTTGCAGGATGTTCATCATTTAAGAGCACAATGTTTTGCTAAAAATTATTCCAACTATACTCATATTCTTTCTATTTTGTACAGTCTCCCATTTTGATCAGGAATAAAAACAGTAGTCATGCTTTGCAAAACTTTCATTATAAGAACTGAGATGAAAAGTAATAAAAGAGGGATGCTCTCAGGAGAAAAACTTGGAAGAGAGCATAATATATCAGCCAAATAGAGGAATTGAACAAAACTGCTTTCTAGCTTAGGACTATATCAGACATGGGGGAAAAAAAGAATAAGCCAGGTTGATTAAAACAACTTATCACCTTAAAAAACATTCAGGATGATGAAGTCTGAGCATATAAATTGCATCTCTGCCCATTCAGTTAGGAGAGCAGAGTGATGAGGTTGCTTAGAGAGAATGCTCTAGGATATCACCGCAATCTTTATATCCCTTTCTTATCCTTATCTTTTTTTTTTTTTTTTTGCAGTTGATGTTTGTTTGCTTCACTAACTGAGAGCTTTTCGCCTTCCTCTTTCTCCTCCTCTTCCTCCTCCTCCTCTGCATTCCCTTATTTCTAGATCTGAAAACTGACTTTAAAAGTAGCCCTCCTGGGCTCAGTTTAATAATGAAGCTATAGGAAACTCTCTGTTGCTGGTCTTACTACATGGAATCTTAACAGCTTGAAATTTTTATGGTAGTTATTGGTCATTCAATTGTCAGCTGTTTGTGAGTTGAATTTAAATTTATAAACAATCCTTTAGCACCTACAAAGTGCTAGGCAGCAGGGATGCTGGGGTGAAAAAGTAAGTATTTGCTGCCTTCAATTTTCTTGTAATCTATCAGAATAGCAGTATGCACACCACAGGGCGAGTTTCTGCAGCATGTCTAATGCTATGTTAGGTACATGGTAGGCATCCAATGTACTTTGGGATATCCTTTCTTTTTCACACATAAATGTCCTATATGGTAGTAGGAGCTGTTATAGAGGGACGGAACAAGGAGCATGTGGGACAAGGAAGGGAGTAGTCAGCTTTCTCTGGGGAAATGTGGGAGGGGTTCATTGTGAGGTTAGCTTGAGCTGAGCAGTAATTTACCAGGTAGGCAAGATAAAGAGGAAGAGAAAGGAGAATGATGAAAGCACATGGGGGAGAAACAGTATGGTGGATTAGGAAAGCAGCAAGAGGTTTGGGATGAATGGAGTACGGCCTGTGAGAAGATGGGAGCTGGCAAGAAATGCTCCTGGGAAGGATGATGGGGGCCAGCTGAGGAAAGGCAATGCCTGTGTGCACAGGAACTTAAATCTTCCCCTCCAGATAGTGGGGAGCTTCTGAACAAGTGAGTCACTGGATCAATTCTGCATCCATGTTTAATTTTCTTCATTTTTCTTCATTATGACTTTGCAAATGAAGACAAGTTGCTACCAGTAGAGCATGCTGGCTGGCAGTGGGAATGAGTTTGAAATGAATCCCTGTTTCCTTCTCCTCGCCTCTCTAGGGATCAGTCACACTACTGTGAGTTAACCAGCCTTGAGGCTGGAGTGAAGGGAGCATTGTTAACCTAGAGTCTGAGCCAGGGGCCCGGGCAGCTATGCTTATACCTCAAGCCATTGAGCTCCTTTGTGGCTCAAAGGAACTTCTGTATCATGAAAGGATGACTGCAAGGGGGGCTGGAGTTTATGGTGCATTAGAATTGGTTACTATCTGAGGCCTTGAGAGTCATCTCCCTTTAAAGTGGATATTTTGAACACCACCAACCAAGAGATGGGTTGGGGACTTTTCAGAGCTCAACAGAAGCTGATAGAAAATGCCAGGGGGGCTGGATCAGCCCCAAGACTTTGGGTTCTTAGCCAGACTTGCCCATAAAAGGTAGCTTCTCCAGTATGGCTGCAAGAACACCTGATGGGCTACACTCAGTTTTGATTAGTGGAAGCCATAGAAGCCCTGTTCCACCACTGTGACTGCCTCTGTAAGTTTTTCTTTCTGATCACAAGGTCCTGATTCTGGAGGTGAGATAGGGAAAGGCTGGATGAGAGGAAGAGGGGAGGAGGGGGAAAGAGGGAGAAGGAAGAAAGAGGGAAGAGGGGAGAGAGAGGGGAAGGGAAAGGGACAGAGGAGGAAGAGGAAGAGGGAGAGGGGAGGACAAGGGGAAGAGAGTGAGAGGGGTAGAGGGGGGAAGGAAAGGAGGGAGGGGAGAAGAGAAAGGGAAGGAAAGAGAGGGGAAAGGAAGGGAAGAAAAAAAAGAAGAGAGAAATGACTCATCCTCTCAAGCCATACAGCAAGTTCCTGGTGAAGCCTTGACTCCAAAGGTTGGTTAATGCTTCCTATGGTGACCCATGTGCATGGCTTGATTCTAGGTGCTGTGAGTAGTGATTCACTACTATAAATATAAATAAAATATAAATAATGGGGATATTTATAACCTGGTTAGGGAAATAAGACTGAAGCGAAGACAACTGTAACTTAATAGTTATAATAGTCCTATTTTTTGAGTATCTGTTATGTGCTAGGCATTTTACAGGGTGCTTTTACACTTTTTGACTATTATGAGCTGAGCACATGAGACTGTAATATTATTCCCATTCTGCAGATGAGGAAACTGAAGCTCAAAGAGATGAGGTCACTTGCTCAAGATCCATCTAAGTTCTAAGGGGGCAAGGAGTTGGTCTAGGATGATCTTAGCATTGAGACTCTGGAGTCTATCGCATGTTAATTAGGTGCTTAATGAACATTTGAGTGGTGAGTGAATGGATAGTCACATAGTTAGAAAGAGCCCAAGGTGGGCTTGGAATCCAAGGCTTATGATTCGAAACCAATTCTATCCACTAAACTCCACTGTCACATAACAGAGGGCAGTAGAAGGCAATTGCCAAACTCAACGTGGAGACAGTAAGATACTGGGGAGACCCAAGGAGAAAGAATAGATATAGCACAGGCTGTGTGTGGTCAGAGGTGTCATTAGACAGTGGGGATTGAAATGGGCCTTGAAGGTCAAGCAGTATTTGGGTGACTGGAGGGGAAAGGTCAGTGTGTCCTGGATTCTTGAGAGGCAGAGGAATCTCCTTGTAAAGAGCTTAGCCTCCTGGTGCAGAGTTCTGGGTTTAAAAATCTGAGTCTACCACTAGGAAGTTGTGTGATGCTGGGCAAACCTCTTCATGCCTTAGTTATCTCATTTACGACTGGGCATAATTCAGAATAATTCATGTAAAAGAGTTTGCAGACAGTGTCTGGGACACAGCGTTGACTCAATAAATATGAATTGTCATTAGGTCAAAGCAAAGCACTTCCTTCCTAAGGGGCAGAGAGCAGAGTTGGGAAGATACGATGGGATCAGAATATTCTGAGCCTTGAACACAGAGTAAAGATTCTGAATTTGACTTTCTGCTCAAAAAGTTTATCTCTGACAAGATAATAATGGTTCTAAAGATTACATTGCTGCCGAGTTAGTGTCATTTTCTGCTCATTGTGCATTGACAAGTTGTGCCCTTGTAGAAAGCCCTTGACTGTCCCAAGCCAGCAGATGGTTTCTATGTTCCTGCTTTTGTGTCTAGTAGTATGTTGTTTCTCTGGGGGGCTTGGATCACAGCCTAAATCTAGAGGGAACTTTACTGAGACTTAGTAAATGGAAGCCAGGCTGTAGACAAAACAAAAGCCAAAACTCCCAATAAAAAGAGAATAGACCAATAAACAAACCCACAGCCTAGAGAAAGATAAGTTTTATAATAGCGTTTGAAGATTGAGAAAACCTTGAAACTAGCTCCAGCACTGTCACCCTCACCTGTGTACTGAGAGATGGCTGCAATTTCTCTCAGCCTTTCTGCACATTAATGCCTGTAAAATGCAATAATCAAGTTCACAGATGTGAAATTTACTTAGGAGGCAGCCTATTTGCCACAATCACTGGCTTGAGTGCTGGTACTTGGGAAAATTTTGCAAGTGGATAATAAC
This sequence comes from Macaca mulatta, assembly GCF_049350105.2. Classification (NCBI taxonomy): domain Eukaryota; kingdom Metazoa; phylum Chordata; class Mammalia; order Primates; family Cercopithecidae; genus Macaca; species Macaca mulatta. Next base: position 123,456,673 of record NC_133414.1, read on the forward strand.
ACCAGCCTTCACCCTACATGATAGATTAGCATTGAATCATAATATTCAGTGAACATTTTTCATCTATTGCTTTGGAGTATTTTATAAGATGGAATCCTATTATTTTCACTTCATCCTGATACATCATATTGCTTAATTATTCCAGACAATTTATCTCTGTTCTTTTGCCCATCTTTTCTCAATCCTTTCCCACTATTGCTTCTGTCAGAAGATTGAAATCCTGAAGATAATTGTCAGAATAAAGGCACCCCAAAGAAGTCTGCAGGAGGTACCCCAAAGACCGAGATCTTGGACTGTCGAGGCTTTGAACAATATAAACTCGAAAACTGCCATTGCTCTTATTAAGACAATATTTCCCACTTAGGGCTCTAGTGAGAAAGCTGGAAAAGTTAAGATGATTCAGAAACGGGTGGCAGACAAAGAACTAAAACATAAAATTCAGTAGAAATGTTTAAAGGAGACATTACAGTTGATAGCACAGAGTGGAAGGTTTGAAACAACGCTTTTAAAAAGTTATGAGGTATTCTAAGAAGAAAGGTAAAGGTACCCTGTTGTCTAAGCGGGGGAGGGCAGCAGGGTATGATAGCAAGATAGAGTTGCCTTGGTGAAATCAGTAAGAACTGGGATCAAACCTTAGATCTACAACATGCCACGGTGAAACATTGGGTATGCTACTTAGCTTCTTTGACCCTCAGTTCCATCATTTATAAAAAGAGAATTATAACACTGATTTCATGGGACTATTTTGAAGAATTAAATTTTGTATGTTGAATGCCTATTGCAGTGCTTGGCATATCGTAGCTACTTACTAAATGGTAGCTAATGATAATAACAGGGGAAATGACCTTCTATTGCAAGAAAGCCATGAGTTAGATAAAGCTTGCTGCCTTTGCAACCTGCTATGTTGTGGTGTAGTATTGTTTGGAAGCAGGAAAACAGCTTGATAGAAACTGGAATTCATGGGGAGTATTTGGGGAGTAGACACATGTTATGCTGAGTTGTCAGTAACTAGCAGGGGCCATGCCAGGGTAGGAGAAAAGAAAAAAAAAAAAAAACGGTTCTTGGGAATTACCAGGCAGGGAATGTCTTTGGATCCTGTAGGGACTCACTATGTCTGATGACCTTGGCCCAAGCCTTGATAACCATTGCCATAGAAACCAGCATGAATGTGCAGTGCGAGCTCATTTCTTAAAGTTTGCAGCCGGTGCCAACACAGCAGAGTTCCAGGGCTGAGAAAGCTGATCTTTCTTCCTGGGTGGAGGTCCTGGTACCTGGCAAGTAGTTGAATCAGTTCAATTGGTGAGGTTACAGGAGCCCTGTTCCAGCTGGGATGGGGCACAGAAATCCTGCCATGGTTGCATTCACATACCTGAATGATCAACATGCAACTAAAAAAAAAAAATTAAAACATCACCATCACAGATCTATTGACAGCCTAGAAGACATGATTTCGAAAAGGAAGCAAAGGGCTTGTGTTCTTTTATATCACGTGGTGGCCTGCTCTGGGGGTGGGGAGACAATATTTTTTTCACAGTAGCCCTTTTCCAAAAAATGGCAAACCATCTCAGGGAGCAGGAACACCCAGCTTTGTTTTAGGCTTTTTGGCTTCTGCCTTTTTCCAGGGGACTGAGAAGCTGTTAGAGTTCTTTTAAGTGGAAAGTGACTTTTCACTTTATGACATGATAAAAATTGAATGAAATTCAATATGGTTTTTTCACCCTTTCCACAAATTATAAAAAATGGCTAAATCTACACTCAAGCAAATTTCATTTCCCTGGGTGCTGAGTTTATAGATCACATTTTTCAACTTGGGGAACATTTTACAAGCTGAACCTTTACATCCCTTTGACAAAAGAAGAAAAAAGAGAACCACTTTTGGCCAATGTGCTTTGCTATCAGGTGGGTGCTAGCTGATTGTGATGGCAGGGATTGGAATAATTTAAATAAGCATCTTAGGTGGGCAAGTTAGAGACCTGAAGTTTTGAGTTGAAAAATGACTTTTTTGTTGTTGTTCCATGGTTTTCCAGAATCTCAGCTGTGCCCCCACAGAAGATCTTGGGAAAGTTTACTCTCTGTGCTGCGCTGTGCTAATGCACAGGGGTCAAGACTTGTTGAGACATTTCTCTCATGGAGAGAACAAGACTGTGGATGCCTGAAGCTTGAAATAATAGTTCATTTATGGATGTTTTTCCTTTTCCCAATTAGTCCCCTGCATACCAAGTAGAAGAGGCAGAGAGGAGTTAGCTCTAAAATTCTGTTTATAAGATCCTTCCATTTTAAGACAAAATAACTTAATTTTCTAAAGATTCTGACCTTAAACTTCCTGTGCCTGAAAGTGGTACATGATCTTTCAATGGTTCTGGCACTGAGAAAAGGTCAGGTCCATATTGCCATGCAATGGGACACCAGGTATGCTGGGAGAAAAGCTCCCTGTGTCTGTCTGCTGGGACCTCCCGCAGCAGGAGGAGCGTAACATCCATGGAGCCAGGTGTGTGGTGGCCCCTTCTCCCATCCCACTCCCAGGGCCTGCTGTCTTTCCAGAGCAGTGAACCTCATCTTCTGCCTCTAGGACAGAGGTTCTTAAACTTGAGAAACTTGAGAGTATATCAGAATCCCCAAGAGTGGGAAAAACTTGTTAACAATGCAGACTTCCAGGCCCTCCGTGATTTTGATTCAGTTGATCTGGGGTGGGACCCCGGAGTCTGTATTTTATCTGGCTCCCTAGGTGGCTCACGGGTTATACTTTGAGTCTTTCTGGGAGATTTTCCACATTGAAACAATTCCTTCTTTCTCCATCTGGACCAGTTGTGGCAGAAATAAGATCCATTTCCCAAAGTGACTAACTTGTTTGAATTCTTCATGACTTTGGCCTAGTTCTGTCTTATTTCCACATTCTCAGAAATGACCTCCTTTTAGTCCCACATTCTCCAAGGTGAGGAGGAGAGAGGCTGTGATGTGAGCTAGTTCATTCAAGTTTAAATGCCAGCTTCTTAGGATCTGGGAGCCGCTGGCCTTACCTTTCACACCAAAAAAAAAAAAAAAAAAAGTGCTCATAATAATCTGACCTGTTGCTTAAATGAAATAGAATGTATGGATGTCTCCAGAGGACAACCTGGCACATGGCAAGACTCACCTGACATGCTCTTTACCCATCTCAGACCCTCTCCTATGGATCCATTCACATGCTGCCATCTTCTTGGCAGATGAGCTTCATTAAGAAAAGGCCCAGGGGCAACTGCCGGGGTTCATCCCGGCCTTGTTTAGGTTGTGCCCTTGAACAGGGTAAGGAGGGGGATGAGACAAGGTGAGGAGGCTTTCCTTAGGTGAGGGCTTCCCAGCAGGTATAAATCAAAGCAGTCATCATTTACCCAAGTGTGGCAAGCTGAAGTTACTTGGCACCTGTATACTGTGAGACAAGAGGGGAAAAGAGAGAAAGAGGAAAGTCTTAAAAATATAAAGGCAGTATTGAGGAATCTAATCTGTCTTGTATTTCCACCCAACTCAACCTGATTTCTGTGCTGGCCAGGAGTAACAAATTGAATATCTCCCCAAGCTAAAGGGTAATTATGCCCCCTGGGCAGGGATTTAAAATGCATTTTCCACCAGAGCAATGAGGCCTGACCGATGAATTGGATGTGCTGTCATCTGGTCATGCTGCTGGATGAATGGTCCCACGTGTCAGGTCACACAGCTCTCGTGCATTCAGTTCACATCCACTCGACACCATCTCTGTGCCAGGTTCCAAGCTTCTTGTCGAACACAGAGGTCTTGGGGATGAGTAGGAACCAGTCCCAGCCTTCCAGGAGTTGCTGATCTTACAGGAAAGACAGACAAAGAAATGGGAACAGTGTGGTTGTGACTGTGGCAGGTCAAGGCAGCCTTCAGGTCAGACTACCCGGGATAACATCTCAGCTTGGCTAGTTAGAAGCTGTGGGACTTGGGAAAGTGAGCTACTCTGAGCTTCGGGAACTCATTGGTAAATTTGGGATTATAATTTTGCCTCTTTCATGGAGTTATTGGGAGAATTAAAGAAGGTAATATTAATTTTTGATATACTGTAAACATAATAGTAGTTGCTAAGACTTATTAGTAGAAGTCCTCATAGTACAGCATTAGATGTAATGATATTAGGCAAGTGTTGCCCCACGTTATGGAACATTGCTCAGGCAACTAACAATTAAGTCGAATGTTAGGATATTTGCTTAGCTGGTGATTCTGTTGATGTTTCTGCTGCTGGAGGAGGCAGGTCAAAGGGAGGGGTGCTCAGCTGGGTAGAAGCAGAACAGATGCTCAGCCTAACTGCAGCCAAAAAGGCCTAGAAAGTCCCTAAGCAGAACTCAGGCCTTCAGCTTTTCTGAATGCTGAGCCAGGACATGCATACTCAAAAATGAAGTGTAAGTTAGGGCATGTCCTTTACCTGCAAGGACGTAAATACTGATCTTCTGTAGTGGAGCTAACAGTGTCTGCCATCTTAAACAAGAAGCAGGAGAGGAGTAGGAAAATTTTGCACCAAATGGCATTCCCAACACAAAGGGATTGTTAGGGGGTGAGTAGTTCACCAGCATGGGGTGCGTGTTGATGAGATCATTTTTTATTCATTTACCAGTTCATTCATTTAACTGTTTTGTGCACATTTTAGAATTCATGAATTGCAGAAGTATTTATTGAGCATCTACTATGTACAAGATACCTTGCTCAAGGCCACCCAGTTGGTCAAGGGACCTCAGGACTCAAAGGTGTTTAGCGTTAGCCTCTACAGTCCTTGGTATAAATTGTTCTGGGGATGGTTTATTAGCCCTGGAAAAGGACCAGTTCTTTCACTCACAAATTTAAGTCCTTTGTTCAATTAAATTAGAATTTATTCATTTCAGAAATGTTAATTGAGTATCTACAAATAGCACGGCATCCACTATGTGCTGACTGCTGGTGTGAGATTTCCCCCTACATGAGAGCAGGAGGACCTGGGGTATTTTACAGGCTGGTGAGCAGTGGTCCAGGGATTTGCACTTTACCTGGCTGTAGCTTTGTGTTTTATGTTTAGCCTGTAGTCACTTGAGATAGTTCAGGTCAAGAGCATTATGACTTTTCTGCCTCACCTAGGTGATTAGATTTGAGGTTTTCCTCATGCGAATGACTGCATAGTGCTCTGGTATACTGTCTGCAAATGCAGTGTCCAACACTTCCAGCCTTCCTTAGATGCATAAGCCACTACTCTCACCAAGGGGTGGAGTCTATTTTCTCACCCTTTGAACCTGGGTTGCCACTGTGATTTGCTTTGACCAATAGAATGCAGAGGACTTGATACCATGCCTGTTTCCAGTCTAGTCCTTAAGAGACCCTGCAGCTTTTGGGTTTACTTTCTTGGAAGCCATGTAAAGGACTACTCGGGAGGGTGAGAGACTATGAAGAAAGAGAGGAACCTAGCCAGTCAGCCCCAAACCATTCCAGCCTCTCCTAGCTTAGATGCCAGACATGTGGGTGAAGCCATCTTTATTTCTCTAGCCCAGGAGGGAACCAAACAGACACCACACAGAGAAAAGACAAACCGCCCATGCTGAACCCTGCCCAGATTCCAAAATCATGGGTAAGTAAATGACTGTGATGTTAAGCCACTGGTTTTTGGGGTAGTTTGCTATGCAATGATTGATAACTGAGACAAGCATGGTAAGTATTATCTTATTTAATTATCATGACAACCATTGTAGTGTCCAGTCTCACTGACTCAGTGCAGATAATTTACCCTTCACTTTGAGTATGCATGATCTGGACTAACATTGAGGAACCTGAGGGCTTTACAGATGAGAAAACTCATACAGGAAGGCTAGCTCACTTGTCTAAGGCCATGCATGTAGCAGTGGTTGAGGTGGGTTTCAAACCCAGGCAGTCTGGCTCCGTTGTCCATGCTAGTATCTGCTGTACTTCATTACCCAGATTCTCAGCTCCTTCAGGGGTGCCTGTACCTTCTGTGCCCTGAGTCATAGGCTTAGACCTGAGCCACAGTCGTAGGTTTGATTGCATGGGCTTTGGTTCGTTTTGGCCTGAAACAAGGTCACACTTTGCCGGCTCAGTGGTCAGCCACCCCCTAGGTATTGTGTTCCAGGGAAGAGGAGGGGCAAGGTACGAATGAGTGTCTTATGTGAACAATCTCCACCACTGGATAGGCTATCCAGAATCAGGCTCTGGCAGGGCACGACCTTTTTACAACCAAAGGACTGTGCATTCCTCTAGGCAAAGGGGCTGTGATGGGCCAGGAAGACCCCTTTCCGGATCTGAGGGAAGCAATGTCTCATCCACACATATTGGGGTCTCCTGAGACCCCACTTGAGCCTGCAGGGGAGCTGCAAGGTCACCTGGCATCGTTTTGAATGTACTGAAGGTCTGGGGTTTGAAGTCAATATGGCTGCAGCTTGGCATAGGCCATGCATGAAGCAGCCTCCTTCATCTTCCTCCTCCTGGGAGGTCGGAATTATTAGTCGCATTTTGCTCATGATGAAATGGAAGGCTAAATTTGAGCCTCATTTGGTTCTGGACTTCTGTCTCTGACTCTGCTCCCCAAGAAAGACCCCATGGCAGCCACCATGTGACAAGGTCTTCAACTATCAGTGAGAAGGTTGTGGGCACCCTCCAGGGTTCTCAGAGTGCTAATATATATGGTCATTACTGGATTCACTTCTTCACCACACACATCTATTACCTAGGAACTCATGTTGGTGCTGGAGACACAATGGTGAGTGAGGCAGACGGACCAAGCTGTTCCCAAGGAGCTTGCGTTCTACTGCTAGGAAATGGACTCCCAAAATGAAGACATGGAATGGAGTGAAGACACCCCCACCCACTGTGTACTGGGACCCTCCCGATAGGCGAGTCATCTTAGGTGCCAGCTATGGCAGGAACCGGGGGTTGACCTTTGGTAATGTTATCTATGCGATAGTTTATAAATGAATGCATGTTCCCTCCCTTTGCCTGCACAGATACAAATACATGCTCTAGGCTGGTACAAGTCCTCGGGCTGCGCCAGATTTGGGATAAACAGGCTCAGTGAAAAAGCAACAAAGTTTTTCTCCAGCAGGTGGAGTTCCAGAAAACTTCTCGTCTCTGTTAAAGAGCGCTGTGGTTCTGAGCCAAAAACTCTGAGCCTGGAAGAGAGAGGCCCCCTAATTTACTTTGCTGATTTGTTTATTTATTCAGTATTTATTTGGCATTCAGAACTGTCCAAGAGTTTGTTGGGGATACCAAAATAGTAGTAATCCTATAAAAATATTTCAGGCTTCAGAGGGTTTATGATACGGATGAGAAGCAGGATGTTCCCACGTCAAAGAGCTGGCAACGCTGCAAACAGTGGGCAGAGTGGGAGGCGACAGGACAGAGGGTGGGGGCACAGTAGTTCTCAGAAGGCCATGCCTATGTGCCATGGCATTTGGGGTATTTGAGTTGATACAACTCCTGCTGCAACTCAAAGGATAGGTAGGTCTCACAGAGGAGTGAGGCAAACAGGGAAAAAGCCATGTGAGTGACTCAAGGTGTGGATGTAGTGATAAGAAAGGAAGGAGAGGGGAGAGTTGGGGCTGGTAGGAGTAGGGGGTCCAGAGAAGCCACTCATGATTTTGTAGTGTGGTGAAGAAAGGGCCTTCAGAGATCCATTGGTGTAACTCTTATTTGTCATTGGGGATAGTGTCGTATCAAGAGGTTTCACAAGTTAGGGGGATCTGTACCAGGGCTGGAACCCCCCTGCCTTGATGGCACCAGGCTGCAGTTTCCTCCTCCATGGGGTACTTGTTAAGGAGCTGGGGTACCGTTGGAGCCAGTCTTGAGTGGAAAAGCTGCAGATAGCAGGCAGAGGCTATAGATTTAAATCCCGGAAGCAATGGGAAGCTACTGGATGTTTCTGAGCAGGGAACCATGTTATAAGACTCATATTAGGATTAAGTGGCCATCAGTGTTGAAAATTCCCCAACAGACATTTTTTCTGTATCAAACCCACTGCATACTCTGTCACCTGAGAGTTTTCTTTTTTTTCTCTCCTCCTTTGAGCCAAGCAGCCTCAATTCTTCTACACTCCTCTCCCTCTTCAGGATTTTCCCCCAGGAAGCACAAATTTCTTATTTCTTTTTAATGCAGAGTAATTTCCAACTTTCTGTCTTTTTTATTTTCTACTGATTTTTATAGATTTCAGGGGTGCAAGTGCATTTTTGTTTCTTGGGTATATTGCGTAGTGGTGAAGTCTCGGCTTTTAGTGTAACTATCACCCAAGAATAGTGTACGTCGTTCCCGACCTTTGTGTCTTGAACTTGCTATTGGAGTCTTACTCTTCATTCTCAGCAGTTTCACAAGGCATTTTCTCCAGAGTAAATTCAGAGTTCACTCCAAAAAGATTTGGTGAATGAAGTATTTTCCATCTTTCCCTCTCTGTATAGTCAGCACTGAAGGTCGTGCCTGAATCATTGTGTTGTTTATAAAATCTCTAAGAGGAAAAAGAACCTACTTCCAAGGTTGCTTTTCTTTCATCATTTGCCCAAGGAAGACTCTAGCCTGTAATTTTGCTGGGAAATCTTAGACTTGAAAATCTTTGGGGACAGAAATCAGAAATGAGTTGGCGAGTTGGTGTGTTAGTCTGTTCTCCCACTGCTAATAAAGACATACCTGAGACTGGGTAATTTATAAAGGAAAGAGGCTTAATTGGCTCACAGTTCCACATGGCTAGGGAAGCCTCACACTCACAGTAGAAGGTGAAAGGCACATCTTACATGGCAGCAGACAAGAGAGAAGATGAGAGTCAAGTGAAAGGGGAAACCCCTTATGAAACCATCAGATCTTGTGAGACTTTACTACCATAAGAATACTATGGGGGAAACTGCCCCCATGATTGAATTATCTCCCACAGGGTATACTCTTTTCTTTTTTTTTTTTTTTTTTTTTTTTTTTTTTTTTTTTGAGACAGAGTCTTGATCTGTTGCCCAGGCTGGAGTACAGTGGCGCGATCTCGGCTCACTGCAACCTCCGCCTTCCAGGTTCAAGCCATTCTCTTGCCTCAGCCTCCTGAGTAGCTGGGACTACAGGTGCATGCCACCACGCCCGGCTAATTTTTGTATTTTTGGTAGAGACAGGGTTTCACCATGTTGGCCAGGATGGTCTCGATCTCCTGACCTCGTGATCCACCCACCTCAGCTTCCCAAAGTGCTGGGATTACAGATGTGAGCCACTGCGCCTGGCCCCCATTATACTTTCTAAACCACAGGTTGGATGTTGGCTTGGTTTGAGGTGTGAGTTGGTTGATATTGCAAAAGTGTGGGATAGATGTGGGAAGGGGGCACTGAGTTTGGCAGAGGGGTGTGTGTGTGTGTGTGTGTGTGTGTGTGTGTCTGTGTGTGTGTGTGTCTGTGTCTATTTGTCTGTCTGAACTTTTGGGTCTTTGGATGCACAGGCCTGTGAGTGTTTCCAGTCAGCAAGAGTGACTTCAAAAGCAAAGAGGCACTTGAGTCTTGCTTAGCAATCAGAAGACAAAAATCCTTATAGAAAATTTCTGTCCTTGTCACCTCTCTGTCTATATTGGGAAGAACATTGGTTCTGGTGAAATTTTGCTCACTCTGTAGAAGTGTTAGTTTAATAACCTGCCTCCAAGATTCCCTCTGAAGCCAAGAAGTTGAGTTTCACTATTATTTAATAAAGTTTCAAGGTAGTATTAAAAAAAAGGACATGTCTGTGCTGGTGGGTGAGGAAGGTTTATTTCTTGTTTTGTATTTATTTATTTTATTTTTTGCACATAGACATTGATTATAAAAAATAGTTCCAAGGTTGATAAAAACCAGCCTTCCTCAGCCTGCTCAGAGAGTTGCCCTTATTTCCAATTATCCAGCTCACTGGCTGCTAAAGTATTGCTCCTTCAGCGCTACAGACAAGAGAAATTAGTTACAGAGGCAAATTGCTTTGTTGTGTTTCTCGCCTGAGCCATAATTCATGTGGAGGGGCATCCGGCATTGTGCTAGGATCCTTATTCAAAGTGCAAGTGTGCATGAAAGCTCTCTGCCACCTCAGGCACCGCTGGGTGAGCTGCCCGTTTGTCACCCGACCCAGAGCCGACAAAACAGTCTCTCCATCATTCTTTGGTTCAGGTTCACTCACATTTTGATGAACCTCCATGACTTCTAATTATTTAACATTCCAAATTACATAGATTCCCAAATGCTTTTGGAGTGATGAGTACCTTGGAGGATGCAATGCCCCATGGAATCAGAGCATTTTTAAATGGCAGTGAATATTTGGAGGAAGTGTCCTCTTCTCTGTCACTTGGATCTGGGTTTCAATCCTGCCTCTGCCACTTGTGGATTCCATTGAATCTCTGTTTTTTCATCTGCAAAAGACAGTTGATGCTTATTCAAGAGGTGATACAGGGACTGGGTGAAATAGTCCAGGCAAATCCTGTTGCTTGGTGTCTGATCCCTAGGAGGCCCTCAGCTAGTTTCCTTCTGTTGATCAGGTAGACTCTGTTCAATTCACCCCTCCCTGACTGAGTGTCTACTGGATGCCAGTCAGTGAGTGGGTCCCTGGGAATACAGCAACAAGGATGCAGCACCTGCTCTCTGGAGTCTCGCAGCCTGTATTAGGCACTGTAGGGTTTGTGGTAAACTGTTTAAACATATAGTGAAACTTCTACCTCTCCTGATCAGTTTGGCCCTTTCAGGAGCCTGCTTCCTGACACAGCAGCAAGGTTATAATTGAAAAGCCAATGTAGCTTTCTCTTTTATCAATGCTTTTAGATCTTGATTTTGTCATCACCTTGCTGTAGGAACTGAACTGGAATAAGCCCTTTTCCCATCGACAGCTCTAGAGTCTTGGAGACAGAACTTTCAGAGCTTTGGAAGGCATGAAAGACAGTCAATCACAAGTGTCTAGTCATGCAAAATACTTTATATATAGTCTAAACTGATTTTTTTTAAAAAAAAACTTTAGGTCTAAAGTTTTCTCTAAGTATTGAGCCTTTGGGAGTCCAGGCATTTTGTGAGGTAGCACACTCTCTTTGTTTCATACCTAATTTTGACTAATGTTGCTGTTTAGGCTCTAAGTTTTGTTGGTTCAAGGCTGGTTAGCTTGCAAGCATGCATCTTTTTATCTATAAGACAGGCCCAGGAAGCAACTTCTACCTATAGAAATTCACAGCCCAGACATTACAGACACCTTCATTTCCTCAGATTGCACTGGCTGCCCAGCTTGAGGGTGTGTGTGTGAAGAGGGGTGGGAAGGAACCTAGCGTAGGTGTAGGCATCTGAGTGTGATTTTGTGGAATCTCCAGAATGTCTGTACAGGAGGGGCACTGGTCTGATTACAGGTGGGTAGGGTGTAGGATGCTAGGGGTCTTCTTCCCCAATGCAGAGCAAGCCTACTCTTTCTAGTTGGACTTCAAGTTTATTAGAAGACAAGGTGCGCAGCTGATTGAGATTATCCATACAACAAATACTGAATGAGGACCTGCTATGTGCCAGGCATTATTCTAGGCACGGGCATGCATTGTGAATGAAGCAAGCTACCAGCTGTCATGGAGTTATCTTAAGCAGATGCTCAAGGACCCCCACCAACCCTTTCTCCTTTAGCTAATTTTTACTTTCTAGCATTGTTCCTTCCCATAACACCATGACCATATTTCCTGGGATTCTCCAGAGGTGGAAACAATGTGACTTAGTACTTCCTGAAATTCGTGTTTTCATACATGAACTGAGAGACTGGAAAAGAAGTGAGAAAGTAAGCAGTCTGTAAAGGTAATGGAATGGAAACCACTATTTAGCCATGTGAGAGAGGCAGGGGAATGAGATGAGCAATGACGTAATACTGCATTACTACAGATATTCCTTGAAACAAAGCAAAAATACAATTTGGGCAAAGTTATCTTCAGCATTTTACTAGCTTGATGTTGCTGCTGCTTTTTTTTTTTTTTTCTTTTTTTTTTTTTTTTTTTTTTTTTTTTTGAGATGGAATCTTGCACTATTGCCTGGGCTGGAGTGCAATGGTGTAATCTCGGCTCACTGCAACCTCCGCCTCCTGGCTTCAAGCAATTCTCCTGCCTCAGCCTCCCAAGTAGCTGGTATTACAGGTGCCCGCCACCACGTCCAGCTAATTTTTTGTATTTTTAGTAGAGACGGGGTTCCACTATGTTGGCCAGGCTGGTCTCAAACTCCTGACCTCATGATACACCTACCTCGGCCTCCCGAAGTGCTGGAATTACAGGCATGAGCCACCATGTCCAGCCGACGTTGTTGCTTTTTAAGCAGGCTCTTTTGAGTCATTGAGAAAGGAGGCCAGGGAAGGGTATTATTACCTAAGTGCTTGAATGAAGCTTAAGCATTGTCAGTGGTTCATTTTGCCTTTTGACCTTGATTTTGGTGCTAACTTGCTGCATGGGAACCTGAATCTTTCCCTATGGATGGCCACTGGAATCTTTAGGCCTGAGACTCACAGCTGATAATGGCATGAAAGATTGAGCAGCTAACTGCTCTAGGGACTTAAAAATAGACACCAACTTTGGGAGGCAGAGGCGGGCGGTTCACCTGAGGTTGGGAGTTCGAGACCAGCTTGATCAACATGAAGAAATCCCGTCCCTACTAAAAATACAAAATTAGCTGGGCGTGGTGGTGCGTGCCTGTGATCCCAGCTACTCAGGAGGCTGAGGCAGGAGAATCGCTTGAACCCAGGAGGTGGAGGTTGCATTGAGCCAAGATCACACCATTGCACTCCAGCCTGGGCAACAAGAGTGAAACTCCATCTCAAAAAAAAAAATAGACCAGCTTTTCTTCAATGAGATGGACAAGTATTTGTGTCTGATGTGGGGTGGCAGTGGGGGGGGGGTTCTCTCTCACAAATAACTACAGCCAGCTAGCTTGGGTCATAGATGTCCTAAAATTAATTTTTGTTAGGAATAGTTTCTAGTGTTCATATGACTAGGTAGGTAGAAGTTTTCCTTCTCTATCCCTGTCTTTCTGCCTCCTCTCTGTTTCCCTCTTCTACTCTCAAAAAGAAGCTCACATCTTCACATGACCCCGAGATGTGTTCACACTGTCTCCAGAGGGCTGAATCCCAGGTGCCCACATGAAAACCTGCTCGTGAAAGGCCCCTGTGTTAGCTTGATTCTCTTCCCTGGCCCACTTCCCCCTCCTTTAATGGAGCTTCCTGAAATTTCCTTCCAAATAACCTACTAACCCACTTACTCTCAAATCTTTGTCTGGGGGTCTGCTTTGGGGGTAACCCAAGCTTAAACCTACAGATCCGAACACAGAGGGCAGCACACTATACCCACTTTTTGATACCTTCCTTTGCCTAATTATGAAAATATCCTGGAGGTTGTTTAATGCCATACTTTGTGTGTGTTTATTTAGAGTTCCATTGTAGGGCACCCACACATTTAAACCTCTGTAGAACTTTATATTTTATGTTCTAAATAAGTCATCTAGAATAGATCTTATTATTATTATTTTTTAGTTTCTTGAATCAGAAATTCTTCTGGCCCTGGACTAGGCCCTGGGGTGTAGAAACACACACCCAGACACTAGGCTCTGGGTAAGCCGGGCCTGAATTCAAGTTCAGCCGTGCCTCATTCCAACTGCATGATCTTGGACAGGTTACTTAAGCTCCCTTACCTCACTTTCCTCTCTGTGAAATCGGAAGAGCAAAGCCTCCCCACCTCAGAACCTATGAAATAAAAATGGGACAATGATTATTAAACACCGGACCCATGATAATAATGTTCTCAGGAACAGATAATCCCCATCCCAACATCCTATCTCATTCCTCGTGGGCTTCCCAATAGGTCGTAGCATCTGTCACCCTGCTCTGTAGTTGCTAAATCTATCTGGACTGTTATGGGACACAAAGGAAGGAGAAAGGGAGAGATTAGCTGCACCTGAAAGCATGGAGCAGGGCAGCTCAGATGAGGTGACATTTGAACTGGGTCGTAAAGACTGGTGAGGATTTCACTATGAAAAGGAAGAAAGAAAGAAAGACTCTTTGGCTGTTCTGGGTATCACATATAGCTCATCTGGCTGGAGAGAAAAGAGGCTCAGGAAGTCCCACTTATGGGATCTGATGTAGAAGGCTGGGCGTTTTGCCTACATTAACTGTTTGAGCACTAATCTCTCATGTCATCAGATGGCTCAAACCTAACGCCAGCCTTAGCACCTCAGAAAGGATAGAGCCCTCAGTCCACTGGTAAATCCTGTGAGATCTGGACGGTGACAGTCCCTTTGTTCCTTCAGTCACTGGGGTCTGGGGAGCTCCTGGGACTTCTATTTTTGCCCCCAGTTTTAGAGCAGAAGTTGCACCAATTTTATTGATAGTGTTTAAAAGTGAAGATCTAATAATTAAATGTCGGGAGTGTTCACTTGCAAATCTGAATACTTAGCTTCTTTTGCAAATTGGGAATATCTGGCAAAACTCAGTCCACATTTATGTGTGCCAGGAGTCACCTGGGGCCCGGGAGGAGCAGTTCTCCTTTCCCAGGCACTTCTGCTTGCCCCAGGCCTCACCTCACCCCACTCCTCAACACTGAGGCATGGGCTCATGACTTTTTACCTCTACATTAACACTATTATTATAATATTTTATAATTGAAGAATATTTATCCATATTCATGTCTCCAAAGCAACAAACTAAATTATAGTCAGGAGAAGGGTAGCTTCTTTCAAGAAAAGTAGGAGTGACCATTTCTTTCTTTCTCTCTCTCTCTCTCTCTCTCTTTCTTTCTCTCTTTCTCTCTCTCTTTCTTTTCCTTTGCTTTTCTTTTTCCTTCCCCTTCCCCTTCCTCTTCCTCTTCCCCTTCCCCTTCCCCTTCCCCTTCCCTTCCCTTTCTTTTCTTTTCTTTTCTTTCTGATGGAGGTGAAGAATCTTCCTGGCTGGCCTCCTAGGCTTCTCTGTAGTCTGCCGGCCTGACCCTGTGCTTGGGAGGGGACTTGGCTGTTCGTGGCTGACTCACTGACTGAGTTCACTGGTGGTTTCCCTGGCTGCAGGGTGGAGTGCTCAGCTTTGTATTTGCAAACAGGTCTGTGAAGAGGCGGCCCCATTCCACCATGCCAAAAAGCTCTTTGATTTTCTTTTACTTTAAGAAGTTCCTAAGGAGGAACTTCTTAAAAAAAAGTGCCGTTCTCTCTCTTTTAATCATAATTCAGCTCCAGCAAGTGATCTGTACACAGAAAGACTTCATTATTGTTGCTGATGACAGTGTCGAATCGAGCTGGCTCTTCTCTCTCCACTTTCTGGCCCCTCTTGCCCCATCTACATCCCTGCACTAAAAGATGTAGCCCTTACGGGCAGAGGCAATGCAGACAGGCCCAAAGAATATTGTCTAGATTATGCAGTAAAACACTTCCTGCAAGAACCAATTGCTTTTGCTCCCATGGTACCAACTCTGTAAATGTGGCAACTAATCTTTAAAAATAAATCACTTCTCTGGGTCCATTAAGTCCCCTCTTGGGAGGGTATAAACTCTTGCTTGGGGTGGTTTTGTGGCCAGTAATGCTGGAGGAGTCATTATTTTGACCAATGAGGTGAGAATTGCTTCACTTATTTCAGGGTGACACAGACAAATGAGGTGAGTTTGATTCAATTGGGAACCACAATCTAGGCTGTCTAAGGCAAACCAATGGGTCAGAAAGAAGAGGGCAGAGGCACAACGCTTTCCTTCCCTTCCTGGGCAGCATCCGAATATACCAGATACTTCACAAGGTGGCCTCTGTCTTTGGAAAGACCTGGGAAATGGCCCCTGGGGACAGGGTGGGAAGCTGCAGAGGACTTTTGTGCATTTTTCCAGTCTTTGGGGAATTAGTTGGCTGTTTCTATACCTTCAGAATTTGGGGGGGAAGGGAGCAAAGATGGCCATTTCTCTTGCAGTTATGCTTCAACGCTGGGAATAGGTTTGACCTCTTGGTGGAGGTCACACTTTTACCTAGAAAACAGATAAATTCTGGGGGGAAATCAGCTTCCAGGGTGTCAGCTCAAATCCAGGCCCAGAAGGTGAAGCTGTCAGTTGATGCGGAGGCAGCAGTTTTCAAACCTGGATGCACAAGAGTCGCCTGCGGCCTTTATTAAAATTGCAGTTTCCCGAATCCCACCTGGTAACATTTTGGTTTATTAGGTTGGAGGTGTAGTGCCTAGGAATCTGCATTTTAACAAGTACCAGGTAATTCTGTTGCAAGTGCTCTTCAGATCACACTTTTGCAGAACTCCAGCTCAGTCTTTCCCAGAAGCCACTTCATAAATTTTTTCAACTAGTAAAAGTGCTTAAGGATTTATGAGTATGTCCTCAAAGCATGGACTTCAGCACTGCTTCAACAGACAGGCTTATTATTGTGAATTTAAGACAATGGAATTATAAATTATTCATCCATGGTTGGAAAAAGGAACTTGACTCAACATCTGGGAGTTGAATGCAGCGTGTTTCAGATCACTTATGCTATTTCTATAAAAATAAAATTGTTTCAATCGAGGCGCCTGTACGACTTCCTTTTCCCTTACCTTGCAGGTTGCTCTGCTCTCTGAGTGCCCGCAGAGGGGCTGTTATATAGGGGGAGACTGGCAATCGATGTTCCCATCGGCTTCTTCCAGTCATTCCTACTTTCCCGGTCCAGGGGCCCCAGATCATGGATTCCCAAATGCTGAAATGCAAGCAATCCCCTGAGAAGCCTGTTAGAAAAACCTGTAGATTCCTGAAAAGTACCACCAAAAATTCTAGTTCATGAGGTGTAGGATGAAGCCTGAGAATCTGCATTTTAATCAGCATCCCTGGTAGGCACTGTTTTACACATCTCTAAGGGCACTCTTGGGGCACCTAGTAACTAATCTAGGCATTCTAGGCAGAGTATCTGGGGCCTACAAGCTTTTCTGGGGCTGACAGAAATATTTGAGACCTGAAAAATTGTGTTGGCTCCAAACTAGGAATAGACAACTGCAAAATCAAAACCATCTACCAAATATAACATGCCAGTTCTATCCATTATTAAATTTAGTATTCATAAAGGTTTCATTACATTTGAAAACAATTTGTAGGCTAGATTTTCTTTGCACTTCACGAAAGTTTCTGAATATGTATGATAATCATTAGAAAACCATAATCAATTGTACCCACATTTCAAAGACAGAGTTATAAAGCTGTGCTTCAAGATATTTTTACAGTGAATACTTATTTATATCCACATGTACATTTGTATCTATTATGGGATGTAGCTATGATTTAATATGTTTGATACCATGTTGGGGTAGGTGTTTGGGCCTTATGAAATGAAGGTGTTTGGGACTTATGAGGGATTTAAAATGCCCCTCAGGGAACATTTAAGATTTTCTTGGTCCTTGGTCAATGAGTTCATAGTACTCCATTTACCCGTGAAGTAGAGAGTGTTGCAATTCCTGTTTTATAGAGGAGGAAGCTGAGTAGTTTATTGATTTCCCCAAGAAACAGCAGCCAGTAAATAAGAGAGTCAGAATTCAAACTCAGTTCTTAGTACTTGAAATGTGTTATATCCTGTACTTCTGTGTCAGGAACCATACCAACAAAGACCACATGACCCATACCTTGGGCGGGCCAGATCTTTGTAATAGCCATGGATTACTCATATTAATATGAGGAAATTTGAAGATTTTTGATCAGAGTAGAAATACTTTTCATATTTTGGGTCAAAAAGCAACATATTGACAATAATCATCATGTGAAGATAAAGCTAGCTAGCAGAGAGCTGGCTTCTGGGTCTGGGAAGACAGTACAGCTATTTTAGCTGAAGATATGGAGGGCAGGGGTGGACTAGTGCTTGATCTATCTCTAGATCTGCTTCTCCAGCACATTAAAATCCCAGCGATACTGAGGGGTTATTCCAATAAAGCCTGAGCAAGATATTAATAGTATATGGGCCTTGTCACAAAGGCAGACCCGTGCTCAGAGGATGCAGGGGTCTGAAAGCACAGAAGACCCATCAGGCTGTGTCTGGAGAGCTTTGTTCTTCTGAGCAGACCACAGACTCTGCCTGAGAGCCTGGGTTCTTCATGTTCACCCCACGGTGACCTGCCTACAGCTACTGCTCATGTATGTCCTACTACCACTCCCTCAGGGATGTGAAAACTTTTAAAAAGGGGCTGAGGGAAGAGCTATTGATCAAGTTATTTTTCTCTACCTATGAACAACAAGAAATACATATTCATTGCAGAAAAGTGAGGAAGCACAGATTAGCCAAAGGGGAGAAAAAAATCTCTGAAATTCCCCCACCCAGAATATATACTATTAATTTCTTCACATAGATGATTCTGATATTTTTTTCTAAGTAAAATATCTTAAATGCTCCCTGAGATGTCATCCTGGCCAGTCCCCTGCCTTCACATCCAGTACATTTTCCACTGATTGTTCCCTTACCAGTGCCAGTTTGTGAGATGTCGTGCCAGGTCACACTTCAGGAATAATAAAGAATGAGAACACATCTTACTCCCAAACATATGATGTCAGTGCTGAGATTATTCTTAAACTTGGTCCAGCAGCGAAGTCTCTGAATTCATTGTACTCTTTGGAACACCATGAAATATACCATTTTGTGATATATTAAGCCTAGTAAGTCAGGTATCAAAGTCATAAAGTATACTCATGGCTTAAGAAATTTTATGGGAAAAATATCATTAATTGAGAAAAGACCATACACTAACTTAATCTTACATAACCTGGAAGACTGTCATTTGGTTTTAGTAGAGAAATACCACTACATATACTCATGAAATATTGGTGCCCCATGGGTCTTTAGTTTGAGAAACTCTGATTCCTGGGATCATCTCTGGCAATTTACTTCTTCTTTCTGGGCTCCAGTGTTCTCATCTGTGTCAGGGTGCAGCCTTGATTAAGACTCAGGTCCCTGACTTTCAGTGCAGCACAGCAATGCAGGTGTCAGGTTCCTGAGAGGATCCCCAGTCCTTCTCCATCACCCCTTCTCATATGAAAACTCCTATTTCAATCACTTATGTCTTAGCAAAGTTGTTTTTATTTTCCTCTAGGATTATAGGATGGAACCTTCCTTGCATAGAACCATATACACAAACAAACACCCAGACTATTTTTGTGATGCTTTTCTCTTTAAAGCTGAAGGTTCATGACACTTGCATACTTACATGACTCTCTCTTCCTCCTTCCTCCTCTCTTTCCTTTCCTCTGTTTCTCCCTTTCTCCCTGACCCTCCCCTCCCTCTCATTGTGGGTGGTACATCTTTTGATTAAATGTAGTCTTTTGTTTTTGGAAACTGTCTTCCCTTTGTGATTTTTTTTCTCTTGAGTTTTCTTTTTGAATTTTATTTCAGATTCAGGGCATACATGTGCAGGTTTGTTACATGGATATTTTGTGTAATGATGAGGTTTGGGCTTCTAGTGAACCCCTTATCCAAATAGTGAACACTGTACCTAATAGATAGTTTTTCAACCCTCATTCCTCTCCCATTCTTCCCTCTTTTGTAGTTCCCAGTATCTATTATTTCCATCCTTATGTCCAGTGTACCCATTGTTTAGCTTTCACTTACAAATGAGAATACATGGTGTTTGATTTTCTGTCTCTGAGTTATTTCAGTTAGAATAATGGCCTCTAGCTCCATGCATGTTGCTGCAAATGACATGATTTCATCAATTTTATGGTTGCATAGTATTTCCCCATTGTACACACACACACACACAATGTGATACAGTATTTATATATATAATGTGATACAGATATCACATTTTCTTTATCCAGTCAACCACTGATAAACATTTTAGTTGATTCCATGACTTTGCTATTGCAAGTAGTGCTGTGATGAACATGAGTGCAGGTGTCTTTTGATAAAATGGTTTCTTTTCCTTTAGTTAGATACCTAGTTAGTGGGATTCCTGAGTTTAATGGTAGTTCTAATTTTAGTTCTTTGAGAAATCTCCAAACTGTTTCCTATAGGGGTTGAACTAATTTACATTGCTGCCAACAGTATATATGCGTTCCCTTTTCTCTACATCCTCGCCAAAATCTGTTACTTTTTGACTTTTTAATAAAGTTATTCTGACTTATTTTAGATGACATCTCATTGTGATTTTAATTTGCATTTCTCTTATGATTAGCAATATTGAACACTTTTTAATATGCTTGCTGGCTATGTGTATGGTTTCTTTTGAGAATTGTCTATTCAAGTCCTTTTCCCACCTTTTAGTGGGATTATTTTTTTCCTTGTTGATTTAAGTTCCTTACAGACTTTGGATATTAGTACTTTGTTAGATGCATAGTTTGCACATATTTCCTCCTATTCCTCAGGTTGTCTGTTTACTCTGTTGATTGTTTCTTTTCCTGTGCAGAAGAAGCTCTTTGGTTTAATTAAGTACAATTTGTTGATTTTTGTTTCTATTGTATTTGCTTTTAAGGTCTTAGTCATAAATTCTTTGCCCAGATCAATGTCCAGAAAAGTTTGTCTTAGGTTTTCCTCTATGATTTTTATAGTTTTGGGTCTTACATTTAAGTCTGTAATCCACCTTGAGTTAATTTTTATATGTGGTGGTAGATAGGAGTCCAATTTCATTCTTCTGCATGTGGCTAGCCAGTTTCCCCAGCACCATTTAT
The DNA here is from genome assembly GCF_049350105.2 of Macaca mulatta. Classification (NCBI taxonomy): domain Eukaryota; kingdom Metazoa; phylum Chordata; class Mammalia; order Primates; family Cercopithecidae; genus Macaca; species Macaca mulatta. Next base: position 123,477,245 of record NC_133414.1, read on the forward strand.
TGAAAATAGAAAGTCCTTTCCCCACTGTCTGTTTGTTGACTTTATTGAATATCAATTAGTTGTAGATACGTGTCTTTATTTCTGGGTTGTCTATTCTGTTTCACTGAGCTATGTGTCTAATTTTTTTTGTATTGATACCATGCTGTTTTGGTTACTATAGTTAAGACTTCTTTTTGGTTTCTACCCCTGTGGGATGAAAATTTATTTATGCCTATTAGATTCCTTGGATTTGGTCCCATATCTCTTCAGATGGGTAATAAACTTTTCATAAACTGTTCAAGGAGTCTTTTCATTCCAACTTCTTCATCTTTGTTGCTGACTGCACATTTGGCAGTAAACACTGTTAGAAGTTTTCAAACATGGTTGCAAATCTTGTGACACCTTTCTGATTGAGAGTCTGTGTCCCTTCTCAAATCTGGGCACGCCTGCTCAGACAATAAAATACACTGTAAGTGAAGCTGTAGTACTTATGAGGCTAGGTCATAACGGGCTTTAGTTGCTGGGAATACTTGTTCTTGGAGTTTTGAGCTGCCATGGAATAGGTCCAGCATCCTTGAAACGGTCATGCTGGAGAGGTCACAAGTGGGTTTTCTGTCCCAGTCAAGCCTGCCTTCCATTATTCCAGACTGAGAACCAATCATTTGAGTGAGAAAGCTCTCTTGGAATTGGATTCTCCAAACCAGCTGTTCTAGCCTTCAGCTTCCTGAGTCATGTGAGTCATCCCAGCTAAGGGCTCAGACGCTGAAGCAAAGAAAATCCAGCCCTGCTGTGCCATTTCCCCATTCCTGACCCACAGTATCCACGAGCATAAAAAACTAGTGTTGTCTGACACCACTAAGTTTTAGGGTGGTTTGTTATGCAACAATTATTATAACTTAATACGATACCTGGAATTGGAATGTTACCATTACAAAACCTAAAACAAATAGCTCTGGCTTTGGGACTAGATAGTAGGTGGACACAGAAAGCAGTCTTGAGGAGGCTGCTGTGAGGGCTTGAAGAGATATGAGGGCAGTGTTGTCAGAAGCTAGAGAAAAGGGGAGTTCTGTTTTGTAGTGGTGAGACATTGGTTAATACTGTGACCTGCTGGGAAATAAAGAATATATTTAATGGAATGAATAATATAACTAAAAATTTCATACACAGTGTGGAATAAGGCACGGTGCTGAAAGGGCCACTTGGCACCTCCATTATGCCCCTGATCAAATGTGAGTAAAGAAACACACATTAAAGAATGTACTGTTTGATTTTTTTTTTTTTCTTTGAGACAGAATTTTCCTCTTGTTGCCCAGGCTGGAGTACAATGGCGTGATCTCAGCTCACTGCAACCTCTACCTCCCAGGTTCAAGAGATTCTCCTGCTTTAGTCTCCCAGTAACTGGGATTACTGGTGTGCAGCACCATGCCCAGCAATTTTTTTTTTTTTTTGTATTTTTAGTAGAGATGGGATTTCACCATGTTGGTTGAAACTCCTGACCTCAGGTGATCCATCCACCTCAGCCTCCCAAAGTGTTGGAATTACAGGCATGAGCCACCATGCCCGGCCCTGTTTGACTTTTTGAATGGAATTTGGAGCAAACATAAAGATCTCTGGACAGTCATTTACCCATTAAAATATTCTCAAACTAACGAAGAGCCTTAGGGGAAAAATTAAATCAAGGGCATTGTCAGGAAAAAGTGGTCTCAAGGTAGAGATGAAGGCAGGGATGTGACTGTAACCCTGGCCTCCCTACCCTTTTCTTTGGTAAAACCTCAGAATGGTTTAACATGATGCCTCATAGACACTTTCAAATAGATAAAAACTAAGAATCCTAAGAATGTGCCTCACAAACCCTAAGAATCTTAATCGTTTTGTCCCATAGTGACCTCACGGGGAGCCCAGGGAAGAGGAAGAGAGGGTTTATGTTGAAGAGATTTGTGGGTGTAGCTTCTATCTAAAGGAATAGGTTTTAAATTGATCATAAGAGGTCCACAGAGTTCTTAAAGGAACTATAACAGATTGAACAGAATGGGAAGGAGACAATAGAAAATGAAAAGAGGTCTTTGAAATCTCCCCACCTCCCCCAGGAGGCAGGTGGAGAAACTACTCAGCTATAGACAGGGGTGCCTTAGTGAAAAGGATGACTCAGAGGGCAGAGCCCAGAGCTCTCTAGAAAATCACCCCCAAAGGGCAGAGATAAGCCTTAAAGAAGAGACTGGCCTGTCCCAGCTGGATTTTAGAACAGCCACGATCCATGACTGCTGTGTGTCTCTGGTTTCCCCAAATTTGAACGAGAATGTCTATATTCATTAACTTAAGCCTGTTCCACCAGTCTAATTTGTGTGTGTGTGTGTTGCAAGGTGGTGCAGAAAAATAATGTTTTTTTGTTAACAGGTTTTAAAATCAAGAGAAACTGTAGACTGGGTGCTGAACTTGAAGAGCTTCATTTTGCACCTTGCCCTGATTTAGAAGATGGTATTCAGAACCTTGTGCCTGAGCCTGATGCTGTAATGGGATGAAACTCTCAGAGAGTCTTGGAAGGGGGCTGAGTGGGAAGGATGTAAATGATTTGTGACCACAGCAAGACCGCAGTTGTTTTTAAATGGCCACAAGTTCTTTCACTTTTATCCCTTTCTCTGAATCTGGGTGGACTATGACAGCTTTGACAAATAGAGTACAGCAGAAGTTGTGGCTTCTGAGGTCAGGTCTTAAGTGTCCATGCAGTTTCCTCCTTGTGCTGCTGGGAACACTTGCTCTTGGAGCCATCAGCTTCCACATAAACTTCCAGTTACCCTGAGATGTCTGGCCATGCTGGTAAGGCCACATATGGGTGCTCTGATAATAGTTCAGCTAAGTGAGTCCTTCCACCATGCCAGCCCAGGTTTCAGATGTGTAAATGAAAAAGCCATCATGGAGGGGGATCCTCCTGCTCCAGTTGGTCTAGTCCTGACTGTTCCAGACTCCTCTAGCCATATGAGTCATCTCGCTCAAATGCTATGGAATGAGAAGAGCTTTTTTCTCTGTTCCCTTTCTGAATTCCCAACTCACAGAATCTGTGAGAGTCATATAATTATTATTGTCTGCCACTAAACTTTGGTGTGATTTATTATGCAGCAATAGAGAACTGGAACAATGCTGTATCATTTAATTTCTTGCTCCTTATTTCTGAAACATATCAAAGGCGTAAGAGCCCAAGTGTTTTACTTGAAGAGAAGAGGTCTGACCACAGAAATTTCTTGGAGGAGGTTAGAGCAGAGTCCTTTGCTTGGCTCATGGATGGATAAGGAGATGTGCCCATCCAGAGGGATTGCAAAGTACCAAAGGAGAGGAGAGAGTCTCTATATTGTGGGCAAAGGCCAGTGATATGGTTTGGTTTTGTGTCCCCACCCAAATCGCATCTCCATTTGTAATCCCCACATGTTGAGTGAAGGACCTGGTGGGAGGTGACTGGATCATGAGGGTGGTTTCCCTCGATGCTGTTCTCATGATGAGTGAGTTTTTGTGAGATCTGATGGTTTAACAGTGTGGCATTTCCACCCCACCCTCTGCCACCATGTAAGACATGCCTTGGTTCCTTAGCCCTCCCCAGCTGTGCAGAACTGAGTCAATTAAACCTCTGTTTTTATAAATTACTCAGTCTCTGGTAGTTCTTTATAGCAGTGTGAAAATGGACTAATACTAGCATTGAACCAGGAAAGGCTTAGTGCTACCTTCAACTTCAGATTCAGTGTGATGCTGAGGAGGAGGAGAATGGGTTTTTGGGTGAATGGTGGCCTTAGCAGAGAAATCCTTTAATGTAGGAGTGAGAGGGACAGTTCATGGTAGGAAACCTGGCATTAAGATTTTGTTGGGGCATAAGTAGTGTGGGCAAAGGTTTTGATCCTGAACAGAAAAGAGATGATAAGGACAGTAAGCCAAGACCTTCCTTATCAGGAACCTGGGACATTTGTTCCTGAACTGGTGGACCTATCACTTTGTATATCTTTAGTTTTTTTTTCACAGTGACTTAAATGTCCTTCTTAAGTATAATGACTTCCAGTGTCACTGTTGAGAGTCTGCTATTCTCAGATATGAAAGCATCCTCTTCTGAATTTCTTGGAACATTAAATGGGCATCTCAGTATTTTAGGCTTGATGGTATGCAGCCATTCCTACAGGAGAGCTGAATGTGCAAGGCTTTCCTTGATTGCTGAATGTTCTAGAAATCTTGTGAAACAAATATATTCTCTCTGGATTTCAGAGTAGGGATTTATTCTTGAGTTGTTTGATGGGATAGTTTGTCTTTGAACAGACATTCGATTAGACAAAGGGCATGGGTAAGTTGGTTCTATTATGTTGACTTGGCCAATATTTAATTGAGAAGCTTTTATTCTATGTTAGGCATTGTGCCAGACTCTGCCTTAAAAAAAGAAGTGGTTTGAATCTTAGTTTAACCATTACATCATAGACATTTTAAAATATTTCTTTAAGCTTTGCTTGCTCATTTGTTTGTAATACCCTTTTATAGATTTGGTGTAAAGATCACTTGAAATCAAAGGAGAATAAATGGCGTAAGATTCATGAAACGCTTTCACATTTCTTAACTCATCAGGGTCAGGGTGATATCTTATTCAGTCATTTATTAATTCAATAAACCTTTATTGCAGCCTACCTTGTACCTAGCACAGAGTAGAAGCTCAGTTGACATTTACTAAATGAATGAATGAATACAAGAGTAATAATTACTATTATTTACCTGTAAGATTTTACTCCATAGCTTGCAGTCCTAACGGGGTGATATGTTTTGACTCTGTGTCCCTAACCAAATCTTATCTTGTAGCTCTCATAATTCACATGTGTTGTGGGAGGGACCTGGTGGGAGATGATTGAATCATGGGGGTATGTCTTTCTTGTGCTGTTCTTGTGGTAGTGAATGGTCTCCGATGGTCTTAAAAATGGGAGTTTCTCTGCAAAAGCACTCTCTCGTTGCCTGCTGCCATCCAGTTAAGACGTAACTTGCTCTTCCTTGCCTTCCACCCTGATTGTGAGGCTTCCCCAGCCAGGTGGAACTGTAAGTCCAATTAAACCACTTTCCTTTGTAAATTGCCTAGTCTCAGGTATGTCTTTATCAGCAGTGTGAAAACAAACTAATACATGGGGTTACCCAATTTCTCAGTTATATCCCTGTTGAGGGTTTTCCAGTTGGAATAGGGGCCAGTTTGAGATTTCCCTGATGTTGTTGCAGTGCTGAGGTGAGTGAAATGATTGGGCACCGTGATGCCTTCCTGTATTGTCAGGGTTCTTCAGAGAGATGGAACCAATAGGATATATCTATCTATATCTAGATATAGATACATAGACATATAGATGTAGATATATAGATATATAGGTGTGTGTGCATACATACATGTATAGACATGTATACACACCTGTATACATACCTATATGCACACCTGTATACATACCTGTATACATGTGTGATTGCATATACACATATGTATACACATGTGCATGCACGCATGTATACAAGCATGTATACACGTATGCACATACGCATGGATATGCACACAGGTATGTGTGCACATGCATACATGCATGTGTGCATGTATGTATATGTACACACAGTCATATAGATGTAGATGTATGAGAGGGGATTTATTAGGGAAGTTGGCTCGTGTGATTATGGAGGCTGAGGAGTCTCATGATGGTCTGTCTGCAAGCTGAGGACCCTGAAATGCTGATAGCATGGCTCAGTCCAAGTCCAAAGGCCTAAGAACCAAGAAAGCCAATGGTGTAACTCTCAGTCTAAGGCCAGAGTGCCTGAGAACCCAGTAATGGGGCAGGGGCACTGATGTAAGAATAGAAAGGGGACATATATTGGGGAAGGAAAAGAGAAGGTGGGAGTTTTGCTCAAGGGAGTGTGTGATTCAGGTAATCTTGAAGTTGGCTGATGCCCTGGGTCCCTCAGCGATCTGGGTAAACATTGGCCCAAAGGTAGCTAAAACCATTCCTTTGGATTTTTGAGAGACTGATATGGTTGGAGTTGTGTCCCCACCCAAATCTCATCTTGAATTGTAATTGCCATAATCCCCATGTGTCAAAGGAGAGACCAGGTGGAGGTAATTGAATCATGAGGGCGGTTTCTCCCATGCTGTTCTCATGATAGTGATTATGTTCTCATGAGATCTGATGGTTTTATAACGAGCTTATCCTTCCTGCTGCTTTGTGAAGAATGTGCCTTGCTTCCCTTTTGCTTTCTGCCATGATTGTAAGTTTCCTGAGGTGTTCCCTGCAATGCTGAACTGTGAGTCAATTAAACCTCTTTCTTTTACAAATTACAGTCTTGGGCAGTTCTTTATAGCAGTGTGAAGACGGACTAATACAGAGCCCCATGCCTTCCTTCTGCAGGCTTCCCTCTGCTGTGCAGCCTCTGTTCCCAAACATACAGACTCATCTTGGTGCCTGCAAATTCCCATTTTTACCATGTGCCCTCGATGGAGGTGCTGGCTTCTGGCCTGTTCTGAGCATTCTAGAGCATCACAGGTAGAATATCTCACAGTGTCATGTACCAAGGCCCTGCCACTCCCTGGTTGCGTCCACCTCTGCATCACTGCTCAATACCCCTTCCAAAGCCCATACTCTGACCAGGTTAACTTCCCTGCTGCTCCCACCTCTGCATGAGGGAGTTAGGCCTCTAATTGAAATTCCTCTCTTGTAGAAAATAGCCCTACAGTCTGCCTTCCCCTAGCTCCCCTTGTGAATCTGGAAAATGTAATCATCTCCAGAACTGGGATTAGTCAAATCAAGAGGGAGATTTGGTGTCATTGAGTACAGCTCTATGCTAGTAATAGCAACTTCTGTCTTTCCTTTTTAATCCCTGGAGCATGGTGGGCCCCAGGAAAGCCACTGTACTCCACCCCCAGGCTTCATTGAGCACCTCCTCTGGGCCAAGCTCCAGGGACACAGAAGTTAAGACAGAGACACACATCTCAAGTGAGTTAATATTGCAGACCCCAGAGCACCACTTCCAGGGGTCCCTGCAAGCCTGAGAAGCTTGCCCCAGAATCTTCTGCCACCTCCTCCCCATGTGGTTGCCCCCCGTTTGCTGGGCAGACATGGCTAAAGAAATCTCCAGCTGGGGCCAGGAGGGCCTCATAGTCATCAAAGGCCTCAAGTTTAGACATTGTTTTTATTGCCACCCTTTCACCCTTTCATGCAGTCCCTGAGTGCCTCTGATAAGATTGAAAAAAAAAATCATATGATATTAAACTGTATCTCTTTATCAGATGACAGTTTGTGAAATTTAAGCATTTAAAATATGTTATAATTGTGTAACAATGATACAGCTTTTCTTCATTTTTCAACATTCTGGGGGCCACAAACAAAACAAAACAAAAAATAGATGTGGATTAGTCCTCTCGTCTCTGAAAGACCCTGGTAAGTGGCAGCCTCTGTGTGTTCAGAGGCTTAAGAGGAGCCTAAGAAGGTTTCAGGGCAAGTAATTTGCTTTAAGTTAATCTGCTCAGTGATTGTGCCTACAGCAGCCACAATAGCGAAGGCAGACCTAGTGTATCTGAAATGAAGTTTGTAAGGGCTCATAGGGGTATCAAAAAGGCTGAACGGTGGGCAAGTAGTGCTTTGATATGATTTTTGGCTATCACCATGGCAGCCCCTTCAGGGCCTGCTGGAAATGAAAGCCAAGCTGGGAGAATGTGGGGGAGAAGTGGTCAGTTCCTGTTGCCTGGGTCTGGCTTGAGAACAGAGACATGACTGCCCTTTAATGGCCCTTCCGCCCAGGCTGTCGTGTTCTTGTAGTCTTGACCAGTGGTCCCCTTGTTGTTGTAATTTCTGCTTTAAGAGGCCACTCTGCAACCTTGTTTTTTTGTTCCCTTTCAAGTTTTGCAAGCTGTACCAACCCACCATTGCAAAATCATTTACACACTTTGCCTTCTATCTGCAAATAAAAAAAAATGCCTGATGGGAAAAGTAGGATGGTAAATGATCTGGTCCTCTCAGTGTGACCAAAAGAGGAATTAATAAAACCCTAAAAGTTTGCACGTTGACAGAGCCAATGGTGAAATAGATACCACCAAGCAGAGGCAGCTACATGTTAGTTACCCCATTATTAACGCTCTCCCATCAAAAAGTACATCCTACCAACAGTACATCACTTTTAGTGATACCAGGAAGAAAAATTGATTTAAAAAAATCATGTCCAAGTTTTTCTTTTTTTTTTTTTTTTAATTTATTTATTATTATTATACTTTAAGTTGTAGTGTACATGTGCATAACGTGCAGGTTTGTTACGTATGTATACTTGTGCCATGTTGGTGTGCTGCACCCATCAACTCATCATTTACATCAGGTATAACTCCCAATGCAATCCCTCCCCCCTCACCCCTCCCCATGATAGGCCCCTGTGTGTGATGTTCCCCTTCCTAGGTCCAAGTGATCTCATTGTTCAGTTCCCACCTATGAGTGAGAACATGCGGTGTTTGGTTTTCTGTTCTTGTGATAGTTTGCTAAGAATGATGGTTTCCAGCTGCATCCATGTCCCTACAAAGGATGCAAACTCATCCTTTTTGATGGCTGCATAGTATTCCATGATGTATATGTGCCACATTTTCTTAATCCAATCTGTCACTGATGGACATTTGGGTTGATTCCAAGTCTTTGCTATTGTGAATAGTGCTGCAATAAACATACGTGTGCATGTGTCTTTATAGTAGCATAATTTATAATCCTTTGGGTATATACCCAGTAATGGGATGGCTGGGTCATATGGTACATCTAGTTCTAGATCCTTGAGGAATCGCCATACTGTTTTCCATAATGGTTGAACTAGTTTACAATCCCACCAACAGTGTCAAAGTGTTCCTATTTCTCCACATCCTCTCCAGCACCTGTTGTTTCCTGACTTTTTAATGATCGCCATTCTAACTGGTGTGAGATGGTATCTCACTGTGGTTTTGATTTGCATTTCTCTGATGGCCAGTGATGATGAGCATTTTTTCATGTGTCTGTTGGCTGTATGAATGTCTTCTTTTGAGAAATGTCTGTTCATATCCTTTGCCTACTTTTTGATGGGGTTGTTTTTGTTTTTTGTTTTTTGTTTTTTGTAAATTTGTTTGAGTTCTTTGTAGGTTCTGGATATTAGCCCTTTGTCAGATGAGTAGATTGCAAAAATTTTCTCCCATTCTGTAGGTTGCCTGTTCACTCTGATGGTAGTTTCTTTTGCTGTGCAGAAGCTCTTTAATTTAATGAGATCCCATTTGTCAATTTTGGCTTTTGCTGCCGTTGCTTTTGGTGTTTTAGACATGAAGTCTTTGCCCATGCCTATGTCCTGAATGGTACTACCTAGGCTTTCCTCTAGGATTTTTATGGTATTAGGTCTAACATTTAAGTCTCTAATCCATCTTGAATTAATTTTCGTATAAGGAGTAAGGAAAGGATCCAGTTTCAGCTTTCTACTTATGGCTAGCCAATTTTCCCAGCACCATTTATTAAATAGGGAATCCTTTCCCCATTTCTTGTTTCTCTCAGGTTTGTCAAAGATCAGATGGCTGTAGATGTGTGGTATTATTTCTGAGGACTCTGTTCTGTTCCATTGGTCTATATCTCTGTTTTGGTACCAGTACCATGCTGTTTTGGTTACTGTAGCCTTGTAGTATAGTTTGAAGTCAGGTAGCATGATGCCTCCAGCTTTGTTCTTTTGACTTAGGATTGTCTTGGAGATGCGGGCTCTTTTTTGGTTCCATATGAACTTTAAAGCAGTTTTTTCCAGTTCTATGAAGAAACTCATTGGTAGCTTGATGGGGATGGCATTGAATCTATAAATTACCTTGGGCAGTATGGCCATTTTCACGATATTGATTCTTCCTATCCATGAGCATGGTATGTTCTTCCATTTGTTTGTGTCCTCTTTTATTTCACTGAGCAGTGGTTTGTAGTTCTCCTTGAAGAGGTCCTTTACATCCCTTGTCAGTTGGATTCCTAGGTATTTGATTCTCTTTGAAGCAATTGTGAATGGAAGTTCATTCCTGATTTGGCTCTCTGTTTGTCTGTTACTGGTGTATAAGAATGCTTGTGATTTTTGCACATTAATTTTGTATCCTGAGACTTTGCTGAAGTTGCTTATCAGCTTAAGGAGATTTTGGGCTGAGACAATGGGGTTTTCTAAATATACAATCATGTCATCTACAAACAGGGACAGTTTGACTTCTTCTTTTCCTAACTGAATACCCTTGATTTCTTTCTCTTGCCTAATTGCCCTAGCCAGAACTTCCAACACTATGTTGAATAGGAGTGGTGAGAGAGGGCATCCCTGTCTTGTGCCAGTTTTCAAAGGGAATTTTTCCAGTTTTTGCCCATTCAGTATGATATTGGCTGTCGGTTTGTCATAAATAGCTGTTATTATTTTGAGGTACGTTCCATCAATACTGAATTTATTGAGCGTTTTTAGCATGAAGGGCTGTTGAATTTTGTCAAAAGCCTTTTCTGCATCTATTGAGATAATCATGTGGTTCTTGTCTTTGGTTCTGTTTATATGCTGGATTATGTTTATTGATTTGCGAATGTTGAACCAGCCTTGCATCCCAGGGATGAAGCCCACTTGATCATGGTGGATAAGCTTTTTGATGTGTTGCTGAATCCGGTTTGCCAGTATTTTATTGAGGATTTTTGCATCGATGTTCATCAGGGATATTGGTCTAAAATTCTCTTTTTTTGTTGTGTCTCTGCCAGGCTTTGGTATCAGGATGATGTTGGCCTCATAAAATGAGTTAGGGAGGATTCCCTCTTTTTCTATTGATTGGAATAGTTTCAGAAGGAATGGTACCAACTCCTCCTTGTACCTCTGGTAGAATTCAGCTGTGAATCCATCTGGTCCTGGACTTTTTTTGGTTGGTAGGCTATTAATTATTGCCTCAATTTCAGAGCCTGCTATTGGTCTATTCAGGGATTCAACTTCTTCCTGGTTTAGTCTTGGAAGAGTGTAAGTGTCCAGGAAATTATCCATTTCTTCTAGATTTTCCAGTTTATTTGCATAGAGGTGTTTATAGTATTCTCTGATGGTAGTTTGTATTTCTGTGGGGTCGGTGGTGATATCCCCTTTATCATTTTTAATTGCATCGATTTGATTCTTCTCTCTTTTCTTCTTTATTAGTCTTGCTAGTGGTCTGTCAATTTTGTTGATCTTTTCAAAAAACCAACTCCTGGATTCATTGATTTTTTGGAGAGTTTTTTGTGTCTCTATCTCCTTCAGTTCTGCTCTGATCTTAGTTATTTCTAGCCTTCTGCTAGCTTTCGAATGTGTTTGCTCTTGCTTCTCTAGTTCTTTTAATTGTGATGTTAGAGTGTCAATTTTAGATCTTTCCTTCTTTCTCTTGTGGGCATTTAGTGCTATAAATTTCCCTCTACACACTGCTTTAAATGTGTCCCAGAGATTCTGGTATGTTGTATCTTTGTTCTCATTGGTTTCAAAGAACATCTTTATTTCTGCCTTCATTTCGTTATGTACCCAGTAGTCATTCAGGAGCAGGTTGTTCAGTTTCCATGTAGTTGAGCGGTTTTGATTGAGTTTCTTAGTCCTGAGTTCTAGTTTGATTGCACTGTGGTCTGAGAGACAGTTTGTTATAATTTCTGTTCTTGTACATTTGCTGAGGAGTGCTTTACTTCCAATTACGTGGTCAATTTTGGAGTAAGTACGATGTGGTGCTGAGAAGAATGTATATTCTGTTGATTTGGGGTGGAGAGTTCTATAGATGTCTATTAGGTCTGCTTGCTGCAGAGATGAGTTCAATTCCTGGATATCCTTGTTAACTTTCTGTCTCGTTGATCTGTCTAATGTTGACAGTGGAGTGTTGAAGTCTCCCATTATTATTGTATGGGAGTCTAAGTCTCTTTGTAAGTCTCTAAGGACTTGCTTTATGAATCTGGGTGCTCCTGTATTGGGTGCATATATATTTAGGACAGTTAGCTCTTCCTGTTGAATTGATCCCTTTATCATTATGTAATGGCCTTCTTTGTCTCTTTTGATCTTTGATGGTTTAAAGTCTGTTTTATCAGAGACTAGTATTGCAACCCCCACTTTTTTTTGTTCTCCATTTGCTTGGTAAATCTTCCTCCATCCCTTTATTTTGAGCCTATGTATGTCTCTGCGTGTGAGATGGGTCTCCTGAATACAGCAGACTGATGGGTCTTGACTCTTTATCCAGTTTGCCAGTCTGTGTCTTTTAATTGGAGCATTTAGTCCATTTACATTTAAGGTTAAGATTGTTATGTGTGAACTTGATCCTGCCATTATGATATTAACTGGTTATTTTGCTCGTTAGTTGATGCAGTTTCTTCCTAGCCTCGATGGTCTTTACATTTTGGCATGTTTTTGCAATGGCTGGTACCGGTTGTTCCTTTCCATGTTTAGTGCTTCCTTCAGGGTCTCTTGTAAGGCAGGCCTAGTGGTGACAAAATCTCTAAGCATTTGCTTATCTGTAAAGGATTTTATTTCTCCTTCACTTATGAAACTTAGTTTGGCTGGATATGAAATTCTGGGTTTAAAATTCTTTTCTTTAAGAATGTTGAATATCGGCCCCCACTCTCTTCTGGCTTGTAGAGTTTCTGCCGAGAGATCTGCTGTTAGTCTGATGGGCTTCCCTTTGTGGGTAACCCGACCTTTCTCTCTGGCTGCCCTTAAGATTTTTTCCTTCATTTCAACTTTGGTGAATCTGGCAATTATGTGTCTTGGAGTTGCTCTTCTCGAGGAGTATCTTTGTGGCGTTCTCTGTATTTCCTGGATTTGAATGTTGGCCTGCCCTACTAGGTTGGGGAAGTTCTCCTGGATGATATCCTGAAGAGTGTTTTCCAACTTGGTTCCATTTTCCCCCTCACTTTCAGGCACCCCAATCAGATGTAGATTTGGTCTTTTTACATAATCCCATACTTCTTGCAGGCTTTGTTCATTTCTTTTTCTTCTTTTTTCTTTTGGTTTCTCTTCTCGCTTCATTTCATTCATTTGATCCTCAATCGCAGATACTCTTTCTTCCAGTTGATCGAGTCGGTTACTGAAGCTTGTGCATTTGTCATGTATTTCTCGTGTCATGGTTTTCATCTCTTTCATTTCGTTTATGACCTTCTCTACATTAATTACTCTAGCCATCAATTCTTCCACTTTTTTTTCAAGATTTTTAGTTTCTTTGCGCTGGGTACGTAATTCCTCCTTTAGCTCTGAGAAATTTGATGGACTGAAGCCTTCTTCTCTCATCTCGTCAAAGTCATTCTCCGTCCAGCTTTGATCCGTTGCTGGCGATGAGCTGCGCTCCTTTGCCGGGGGAGATGCGCTCTTAGTTTTTGAATTTCCAGCTTTTCTGCCCTGCTTTTTCCCCATCTTTGTGGTTTTATCTGCCTCTGGTCTTTGATGATGGTGATGTACTGATGGGGTTTTGGTGTAGGTGTCCTTCCTGTTTGATAGTTTTCCTTCTAACAGTCAGGACCCTCAGCTGTAGGTCTGTTGGAGATTGCTTGAGGTCCACTCCAGACCCTGTTTGCCTGGGTATCAGCAGCAGAGGCTGCAGAAGATAGAATATTTCTGAACAGCGAGTATACCTGTCTGATTCTTGCTTTGGAAGGTTCCTCTCAGGGGTGTACTCCACCCTGTGAGGTGTGGGGTGTCAGACTGCCCCTAGTGGGGGATGTCTCCCAGTTAGGCTACTCAGGGGTCAGGGACCCACTTGAGCAGGGAGTCTGTCCCTTCTCAGATCTCAACCTCCGTGTTGGGAGATCCACTGCTCTCTTCAAAGCTGTCAGACAGAGTCGTTTGCGTCTGCAGAGGTTTCGGCTGTGTTTGTTATTGCCCTGTCCCCAGAGGTGGAGTCTACAGAGACAGGCAGGTTTCCTTGAGCTGCTATGAGCTCCACCCAGTTCGAGCTTCCCAGCAGCTTTGTTTACCTACTTAAGCCTCAGCAATGGCGGGCGCCCCTCCCCCAGCCTAGCTGCTGCCTTGCCGGTAGATCACAGACTGCTGTGCTAGCAATGAGGGAGGCTCCGTGGGTGTGGGACCCTCCCGGCCAGGTGTGGGATATGATCTCCTGGTGTGCCTGTTTGCTTAAAGCGCAGTATTGGGGTGGGAGTTACCCGATTTTCCAGGTGTTGTGTGTCTCAGTTCCCCTGGCTAGGAAAAGGGATTCCCTTCCCCCTTGCTCTTCCCAGGTGAGGCAATGCCTCGCCCTGCTTCAGCTCTCGCTGGTCGGGCTGCAGCCGCTGACCAGCACCGATCGTCCGGCACTCCCCAGTGAGATGAACCCAGTACCTCAGTTGAAAATGCAGAAATCACTGGTGTTCTGTGTCGCTGGCGCTGGGAGTTGGAGACTGGAGCTGTTCCTATTCGGCCATCTTGCTCCGCCCTGTGTCCAAGTTTTTCTAAAGGGAAGAGTGTACAAGTGTCTACTGAAATTGCCCTTTCTTCCAATATGTGCTGGCCACTGCTCAAACGGACATGTGCCTTCCCGTTGGAGTTGGCAGTGATGATGCCTCTGCCCCACTCTGCTAGGGGTTCCCTTGGGGCAGTGGCTGCATCTATTTCTTTATATCCACAGCGCCTAGCACAGTTCCTGGAGTTTGGTAAGCACTCGCTTCCATGTTTGTGGATTGGATGAGTGACTAGAAGGAAGACATGAATGCATGCTGTTTAGGGCAAAAGAAAGCATGACCTGCTCCTCATTTCTCCAAAGCTGTCTCCTCATTTTTCCAATGAGGTCATTTAAGTCGAACATTCAGCAGATGCTACTTGATCAAGTTTTTTGTGGTTGTTGAACAGATTTAGAGCTGTACTCAATGGCGTCAGTCAGCTTTCCTGGGAGATAATGCAGAACAATGAGCATGTGTGTTTCCTTTGAAGTGTATAACCAATGGCTTCATTAGTCATGGGCGTTTGAAGCCTGACCCGGAACAGTCTTGGAAGTTAATTTGTTTCTGCAGAACATTTGAGAGTTTACTACATGTCAAGTACTCTTCTAAGCATTCTGGCCACAAATGCTTATTTCATCCTTGTGTTTGTATGAGGTAGAATCTAATGTTATTCTCAGTGGTACCAGTGAGGCTAAGATATTTGTACCAGCTGACAGGTTTTGTAAATGGCACAGCTGGGATTCAAACCAACTTATGGTGTCTCAAAACCTCAGGCTGTGCTGGAAAGAGCTATTATGCCACGAAATATACTATGACATTCCCATCAAAGATGGCAAGTGAGTGGAATAGAGAGAGGCTTGTTAGTGTGTGGTCCTGGGGGTTCTGAGGTTCTGGGAGGGCTTTGTTCATTGATTGAACTTAGTAAGTAAAGTGCAAATAATGGTGAGCCTTCTGGGATAGACCACATTGGTTGAAAAAGGGGAATTCTAGGGTGAAGCAGGCAAAGTGAAAGTTTAAGAGGACTCATCAAATGAAAAAATCAGATCCCGGGAAGAACACTAGGTAATATTAAGGTCTGGAAGGGATGCCTGAGGTCATCTAGTTCAGTGGTTCCTAGACATTTTGGTTTCATAGGCCAAAGAAATATCTGGGCTGAGTGAGTTGACAACTTTTTGTTTGGTAGGTAAGTATATTTTTACAAAGCAACCGTTGACTAGTACCAGCATTTCTTAAATAGAAATATACTTTAACAATAAAAAAAATGGAAAAGGGTAGAGATTCAGAATAAAACAGTCTCTATTTAGAAAAGACAGTTGGAAACTTTACGTTGGCATTTAAAAAGAAATGATACTCAGTATCTCCTCGGTTCTAAGGTGCTCTGTTATAAAGCATATCATCAATTCAAATGACAGTCACCTTAAATCTAGATAGTTGAAGATGCATCCTGATTTTAGAAACATTAAAGTATGTTTTGGATTTTCTGTATTTGAAAAAAAAATGACATATTTTCTTAATACTTGGAAATTATATGACATGTATGTATTTTCTTGATGTAGGTGTGCTGTGTATGGGGGGGCAGGTGGTGGGTGTTCTGTGTTCATTGATGTGCTGGGAAAGTGGATCTTGAATGCCAACTTATTTAGGTACCTTGTTGAAATCCAGATTCACATAGGAATGGTTTGGAATGTTCTGAGTGATGCGCAGCAGCCACAAGCCTCCCTCCAGTCCGTCTGTCCTTCCCTTGCAGGTGTGTAGAGGGGGTGTCTGTGCAGGACTTCTGGACTGCGGGAAAGGTCTGTGGAGGTGGGGACTGTGTTGCTCACAATCCCGCTGGCCAGCACGGCATAGTCAGAAACTGATCTTAGATACCATTGACCAGGGACTTATTTTATTTTAATTGATTAATTAGTGTCTTAATAGCCAGAATGGGCCATGGGAGCCACACATTCAGTCTAATCCCCTTTTATCAATACAGAAGGTGAGGCTAGAGAGCCTCATTGAGGCCTGTGGTGACCCAGAGCGTGCTTGGTTGGTCATCCTGGTTCTTTTTAACCATCTCGCGCAGTCACTGTACTGAAAATATTTGTGTTTCAGGTCCAGGAGGCAACTTTCTGTGGGTGCACTTTTTTGTTTCCCAGGGGATGGGTACTGCTATACTTTCCACACAAACACATCCATAACTGAAGACAGACCCAAATATTCCTGGGAACCAGGCAGGCAGAGGACAGGAGGTGACCAGGTCACACATGTCTATCGAAGCCACCACCTTCTTCTGAGCTCTGGCCTATTGCTGCCAAGAGGAAAACGGGGCCCCCTGTGTTCTCAGAACTTCCAGTCATTTAAGGGAAATAGTAAGTCCAGATTTGAAATGAAATTTCTCACTTTTTAAATTTTGGCAATTCAAAAAAATAAAAACACACACACACAAAACAAAAGCATTGTGCAAACCAAACAAAACCTGTCTGATTTGATGCCTGATTTGACGTCTCCTTCCAACGTGCACCCTCTGTTCTAAAGAATCATTGAGAGTTGTGGTCTTGACCTTCTGAAGTTTGGCTTGTAGAAGGCTTTGGAGGAGTAAATTGCATTTAGCCATACGGCAGAAGATTGTCATGCCATTATTTAAGAACAGTTTACAATGATGACAAAATAGGTAAGGCATGATTAGTGGATAAAGCAGGATACAGCATTTTTGATATACCACAGTCCCCAGCCGTACAAAACTGTACCTCAGAGACCTATGACAAGTGGTCAGAAGTTATTATGTAACTCTTTTCCTCCTTCTTCGTACTCTAAACTTTCCAAGTTGCCCATAATAAATATGTGTTCCTTTTTAAACAAGAAAGAAAATAAATAAAAATGTTCATTTATAGTTATGCCACTCTTAGGAACGTATCCTAAGATGACTGAATAAATATACAAAGGATTTTATGCACAAAGTTACTCTGGTGATTTTATTTATAATAGTGAAAAATTGGTAGCATGTCCAATAATTGGGCAATATTTGAGTAATATATGGAATAATTATACAATGGTGTATTTTGCAATCATTGTTTCGATATTAAGTAATCAAATAGAGTAATGGTTATAATCTAAAGTGACAAAATAGGACATAAAATTGCATAAGCACTTGGATTAAAATTGAGCTTAAAACACCTCATGCATAGGAAAAAGGCTAAAGAAAAATGCCAGAATGTATGATAATAAGGTTTGTGACTGGCTGTTAGGTTCATGGGTAACATTTTGTTTTTGGATTTTTACTTTCTTTGGTCTTTTCCAGATTTTCTTTAGTAAGTGTAATTCTTCCAAAAAAAAAAAAGAAAGAAAAAAGGATGTTGCCATTAACTCACCTTAGATACACACTAACATACTAAATACACAAAAAGTTATCTGTCTGATACAATTACAGATGTTTTTCTAATGTGATTATATACTTTATTCTCTAGAAATATACTTCAAATCATTACCTTTATTCCTTGACTGCCAGGAAGCTCAGAGTTCAATTTATTGTTTATCAAAGTAATTATATTTGCCATGGGTTTTGATTAATTTGTGTTTCTTCTCTCTTCTGATTTTAAAAGTTATATATAATGATCTAAATATTATTTTTTTCTATTTATATGATGCTATTATTTTATTACAAACTACTTCAAATTCTCTTGCAAAGTGGGTTGTCAATTTTAATAAAGAATAAGTCTACAGTCTTTTTTCCCATGATTTTACAGCAGTGAGGGAAGTGTTAAACTGTTAAATCTCTATATAAATATGTATAAATATGTGTATCGGTCTGTATACATCTGTATGTATATACATATGTAAGAATTCTTGAATACTTATGAATCTTTGATAATCCAAATGTGTTGACTACTTTTCTTTTTCTACTTTAAAAAAATTTTTTAATAGCTTGGGCCCTTAGAAATCATAGATGGTATTAATGAGAGACTTCAACTCTTCAGTATTTAAAATAAGCTTTACAGAAATAGTCTAAAGTCAGTGGATAAATATTCAAACTAAAATTTTTCTTTGCTTTTGACTTTCCAACTCAGTGTGGTAACACTTTTTTTTTTTTTTTTGAGACAGAGTCTTGCTGTGTCGCCCAGGCTGGAGCACAGTGGTGCAATCTCAGCTCACTGCAAGCTCTGCCTCCCGAGTTTACACTATTCTCCTGCCTCAGCCTCCCGAGTAGCTGGGACTACAGGTGCCCGCCACCTCGCCCGGCTAGTTTTTTTGTATTTTTTTAGTAGAGACGGGGATTCACCATGTTAGCTGGGATGGCCTCGATCTCCTGACCTCGTGATCCACCCGACTCGGCCTCCCAAAGTGTTGGGATTACAGGCTTGAGCCACTGTGCTCGGCCAGCAACACTTTTATCTCACACTGAGTAGATCGTTTACTTTGAATTCAGAAATGTTTTTTTATGCATAAAATCCCAGAAAGTAAATTATTAATTTATAATTACATTATATTCTGAAATTGAAACTCTCAAAGCCTACTGTTTAGGGAGGGAAGAAATGGAAGGGTCTTGTTGCAGTGAAGAGATTGGGCATGTGGGTGTGTGCTCTGCCTCTGGTCATTGTGGGGGTAGCTGGTGATATCACAGAATGTGTTCCTCCTTGGTGGCTCTTACTGAAGCTGCTTCGATTATCAGTCTAAATTGAAATCATTTTTATTTTAAATGCTGCAGCAGTTTTGTCCCTTAATCTAATGGAACTCCCCATTTTTGAGATTTTTTATTCTGCCTTCCTGCTGTTTTCTTACTCCTCAGTGTTGCCAATGGTGTTGGAGCTATTATTAATACATTAGGCCGACGCATCCCATTCATTAGCATGAGGGCCCGGGGCTGGAGGAGAGCATGATGTTGGCCATGTGCATTAGCCATTGGCTAAGAGACTGCATCAGCTTCCACTCTTCTTTCTAAGGAGCAGCTGTCATTGGACTGAACAACGGCCTCCTCATCCCAGGACTCTCTTTAGCGGGAAGAGCACTGGACATAGATTTGGATAGGTTCAATTTGAGCCCTGGCTTGGCATATAATGACGCTGTGACCTTGGGAAAGACTTGCAACCTCTCAGCCCCAGTTTCCTTATTAGTAAAAGCAGAACAATATTTGATCTTGTAACATCATTGGACCATTGTGAAAATTCAACCAAAATATATACCAACTGTAAAGTGCTGTAGAATGATAGTAGGCACGTATTTGTCTTCCCAGACCCACCCTCCTTGCTTTAGGGATAGCATTACCCTTCTTCTGGGGCAGTTGCCTTGCCTTGTTCCTCATTCTCACCTGGGCTCAATGGGACCTGACATCTTAGAAGACAATCTTACCCTTTTGAGCACAGTAATTCGTCTAAATTAAATTTTACCTGCATCTGTTTTTACATCTATGCTGTGTGAAAAACCACCCCACAACTTAGTGACTTAAAACAGTAATGACGTTATTTTCATGATTCTTTGGTTACTGGGTGGTTCTTGTGATGCTTTCAGATGTGTTCTCTTATGTTGCTGCAGTCAACTGATGGCTTGAGTGGGGCTAGAGCGTCTGGGATGGCCTCACTGACATATTTAGGGCCTTGGTATTGGTCTGGGCCTCTCTTTCCATGTAAGTTCACTCTGGGCTCCTGTCACACAGTGGAAGCACACCATCATAGCAAAAATGGAAGCACGAGGCCTCTTAGGCTGAGGGTTAGATGTCAAAAAACATGACTTCTATTATATTTTGGTTAAAATAAAACACAAGGTCAGCTCAGATTTAAGACAAAGGGGAATATACTGCACCTCTTGATGGAGGGAGTAGCAAAATCACATTTCAAAAAGTCACATGTATGGACACAGAAGGAATTACTACATTAATATTCACAAATAATCTGCCATATTACTAATGCTGGAAAGCTTTTGGGCCAAGATGCATTAGCAGCCCTTGTTCCAGCCTTGTGGAAGGAGTTGGTGTGCAGTAGAAGATAATGCAACTGACTTCTGGAGAGAATCAGGGACAAGTGCTAGAGAGCTCTGAATCAGCTTTTAAAGCAGCTCTGTGCCTGCTCTTACTGCAGTTTGAATTATGCCAGCAAGTTATCCTGCCCCTTCTCCCATAATCTAGCTTAGGTTTGATTTCTGTCACATGCTCTCCAGGAGTAAGCTCAATATATGCTTATTACTTTTCCCTTTGTTTGACTTTCCTGGAGAATGGACGACAGGATTGGGAGTAGAGATCTATGAGTTTTAAATTAATTATGTAGACTGGCACAGCAGCCCTGTCTTTCTCCGTCTCATCCTCAGCCAGCTCAAAACTGAATAGGCTGGCAACTTTCTTGCTATCATTATTCACTCTTATTCTGAGGGTAGAAATGACTATGAGCTTCCAGTATGCAGCATCTTGTGAAAGATCAGAACTTGAATGACAGCATCAGAAGAACATGAGGGTATGCACGTGCAAGTTCCTTCATTTCTTCTCAAGAATGATTTTAAAGTTTGCACTAGGAGAAGCTCCTGAAACATCTGTTAGCAGTTTGGTAGAATCTACAGTCTTGTTACAATCTTAGATTAATTTATTATGGCAATGAATACATCAGACTTGATCTCCAAGGGCTCTCTGTAAATCAATTCTAAACCCTCATTCTCTGGGGTCATCTTTTTGGCATAAATGGGATCAAGAGAGGTTGTTAGTCTTTTGAGACTGTAGACTTTAAAATCTTGAAATTCAGTGCTTCAGAAATAAAAAGCAAACTCTAAAATCTTTAATAATCAAAAGAGGAGATGATAATCATTTTCTGCAGTTAGCCATTCAGGCTGTCACCCATGCCTTTTATCTTTAGATTTCTCTAGTTTTATGTAGAATGTCATTATGCAATTATCTTAGAAAACTTCTTCCCAAGAATTTGACTTTTCAGTATTCTGTCATTTAATTCTCTAATTGCATTATTTTCCCAAAGCATTTCTTTAGTCCAACTCACAATAAATATTTCTTAGGGTAGGTCCTACACGCACTCTTGGAATGTGCTCCTTTTGTTGGAAGAAAAGAGAGAATTTGGCCTGGATTAGGGTCACCAAAGATCCAGTGTAGTGGAGATGATGCTGATGCTGAGGCCACCTCTTGGATTGGCCTTTGGGAAGCCCTTTTCTGGGTGCCCTTCTCTTAGGAAGACAGAGGAAAATGGTCATGTAGGATATTTTATATTCCCATTTATAAGCCTTTTCTTGTAAACACTTTTTTTCTATGCTACTTCCTGCTGGATTAGTAGAGACAAAAGGTGGTAGGGGAAGACATGTAGTGGCTGAGTTTAATCCCTGAAATCAGACAGACTCAAGTTTGAATTCTAATCTTGTCTTTTACTGTTCATACAACAATAAGCAAGTTGCTTAGCTTCTCGGATCCAATTTCTTCATCTGTAAAGTGAGGATAATACCTTCTAGGCTTGTTGTAAATATTAAATGACAAAATATAAGTATCCGGCACTGTGCCTGGAATATAGTAAGTGTTCAATAAATGTTATCTGTTATTATTACAGTATTTGTATAACTTAACTAACTGCAATTTAATTTATCTAAAGAGGTTGGAATACTGTTGTCCTAGTCAATGTGGGCTGCTCTAACAAAGTACCATAGACTGGGCAGCTTAAAAACAACAGAACTTTATTTCTTACAGCTCTGGAGACTGGAAGTTGAATCAGGATACCAGCATACTCAGGTCCTGGTGAGGGCCCTCTTCTGGGCTGTAGAATGAGGACTCCTTGGATCCTCACATGGTGGAAAGCAGGTAAGAGAGTTCTCTGGGGTCCTTTTTGTAAGCATGATCTGATTACCTTCCAAAGGCCCCTATCCCAATACCATCACATTGAAGGTTTGGATTTCAACATTTGAATTTTGGGGCATGTAAATGCTTCATACATTGCAGCAGTCATGGGGCAGAAGAATCACCTTGGATTTTAAGTGTAATTCCTAAATCTTAAGGCAGCCTCTCCTTTCCCAGAGTGGGCTGCAGTGTGACTTTCAGAAGCAATGTATTTGCAGGGCCTTCACATGGAGAAACTGAAGACAATTGCCCTAATGTTGAGATTTAATCCTGGAGAAAAGTATGTCTAAATATCTTAAAGAGTAAATGGCACTTGAGAAAGGCCCAGCCATTTTTTGCTTTAAATCAAAATAAACAGGGATATTTATGGGTTCCTGTTTAGGTATCTGGAGTCACCTGAATTGGTCTTCATGCTGGCTAAACATCTAGATTCTTATGATGACTATTTAAGAGCAAATAAAACTTCTCTGTCTTCTGAAGTAAGTGTCTAAAAGGTTTTTATGGGAAGTATAACAGTGCTTCTGGAGTTTGCAGCTAACTTTGAGAATGTCTCTGGAAAGGAAATACCATGTTCTGTGGAGCCCAGTTGGGCCCAACATTATCACATGCCCAAGAACTGGATAAGCATATTATCCCAGTTTTCCTGGAATAGTTCCAACCAACATCATTGTCCCAACATCATTATTAATAGTACTTCATTTTACTCAAAAGCGTCCTGGTTTAGGTGACAAATTATATGGTCACCCTGTCTAAAACTTCATGTTCTATCTTTATTTTATTTTAAAAATTTAAAATATTTAGGGATGGGCATGGTGGCTCACACCTGTAATCCCAGCACTTTGGGAGGGTGGGCAGATCACTTGAGGCCAGAAGTTTGAGATCAGCCTGGCCAACATAGTGAAACCAGATTTCTACTAAAAATACAAAACATTAGCTGGGCGTCGGGGGTGCTCACGTGTAATCCTAGCGAGTCAGGAGGCTGAAGTAAGAGAATCTCTTGAACCTGGGAGGCAGAGGTTGCAGTGAGCTGAGATTGTGCCACTGCACTCCAGCCTGGGCAACAGAGCGAGACTTTGTCTCAAAAAAATAAAATATTTATTTGTAATAGACCAAATTATTATTATCACAATAACATTCTCAGCTCTTAGTGATAGAAAAATGTTCCTCTGTTTCAATGAAGTGGAGTTTGTCCTTTTATGAGACACTGCAGACAATGAGAAATATGTAAGTCTTTGGGTTTCCCTTTTTGCTGTGGCTGCCAGGAAGCTCAAGGCTAATTTGGAGCTCAATTACAGGATCATCCATAGCTTCAGATTTCTAAAGCAAATTATTCCCTTACCTGCCATTGTTACTTGGTTTGTGTTTCAATTTTTATTGTGAGATCATTTTCCTAAGGATGATTTCAAATTATTTTTAAAAATAAGTAGAATATAAAAATGGAAAAGGTTGTGAATATTTTAGTTTTAGCATCTAAAGCCAATGAACTGACCAAACACAAGGTATTTCTTGTGGATATCTAGAGATCCCTCTTCTTCATGGTCACACTTGATAATGATGTGATGGTTAATTCTGGTGCTGTGGTAGGGTACATCATTTGGCCCTAATGCCTTATGCCTCCCTCTATTCATGACTTTTGCCAGATAACTTTGTAGTGCCCACCACTGGGTGTGGGACGATTGTCTTGGCTCACTCATTCTTGGACTGGTTGATTGTTTCTCTGGGCATTGACAAAACTGAACAGTAAAAGCTACAGCCTTGGAAATCTTGACTGTGTTTAGCTGTGAGGAAGGGATTTCTCCTCTTTCAGAGAACCACAGCAGCCTGTCTGGAATGTCTACCACAGGAAAGGATCTTAGCAGCAGTGGGCAAGTACTGGACTGCATAGGTCTGGTTTCCAACAAGGACTTCTTGTGGCAACAAGAAGCCATGAAAAATAGTGGCTCAAATAGATTTCAGTGGTCGGCATTTAGATAAAGACTCTATGAAGATCATCTTAGTGTATAAAGAAGAGCTGGTACCATTCCTACTGAAACTATTTCAAAAAATTCAGAAAAAGGGAATCCTCCCTATTCATTCTATGAGGACAGCATCATCCTGATAGCAAAACCTGGCAGAGACACAGCAAAAAAGAAAACTACAGGGCAACATCCTTGATGAACATAGATGCAAAAATCCTAACAAAATACTAGCAAAATTAATCTAGCAGCACATCAAAAAACTAATCCACCATGATCAAGTAAGCTATATGCCTGGTGTTCAAGGTTGGTTCAATGTATGCAAATTGATAAATGTGATTCACCACATAAATAGAACTTAAGGACCACATGATCATCTCAATAGATGCAGAAAAGGCTTTTGATAAAATTCAACACCCCTTCATGTTAAAACCTGCAACAAGCTAGACACTGAAGGAACATACCTCAAAGTAATTAAGAGCCATATGTCAAAAATCCACAGCTGACATCATATTGAATGAGCAAAAGCTAGAGAACCCCTTGAGAACCAGAACAAGACAAAGATGCCCTCTCTTACCACTCTTATTTAATATACTACTGGCAGTCCTAGCCAGAGCAATCAGGCAAGAGAAAGAAATGAAAGGCATCCAAATAGGAAGAGAAGAAGTCAAGCTATCTGCTTGCAGATGATATGATTCTATACATAGGAAACCCTGTAGTCTCTGCCCAAAAGCTCCTAAATCTGATAAACAACTTTAGCAAAGTTTCAGGAACAAAATCAGTGTACAAAAATCAGTAGCATTTCTATACACCAACAACATCCACGTTGAAAGACAAATCAAGAATGTAATCCCATTCACAATAGCCACAAATTGAATAAAATACCTAGGAATGCAGCTAACCAAGGATATGAAAGACTTCTACAATGAGAATTACAAAATGATGCTGCTCAAAAAAATCAGAGATGATAAAAACAAATAGTAAAACATTTCATGCTCAGGGATAGAAGAATCAATATTAGTTAAAATGGCCATACTGCCCAAAGCAATTTATAGATTAAATGCTATTCCTATCAAACTACAAATGACATTCTTCACAGAATTAGAAAAAAAAGATTATAAAATTCATATGAAACCAGAAAAAGAGCTCGAATAGCCAAGGTAATCTTAAGCAAAAAGAACAAAGCTGGAGGCATTACATTACTAGACTTCAAACTATACTGCAGGGCTACAATAACCACAACAGCATGGCACTTATACAAAAACAGGCACATAGACTAATGGATCAGAATAGAGAGCCCAGAGATAATGCTGCACACTTACAACCATCTGACTTTCAACAAAACTGACAAAAATAAGCAATGGGGAGAGGACTCCTTATTCAATAAATGGTGCTGGGATAACTAGTTAACTATGTATGCAGAAAATAGAAACTGGACCACTTCCTTACACTACATACAAAAATCAAGTCAAGATGAATTAAAGACTTACATGTAAAACCTAAAACTATAAAAACCCTGGAAGATAACTTAGAAAATACCATTCTGAGCATATAGGGCTATGCAAAGATTTCATGATGAAGACTTCAAAAGCAATTGCAATAAAAAACAAAAATTGACAAATGGGTTTAATTAAACTAAGGAGTGTCTACACAGCAAAATAAACTATCAACAGAGTAAACAGACAACTTACAGAATGGGAGAAAATGTTTACAGGCTATGCATCCGACAAAGGTCTAGTATCCAGAATTTATAAGAAACCTAAACAAATTTACAAGCAAAAACAACCCCATTAAAAAGTGGGCAGAGGACATGAACAGATACTTTTCAAAAGAAGACATATACATGACTAACAAGCATATAAAAAAATGCTCAATATCGCCAATTATTATGGAAATGCAAATTGAAACCACAATGAGTTACCATCTCACACCAGTCAGGATGGCTGTTTATTTTTTTCTTTCATCTTTTTGTTTTTTAACTTTTACTTTAGATTCAGGGGTACACATGCAGGGTTGTTATACAGGTAAACCCATGTCATGGGGGTTTGTTGTACAGATTATTTCATCACCCAGGTACTAAACCTAATACCCAATAGTTATTTTTTCTGCCCCTCTCCTTCCTCCCACCCTTCATCCTCAAGTAGGCTCCGGTGTCTGTTGTTCCCTTCTTTGTGTTAATGAGTTCTCATCATTTAGCTTCCATTTGTAAGTGAGAACATGCAGTATTTGGTTTTCTGTTCTTGTGTTAATTTCCTAAGGATAATGGCCTCCAGCTCTATCCATGTTCCTGCAAAAGACATGATCTTGTTGGTTTTTTATGGCTGCATAGTATTCTATGGTGCGTATGCACCACATTTTCTTTATCCAATGTGTCATTGGTGAGCATATAGGTTAATTCTATGCCTTTGCTATTGTGAATAGTGCTGCAATGAACATTCATGTGCATGTGTCTTTATAGCAGAGCAATTTATATTACTCTGTAAAATTACAACATCCGTAATTTTTGGACTTTAATAATAGCTATCATTTTAATAGCCATTCTATTATTAAAAAGTCAAAAAATGACAGATGCTGGCGAGGTTGTGAAGAAAAGGAACTTCTTATACACTACTGGTGGGAGTGTAAATTCATTCAGCCATTGTGGAAAGCAGTTAGGTGATTTCTCAAAGAACTTAGAACTACCATTGACCAAACAATCCCATTACTGGTTATATACCCAGAGGAGTATAAATCATCCTGCCATAAAGACATGTCACTGCAGCACGGTTCACAATAACAAAGACGTGGAATCAATCTAAATACCATCAACAATAGACTGGATAAAGAAAATGTTTTGTAGTATGTATACACCATGGAATACTATATAGCCATAAAAAGAATGAGATCATGTCCTTTGCAGCAACATGGATGGATCTGGAGGCCATTATCCTTAGCAAACTAACACAGGAACAGAAAACCAAATACTGCATGTTCTCACTTAGGAGTGGAAGCTAAACTCTGAGTATGCATGGACACCAAGAGGGGTACAATAGACACCAGGGCCTACATCAGGGTGGACGGTGGAAGGAGGGTGAGGATTGAAAAACTGCCTATCAGGTACTATGCTTATTACCTGAGTGATGAAATAATCTTTATACCAAACCCCCACGAGATGCAATTTACCTGTATAACAAACCTGCACATGTACCCCTGAGCCTAAAACAAAGGTTAAAAACAAACAATTTGAGAACTACAAAAAAAAGGAAGATCATCTTTGGGTTGTGTGAACGCCAAGGAGGTACATCTTAATGGAAGAAGACATGCACATCTTATCTCCTATTAATAAGACAGGTAGGGGATCAAATTGTTAATTGTAAAAATGAGAGCCACGTGATACCTGCCTGCTTGTGGAGCAGTTCAGTCGTCACTTTCGATGTGGAGGGAATGTGCCTCTCCGTTTATGATATGGACTGGAGACTAGATGGGGTCCATAAGGAGGTGTTTTAGGAAAGGGGTGACCTCTGACTTCCTATTTAGGGTCGTAAGTTGAGAATGCATGTAATCCAGATCCAGGTGACATTTATGAAGGTGCCCAGCCTGCTGTGCTGAGTTGCACAATAAGTTGCAGTGGCTGGAGCTGCCTAATGAGGCATGAGATGGACTGTAATGCAAAGTGGGAGACAGTAACAAATTAGTCACGCAGATGGCTTTGAAAGGTGAGCTGCAGCCATACAAACTCACAGCCTGAATTTCTGGCCAGAAGTGTTGTGTTGCAAAGCAGTTGCCTTCCATGCATTCTTTAAAAAAGAAAAAAGAAACAGTTATCCCCTAGAGGGCATTTCAGATTCCTCCTTCTTGTTTCCCTTGCCAGAAAATAGAGATACAGAGGAAAAATTCCCTGGGAGGAAAATATAATTTGAGGGGTGATCGTTGTTTATTTGCTTCATTTAAAATTCAGCAAAACCAAGACTAATCCAGCTCTTCCCTGTCCTCCAGCAAATTTGCTTTCTTCCTATTGCTGCATCAATTTCCCCTTGTTTTCCTTCTGAAGTAGAGAAAGCAGTAACTTCGCTTTCGTTTTTTTGCTGTCTTACACTTTGCGCCGACATCAATCACGCGCTCGACGGAACATTTATTTTACCAGTTTTCTCTGAGCTGAGCATCTTCTTTTTCTTTTCTTTTTTTAGTTTAATGGCATCTCAAAGCCATTTTGAATTTATCTACTCCGACATAAACTGAACACTGGAAAAGCTGCTCTTTGGTAATCTGTTAAGAACAGCAGATATCTATGCCCAGTATCTAGTTTCTTAAAGAAACATTTCTCTATAATTCGAATGTCTGATGTCAATTCCAGGCCCCTTGGAGAGCATCCCTAGCTATAATAATCATTAATGGAGAAAAATTGGCATGCAAATACAATACTGAAGCATCATGAAACCAAATGTATCTCTAAGGTTGCACTTACTGATCAACAACAACCATAACAACAAACAGCTTTTGTGCAATATCAGTTTCCTTGAGCAAGGAAGGAGGCTGTGTGTAGTAGTTAATTTCCCTCTTGCTCTACTATTTACTAAATGAGTGACCTTGGACAAATTCCTTAGCCTTTCTTGTGCCTAAAGTATAATGGAGGAGCCACTAACGATGGTTCACATTTATTGGGCTCTTTACTGAGTGTCGGGCTGTGTTTCAAGCTCTTTATCTTTAACTTACTAATTCTCCCAACAACACCTGAATTATGTGTAATTGCATCCATCCCCATTTTACCAAAGGAAAAACTAAGGGACAAAAAACGCTAACTTATCTAGTGACACAGTGCTGGAAAGCAGTAGCACCAGGGTCTCAGGTCAGGAGGTTGACTCTGGGGCTATGCTCTTTACCTCCACACTGGACTGCTTTGATGATCATAATAATATATACCTTATTGGATTGTTGGGAGGAGTTAAAGAGACTGGTTCACTAAACCACACAGCACTATGTCCAGCATTTGGCACAAGCTCATTAAATGTTCACCAGTGTTGTTAAGGCTAAATCACTCAAACTCCTAAAGAATGACCGATTGCCCAAATTTAAACTTGAACTTTTGATCTTGAGGTTAGCTCAAATGCCTCTGGTTATATTGCTATCCTTTAGAAAAATAATTTTGGAATAAAATCAGAATTACCTAATGTAATCCCAACATCATGGCAACTGGTATGAACAAGAGTAGGATGACTATCAAGGTTAGTTCGTGAGCAATGGTCAGTTTCTGGACCACTTTGTGACTCTCAGGAAGTGGACGTCTACTTCTTTTCCCAATATTTGAACTCATGCCCACCCCTTCTTTGCCCTGTTTGTCTTGATAGTCCTTTCTACTCTATTCATGGTGTCTACTTCACATTGGTGGAGTGCTGGAAATCATACTTTATTTCATTTTGTCCTCTGGTGTTCTTTTCACAAGGAAGCACTGCAGACCCAGCAGAGAAGTAATTTAATTTGTTTTTATTAACAAAGTCAAGTCATATGCAAACGAATTTGTTCAAGAGCTGTTTAATTAGAAAAGGGTTTTTTTCCTTCCATTAGGTGATTCCCTGATGGAGGAAGATCTCAAAAATGTACCACACTTCTATTAAATGTCCCAAATGTTAGATTTAGGAGTGTCTCCATTTTGGAATGAAAATTGCAATTTGGGTTTGGCATAATTCCACACAAGTGAGACTTTCTGAATGAGATAGAAGATTAGAGCTGAAGGGACTTTTGAGGTCAGTTGTTCTAACTGCCTTAATATGGCAGGCATGAAAACTGAGGCACATGTGTTCTGAGAAGATTCCTCACCAATGTTGGTCTCTGGCCTTGTTAGTCTTAAGGAAGCAACCTAAAGGTTTATTAATATGATGCAGTTTGCCATCTTCATTTTTTCTCTCTCTCTTCCTCTGTTTCTCTCTCTCTCTCTTCGTGTGTGTGTGGGTGTGTGTGTGTGTGTGTGTGTGTGTGTGTGTTTGCAGGTATTTCAGGCTATTGGTACTTGATGAACAGGATGAATTTATTATTAACATGTCTTAAAAGTGTTGTTATTACAGAAACTCTATGTAGGCAACAATAATTGCCTTATGTGCCTAGCACTCCTGGGCTCTATTTCTCCTGACTGCTGGTCCTCTCATCCCCCAGCCACCCATAATTGTCCCATTTTATCTGCATAATTCCCACAGGAGTTGTCATTTTCTTAGCTGGTTGCATCCTTCCATGCATAGCTTATTGATCTCGTGGTGGACACATGACCCAAGTTAGTCCTGTAAATTATTTCCTTGAGACTTTTGGTGTTAAGACTAGAAAGAACAACAAAGTAGGGTCTCTTGAAGTTAGAACTATATGTAAAACATTTGGATGCCATTGGTTTCATGTAGTCCATCAGGTGCAGAAAGTTGATCTGAAGGAAACAGAAACTGAGACATACAGAGGGAAGCAAAAAGTGGAGATGGTCATGAGGATGTAGGATTCTAACTCTGGAATGTCTTAGGCCCTAGCTGCATTCCTGTTCTTCTGTCATGTAGCTCACTGCCTGTGGATTCCTTGAGGCAGCCAATCCTATCCTTTTGGCTTGATTTAATTTAACAACACTGTGAACAAAATATTACTAAAACTCCCAGAGAAGCAAGGGTGAGTGTCATTTTATCCAGTGTGCACCAGCTAGGCCAGATGCTGTAATAGAAGTATTGAGGGGACAGGGAAAAAAACTCCCAGAAGAAATAGCCTTTGAATGATGTAGAACAGGCATTTAGTCAGCTCAGCACAGAAGATATCTTAATGCTTACCCAAGAAAGAGGATTAGAGCCCCACTCCACCCCACTAGTACAGGATAGAGGGCATTCAAAGGCATCTCCAGAGGAATGTGATGTCTCTGGATGTGCAGGCACAGTTCCTTACAGCAAATCCTTATTTCTCATAAAATTCCAAAGAAAATCCTTTGTGTGTTGCTCAGGAGTGTTGTCCATAGTGGATGGGTCCCACATTGTTGCTGTCATTCTCTGAATTTCCACATTAGGCCAACCGCATAAGCATACATTTATACCAAAATATTGTGCCTGAACAAGGCTAGTGGATGTTTGGAAAAGTGCTTCTATGTAAAGATTGATTTTAAGCTTAATTCCCAAACCCAGCTTGCTCATTTCTAGATCTTCAATACCTACATAATCAGTATAGGTCACAAGTCTCAGAAA
Source organism: Macaca mulatta (assembly GCF_049350105.2). Lineage (NCBI taxonomy): Eukaryota > Metazoa > Chordata > Mammalia > Primates > Cercopithecidae > Macaca > Macaca mulatta. Next base: position 123,508,521 of record NC_133414.1, read on the forward strand.
GATTCTGAGAACCATAGAATTTAAGACTTTTTTCTTCCTAAAGCAACTTCAGTCCAACTGTTCTACTGAATTTCCCTCTATACCAAAGCTGACAGAGTGGATATTTATTCATTCATCCAGTTTCTGCCCCTTCCTGGGGATATGCAGGAATCTGGGAGACTTAGTGCTTTTGGTTGAGGGTGGATCCGCTAATCTGGATCCATCGGGCTCACTCTTGATTTCCTTATTGTCCCAGCTTGCCTAACTCCCTGAGGCCCCATAGCTTGTAATTTCTAGGCCAGGTCAAGGGTTCAGGAAGTCTTGTAAAGCTGAGATTCTAGGATGTTAGAACCAACCTCCTTAGACCACAGGACCTTTCCCCCTCTGAAGTCTTACCAGTTCCACCAGGAAGCAGCAGGAGGGGGATTCTGCTGCTCCTGGGATCCTTGTTCTTGTCCCACTTTCCAGTCTAGGGAAAGCATTTTTCTCTCTCCCTTTCTTTTGGTCTCCTTCCTCCCCTCTCTGTCCATGCCCTCACTTTTCTTCAACGGATTTAGGCTTTTACAAAAGAGATGAATAACTGACTTTACGTATATTACACTTTTTCCCCAGGAAAGAAATTTTCCAGAAATACTGGAAGAGGACTTGATGACTGACTTGAAATGTAAAGTGAACCGGGATAGGAAATATGAGAAGAGCAAACAATAACTCATATCTTAAATAATCTATCCAATGATATGTGTTTATCAAATAATTAAAGGTACAAGAGACAGAGCACTTCAGCCCTAAATGAAAAACTATTGAGTGTTAAGGTTTTTTTCTGGCATGCTGTTAAGTTACTTGTGGATCAGTTTGATGTTTACAAGGTTGGCTTTTAAGCTTTCTTAAGGTATGTCCTGAGGGGTCTTTTGGGTTAATGTAGCCCCACTACTAAGGTGTGATAAAGAGTGTCTAGTCTATAACATAATAGTTACAGACTCAATGATTTCTCTCTAAATTTGAGAATAAGAGAAGCGTCAACTCTTACCACATCTATTCAGTATTTTACTGGAGCTCTTGACCAGCACAGTAAGTCAAGAAAAAAAATAAAGTCACATCTATTGGAAAGGAAGAAGTGAAACTGCTTTAATCCCCACAGTTGTCTGTGTAGAAAATGCGAAGGTATTTACAAACAATAAAACAAAAATACTAGAACTAATAAGTGAGTTTAGCAAGGTCACAGAAAGTAATAGAGAAAAAAAATCAATTATATTTCTTTATTCTAACTATGAAAAACTGGACATTGAAATTTTAAAAATAGCATTTGTAATATCCAAACCGTAAAATATCTGGGAAAAATTTAATAAAATATGCATAAGAGCTGTTTGCTAATAACTACAAAGTGTTACTGACTGAAATTAAAGAATACCTAAACAATATGGAGATTCATCATGTTCATATGCCAGAAGCCTCAACACTATTAAGGTGTCATCTCTACTAAATTAGTGTATAGACTCAACACAATTATAATAAAAATGTCAGCAGGATTTTTATCTGTGTAGAAATTAACAAAATGATTCAAAAACTAAATAGCAACTCAAAGAACTTAGAATAGATAAAATAATTTTGGAAAAGAACAAAGCTATAGGATACACACTACCAGATTTTGGTACTGGTACCAAAACAGAGATATAGACCAATGGAACAGAACAGAGTCCTCAGAAAAAATACCACACGTCTACAGACATCTGATCTTTGACAAACCTGAGAGAAACAAGAAATGGGGAAAGGATTCCCTATTTAATAAATGGTGCTGGGAAAATTGGCTAGCCATAAGTAGAAAGCTGAAACTGGATCCTTTCCTTACTCCTTATACGAAAATTAATTCAAGATGGATTAGAGACTTAAATGTTAGACCTAATACCATAAAAATCCTAGAGGAAAACCTAGGTAGTACCATTCAGGACATAGGCATGGGCAAAGACTTCATGTCTAAAACACCAAAAGCAACGGCAGCAAAAGCCAAAATTGACAAATGGGATCTCATTAAACTAAAGAGCTTCTGCACAGCAAAAGAAACTACCATCAGAGTGAACAGACAACCTACAGAATGGGAGAACATTTTTGCAATCTACTCATCTGACAAAGGGCTAATATCCAGAACCTACAAAGAACTCAAACAAATTTACAAGAAAAAAACAAACAACCCCATCAAAAAGTGGGCAAAGGATATGAACAGACATTTCTCAAAAGAAGACATTCATACAGCCAACAGACACATGAAAAAATGCTCATCATCACTGGCCATCAGAGAAATGCAAATCAAAACCACAATGAGATACCATCTCACACCAGTTAGAATGGCGATCATTAAAAAGTCAGGAAACAACAGGTGCTGGAGAGGATGTGGAGAAATAGGAACACTTTGACACTGTTGGTGGGATTGTAAACTAGTTCAACCATTATGGAAAACAGTATGGCGATTCCTCAAGGATCTAGAACTAGATGTACCATATGACCCAGCCATCCCATTACTGGGTATATACCCAAAGGATTATAAATTATGCTACTATAAAGACACATGCACACGTATGTTTATTGCAGCACTATTCACAATAGCAAAGACTTGGAATCAACCTAAATGTCCATCAGTGACAGATTGGATTAAGAAAATGTGGCACATATACACCATGGAATACTATGCAGCCATCAAAAAGGATGAGTTTGTGTCCTTTGTAGGGACATGGATGCAGCTGGAAACCATCATTCTTAGCAAACTATCACAAGAACAGAAAACCAAACACCGCATGTTCTCACTCATAGGTGGGAACTGAACAATGAGCTCACTTGGACTCAGGAAGGGGAACATCACACACCGGGGCCTATCATGGGGAGGGGGGAGGGGGGAGGGATTGCATTGGGAGTTATACCTGATGTAAATGACGAGTTGATGGGTGCAGCACACCAACATGGCACAAGTATGCATATGTAACAAACCTGCACGTTATGCACATGTACCCTACAACTTAAAGTATAATAATAATAAATAAATTTAAAAAATTAAAAAAAAAGTTAATAAAGTTCAAGAAATTTAAGTAGTTTTCCCAAAAAAAAAAAAAAAAAAAAAAAAAGACTTACCAAAAGTTACAGTAATTAAGTCAATGTCAAATTGACAAACAGATATATAGCACAATGGACCAGAAGAGAATCAGATGATTAACCCCCATACATAGACAGCTGATGGGTTTGTGACAAAGGTGCTGAAGTATATTCAAAAGGGGAAGAGCAGGTTTTCAACAAATAATTGAAATAGTTGAAAAAATTGAATATGCATATGGAAAAATCAGTATCAACCTTTCTCTCACACTATACACAACATTTAACACAAAGTGTATTATAAACCTAACAGTTAAAAGCTGTTAGGTTTATGATTAAAAGCTAAAAATCATAAAACTTCAAGAAGAAAATCTGTGGCTTTGGGTCAGGTAAAGATTTCTTAGATATGATATAAAAAGTAAAAACTATAAAATAATTGCTAAATTTTATTTCAACAAAACTAAAAACTGATGGTTTTTGAGGGAATGGTTTAAAATATGCCGTGCTCCCTCCAGGAGTCAAAATGGCAGTGAGGGAAACCTGGAGCAGTCCCAGAGCCTGAGCCACTGACAGGAGAGGAGCAGGCAATGGCAGTAGCAGTAGGAGGATGGCTGTGGATGCAGGTGCTGGTGTGGACAGTGGTGCTTCTGGTGGCAGCAGTGGGGGCGGTAGCCGTGGGGGTGATGGTAGTGGTCCTAATAGTGGCAGCAGCAGCAGCAGTGAGAGGAGCCTCCAGGAAATGGATGAAAAAACACTGGACCCAAGGTTGAAGGTTTGTAAAGACCTCTGTGATTACACTCTGAAGAAACCACAGATGGAATGCCTGATTGACTGAAGAAAATGGGTGTGAGTGCATCTAACTATCCTCATTCATGTTCCCTGAGAATAGGAGGAAATTCACAGTTCCACGAGACTTTTATAGAAACATCATCCTATTCTCAGCAAGGCTATGGTTGTGAATGAAAATTGTATAGCCTCGCCCAAGACCATGAGAAACCGTGACAGGAGAAAAAAAAAAAAAAGAATTTCTGGCCTTGCCACCCTCAAAAAAAAAATTTATTAAATGCCGAAAATCTAATTGATCTGCTGATCAGGAAGAACTGATCAGCCAAGAACTGTTGCAAGAATTGTTTTCTGTTTGGGATATTACAGATGTCAATGCATTAGTAGAGGAATATGGGAGAACTTCAGCCTTAAAGGAGTTTTCTCTATAAGCCAATTTGGCTAGACTAGAAGCCCAGACATTGAAGAATGATATGGCTGATCTTTATGAGCAGCTATGTGTACTGATATAGACTTGATATTTCATGAAACTTGTTTTACTGTTCATTGTGCCAGTTTGGTAGCAAGATTTCCATTTTTAAAACACTGCTTTCTTCCTCACCTAAGTGTGGGGCAAAAATGATAATGGATGTCAGTTTGTATTAATATGCCCATGTTTTCTGCTTTATTACCAGAAGAGATTAGGAGCCCATTTTTAACCTTGTTAAAGAAGAAAAAGTGCTAGGCAAGAAATTGCCTTTCCCAGACAAACACTAAGGGAATTCATCACCACTAGACCTGTCCTACAAGAAATGCTCAAAGGAGTTCTAAACATGGAAATGAGAGGAAAATATTAATCATCATAAGAGGACACATAAGTTCAAAGCTCATAGATCCTATAAAGCAATTACACAATCGAAACTTCAAGGCAACTAGCTAACAACACTATGACAGGAACGAAACCTCACATATCCATATTAACCTTGAATGTAAATGGCCTAAATGCTCCACTTAAAAGATACAGAATGGCAAATGGGATTAAACAGTCTCTTACTGCCTACAAGAGACCCATCTACTGACTAAAGACAGCTATAGAGTCAAAGTAAAGGAGTAGAAAAAAGACATATCACATAAATGGAAAACAAAAATGAGCAGGAATAGCCATCTTCATATCAGATAAGACAAACTTTAACGATGGTTAAAAAAAAAGCACAGAAGGGCATTATATGATGATTAAAGGTTCAATACAACAAGAAAATTGGATTGTTGTAAATGTATATATACCCAACACTGGAGCACCCAGATTCATAAAACAAGTACTACTAGACCTATGAAAACAGATGATAGCAATACAGTACTAGTGGGGCACTTCAACTCTTCGCTAACATCACTAGACAGATAACTGAGGCAGAAAATCAACAAAGAAACTCTGGAGTTAAACTGGGCAGTCTAAATGGACCAATAGATATGTATAGAACATTTCATCCAACCACTACAGAATTCTACAACTAAGAATGCTTGACCATAAAGCAAGTCTCAATAAATTCAAAAAAATTAAAATGATATGAAGTATCTTCTTGGACAACAGTGGAATAAAATTATAAATTAATACCAGGAAGAAATCTCAAAACTACACAAGTACATGGAAACTAAACAATTTGCTCCTGAAAGGCCTTTAGTTAAATGACAAAATTAAGGAAAAAAAAAACCCAACCATTTGATACAAATAAAAATAGCAATACAACATACCAAAGTTTCTGGAATTTAGCAAAAGTAGTGCTTAGAGGAAAGTTTATAGCATTAAATGTCCACATCATAAAGATTGAAATATCTCAAATTAACTACCTAATGTTGTTCCTCAAGAAACTAGAAAAATAAGAACAAACCAAATCCAAAAGTAGCAGAAGAAAAGGGATAAAAATCAGAATAATGAGATTGAGAAAAAAAAATACAAAGGAACAATGAAACAAAAAGTTTGTTCTTTGAAAGGATAAACAAAACTGACAGACCACAAGCTAGTTTAACCAAGAAAAAAAGAGAAAAGATTCCAAATAAGTACAACCATAAATGATAAACATGACATTACAACTGATACTACAGAAATGCAAAAGATCATTAGAGACCCTGAACATCTCTAACCACACAAATTAGAAAACCTAGAAGAAATGGATAAATTCCTGCAAACATACAACTACCCAAGATTGAACCAGGAAAAAAACAGAAATCCTGAACAAGCCAATAATGATTAATGAAGTCAAATCAGTAATAAAACATCATCAACAGTAACAGCAAAAGCCCAGGACTAGATGGATTCACAGATGAATTTTATCAGACATACAAAGAAGAGTTGATGCCAATGTTACTGAAACCATTCCAGAAAATCAAGAAGGATGGATTCCTTCCTAACTCATTCTATGAAACCAGTATCAGCTTAGTACCAAAATCAGGGAAGGACATAACAACAACAACAACAACAACAACAACAAAGGCCAATATCCTTGATAAACATACCTGCAAAAATTCTCAACAGAATACTAGCAAACTGAATGCAACAGCACATCAAAAAGATCATAATCAAGTGGGTTTTACTCCAGGCTTGCAAGGATGGTTCAACATATGCAAATTAATAAACATGATTCACTGCATAAACAGAGCTAGAAACAAAAATCATATGATCATCCCAATAAATTCAGAAGACATTCAGTAAAATCCAACATCTCTTTATAATAAAAAAAATCCTTGACCAGGCGTGGTGGCTCACACCTGTAATCCCAGCACTTTGGGAGGCCGAGGCAGGTGGATCATGAGGTCAGGAGATTGAGACCATCCTGGCTAACATGGTGAAACCCTGTCTCTACTAAGAATACAAAAATTAGCCGGGTGTGGTAGCGTACACCTGTAATCCCAGCTACTCAGGAAGCTGAGGCAGGAGAATGGTGTGAACTCAGGAGGCGGAGCTTGCAGTGAGCCGAGGTCGCGCCACTATACTCCAGCCTGGGTGACAGTGCAAGACTCTGTCTCAAAAAAAAAAAAAAAAAAAAAAAATCCTCAACAAACTAGGCATTAAAGGAACATACTTGAGAGTAATAAACCCACAGCCAGCATCATACTGATGGGGAAAAGTTGAACGCATTCTCCTTAAGAACTCAAACAAGATAAGGATGTCCTCTTTGACCCTTCTATTCAACATGGTACTGAAAATCTTAGCCAGAGCAATCAGTCAAAAGAAAGAAATATTAAAAAGTCAGGAAACAACAGGTGCTGGAGAGGATGTGGAGAAATAGGAACACTTTGACACTGTTGGTGGGATTGTAAACTAGTTCAACCATTATGGAAAACAGTATGGCGATTCCTCAAGGATCTAGAACTAGAAGTACCATATGACCCAGCCATCCCATTACTGGGTATATACCCAAAGGATTATAAATCATGCTGCTATAAAGACACATGCACACGTATGTTTATTGCAGCACTATTCACAATAGCAAAGACTTGGAATCAACCCAAATGTCCATCAGTGACAGATTGGATTAAGAAAATGTGGCACATATACACCATGGAATACTATGCAGCCATAAAAAAGGATGAGTTTGCGTCCTTTGTAGGGACATGGATGCAGCTGGAAACCATCATTCTCAGCAAACTATCGCAAGAACAGAAAACCAAACACCGCATGTTCTCACTTATAGGTGGGAACTGAACAATGAGATCACTTGGACTCAGAAAGGGGAACATCACACACTGGGGCCTATCACGGGGAGGGGGGAGGATTGCATTGGGAGTTATACCTGATGTAAATGACGAGTTGATGGGTGCTGACGAGTTGATGGGTGCAGCACACCAACATGGCACAAGTATACATATATAACAAACCTGCACGTTATGCACATGTACCCTAGAACTTAAAGTATAATAATAAAATATATATATATTTTAAAAAAGAAAGAAAAGGCATCCAAATTGGAAAAGAGGAAGTCAAATGATCTCTGTTTGCTGATGATATAATTGCATACCTAGACAACCCTAAAGACTTCCAAAAGATTCCCAAATTTGATAAGCAACTTGAGTAAAGTTGCAGGATATAAAATCAACATACAAAAGTCAATAGCATTTCTATACATCAATAACATTCAAAATGAGAACCAAATTAAGAATTCAATTTCATTTACGACAGCCATAAAAAAATGTAAAAACATATGAATACATTTAACCAAGGAGGTAAAAGATCTCTACAAAGAAAACTACAAAACACTGGTGAAATAAATGGTAGATGGCATCTAAAAATGGAAAAAATCCCATACTCATGGATTGGAAGAATTAATATTGTTAAAATGACCATAATGTCTAAAGCAATCTACAGATTTACTGTAATACCTATCAAATTACCAGCATTGTTTTTCACGGAATTAGAAAAAATAATCCTATGGGTCATATGGAACCAAAAAAGAATCTGAATAGAGAAAGAAATCCTAAGCAATAAGAACAAAGCTGGAAGCATCACATTGCCTGACTTCAAATTATACTACAAGCTTATAGTAACTAAAATATGGTATTGGTACAAAAATTGACACATATATCAATGGAACAGAATAGATAACCTAGAAATAAAGCTATGTACCTACAACCAACCGATCTTTTACCCTGCATTTCTTTATGTGTTTGTTGGCTGCTTGTGTGTCATCTTTTGAGAAATACCTGTTCATATCCTTTGCCCAGGTTTTAATGGGATTGTTTGGTTTTTGCTTGAAAATTTAAGTTTCTTACAGATTTTGGATATTAAACCCTTATCAGATGCATAGTTTGCAAATATTTTGTTTACAAAATAAAATATGGAGAAAGGGTAAAATAAAAATAGGAAAAAGGACACCCTATTCAATAACTGGTGCTGGGAAAATTGGCTAGCCAAACGCAAAAAAATGAAACTGGATTCCTATCTCTTACTATATATGAAAATTAAGATGGATAAAAGACTTACATGTATGACTTCAAACTATAAAAATCAGAGAAATAAACCTAGGAAAATCTCTTCTGGACATTGGCCTAGGCAAAGAATTTATGATGAAGACCCCAAAAGCAAATAAAACAAAACAAAAATATACAAATAGGACTTAATTAAATTTCAAAGCTTCTGCACAGCAGAAGAAATAACAGAACAGACAGAATGGGAGAAAATATTTGCAAACTATGCATCTGACAAGGGTCTAATATCCAGAACCTATAAGAAACTTAAATTTTCAAGCAAAATGCAAACAACACCATTAAACACTGGGCAAAGGATATGAATAGATATTTCTCAAAAGACACACAAACAGCCAACAAACACATAAAGAAATGCCCGACATCACTAATCATTAGAAAAAATGCAAATTATAGCCACAACGAGATATCTTACACCAGTCAGAATGGTTATTGTCGAAAAAGAACAGATGTTGGTAAGGATGAGGAGAAAAGAGAACACTGACACACTATTGGTGGAAATGTAAATTAGTTTAGCCTCTATGGAAAACAGTATGGAGATTTCTCAGTGAACTAAAAATAGAACTACCATTCTACCCAGCAATCCTACCAGGTGTCTACCCAAAGGAAAAGAAATCATTGTATCAAAAAGACACCTGCACTTGTATGTTCACCCCAACACTACCCACAATAGTACAGTCATATAACCAACTTAAGTGTCCATCAAGAGTTAACTGGATAAAGAAAAGGTGGAGGCCAGGTGCGGTGGTTCACACCTATAATCCCAACACTTTGGAAGGCTGAGGCGGGTGGATCACTTGAGGTCAGGAGTTCGAGACCAGTTTGGCCAACATGGTGACTGCGAAGCTTCAAAGGACAGGCTGACTCTCTTGTTAGGGGCTAATGCAGCTGGTGACTTGAAGTTAAGGCCATTGTTCATTTACCATTTCAAAAATCCTAGGGCCCTTGAACATTATGCTGAATCTTCCCTGCCTGTGCTCTGTAAATGGAACAGCAAAGTCTGGATGACAGCACATCTGTTTATAGCATGGTTTACTGAATATTTTAAGTCCTACTCAGAAAAAAAAGATTTCTCCCAAAATATTACTTCTTATTGACAATGTGCCTGGTCACCCAAGAGCTCTGATGAAGATGTACAAGGAGATGAATGTTGTTTTCATGCCTGTTAACACAACATCCATTCTGCAGTCTGTGGATCAAGGAGTAATTTTGACTTTCAAGTCTTATTGAAAAAACACATTTTGTAAGGCTATAACTGCCACAGATAGTCCTTTGATGGATCTGGGCAAAGAAAATTGAAAACCTTCTGAAAAGGATTCTCTATCCTAGATGTCGTTAAAAACATTCATGATTTATGGGAGGAGGTCAAAAGGTCAATGTTAATAGAAGTTTGGAAGAATTTGATTCCAGCCCTAATGGATGACTCCAAGGGGTTTAAGACTTCAGTAGAGAAAGTAACTGTAGATGTGGTAGAAATAGAGGGAGATATAGAAATAGAAGTGAAGTCTGAAATTGTGACTGAATTGCTACAATCTCATGACAAAACTTGAACAGATGAGGTGCTGCTTTTTAAGAATGAGCAAAGGAAGCAGTTTCTTGAAAGGGAGTCTACTTCTGGTGAAGATGCTGTGGATATTGAAATGACAGCAAAAGACATAGAATATAACATAAACTTGCTTGGTAAAGCAGTGGCAGGATTTAAGAGGATTAACTTCAATTTCAAAAGAAGTTCTGTGGGTCAAATGTTATCAAACAGGATCACTTGCTACAGAGAAATCTTTCATGAAAGGAAGAGTCAATCAGTGTTTCAGATTTTATTTTTGTCTTAGTTTAAGGATTTTCTACAGCTATAGTAACCTTGGCAATGACCACCCCAATCAGTCTGCAGTCATCAACACTGAGGCAAGATGCTCCACTGGAAAAAGATTATGACTAAATGAAGGCTCAGATAATCTTTAGACTTTTTAACATTTAAATTATTTTTGAAATTAATGTATATACATCTTGTTTTAGACATAATGCTATTGAACATTTACTAGACTATAGTATAGTACAAATGTTACTTTTATATGAACTGGGGAACCAAAAAGCTTGTGTGATTTGCTTTATTGCAATCTTCACTTTATTGTAGTGGTCTGGAACAGAACTTACAGTATCATTGAGGTATGCCTATATCTACTCAGACTCTCTTGCAGCTAGAGATTGCCATGTGACACAGATCTGACCAATGAGACATAAGCTAAAATATGCTAAAGATTTCTGGTCAAGTTTTACCTCTCCTAATGTAGATGCCACTTATTCTTTCTTTATGTCCCCCTTTTTTTGTGAATAAAAGAACATGAACCTAAGACTATAGGTAGAGCAAGCATCTTACATCCACAATGGAGCAAGAACAAGGAAAAATCCCCACATGGAAGCACCCAGAGGGTTCCTAGAGCACTGAGAACATTGCAGTTTCTGTCTCACCCTACACAGCTTATCTCTAGACTCCTTATTTATTGAAAAATAGAGACCTTTGTTTGGTTAAGCCACATAGTTGTGTTTCTGTGGCAAGGAACCAAATGCTGTAGGTTAAAGCAGTTTAGGAGAGAGAAATGGTATCCTGGGGTACCATTGTGTGCCTGGTCACCTAACCCATCCCGGGGTAGGATGGCCACTGTGGAGATGAGAAGAAGCAAAGAAGTTACAGAGTTATTTAGGAGACAAAATTCACACCTTCACAGGAGACCTCTGCTTTGTTCCTTCCCTTATAGAAACTTCTGGAAGGCTAGTTTAGGGCCTGCTTCACTCTCCGCACCTTAATTGATTTTTCGCAAGGCTTTATTTCCCAAACTTCTACATATGCTACACTTCATTTTCTTTTTCGATTCCCAATCCCTAATTCCCTCTTTTTCTAAATATCTCCAACAGAGATATTTACATATTTCCACTGGGGACAGATTTCTAAATACCTCTAAAGCAGATAAATATATGGAGTCAAAAAGACTGGTTTGCATCATTTTTTTAATGTTACTCACATAGTAGGTGAATAATTTTGGAGAAACATCTTAACCACCAATATATTAGCTTCTCATCTGTAAATTGGGATTTAGAATATTTACCTTATATGATTTGAATGAGATAATAACATTTTTCCTGATGCCAAGGCCACACCCCAGATTGGTAAGGTCAGAGTCTTTGAAGGTGGGATCCAGGCATCAGTATTTTAAAAGCCCCCAGGTAATTCAGAAGTGCAACTGGAATTAAGACCCACTGGTCCATAGAGGGTTCGGTTCATGACATACCTTGTGTTAAGTGCTTTATACATATAAGTATTACTCATTTGGACTAGCAGTTCACATGGCCTGAATGCAAAATCCTCCTAAAATATTCATAAGTGAAACCACATGTGCTCAGATTTCCTTTGCCTGCACAGACACTACCAGATTGCCACTTTTCTTTTGAATTTAACTGTCACATGAAATGTTTCCTTGGTTTTTCCCTTCTTCCCTTGGTGTGGAGATCTGTTAGGACAGTTTTCAAGGAGAAATCATTTTCCTGCCATTTCTCATGCATTGGTTGCAATGCAAACCTCAAAGCAAAAAAGAGAGAGTGGTTTGATCCAGTGAATTGATGGAGATTTAGAACATGGCTGCTGGAGTCCTTGGGAGTCATCTTGGCATCCCTCTAACCTTCTCTGCCTCTCCCAGAGCCTCTGGAGAACTTTCACCGTTGTTCCCACCATTACATGAGCCTCCTAGGGACTTCTCTCATTTAAAGCCAAAACCCAAGAGGCACTGCATACAGCAGCAAACCAACAGTGGCATCTGCTAACCACAGACTTGCTCTTTGGGGCTTCCACTTGACCTCTGGCTTGGCCATCATGTTCTTAGAGCAAATGTTTTCTTAGCTGCAGGCTCAGGGACTGACCTTTCCCATATCACAGGACATCTTCATCAAAGTGATGAGACTGGGGACTTGAATGTTTAAATTGGTGGAAATGAGAATGCGGGGGTGGAGGAGATGCTTTCTTGTTTTCTTATGATGACAGGTCCTCCGGTTTGTTTTATTTGCTTTGTTAAGAGAAACACTTCTAAGTTACCTTACGGTGCTTGGCCTTTTTACATGACCTTCCCAGATCATTCTTGGCAGTAGTCCTCTTGCATGAAGAAGCACTCGTGTGTGGATGGTCACAAATGTGGTCTGAGGACCATTAGTGTCAGAATTACTGGCATGGGCAGAAAGCTTGTTAAAAATGCAGATTCTTAGGATAGACCCCAGGCGTACAGATGCAAAACTTCTGTGTGTAGGTCAGAGGAGGCCCAGGAGTTTCAATTTTTAATCATCACCCTGAGTGATTCTGAAGTGCAATACAGCTTTGGAACCACTGGTTTTAAACTCTATTGTGACCTTGGTGAGGAATTTTAGCTCTTGGGTTAATATTGTCTTTCATCATTTCCTCTTTGGAGAAAAGTATTCCAGGCATGAGGCAAGAAGTGGATAAAGTTCTTGAGGGCTTGTATCTCACACTGCCCCCAGCTCATCACCAACCTGTGAAAGATGCTTGATGGATACTCTCCTGCGTTGACGATAGTTGCAACCCATCTTATGCATGCTTAGTGCCAGTTTCCACTTGGGAGTCTAGTGTTTGTAAAGTCCTGGGCTGAGGCCAGGTCAAGGGACTGGCACAATCTAATGATGCCAAGAACAAAGTTTCCTTTGGAAAGGAGATTTTTAAAGAACAGATTAAGGGCAGCAGGCCTATTGGGCTGCAGCCAAGGTCTAGCTTAGCCTTATTTTAGCTGAAATGGTTGAATTATTTCTCATCATTTTTGATACATTTTAAACAGTGAATAAGGGACTCTTTTTTTTCCTTCTTTTTTTCTGCTGACTTTGAATTCAAATTACTGCAAATAAAAATAGCTTCATTTGTCCTGAGATGGAAAAATAAATCTATTTGCTCAGAAGATTTTCTTGGTATTTGTTGTTGACCATGATAAGTCACAGCTTATGGTCAAGGCAAAGTTCTAGTTCTGGGCTTGTCAGCTGGATGAATATGGGGCTAATGGTAGCAGAAGACTGTTGTGTGTGGCTTTGTGCACCGCTGCCCGATTCATTCACCAGATTCTGCTCCGTGACTGCCCAGGGTGGGTGGGACAAAAGGCCTTGTTTTACCCAAATATTTGGCTGATTTTGAATATCGCCTCTTCTTGCCAGCTGTAACCTCTGCCGTTGGGTCCCTCGAAGATTGAGCCCTGACCTCTCCCAGGAGTCATTAATCCCTTTGAGCCTCTGTTGTGCAAGACGAAGCCCATCTGAAAAGATTTCCATACAGTTTTTTTGAGTATGGCTTCTTTCACCTGGCATGATGCATCTGAGATTCATCCATGCTGTTGTGTGTATCAGTACTGCCTTCCTTCTTACTGCTGAGTAGGATTCCATGGTAAGGATATAATGTAGTGTACTTTTTCACCAATTTAAGTTATTTGGATTTTTTTCTTTCTTTCTTTTTTCTTTGACAGAGTCTCAGTCTCACCCAGGCTGGAGTGCAGTGGTGCAATCTCAGCTCACTGCAACCTCCACCTCCTGGGTTCAGGAGGTTCTCCTGCCTCAGCCTCCCGAGTAGCTGGGATTATAAGCACACACCACCACACCTGGCTAATCTTTTTTTTTTCGTATTTTTAGTAGAGACAGGGTTTCACCATGTTGGCCAGGCTGGTCTTGAACTCCTGAACTCAAGTGCTCTGCCTGTGTCAGCCTCCCAATGTACTGGGATTACAGGCGTGAGCCATAGTTCCCAGCCTTTTTTTCTGTTGCTAAATGTTTGTCATAAATTTTTTGTGAGCTGCATTTTCATTTGAGAGTAGGATTCCTGAGGAGCATTTGTGAGGATGTTCTTGATTGAGTGCTTCTTCCATTAACTTAAGTGGAAAGAGAGTAGGGCTCCAGCAGGACCAGTTGGAGAGTTTGATATGTGTCTCTGTGGTTAGGGGAACACAGTGGTGTTTAGTGGAAGTAATTGGCTCACATATGCATAAGAAAAGATATGGTAAGGTCCTTTGGTAGTGTTTCTTAGAAGGCTATTGCCCTCTTTCTGTGTGCAAAGCAAATTCTGGTTCAACTGGGAAGTGTAGGTTCTCAGGGTTGTCAGTGCCTCTGCTTACTTTGTTGTAGGTGCAGCAAACTTCCCTTGTGCTTGTTTTTAGTCTTGCTAAATGACTGTGCAGTCCACTGGAATCTGTGCTCATGAGGTCTGTGTGCATTGAGATGCTATATGTACGTGGGACAGTAGGAAGGGTGGATGAGGGCATAGCACATGTCTCCTCTGCTCACTCGCATGCTCCTTGGTCCCACTTAACGGAAGAAACAGCATTTCCAACTCTGGGGATTGCCAGTGCTGAGATAGAACTTTCTGGCTCCCATGGCTGCCATGTTTTAGAGGAAATAAATCAGGTTTGGGTACATACTCACAATCTTTTTTTTCTTCCATGTGTCTTTTACAGATTTTCATTATAGACTTGACTAGAAGTTATAAAGTAGAGCATCCTCTTGGTTTCTTGGAACAGCAATGAAATTTCTGGCATAAATATGGTGTAGAAAACCCAAGATCTGAGCTCAGACACTGCTTGTATATTGTGTGGTTTCGGGCAAATCACGTCACTCTGAGGCTCAGTTTTCTTCCCCTTAGTATAGAAATTAAATGGTATTTACTCACAGGGCAATTATGAGGATTCTGACAAGGTGAATGAACCTGGCACAGAGGAAACATGATGATTGTTAAAACCCTGGAGAAGCCTGCATGACACACTCCTGCCATCTGCTCCTTTTTCTTGCTGGGGTTTTTCCCTCTCCTTCCCTGCCTGTCCTCCCCAGTGGGCCTTGTGGGCCTGCTACTTAGTAGTCCCTCAGGGCCCCATCCTCTACAGGTGTCATCTGCTCAGAAGGCTGGAGGTGAGTGTGTGTGTTCTTGACAGAGCAGGCGCAAAACACTTCATCTACAATTAAAAAAAAACTTTAGATCAGAGAAATGTTGGTTGACGTTACTGGGTGAGCTGAAGACCCACTCCCAAGCCCATGTCCCCGTTGGCTCTGCCATTGCTGCCACCTCTAGGTACCAGGGGACCTGCTTCTGCTTTATCTCTGCACCAGCTTGTTTCATATCTCGTGCAAGTCATATGACCCCTTTGAACTTCAATTTCCATATGTGTAAAATGTGAATAAATAGTACTTATTCTATCATTTGGAATTTGGATGCTACAATATACTGTATCAACATAAAACATTATGATTACTATTATCGAACACTGTATGACTGTAGTGTTTCATTTTTTTCAAAATGACACCTCCTTCATCCTTTTAAAAATAGATTAGAGAAAATAAATCCAAGGGATTGAATTTCTAATTGTGAAATTTCTAGTGCTTCAGCATGAGGATAATCTAGCTACTTGAGAGTGGGGAGAACTTCTTGATTTCCTAAAAGGGTATAATTTAGACAGTTGAGTATTTTGCTTATGTCTCAGGCTGTCTCTGAATCACACTCCTGGAGGCTCACTTCAGGCCTGTGGGCGGCTTAGAAATTTGTTTTAGAAATAAGGTTTATGTGTCGATTGCACTTCCTCTGTGGCTCTCGCATTGTCTATTTCTGACAATATTTGCATGAAACCAGATATTTGATTTTGAGAACATCTGTTCTCACAATTCATTTCCCACCTGAATCAACGCTCTTCCGCCTGGGCTGAAAGAGCTGCTTCACTCAGCAGTATTGGTGCTGCAGGGCAGAGAGAGGGGAGTGGCATGGTAGGACAAGAGGCTTTGTGAATACAAACAATTTTGCTGGGGCATCGAGCCTTAGAGGAAGGCTGACAAGTGTGGAAGCCTTGGGAAATAAGTGTTGTTTGGCCAAAACTTTAAAATAGGCTCTTAGTCTTTTGAATATCCGGACTTAAGATGATTTAGCTGTTTTGATTAAAAATCTTTCTGAAATGTGGCATTCTTCCTGGCTCCCTAAATTAGAGTGTATGGAATTTATTGAGTGCCTTTTGTATGCCAGGCTTTGTTTTTCTTTTCTGCCTTCTGAAAAGGAAGCTTGGGAACAGAGAGGCTGATACCTAAACTTGAACACTTGTACTGCATTATGCTGTTTGTGATGCTTTTCGAGTATGTCAAGGGCAAATAGCTTTATCCTAATACTAAACATCCTATCCCAAAGTCCGTAGCTACAGGGAGCTGGCTATGGAGGAGTGGCTGAAAAAGAGGCACTGCGGCATTCGCTGGGCCATACACAGGCTGGGGCACTCCTCACAGGGCTCCATAGCCTGGACAGAAGTCCTCACAGCAATAGGAAATCACTCAAGGGTTTTAAGCAGCAGTGTGACATGATCAGATATACATTTTGAAGGATCACTCAGACTGCAGGTAAAGAAGGTGTTGGGGGGATACAGAGGTGGCTACTGCTGCTCTGACCTAGCCAGGGGGATGTGAGAATCTCCTTGTGACCTTGTGTCTGCTCTGTCCGGCTTTCATGATTATTGTCTGCCCTTTTGCTCCTGGTGGCTAACTATGTGTGTGCCTGTCCAGGCCCTGCTGAGACCTTTCAGTCAGATACTGGTCTTCTACTTTTCAAACTCCCTTTTACCTTTATGAGGCACTTTCCCATTTGGCTTTGAGTCAGGGTCAGTAGTTGACATTCCCACATTCCCAGTGGATTACTGTTTCCTCGAGGGGATGAGGGCAGTCTGACTCATCTTTGTCTTTCCCATAGAAGTCAGCTCAAGTATGTGGCAGTATTAATTAGATTGTGAATGGTTCTACAGATGTTGAGTGGCATTTTAAAACACAGGAGTCAATGGGTAAATTTGGGGTGTATAATTAGTTCGTTTTCACTGCTATAAAGAACTACCTGAGATTGAGTAATTTATAAAGAAAAGAGGTTTATCTGAGTCACAGTTCCACATGGCTGGAGAGGCCTCAAAAACTTGCAATCATGGAGGAGGGTAAAAGGGAAACAAGGCACAGCTTACATGTTGGCGGGACTGAGAGAGTGAGGGGGAACTGCCAAACACTTTTAAACCATCAGATGTTGCGAGAACTCACTATCATGAGAACAGCATGGAGGAAATTGTCCCCATGATCCAATCACCACCCATCAATTCCCTCCCTTGACATGTGGGGATTACAATTCAAGATAAGGTTTGAGTGGGGACACAGAGCCAAACCATATCAGGGTGAAATGAATAAATGCATGAATATATGATAAAAGAATGGGTAAATTTAGTGAGAATTTTTTTTGTAAATTAGTTATTAATAAGATGTCATAAGCCAGATAGAATTGTGTGTAAATTTAGGGTAAATTGCCTTGATGTAACTTCCTTATACTCCAGCATGTTGGATTGGTAATACCATTTTGTGGCTGCCTAGAAGTCTTGGTTTACCTCCTGCCTTTTAGCTATGTTCTTGGTTAATGAAACTGTTAGATAACTGACTGCTTCTATTTTGGGGGTAGACTGGTGAGATATTGAAGGATACCTGTTAGTAAGTTACTGCTAGGACTGTTCTTATATGCAGAATTAAAGCAGCCATCTGCATGACATAACATGAGGGAACTCTACCTTCTCTGCAAAACAAGGCCTCCACCTTTTTACTACTGCATTCTTTAGGGAGGTCTCTGATTTTAAAGGCATGGCATAATTTTTTCCTGGAAGAAGTCACACTGCACCTCAAATGTGTTTCCCACCGAGGTACACATGACTGATGGAAAATTATTTCTTGACAGAATTGAAGGCCCACTGGAGGGGGGAGTATTGGGGGACCCAGTCCCCAATATTTCAACATAGGTTCTATATTCCCTAAGTGTCAGCTGTTCTGAGAAATAAAGAGAAAGAGTACAAAGAGAGGAATTTTACAGTTGGGCCTCTGGGGGTGACATCACATATTGGTAGGACCATGATGCCCCTGAGCTGCAAAACCAGCAAGTTTTTATTAGAGATTTTAAAAGGGGAGCAGGTGTACGAACAGGGAGTAAGTCACAAAGACCACATGCTTCAAAGGGCAATAAAGAACACAAGGCGAAGGCAAAATTAGAATTACTGATGAGGGTCTTTGTCCCGCTGTGCACATATTATCTTGATAAACATCTTAATAGGAAACAGGGTTCAAGAGCAGAGAACCAGTCTGACCAAAATTTACCAGGCTGGAATTTCCCAATCCTAGTAAGCCTGAGGGTACTACAGGAGACCAGGGCATACTTCAGTCCTTATCTCAACTGCATAAGAGAGACACCTCCAGAGTGGCCGTTTATAGACCTCCCCCTAGGAATGCATTCCTTCCCCAGGGTATTCCTTGCTGGGAAAAGAATTCAGCGATATCTCTCTTACTTGCACGTTCATTTATAGACTTTCTGCAAGAAGAAAAATATGGCTGTATTCTGCCCAACCCCACAGGCAGTCAGACCTTATGATTATCTGCCCTTGTTCCCTGAAAATCAGTTATTCTGTTGTTTTTCAAGGTGCATTAATTTAATATTCTTCAAACACACATGTTTTACAATCAATTTGTACAATAATGGTCCTGAGGTGACATACATTTTCAGTTTACGAAGACAGTGGGATTAAGAGATTAAAGACAGGCATAAGAAATTATAAGAGTATTATTAGGAAAATGATAAATGTCCATGAAATCCTTACAATTTATGTTCAGAGATTGCAGTAAAGACAGGAGTAAGAAATTATAAAAGTATTAATTTTGGAAACTGATAAATGTCCATGAAATCTTCACAATTTATGTTCTGCTGCTGCGGTTCCAGCCAGTCCCTCCGTTCAGGGTCCCTACAACAGGGGAACATACAGAGAAGAAGGAGATTAGGGAGTGTGGAGGATGACTCCTCAAATGGATCATCCTGCACGACTTCCCAATTTGAGTAGTTTCAGTTAGGACTGTCTAGGTCAGGGGTCAGGAAATATTTTCTGTAAAGGGCAGAGTAGTGAATATTTTTAGGCTGTGTTAACCATGTGGTCTCTATCACAACTACTCAACACTGCCCTTGTCATGTGAAAGAAGCCATGGACAATACATAAATGAATGTAGATAGCTGTGTTCCAATACAGATTTAGTTATTAATACAAAAGCAGGCTATGGGATGGATTTGGCCTGATAGCAGTAGTTTGTTCACCCTGGTCTAAGTTCTTCATTTAAAAAAAAATAAGAAACAAACCTCATCTCTCACAGATTAACCCCCAAAAGTGTTATTTATGGCTGTACTAAATGTCTACTTTAGGTCAAAAGAATGACTCTTCTCTCGTGGCCGCTCCGGGTCTCAGGCTGACAAGGGCTCATGTCAACAGTGCTTCCATAATCACCTTGCAGAGAGAAGAGAGGTGGTTACATTGCACATTGGCTCTTAAATTCCCATTTGGAAGTGACACATGCCACTTTCATTCACTTTTCCTGGGCAACGCAAGTCACAGGGTCACATAGAATTTCAAGGAGGGTGGTGCAGGGAAGGGTAGTCTTACTGTGTGCACAGAGGAAAATCCAATATTCTAGGGTAGTTGAATTGTATTAATTACCACCACAGATGGGAACCCCCAAATTCACAGGAACACTCATATTCTCTTCTTGCTCCAACTGAGGGGGCAATTGTTTCTTCCTGTCCTTTATTCAGCATCCGTAGGTCAGCTTATCTTCCCCAGGCCTGCAAGAGTCAGCATTTCCACAACATTCCTACTGCTTTCTGAATGCTTAGATATTCAGGATAATATCTGACCCTACTCGGGTATTATCCAAGCCAGAGCTTGCCCGGCATTCTCGATTCCCAGAGCCCATTAGAATTAGAGAATAAGTTACCCCACTGTTGAATACACTAACCTTTTAAAAATCTTCACTTCCCAGTTTCTTAAATGGTGCCTCGCAACTCAAATTTCAGACTCTTAGGAAGGACTACGTAGAGGGGTTTTTTGGCTTTGGTGGCCTTTCAGTATGTCTCCAATCAAAAGTCTGAGATCGATCTATATCTGTATCTATGTATATGCATACTATATCTCTATCTATATAGCAATGTTTGGGCAATGTCTTTTATAATTAGGCACCAGACTCCCTCTCCTTGTTTGTTTTTTTACTGTGTCCAATACTTTACTGCACACTTCAGCCAAGCCATGCTCTGAAATACACAATGCCCTATATATCTTCATGTTATTGCCCCTGATGTTCCTCCTGCCTAGAAAGCCACCCTCTCCTGGTGAACTCATGCTCACCAGACCCAGCTCAGCTGTGTTAATAGTGTTTCAGATTTTGGGTGGGTGGTGATTTATTTGTGCTCATTGTATTATTAAATTAATAACACTGATAAAAGAAGGCTATTATCAACCAATGATGGTAGCATGTTATGAATTAAGTATTATGATTAATTCTTGGAACTTGAGGTCAAATAAAAAATACATGAATAAAATCCTATAGAACAGGGATTGGCAAACTGTTGCCTGAGGGCCAAGTTACACACACACAGAGCCCGAGAGAGAGAGAAAGAGAAGAAGAAGGAATTAGGTCACATGATTATGGAGGTCCCATGATCTGCCACCTACAAACCTAGAGACCCAGGAAGGCTGCAGATACAGTTCCAGTCTGAATTCAGAGGCCTGAGAACTGGGAGAACTGTTGGTGTAAATCTTAGTCCAAAAGCAGGGTTAAGACTGATATTCCAGCTCAGCAGTCATGCAGAGAGAGTGGTCTTCCTTCCTCCATCTTTTTCTTCTATTCAGGCCCTCGATGGGACTGGATGACACCTACCATGTTGTGGAGGGCAATGTGATTTACCGGGTCTACCTATATCAATGCTAATCTTGTCTAGAAACACCCTCACAGACCCACCCAAAAATAGTGTTTAAATATCTGGGCACCCTGTGATTCAGTCAAATTGACACATGAAATTAATCATCAGATACCAAAGGTAAGGTGCCTAAAGTTCACGAGGAGAAGGCAGGAGGAGAACTCCCAGGTTAAACAACAAAGGTCACTGCAGCAAGCACACAGATCCATCTCTCCCAATAACACTCCCTTTCATCTTCCCCACTCTCATCCTGTCTTACGGTGATATGTGAGGAGGGGATAGAAATTTAGTAGGATACTGAGGAAATTTAGCTGAGAGAGCAACTTTCAATGTTTTGTGACTGAAGCTTGAGAGAGCAACTTTCAATGTTTTGTGAGTGAAGTTTGAAACAGTATACCCATGGGCTCTCATAGTTAAGCCAAATATTACTTCTTAAATCATTTGCTAACTCTCTATCGTAAGTAATCCCAGAACCCCAGAATGATTGCAATCACTTGGAAAACAGGACATACATAGCAGATAACTCCAAAGTTAAAAAGATGCCAGAAGTAGGTGAGATTTTTACAATCCTCTTTCCTTTACCTGTAAATGCATTTTTACTAGTATGGGAAATTACTCTCAAATGCTGAAGCTTGAATTGAAATAAGTCCAATGATTTGCATACAACACATCAAGAGAGGAAAGGACGGGCCTTGATCTTGCCAGTTCTTGTTTTTTACAGTGATGCAATGGTCCTCCCAGAGGAGATACCCCTGACTTTGCAGCTAAACAGAATTATGCTCCTATAGCTTGATTTACTCTCTCTCACACGGAAAGCCTTCCCCTGATGGCCTCCAGAACAATAATCCACGACCTTCTAACAGAGATGACAGTGAAAGGTTTTATTAAACAAATAAAATCCTGTACCCAAGAATGAGTGTAAGGATGTGGGTTAAAGGATGAAAGAGGAGAGGTAGTGATTTAACTGCAAAGCTTGAGTTTAATATAGAGATGAGTTTTCTTCCTCCATAAGAGTATAACCCAGTGTACAGTAATCTGTCTTCATTTCCAGCACAGAACCTGCTACACATTTTTAAGTTGCCATCAGGGACAGGAACTAAAGTGGAACATGAATCAGAAACTAGAATGAATATACTCATTTGCTAAATCCCACAGCAAATCCAAATATTAACTTTCTAACTGAATTGAACAATTGTTTCAAACCAGTGAACCAGCTCAAACTGGATCTGAACCTACGTGTTTTCTAAAATTACTAAATGGAGAAAAAACTACTAAAAGGAAAAAGAGAGGAAACTGAAGAAGTCTCGGAGACATCTACCCCAAAGAAATAAAAATGTATGTTCACACAAAGACCTCCAGGCAAATGTTCACAGCAGCGTTATTCGGAATAGCCAAAAACTAGAACAAAAAAACACTCATATTCATCAATTGCTGAAGGGGTAAACAAAATGCAGTATTTTAATAAAGTACAATATTCTTTAATAAAGGAAACAAAATGTTGATATATGCTACAACATGTATGAACTTCAAAAACATTTTGTTGAAGTCCTGTTTTGTTATCTTAAGAAATCTTTGCCTACTCCAAGGTGATCAGGACTTTCCTCCTATAATTTTTCTACAAGTTCTATACATTTTTTTCCTACTAGGCCTGTTCTTGAATTAATATTTATTCATGGCATGGACAGGGAATAAGGTTAAAGGTGTTTATTTCCCATATGGATGCCTATTCACTATAAAACACCAACCTTTCTCCCATTGCACTGCAGTTATTTCTTTACTGTGAAGCAAGTGACTATGTATGTATGGTCTGTTTCTGGACAGTCTATTCTGACTCACGGATTCATTTGTCTATCTTGCACTAATAGCACATTGATATAATAGCATTTTAAGAAATCTTGTAATTAGGTAGTGTCTTTCAAATTTTTTCTTTAAAATTATTTAGCCTACTTTAGATTCTATGCATTTTTCTGTAAACTTTATAACAAGCTTGTCAGTTTTCTCAAAACCTTGAGATTTTGATTGGAATTAAATCTATAGATGTGTCTGGGAATAACTGACATTTCATTAATATTGACTGTTACAATTCATGAGAATAGTATATTTCTCTATTTGTCTTTAATTTTTCTTAGCAATGTTTTATTGTTTTCAGTGTAGAGAATTATATATGTTTCTTTAATTTATTCTGAGACATTTGACATTTTTAAATGCTACTGGAAAGGACATATTTAAAAATTTTATTTCCCCAATTTTTGTTAACATATACTAACACAGTTTATTTTTGTATAGTGACCTCAGTCTTGCAACATTGGTAATTTTCTTATTAATTCTAATGCTGTGTTTTATAGATTCATTGGAACTTTTACATACCCAATCATGTCTTTTGCACAAAGCGACATTTATACTTATTTCTTTCCATATTTTCATTCCTTTCAGGACTTTTTGTTTGCTTTATTCACCAGTTAGGACTTCTAGCACAATCATAAAGGATGTAAATAGAGTAAGCCAAATCCTTATCTTGCTTCTGACATCAAGGGGAATGTTTTACATACTTAATCCTTAAATATAATGAGGTAGACTATTTAAACTTTAATTGATGTATAAACTACATCTATTTGAAGTGTACAATTCAATGAGTTTGACCATTATGTACACTGATAAAACTATCACTACAATCAAGATAATGACCATTTCTATCATCTCCAGAAGATTTGGTGGTAGGCAGAGTTCTAAGAACGATCACTAGTGGAGCTTATCTGTGTATAATCCCCTCTTTGTTGAGTATAAATGGAACCTGCAACATTATGAAATGCTACTCCCATGACTATATGATATTATGCTGTACAACAAAAGGATGACTGTTCAGCTTGACCTGACCTAAACCACATGAGCCCTTTAAATAATAATAATAAATAAATAAAACAGCATTTTATAGGTTTGGGAGCATCAGAAGAAATCAGAGAAATTTAAAGCATCTGAAGGACACAACATACCTTTGTTGAAGATGGAGGAGACCACGTGAAAAGGAACGGCAGGTGAAGTTCCTGATGAAGCTTGGAGAGATTCCTGGTTGATGGTCAGGAAGGAAACGGAAACTTTAGTTCTACAAATAAAAGTCAGTCTCAACAACTGAATGAGCTGGAAGCAGCTTCTTTCCCAGGACTTCCAGATAAAAGCCCAACTAAGCTAAAACGTTGATTTCGACCTCAAAAAAGCCTAAACAACTCAATGGGAAGTTTAACCTTTAGAACTGTGAGATACTAAAAGCCGCTGTATTTTGTGGTAATTTCTAATGTAACATAAAAAACTAATATACATTTGATACCTGGATGTGAGTGTTGCCATAACACATAAGTGAAATGTGTGAGTAACTTTGGAGTTGGGCAGATGTTGGAAGAATTTTGAGGAGCGTGACAAAAGCCTAGATCACCTTGAAAAGGCTTAGTAGCAATACAGACTTTCAGAATGTTGAGGGTGTGGAAGGAAGTAAGGAACATGCTGGAAGCTGGAGGAAGTGATATGCTACTCTACAGTGGCAGAGAGCTTAGCAATTGTCTCCAACACTTAAATAGAAAGCAAACTCACACATTATGAACTCGGATATTTAGCTGAGAAGATTTTCCAGCAAAATGTCGAAGGTGCAGCCTAGTTTCTTCTTGCTGCTTCTAATAAAATGTGAGAGGAGAGAGATAAATTATGTGAAAAACTGTTAAACAAAAAAAAAACCAAGAACCCAATAATGGGGAAATTGTTCACAGGTCCAGATGTCACAAGGGGCTGCGTTTTAGAAATAGATGCTGAAAGCATGGCATAGAAAATAGGCTGAGGACACCAACTTGTTACACCAACTTTCGCTGGAACCTCAGAAAGATCCAAGGACCAGAGTATTCAGCTGCACAAAAGCCCTTCCAGGAGATTAAGGGTGCTCCTCATGTATCTTCTAAAGCAAACAATAAGGCATCTAGGAAGCTTAAAAGCGTTGTTCCTCAAGTATGTTACGATGGGCTGGAGATAGAGAAGAGATCTTACCTGTGGATAACAGCTTTAGCCATGCCTGTGGAATTTCATCCTGCTTGTGAACCTAGAAATGTGATAAGATGTCACTCCTGGGATTGTGTTATGTTATATGGCCCAATTGACCTTAAAATAGAGAGATTATCCAAATGTCTCGGATTTAATCACATAAACCTTTACAACCAAAAAAATAAAAATAAAAAAGTTTGTTTTGGCCAGGCACGGTGGCTCAAGCCTGTAATCCCAGCACTTTGGGAGGCCCAGGCGGGCGGATCACGAGGTCAGGAGATTGAGACCATCCTCGCTAACACGGTGAAACCCCGTCTCTACTGGAAATACAAAAAATTATCTGGGCGTGGTGGCGGGCGCCTGTAGTCTCAGCTACTCGGGAGGCTGAGGCAGGAGAATGGTGTGAATCCGGGAGGCGGAGCTTGCAGTGAGCCGAGATTGTGCCACTGCACTCCAGCCTGGGCAACAGATTGAGACTTGTCTCCAGAAAAAAAAAAAAAAAATTAGTTCGTTTTTGGTTTGTGGCAGAAGAAGAGGTCAGAAGTCAAAAATATTAAATATTTGAAGCTTGAGAAGAACTTGATGTGGTTTTACTTCTTTGAAGAAATGAGGGCTGTCCTCAGGATATAAGAGTGGTTCCCACCTGACAGCAACAGTCACCAAAAAATAAGAACTTCATTTTTATAGTCACACAAAAAAACCGCACCTGGGTTCTCCCATCAACCCGAATGAGCTTGGAGGCAGGTACTTACCCTGGACCTCCAGATAAGAGCCCTGCCTGGCCGATACTTAAAATTTTGGTCTGGTGAAACCTGAAACACACAACACAGTCAAATCCATCTGAACTTCAGACCTACAGAATTGTGAGATAAAAATTTGCTGCTAATTTTGTGCTATTTATTGTATAGCAGTGGAAAATTACTCCCTTAAATGTTAGCCCTTCTAGGGGATGTATAGTGGTATTACATTGTGATTTTATATTTAACTTCTCTAATAATTAATGATGTCAGGTATCTCTTCAGAGGCTTGTTCTCTATTTGTGTATCTTACTTGGTGAAGTGTATGTTCAAATTATTTGCTGACTTTAAATACCTTGTTTTCTTATTTCATAAGAGTTCTCTTTATGTTCTGGATAGAAGTCTTCTCTCAGGCTTATGTATTGTGAATATTTTCTGCCAGTTGTGGTTGTGCCTTCTTAATGTTGTTTGTGAAGAGAAAACATTTAAAACTAATATAATTCAATTTATCAATTTTACTTTTATGGTTTATGGTTTTTGTGTCTTAGAAATATTTTCCTGTCCCTCAAGGTTGCAAATATTTTCTTGTTTCCTACTAGGTACTTTATAGTTTAAGAATTTACTTTTTACTGCATATGGTGTGAGGTGAGGAGTGATATACACTTTTTCTTATATGGCTATCTAGTTGTTCTAGCACCATTTGTTATAAAAACCTTTCACCCCTGAATTTAATTACCTCAGTACTTTTGATAAAACTTAATTGCCTCAGTACTTTTTTTGACCCATAGGTTAATCAGAAGCATATTGTTTAATTTTCAACTATTTGTAGCTTTTTCTGGTATTTTCTTGTTATTAATTTCTAGTTTATTTTGTAACATGGAGAACATTAGCAAACACCCAGAACACTTTGTATAATTTAGGTATTCTGAATGAATTCTGCTTTGTTTTATGGTTCACATCATTGTCTGTTTTTGTGAATATTTCTTGTAGACTTGAAAACAATGTGTATTCTGTTTCAGCTGGTAAAGAGTTTTACAGTTGTAAATTAGTTTAGACTGGTTGGTAGCGTTGTTCATGTTTTCTATGTGTTACTGATTTTTTTTTTCTCTTCTTTGACCTATCAATTACTGAGAGAGGAGTGTTGAAGTCTCCAAGTACAATCATGGATTTGTATATTTCTCTTATTTATATCAGTTTTTGTTTCATGTGTTTTAAAGCTCTGTTATTAGGCACATACACTTTTAGAGTTGTTGTATCTTCTTGAAGAATTGGACCCTTCATTATTGTGATGTGCCCTTTATCTCTGGTAGTAATCTTTGTTGTGAATTCTGCTTTTCTCATATTAATTTGCTGCTCTGAATGCTTTCCTATTGAGGTTAGCCCAAGAACATTCCAGACATCTATGAACTTTATTTTCAAAACTAACTTCCTGTGTAAATTACTATATTTGTGTTGATATTTAAACATATCAAAACAAATTCAAAAGATTTGGGCAGAGAGGACATAGGACATACTTATGTTTAATCATTTTAGGCAAAAACATTAATCTATGATAAGCATGTAAATGAGATTAATAGACAAGCTTTTGGCACTAATACAACAAAAATCTTCTTTATTTCTTTCAGAACATAGAGAGCAGTGTGCTAACACATTTCTTGAGATATTTCATTTTGCCGGTAAATTAGTCAAGTTTCTAAATATATATATTTTCTGTTATCTGTGTTTTACTAGAATTCAGTACCCTACAAAGACCTGGTATATCACATTGGACAGCAATGAGCTACGATAAGCTCAACAATGTGGCAATTGCTCTATCCCTATAGATGACTAGTTATAAGCTTGATTTAGAAGCTAATTTGCTTGTGTCTTTTAATTCTCCTTTACTATGGGTGATGAGGATGAAGCTGGCTGAGATCAGAGCTTGGGTGAAAAAAGATGTACTCACTAATGGTTAGTGTTTTTGGCTGCAATGGATGGTCCTGCAGTCAATATCAAATTGCCTTACTACTTCCATTTTCCAAGCACCAAATCTTTAAGAGCTAGTAGTGGTTCTTAGCTGTCTTCTAGTGTATCAGGCAGTGGGAGAAACTGTAAAAGGTTGGTTGAAGCACCTCTCCAGGTTCTCTCTTCTAATTATTCCCTTTCTTCAGACCCTATCTCTATTCTCAGGGATGATTCTCCTGACTACCTTAGTAAACTACCACCAATCTCAAACAATCTCTGATTTTATTGGACATTTATTATTCAGCACTCAATTAGGTATGACCTTTTGCATTCTAGTTTTGATCCCTGGCTTATTCTTCCAAATATATCAAAAACTAGTTAATTACTGAGATCAAGTCTCTGGAAGTAGACATTTCTGATGAATGAGTAAATGAACCAAAATTTGAGCTGTTGGGCTGGGGAAAATTTTTGTGCAGGTGCTGTATGTGAAAAGTTGTCTGCATATTTGGTTTACCTATTTTGGTAGTAATAAATAGAATTTATTAAATTTTTAAATTATTTACTATGCTACAAAGGCAATAATTTAATTTGAATATATTCCAGAAAAATCAGGGCATAAGGTTTTTTTGATACATTTTTCCCATATTTGTCATAGAATAAAGCATTTGTTAATGCTAATATATTTTGGTTTTCTAATTTTTACTACAGTTGATCTTTGAGTTAGGGGATATGGTCGCTGCTGATTCAATTATCATTGAACCTCCTTATTGAAGAATGACATTACCAAGATAGCACCAAGTCTCAGAATCTAAAAACTTAATACAATGATTTCTAATTCAGCTAATCATCAAATCACCTGCAGAACTTTACAAAAATTTAAATCATCATGGCCAGAGATTCTGTCCAACAAGTTTTGAAGCAAACCCAGAAACTGAATTTTGAAATGTTCCCAGATCATTCTGTTGATCAGCCAAGTCTGGGAATCTCCAGCTGAAATGCCGAGGACTTAGTCCATCTGCAGGCTCATCTCATGACTACAGCCTAGCCAAGGTAAGCAGGGCAGTTGCATTTGCTGGGCACTGTGTCCCTTATGTGACGAGAAGCAGTGTGGAGATGTGGAGAAACCTACTGGAGAGGAATCATTGCTTTCTTGTTGTTTGCACAGCTAAGGATGCAGAATTTGCTTGTGTTAAAAATTTTACCTGCATGGTAGATTCTATAAGACAGCAGCACTAGGCTTCATCTCATGTTCCAAGGCTTTGCAGCTCTTGATACAAGAGTGAAAAAGAATTCCAATAAAAATTTCTAATAAAAAAGGCAACAGAGCAAAAAACATTTTAAAACAGACTTTTATGTGAGTATATAAGAAGATGAATAAAAGCTCATTTGAATGTGTTATCTGGGACAGTTAAGAAAAAGAGTAAGCGTTATTATTTTTAAAAGGACATTTTCTGTGACCCTTGGCCAATTATCTCCGTTAATTCAGGCTTCCATCCTTGAAATGGTTGGTGGTCCTCATCTTCTTTAGCCCTAGACACTGGTACGTTGAAAGAGAACTAGAAGTTCTAGTTGGTTCCATTCTCATTGGATGAGCTGTGCCTGAACAATTCTTCCTGCTTTGTTTCAAGTTTCCACAATCGACTGAAGCACCCTTCTGGGCTGCAGAAGAGACATAATCTGATGTGCCAATCAGATGAAGAGTTTTAGGAGTATTGGTGTCTGACTATTATGAAACTGACAAATAATAATCATTTGAGCTGGACCCAGAGAGATAGATGGGCATTACTTTGAAGGACAGACATGCTGGGTTGTTATAAGGTATTTTTTGGTAGCATTGGTTTATGCTGCAAATGGCATCATAGGGTATGTGAGTAATTTTAAACTATATTCAACAGCATTCTTCAATGAATCTTATGAAACACAAGCCCTACATGCTGCTTTCAGCTAAAATGATCATGAGGTCCCATTTCAAGGGGCTGCAAGTGCATTACCCCTAGGTAATCTCCCCCACTAACTTGTAAACACCAAGTTGTACACAGCATTCTTATTCCAGAATTTAACACAGTGCCTTAGAGAAGCAGCTCAATGAACCACTCCAGTGGTTGTCAACCAAATGCGATTGATTTTACTCCCCAAGGGACATTTGGCAATGTCTGGAGTCATTTCTGGTTGTCACATCTGGGGAGTGAGTAAATGGGAGTGTGTTACTGACATAGTAGGCAGAGGCAGGGATGTTCATACACATATTACAATGAACAGATGGCCCCTCACGACAAATAATTACCCAGAATTTCAATAGTGTTAAGGTTGAGAAGCACTGCACTAGATTAAGTATATAATCCCAATCTACTCCTTTGGATGCCCATAAATTATTAAGTTGTCTATTTCCATGGATCGTTTGTCTCCGACAATCAGAATTCACTGTGTAATTCTATCAAAAGTTGGAAATAAATGTGATGGAAAGAGAGGGTGGGCAGAGTAGGGAACTGAGAAAGAAGGTAGTGTATTTTAAAGTTGAAGTAACAGCGTTTTTCAATTATTCATGGTTTTTAATGATCTATACCTTGTTTACCTCCAATAGTATGGATAAATGAGAGTGATTCCCATGGTAAATTGAATCTAATGTTATTCATCATACAATGTGAGTTTACTGGAGATCTAGAAGAAGAAAGCTTTGTAGCTGCCAAAAATGCAGTTATTAGTTTTTAATATAATGTTTACATGATCTGAGCTTGGTGTCATAACTGGTGTCTTATCCAATCATTATTAACTGATAAGTTTTTGAATGCTTTCCAGGGGCTAGGTCCTGTGCTTAGCATTTACATGCAATACTGCCCTGAAGCCTCCTAATTATTCACTGAAAGTGTAGAGTAAACTAAGGCTCAGAGAGGTTTGGTGTTTTGCAATTATTCACAAAGTTAACCTCCACCACTTCTCAGAACGAGTGAGTAAATGGAAAGAGAGTTTAAGTCCTGACCTCCTCATTCTCCCTAAAGAATATCTTTAAAATAAAATAAGTTCTCAAGAGGAATTTTTTGAGATTTAATCACATATCATTAATTACAATTTTAAACAGAAAGTTTAAAGATGTTAAAGACCAACATTTTAAAATGTTATAGTCCAGAATAATTTTCTCTCCCTGGCCCCCTCCCCCACCATAAACTCTCATGAGCGCTTTATAGTGGAGAACATATAGGAGGTCATGAGGTCATTTCGGAACATCAAGGCTACACTTGCTCCTGGGATTTCTGGCTCTGAAACTTGTGCACCTGTTTTCTCACCTGTAAAGAGGAGTGCTTTACCATCTGCTTTGCCTCTCTCATTTAGGTTAGATGCAGATCAAATGAGATAATGTCCATAAATGTCCTTTGTAAGCTTCAGTATATTGCACATACCTGTCAGAATGGTTTATTTCCATTAAATGCCTGTGGTGCATACTCTTACAAAATGGATGTGCTGGTTTCCGTGGTGCAGCTAGGGATACATCAGGGACTGAAATCTGCCCCAACAAACGTCCATCTTGAAAAGGCCCCATGGGGACAGTAGTGCTGGAGAAACCCAGGGACAGAGTTGCTGGCCTCTAGTAGTGTCTCAGGGCCTGAACGTCCCTTTGAAAAGACCATATTATGACAGAGGCATCTGAGCACCTGGGGCAACCCTTCAGAAATTTTGCTCTTTGAACTCTGGGCATTTTAAAGATTATTCTTTGGTAAAGTTTATCAACTCCTATGAATATGTCAGATTTCTCACTGCACTGGTTCTTTGAAGACAACATTTTTAAAACAATTAGGAGAGAAAGGAGCACCTGAGAAATCCTGACAAGCTTTGGAACTCTGCTCCCATACACTTTGTTGATTTATCAAAATGGTGAATGCCCATTACAAAAGATTCAATAATGCAGACAAGTAAAACAAACAAAAAAAGCTATAAATATCCTCAAATCCCACCACCCAGAAATTACCACTGAGCATCATTACAGACGTAGCCTTCTGATTCTATGTGGAGATAGTGGGGTGAGCAAGAGAGAAAACAAAAGAAAGAAGGGTAGGGAGATGGATGGATGGGGTCAGAGAAGTGAAGAGACCTCCTCTATGTGACATAGGTGGTGCTTGTTCTGGTCACAGTGGGGTCTAATCCAATATGAAGGGCCACTCATTTAAAAAAAGCAAAATCATGAATGACTGAGAGATAAAATGAAGATGTGTTAAAGATTTTATTTAATTCACCCATTAATGAGAGAACTGATTTTTTTTTTTTTTTTTGAGACGGAGTATAATCAGAAAATCCAAAGAACATACACATTTAAAGATCAGAAAAGTGAGAGAGAAAGAGATATGTCATTCTACTGGGAAAAATTCAATTGCATGTGTATAGTAAGAAATTATTTTGCATTGCTGTCATCTATAATGTACAGAGTTTTAAAATTTCTCAAAGGCAATGAAAGGCTAGAATCAGATAATCCTGAAGGGTATGAGCAAAACACTGCATAATTTTCCTTTGGAGACACTCAATAATATGTTTTGCTTACTCCAAATTTTCTTACACCCACATGTTCCTGCTGCAAGCCCAGGACCCTCTTCTCACATCACACTGTGGTGTTCTGAGGCTTCTGTTGCTTACCCTTGCCAGAAAAAAGTTACTGAGCACTGCAGGTACAACCTCAAGAGTCAGAAAGGATGAAAAGATTTCTTTGTGTGATTTTTTCTTCTTTATTTTTAAAAAATCATATGATCTAAGAAGTGAAAAAATTTCCAAAATATGTCAGGGAAAGGTGGTAATTTCTACTGTACTCCCCTTTTCCTCCCATGTCTCCTGCCTCCAGGGGAAATCAGTGTGGTTTAAGATATGTCCATCTATACCTTCCACATGTTCAACAATCACATAAATATTTAAGCACATATACAGGGATTTTAGTTGTGAGAGTTTACATAAGTGGGAATTTGGGAATATACCATGTATGTCTATATCTTGCTTTTTTATTATTTAAAATAATGCACGGAGGCTATCTCAGGTGCGCAGATACTGACTGAATGTATGCAATGGTATGCCATGACATGGATACCCCTTCCCAGTCTCAGTCCTGGGGATTCATTTTCATTAAGTAAGGAGCAAATGCAAATAGTTGTGGAATAGGAGAGGAATTGTCCTTCTCGCAGTAGCCATGGTGAGAAGGGGAGAAGGAGGACAAGTTTTGCCATCTGAATTGGATTGTGGGAGTGGCACAGTTAAGCATCTTTGTCCAGGTAGAACACACACCAGGACCCTCCAATCATTATGGTGTTTCAGAATCCATCAGGCTGTGAGTAGGGAGCATTGCTCATTAGTTTTAAAGAAAACAACTCTTTCCTTGGTAATAAAAACCAAACAATTTTCAAAGAAAGTCATATATTTACTAGAGGGAAAAGGAGTTTCCCTACCTGGTCTTCCAAGGAATACTGAAAATCTACCACAGTGGTCTTAGGAGGACATCAAAGGAATGCTTGCTGCATACAGCAAATTAAACATTCATATTCTATTGAAAGCCTCCCCTGCATCATAAAAAAGTAAAAACTGGAAGTTGTTTGGGGTGTGTTGAAAATTAGTTATTAGAAAGGAACTTTCTCTTACTAATAGAAACTTACGCTATCTGGAGCCAAGAAAAAATGTTAGGTGGTAGAATGGGAAAGAAGAGGAGTATAAGAAAACCATTCCTGAAAGATAATGCTATGAAATTCGCTCCTTTTGTATTATTTTTTTCCTAAGATGAAGGCAGGCAAATGCTTAAACCATTGTGATCTTGTTAACCTGGAGGGTGCAAAACCAGAACTGCTGAGAGGGGGGAAGCAGCCAGCAAGAGGGGCCTTAAGCCAAAGGGCTCCTGAATTGCTCATTTCTACTCATCCAAGGCCTCAGAGCCCTACGTTTTAAAGAATGTGCTACTTTACACTCTCAGTGGTACATTTCTGTTCTGCTGGCCTTTTGTTTCAATCTGTCAATCAACACATGTTTTATTGATCATATACTAAGTGCCAAGAGCTACGGAGGTTATGGCTTCCAGATACAGTAAGCTCCTTAAGGGCAGAAACCATCTCATCATAGACAAATGGCATAAAAGTAGAAATAATATACAAGGCAACATAAAAGTCATTTTTAATAGTGAGCAAAGGCTTTCCACTTGAAAATTTTGCATGTTTTCAGCAAGGGGAATTCTGAGAGGTATAGAAAAGTGTTTTGCATATAGCAGAAGCTTAATACATGTATGAGGTATAGAGGGAGAGACCCTTATGAAGCCAGGCTCTTCAAAAAGGTCATGGTAAAGCAGTATGGTGTCCTGGTGCCATAGTAATAAAAATAGTAAAGACGGCAGTGGGAATTATAATAAGAGCAGCTCACAGTTATTCATCTCATCATTTCACTTAATTCTCACAAGCACCCTATGAATTAGATATTTTTATTATTCCCATTTTAGAGATGAAAAAACAGAGGCCCAGGCCATTCAGGGAGCAAGTGAGAATGTGGCAGAGTGATCAGAAAGCACATACTTTAGACCACAGAAACACACCTATAGTTGAAAAAGTTGGGTCAATTACTTCTTGCCACATGGGGGAACACATATCATGTGAAACTGCAAGGTTTCTCAGTAACAGGATGTTAGAAAGAACGTATAATAAAATTTAGGATTTGTATGGGTAATTTTGGGAGTGTCCAAGGAATTGGATATTCTCTCTGAATTCTGCAATTCTATGATAAACTATCTTAATAAATCTTATCTATAGGGAGGGTAGACTAGAGAGAGAATAAAGTTGTAACTGGCAAAGAACTAGCAGCCACTCATTTAGCCAAGGGAAAAAGTGGTATTTGTATTTTGTGTTGTGAAGTGACCCTGTCTGAGTGGATGTTTTGTGCGATTGTGACAAGCGGGAGAACAGTATGATTTTACTGTCAGCAACAACTATATGTGTACTATCATAGAGGCTCAGCTATGAGTTCCCTGACGTAAAGGCCTGCCTTTTTTCCCTTGTAACTTTTGAGTGGTTTGTGCCATTGACTTAATTGGCTCAGCCCATTGCACAAACATCTGTACAGTAGACCTGTCGTGAGGATTAGATGTCACGCAGACAAAGGACCTAGCACCTAGCATACAGGGTGTTCTCCATCACTGGGCTATTCCTGGAGGAAGACCAGAGATTGTGGGAGGACAGACAGATTTTCCATCACCCAGATGAAGGAGAGGGCATCTAGATGGAGAACAGCAGAAGCAGAGGCGGGAATATGGAGAATGTCTTTTTTTTTTTTTTTTTTTTTTTTTTGAGACGGAGTCTTTGCTCTGTCACCCAGGCTGGGGTGCAGTGGCGCGAACTCGGCTCACTGCAAGCTCCGCCTCCTGGGTTTATGCCATTCTCCAACCTCAGCCTCCCGAGTAGCTGGGACTACAGGCGCCCGCCACCTCGCCCGGCTAGTTTTTTTTTTGTACTTTTAGTAGAGACGGGGTTTCACCGTGTTAGCCAGGATGGTCTCGATCTCCTGACCTTGTGATCCGCCCGTCTCGGCCTCCCAAAGTGCTGGAATTACAGGCGTGAGCCACCGCGCCCGGCCCGGAGAATGTCTTATACCCAGAAATTCCCACTAATTGGCTAGATTCACATTTCAACTTTTAGAGGTCAAGAGCTATGTTTGTAAGGTCTTTTCTTAAAGGCAAAGACATCCTATGTAATTTCACAGCAAATGTTCTCTTTGTCTCTTTATTTTTCTTGGCACATCAAGTACAGTGTTAGCCCCTGGAGACTAATTGCTTTTCAAGAAAAGGTGTTTTTCATTTTTTTTTCTTTCCATCCTCTACATTGGCAAAATAAAGCTGAGCTCAACATCTAATCTTTTTCTTTGATATGGTTATAGACAACGTTTATATCTCAGGATTGTAGAAAGCCCTGATTTAGCAAAAATCTTTGCTGCATAATTAATTTTTTCCAGCACATCAGGTGATGGTTGAAACTCAGCTATCATCTCAAGCAAATAATTTGTTTTTATATCTGAAGATAGAAGAAGAAATAACTGTTCAATTTTTAAGTGGATTTTATACGTTTTAAGTGAGTAAATCCAATAAATAACTGTTATATGATTTGTTTGGGGCATTTTTAGTTAACAGTGAGCTCATGGTAGTAAATATTCTTCAAGTGATTCTTAGGTAGCTGGGGATGGGTCTCCTTCCATTCTTTGAAAGTGGGCACATTTCAGGAGAGTGACTGTTACTGTGTTTGGGAACACAGAACATTTTGTCATTTTGAGAGCAATTACTGTTCTTATGAATAATATCATTAAAGGAAATGATAGTGTTTAGCAACATCAGCAATATAAGAACTGCAAAAAATGCAGTATGCTCCTGGATGACAAATACTTCCCTTCCAAAGATAAGGCAAACATCTCTAAACGTGAAACTACCTAAACCCTGGAAAAGAAAACCTTAGAAAAATCTCACTGCTCCTTTAGCACTGATTTTCCACGTCCTAAAGTGACTTCTAGACCAGTCCAAACAAGTGAAAAAGGAAGTGAGGGGCGTTTCTGGAGGTTTTAGCTTCTCTTATACCTTGGAATTCAGGAATTGTTTAATATGATTTGTGCCGCTTCAGGTAAACTAATTTTGCGAAGAAACTTGCCCAAGGTCAGATTCGTTATCCATGAAACTGAGATAACAGATTTGTAATCATGTTCTTGTCATCAGGGGAATCTGAGATTTGGGATCTATTGGTCTCTAAAAAAGTTTTATTAATATTTGGTTGCAGCCAGCACTTAATCCTCAAGGATTCACACACATTTTATCCTGTATGAGCTCAGTGATTTACATTATGGCTGTGGAAATTAAAATCTAAAGAGATAACCAGATTAGCCAGGATTGACTACATAATATCTGTGTAGGATGCTGAAATTTATCCCTTCTAGCTTGCCATTTTTCTCTAGTTATATATCATGCTTGTTAATGTTTAATTATGTTATACATTTTAAGTTAGTTTTCCTATGATTTATAGTTAGAACCTAGAGACAGAATCAATCTAATGATTACTGACTTGGAACTTGATTTTCTTCGTTTTGGTTTATGAAGTTTGAGCTCCTACTCCATTGGAGTCTCTGCACTAGAAAGATTTGAAGGACGGAGCACAGTGCACCATTAAGTGGGTTTACGATCAGGTAGGGATGGATGAGTACACATTAGCACCTCTATTAATTTGGTACTTTTAAGTTGCAAGTGACAGAATTCTAACTCTATTACTTATTTCCATGTGTCCCTAAACTCTATAGGAGACAAAGTACAATAGGGCTTCAAGGACCACTGCAGCCCAGATCTCAAATATGCTGGTGACAGCAATGGAGGGGCCATGAGCTTTGGAGGCAGTCTTGATTCAAATGCTGGATCTGTGCTGCTGTGAGGTCAGCTTGGTGAAGAAATGTGTCCATGTTCACTTTCCTCTATAAAATGGAGGTTGTAGCTATGTCCTCATAAAGTACATATTTAATGATATAAAATTGGTTTCCTTTGTTAAGGATTTGAGGGCTGGAGGGCTGGGAAGGCCAGGGATGGCAGGCTATGCCCAATTTTCTTCACTGTGAAAACAGCACTGTTAGGAATGGAGGATACAACTCAAGGTCAACTATCACCAGACTTTGTGTGGTTTTGATCCAGCTTTTCTACAGCCATGTGATTTTATTCTGATGTTGTAGGAGGAATGAATCCTTAACCTGGAGATTTCAGAAAATAGTAGGAGAGGAGGGAAAAGCCATTTTCACAGCGAATGAGGAACACTATCAGACAAAGATGGCTATGTGGAGGGAAAACATGCTGACTCCACAAGATAGCTGAAAAGCCTCAGGGCTTTGTGACAGTTTTACCCCCAGATGGGAAATTATATGACCAAAAAAGACCCTAGGAGAGGTAGAAACTAAAATACCATGGGATCTAGTGTTAAATATTGTGAAATTTGTAAAGGATTATTTTCCTGGCAAGTACTTTCAACCTTTAGGGAACAAATCTACCTAGACTTTTAAGCATAAAAATAGAACAAAATACTTCCAATTACTTTTATAAAAAATAGCATTAGCACTAACATAAGTCCAAAGAGCACATAAGAATATCGTATGTATTATAGCTATTATATTTGGGATTTGGACATCTATAATCATCAGCAAACAGAACCCAGCAGTACGTTAAAGAAAAAATCACCATGACGAGGGAGGGTTCTTTCTACGACTTCATTAATTGTTTAATCTTAGGAAATCAGTGGTTATAATTCAATTTACTAAGAGCCAAAGAAAAACACGTAATACAACTTGATAAATACTGAAAAACGTTTGGTAAAAATTAACATCCATTCTTGATCCAAGAACTTTCAATCAAATATCAATAAATGAATATGTTCATAGCGTTATAACATGGCTAGCCTCAAACTCAGTGTTAAAATTCCCATTAAGATAAGAAACATGAAAAGAATGTTCATTGTCATAAATACTATCTGGTGGTGTTTTTTTCTAGATGTGCCAATTCCATTAGAAAAAGAAATAAAATGAGTAGTGGAGACACCTTGATGATTTGCAGACTAAAACACTGTGAAACTGTTAAAAAGACAGTAGGATTCTCTATGTACTGAATTATAACAATGCTTCCTCCATATTGAGGAAAAATAGGATATGTATGGTCACTAGAATATTATATCCTTTC